>NW_026535813.1:13672034-14284040 GCF_028551555.1 Melozone crissalis
GAATACATTGAATCAAGCAAGGTAGGCATATCACTATAACTAATAGCATCCCAAATACAAACATTCCCATCTTAATTAATTATTTGACCCAAACAGTGATATTTCCATTTCTAAAAAGGCTGTTAAACCAATCAGTTCCATCTTCCAGCTCTAATTTGGCTACATTATCTTGTAAAGCTTGAATACTTGCATGAATAGATTGTGAAGGATCAGAAAGGTTGATAAAATATTCCATTAAAATCTTCACATCCATGTCTGTGTGCTAAAAGCAAAAAATCAATAGTGGCTCAATTCTGCAATGTAGCATGTCTAATTGAATCAATATCAGTTAACAATCCTGTTAAAGCAGGTGAAGTAGCATTAGTTTGTCAAACTAACCAGCAGCCTAGTCTATTTAACAATCCCAGTGCCTTTCAGGCTGCTACTACTGGAACAAAGAAGGAGGCAACCTAACGCCGTTGTAGTGACCAAAAATCAAGGTTATCATTGCAATCAGAGGTAAACTCATGAATACTGCTGTGGCAGTGGGGTTTTGAAGATTATATGTTTAGTCTCTCCCTAAAGTTGTTTACCACCTGTCTTCCCGCCTTTTCTCTGTGGCAGTTATGATAATTCCAGATCCTTCCCTGTCCATCCTCCAAAATCCTGCCCCTGCAGCCTGTCTGTCATAATTTGCTACATCCATTTATCTAGAAGCTTCGTTGTCAGTTATGATATTTCCCTTCACTCCTTGGTATGCACCTTTCCCTTCCCCTTCTCTATTGGTTTTATGTTTAGGTTTATCCCCCCCTACCCCTCCTATCTAGTCCTTGATTCATTGTTAGGCAGTCTCCTCCTGGGAGACAGCCCCCCCTTAAAAGTCACCATTTTCTTTGTTTTCCACTTTTTTGCCTCTGCTCCCCTTCGAGCCACAGCACTGCAGCACCTGCACCGTTCCCATCACAGGAAAGAATAAAGACAGCTCGGAGACGCAAGCAAGGTGTCCTTCCTTCTTCCTTTACCCCGATCCTTTGGCGTGGGTCCACATTTATCAGCCACTTCTGGCGGTACGGGACCCCAGCCAGTGGTTGAACTGCAATCCTGCCTGCCAGTGGCTGACGCAGGGCGTGGCCACTCCTGATGCGTGCCGAAAGCGAAAGGGCATCAGACCGGGCAGGGGACCTGCACCACCCCTCCTCCCGCAATCGGGGCGCAGCATCATACTGTGTTTCCCCCTCCGTGGAAATCTATGTTGTGAAATCATGGATGTGTTGGGTGTTAACAGTGAGACTCGCCCTGAACTGCAGGGGTCTCCCTTAATATGTGATGGAATAGCAGCCCAGGCTCTGTCTCCAGAAATAAAAAACACTCCTGCTGGTAACAATAATGGAGCATTAGTAGAGCAAGAGATGTTGGTGGAAGTGTAATTACACCAGGCACTTTAATTTCTGAATATGGGTTAGCTTGAAGAAACATCCTATGCTTTAGATTGGTTGCCCCCAGAATAATTAAATTTAACGCAAAAGTCCATTTTTACTGATCTCAAAAGTTGTAATTCCCGGGGCTCAAGGGTTGCACAAAGGAGATATGGGACCCATTGGTTCCAAGCATCAGCATGATTTTCCAAATGAAGAATATGAGTCGAAGGGGGATGTGGCCATGTATCTAAAGGTAAACCAAGGAGACAAGTAGAAAATGGGTTTTCAGGAGAGGCCGTAGCCAAGCATGAAGTATCTTGTCCTGCTAAATTGTCTGAAGTTATCCATACATTTATTTTTAGCTGATTAACAGGCCAACTAAAAGTAACAGGAAGAAGCACTAATACTAAAAAAGCCTTTGCTAGCATAAGCCAAATATTACTTTGAGGCAATGGCAATAGAGGGCTCCCCATTACTACTATGGGGGGAGTTAGAACTAACACTACAAAACTTATTAACAAAGGCAAGCCACTGCTCGCTTCATAATTCCTGATGTTCGGGCAAACCATATTGATGCCCACACATCAGCTGTTTAATTTGTATATTATTCTGATTGCTCCTTAAAGGGCCTCAGTGCTGACAGTCAGCTCTTGTTTTATGAGATGCACAATACCAAAGGCGCCCACACCTTTGACACTCACACAGAGTCCACGCTTGATGATGCCCTGTGTGACAGGCCAAGCAGGGAAAGGAAGTTAACAGACCTGCTGAGACCACACATTCAAAAGAAGTTACAAATTGGCCAGGGTCTGGGTGTTGTCTAAAGCAAGAAAATGGTCATCAAAAGGAAAGGGAGCACATTACCAATCACTTCTGGGCGTATGATCGACTAATTCTCCGAGGACAGAAGATTTATCTTTTATTACTTTGATGTCTTTGGGAAACCCAAACCACTTCTTCAAGGTCATTAATCCTTTTCTGTATTTTGATCAGCTGGCTGTTCAGTGAAGGGTCTGATGTTCTTGACTGGAACCCAACGAGGACCGGTATCTGTGGAAACACAAGCATAACCCCTTCCCCATTAATGAGGGGAAATGGGTCTATGATTTTTCCACTTTCTGGGTCTTTTACAAGGTCTCGTGCTTTTTTCCTTATGTCTAATGATGTTTCTTTAGAAGTAGAAAAGTGTTTTATTATAGGGGGAACTTTGCTATCAGCATAGCAATTGAAAAAATTAAAAACATACAGTGCTTTGTGTAGCCATTCCATTGGAGTACATCCCTGCATTCCCCCTTTCTGTTGAGCTAAAAGATGCTTAAACGCTGAATGAGCCCATTCAATAATTGCTTGTCCTGTGGGGGAGTGAGGGATGCCAGTAATATGAGAGATTCCCCATAGGGTAAAAAAGGACAATAGTCATTGAGAAGTTGTGGTGGTTGGACTGGAAATGGGATTTCTGGGATGCTGTGGTCACTACCATCAGGCCAATGGATGCTCAGATTGTAGGACCGCCTCTGAGAAAAACACAGGGGTTAAAACCCAGAGCTGCGTGCCCCAGGCTCTCTCTTGGGACTTCCATTGTCGGGAAAGGCTTTGGATCTCTCCCCCTGTCCCAGCTGCTGGCTGGGCAGGGGGAGGGGAAAAGCCACGCGGCCATGAGGTAGGCCCAGCCCAAGGATGGAAGGGTGGAAGAGACCAAGAGACATCGGGCAGCCCCCCCAGGGAAGAGAGAGAGAGAGAGAGAGCCAGCATCTGAATTCGATAGTGGCGCTGGCCCAAGAGAAGGGGGGGAGTGCGAGGGCAGCATGGGAGTGCTGGAGCTCTGGGACAGGCAGAGACTGAAATTTTTAACCCTTTTCTTACATGATTGAGACCTTGCAAAAATGCTGATCCTCCTGGAGCTGAATAAGAAGAGAGATAAGAGATGACATAATAAGGAATAGGCCCGAGGGAAGTGGAGAAGACTGGCTGAGTGGGGGGAGAGATGACAGGGTGGCCTTCTGGCTGGACTTTTCTTGTGTGGCCATAGACTGAACCAGTTTTTCCTGTGACACAGAGACTGCATTTAGGGGGAGGCAGTGCCTCAGAACCAGGAGGGTTCAGTGTGGGTACCCCTCGGCCCCAGGGGGTGAAAAAAAAATGGGGGGGACAGATGTCCCGAAGGAGAGACTGTGCCTTTTTTGGAGTGAGACAAGGCATCCTTGAAAGACAACCCTAGAAGCAGCTCTGGTCCATGCACAGTGGTGAGAGCACTGGGCATGGAAGGAAGGTGTCACGATGGCAAAGGATTTTCCGGGCGGTGCTAAATGACATGGAAGCACATGAGGTTTCAACGTGTTTCCAGGGGAAGCCTATGGTGCAAGAAGGACTCCTCTTGATGAACTGAAGATTGAGTATTCTAAAGGCTGGTGCCGGACTGAGAGTTGGTGATTTTGGGAGAATGTATTGCATTGGGAAATTTGGTGGGGGAGAGGAGGAAAGTGCTTTTGTAAGGTTTTTTTTTCATTTTTTCCCTTATGGTTTTTTTCCTTTCTTTCTTCTTTTCTTGTAATTTCGTTAACAAAGTTTTTTTTTATTTCTAAGCAGGAGCCTGCTTTGCTTATTCCTGGTCACATCTCACAGCAGACGCCAGGGAGAGGGTATTCTCATGGGGGCACTGGCTTTGTGCCAGGCCTAAACCATGACAAGTGTAAGCAGGACCATTATCAGTTTAAATCTGTTGAGGAATCCCTAAAGTTGCAAAAGCAGCCAAAAAATGGCAGCAAACATCTTTAGCAGTTTCACCTGTGGGGCATGATGCAAATAATGTACCTGAAAAGGTGTCAATGGATGAGTGAACATATTTGAGATGACCATATTCAGGGTAGTGGGTGACACCAGTTTGTCATATTTGGAGGTTTTGTAAGCCACGTGGGTTAATTTCCCCTGAGCCTGTCACAAAATTATGACGGTGACAATCAGGGGAGGCAGCAATAATGTCCTTTGCTTGTTGGCGCTTTAAACCAAATGTGAGACAAAGAGCTGCAGCATTTTAGTGAAAAAAGGAATGGCTAAGTTTGACCTGTGCAAAACCATCAGGGAGTACCTGGACAGGTCAAGTAAGTAAATCCACCTGTCAGTTTCCTTCGGCTATAAAGCCAGGTAACTTTGTTTGAGAAGAAACATACATAAAATAAGGGTGTTGTCTAGCATCTAAAAGAAAAATTAATTGCTGCAACCACTGGAAAAGATTGTCATTAGAAACTTCTCTCAACACAGCAGCTTCAGCTCTTTCAACAATACCTGCAACATAAGCAGAATCTGTTATTAAATTAAAAGGTGTAGGCCATTTTTGGAAAGCACAAACAACTGCAGCTAATTCCACAATTTGTGGGGACCCAGAAACTACAGTTACATCAGAGGTTTATGTACCAGTATCATTATTCCTCCAAAGTAAAACAGATTTATGGGATGGTCCAGAACCATCAGTAAATACTGTAAGAGCTTGTAAAGGAGTTTCACTGCGCTTGGGTTTTAACGCGATTTTAATATTATAGTCAAAATTTTATAAGGTTGTGAATGGAGACTAATCCAACCTGAAAAACCAGCTAGTGCAATCTGAAAAGGTCCTGATGTTTGCAAATGCCATTGCAGGCAGACAGTAGTTATAGGTATACAAATTTGTTCAAAATCACAACCTGTCAACATTTGTAATCTCTGTCATGACTTAATAATGAGCTGTGAAAACATTTCATGTTGAGTAACAATTGTATTTGTCATTTGATGAGGTAAAAAATTCCATTCAATGATAAGTAGAGAGTCGACTATATTAGGATCCCATTGGAACAGCAAAGCATGTGGCTGTTGTGAAGGATTTAAAAGGATTAGTAAAAGTAGAAGATCAGGTTCCCATCCTGAGGCTTGCCTATGGGCAATAGCATCTGCCACCTTTTGCAAAGCCAATTGTGCTTCATGATTCAAATGTCTTGGGGAAGACAAATCTGACTCTTCTTTTAACAATACAAAAAGAGGAGTTAAATTGGAGTTTGTGGTTCCAAGTAAGGGTCTCAATTAATGGTTCCTGGCAACTTTTGTGTTTCATGTAATGTAGAAATTTTGTTTTGAATTTGCAATTGCTGTGGCTGTGCAGTTTGAGATTAATATGCCAACCTAAATACTGCCATGGAGGCATTTGTTGAATCTTGTCCTGGGCTATTTGCAATCCTGCACATTTTACAGCTTCTGTGGCGAGGACTAAGGTTTTCTTCATGTCATCTTGTTTTTCAGCTGCAATGAGAATATCATCCATATAGTGGTATAGTAGCACAAGGCTTTGCCTGTGGTGCTGGGCTAAGGGCCCACTCAACAAACCACTGGCAAATTGTGGGATGGTTTTTCATCTTCTGGAGTAAAACTACCCAGTGTAATCTTTGCATATTTAAACTGGACACTGAAAAGGCAAATTTTGGTACATCCTCTGGGGGCAGAGGAATTGTGAAAAAACAGTCTTTCAAATCAATGATTTTCAAGTGCAAATTTGGAGGAATCATGGTAGGACATGGGCATCCTGGCTGCAGGGCTCCCATATCTTCCGTGACTGCATTTATTTTTCTGAGATCATGAAGTGAACACCACTTACCACTTCTTTTCTGAATGACAAATACAGGACAGTTCCATGGGCTTGTGGAGGGGACAATATATCCTGCTTGCAATTCTTCATTAACCAGGTTTTTTAAGGTGCCTTAGTGGTTTTGGTTCACCACTCCGAGTTTCCTGGCCAATGCACCAATTAATGTAGTGGGTTTAGTGCTGACCAAATGCCAGTGCAATAACTAGAATTATGTACTCATTTTCTTTTGTGAGATAAGGATTACAAGGAGAGCAAAGCAGGCACAAAACTTTAAAGAGTATAAAGAAAACTTTATTAGCAGAACTAAAACAAAAATTAGCAAGAAATCAGAATAAACCTTCAGAACACTTTTCCTTCCCCCAATTCTTCTTTCTCTTCCTACTGAAAAAGTAAAGAGACAAATTTGGTATTTTCAGTCAGTTTACCACTTTTAAAATAATCTTTCTTCAGTTCACTTAGGGAGAGGAGTCTCTCCTGCCATGCCATGGGGACTTTTCCACAAGAAACAGTTCTCTCTTGGTTTTCATTTTCATGAATAGCAGCCACCCAGAAATCTGCAATTGTGAAGTCCCTACCACGATTTGGTAGTCTTCCCACAACTACAATCATGGGTCATTTCAGCTTATTGGGGTGCAATTTTAAGGATGAGCTGTTCTAGTATAGAAACAAAAGTTCTCTTTTATCTCTGGGAACAGACATTTTCTTCTTCTGTTCCTGAGGCAAGGTTTCTCATCTGTCTCATCTCTCTCTGTTCAAGCTTCTCATTGGATCACAGCTACTGCAACATCTGTTCACTTCAACATGGGTGCCTCTGCTCACAGCTGTGGTTAGAACACTACATTCCCCAAACGCATTCCATGAGTTACAGGGGGAAAAAAAGAGTCTGATGTATCAATTCTATCTTCACCATAGCCTTACAACAGAATTTCAGCCCAATACTAAGGCATCTCCTCATTCTCCTCCCTTCTGAAATTTGACTCCTTCACTGACACTGGTGTCTCTGTGTTTTCTTTACATGTTTTCACCCTTTCCTTTTTCAATTGAGAGAGGAGTGATGTCTGCAAGTTTCATCTTTACACTGAAAGAGTAAATATCTTGCCTGGGCCTGCAGAGTGGAGCTGGCCTGGCTTGCTGGCTGTGGCTGGAACTTGGCGTCAGCAGAAGTCTCAGCCGAGCTGCACCATGGGCCAACCTGGAGCAACACGGAGCAGTGGGGCCGGGCCCAGCCAGCACTGGAGCCAGGCAGTGTCCAGTTACCTGTTCAAAGGCCAGAAGCAAGAGAGATTTTCCTGGGGCTTGTTTGTCTTTAAATGTGATTTCTCAGTTGCGTATTCAGCTCTCTAAAGTGGTTTAACAGGGTGCCAGTATTCAAAATTAGCCAACTGACTGGTTCTGTCAGGTCCAAAGAAAGCTGCCAAGGTCCTTACAGGGAACACTTCCATAGCATGTGGATTTTTCTTTAACTAAAACCCAAACTATGTTAAATCATGACAGCCTCCCAGTCACAGAAGCTGTTTCTCTTCCTTATCATGGCCTTATGATTTTGGCTTTCTCCCAAGAGAGCTGTTACCCTACTGATTATCTCAGAATATTCCTTTTCTGGTGTGTTGCTCAGACCAAATACCTTCTGTGACCAGGAAAGTCTGAGCACTTAGTTTTGGATCTGACTTCAGTCCCTGTGGAAGGCAGTGAAGGCTAGATATTACAGTGCTCTCTGCAGCAGGACTACTCTACTATGAAAGACTTGTAGGACTTTTTGGAAATCTCTTTACATCATAGATCCCATTTACATTTTTCGTAAAATCATAGAATAGTATGGATTGGAAGGGACCTTTAAAGGTCATGTAGTTGTAAAGACCTGATAATGAGAGAAATGCCTCAAAAAGCACTTCTTCACTATATCTGCTTATCATAATCTTTTTTTAACACCTGAAAACTATATGTGGGATGAACTTTGAGCAGCCCACCTTGAGGCCTGTGAAAAATGCATATTATATGATTGGCCCTTCACAAATATTAAAATTAATGCTATATCTGTTATGTTGAAAAGTTATGCTGTATTAATCTCTTTTAAGTAGTGCTATATTAACCTCTTTTAAGTAGTGTGGTAAATATAGTTTTCAGGCTGTAGCATAATAATAAAATAGAAACTATGTGATGTAAGATACCTTTTGTAACTAATACATGAATGGAAAAGATAATCAAGAAATTCTTTGCATTATCCTACCTGGATAGAGATAACAGCAACAGACAACAAGATCTAAAGAGAAGAATTATTGCCTCCTTATCAGGAAAGCTCAGACTTCGAGGAACCAAGAAGATTGATTTACAAGATGAGGGGGGGAGCTAAAATTAAGCAGAAACATCCTTGTGTGAAAGGAATGTTTGAATCATGTATGAGATATATGAATATGCAATGGGCTATTGCTTTTAAGGGATAATCCTTTGTTAGCAAGGTGTGCTTTGTGGCAGAATGCCAGGCACCCGGATGTCTGTAATTCTTTGCTTTTTATTGTCTCTTATTGTTTTAATTTTTATTACTATTTTCATTACTATTGAACGTCTAAAATTTTAACAAAAGTGAATGGCATTTTTCACAATTGGTGCCGTGACTCGGATCTAACACCTTGCTTCCAAAACCTCAGAGGATTCTGAGTGAGGGAGGTGCACCTTGTCAAGTTTGGTAGCCTCACTCTGTTTCTTCTGGTGTGATCGCCAGACGCAGGTTCCTACCCAGTGGACAAAAAGAGACAATAAAACAAAGAAAAGGGAAAAGGCTCCCTAAAACCACAGTAATTGGCCCCCTAAGACTAGTAGTGTACATGAAGACCCAGAAAGGAAAAAGGATTGTAAGTACTTCTCAGGGGCGGGGGGGGGGGGGGGCAGATACAGGGGGGTTGTGAGAGATGTGAATGAGACATGGACCAGCTACTCCAGACCTGCAAAGTGATCGTGGAGTTTCTGAATGCTGCGGTTCCATTATGTTGCAAGAAAGGTGTCCAGCGAGCAAACAAAGTGATTGAAAAAGGAGTGAGAGAGACCCCTGGGGTGACTGGGACAGGGCCCGGGGGGGGGGGGGGGGGGGGAAGGTTGGACCCTTCGGAGGAAGGATGCAGAGGAGTTTCCTAGCCCAATCTACTAGGAAATGGGACAAAAAGGAGGGGGCCCTAGAAATTTTGCCAGGTTGAGGGTCTAAACCACACATGAGACTCGGTAGTGCCAAACTCAAGAGCATCTAGGCTTAAAAGCTGCTAGGCTGAGAGTAGACAGACTAGAGACTTGGGTGTGGCATCCAAGAGTACCTTGAAATGGCCAATAACATGAGATTTTAACAAGTGATTTAAAAGTAAAAGGTATCTTATTGTTGTCTTGTGTGTGAGAGTGAGTGAGAAATAAGTGAGTAAATGCAGATGAATGAAAGTATATGTAATGTAGAGTGTTTAAGCTTCACTTTATCTCCTTGGAGGGAAGTGTGTTGTACTGAATTGTATTGTGAGAGAAAGGGGTTTTTGTGTTGTGGGAAGAAGGTGATATTTAGGTTGTTGGAGAAAGTGGGAAACAGAGGCCAGGGACAAATAGATAAGATCTTGAAAAATTGGGCAGAAAACCAGTAAGTTGGGTACAGGCAAAAAAAAAAAAAAAAAGGGTAATAAAAGGGTACGAGCAGAGATACCCCAAGATAGCCCTCTGGGAGTTATGTTAGCTAACTGGGATAAAAATCCTTGTACGAGGAGAAAGGACAAGGTAAAGATGATCCAATTTTGTATGATAGAATGGGCAAAGAAGGAAATAAGACCTGATCACATTTATTGGCTTAGATATGGCTCTTTTGAAGTTTGGATTTGTCAGGCTCTGAATTTATTTGTAAATTCAAAAGAACTGTTTAATCCAGAAGAAAGAGAATATGCCGCATGCTGGACGGGAGATCGTAAGAGAATAAAAATCTTTAAAATATCAGAAACCTTCAATAATAAAGCCTGTTATCTTGGCCTTATTATCATGCACGGCTGCTCAGGAGCCCAGTCCCCAGGGGGGACAGGGTGCCCGATGCAAGGCTCAGGCCGAATAGCCACGGGCCCAACCCAAGCAAGCTCAGTAGTGATTAGCTCTCTAGTGATATCAGCTCTCTTAGGATGTTCAGCTCGGCTTGCTGGGTAGTGGTGCCCTTGGCTTGAGGCTGCAGCAGGCGGAGAGACAGGAGAAGGAGAAGATGCAGGCTGTTCCACAGAGATGGCTTATTGGGGATATCTGTGAAGGGTCTCAGCTCTTCTTCTTCTCACTTATGGGAGTACAGTATGCTTCTTTTATAGGCTTGGCAAGCATCCAAACTTGACCAATGGCAAGAGGTTAGGGATATCCCTAAATAACCAATAGCTAAGGGTTACAATGGTATTGCCTTAAATGGTTAAAGAGATAGGTTGTAGGTCGTGGGGTCAGAAGGACAGGATATTCTTTGCTGCTTCAGCATTCAATTCTCCAGGGAGCTTTTCCTATTTCCATGGAGTTTGCTACACCTCAAGACAAAGCTAGAAAAGAAAAAGGGGAAAGAAAAGCGCTAGGAACAAGAGGAAAAAAGAAAGAAAAATATTGGGATCCTTTACAAGTATTGCCTCCTCTGTTCCTGCTTGCTCCCACTCGCCTCAGCCCCTGTCCCAGCCCCATCACTTGCAACTGCACCACTCGATCCAGCCCCTGTGTGGGCTCTAGCCCCGCTGATGAATTTGTCTGCTCCAGTCCCAGCCATCTGGCCTGCAGCTGCTCCACTGACCGTGCCGGGGGTCCTGCCTGCCGGGTGGTCTGTGATTGCCAGCTGTGCCGGGCATCCCATTTGTTCCGGTTGCTCCATCCCCAACCGCTTGTCCTGAGGCTGTCCCCATTGCCTCACCCCTCGCTGTTCTGCCCATGCCGACTGCACTGGGTGCCACCACTGCTACCGCCCCCGCCCCACTTGCTTTGTCTACGCCTGCTGTGCTGGGAGCTGAAATAAACAGGGCCAGGAGACTTCTTCTCCTTTTTAATGCCTTTATTAAAAGTGATCAGCTCAGGATTGGGCGGCTCGACCGGTCTGCAGCATCCGTCGTCTCTCCCAAGGCAACTCAGAGGAGGAGGATATGCACAGCTTTGTCCACCAGGGGCAGAGCTGGGGATCAGATCCTCGTGGAAGCCTTTAGGGCCTGCTGATCCCTGTCAGATGGTGCCCCTCCCACTCAGTCGGCCTGGTCTCACCACCGAGGTCGTCTCTCATGGTCAGGGCAAGAGGGTCCCAAGGTGTTCCGCATCTCTGCAGGCTTAGCACTCGGCTCCTCACGTCCAGACATCACTCCAGTCTCTCAACTCTTAGGTGGCTCGTTGTTTTTGGGGTTTCTCCGTGGGTTTGGAGTCGGGGGTCCCACAAAGCATTCTGGTCTTGGGAGTCACTTTGCATAACCCCCCCCCACCCTCTCAGGTGTCTTCACTATTCTGGGAAGGTTCCCACCCTTCACTGTGTCAGAGAAGGGCCATTACCTCGCCCCAGCCAGAGCTTTTACTAATACAAAAACAACCATTAACGACAACGACCCGTAATTACCATAACACAGGCAGCAGCCCAGCAGTAGTGGTAACTTTTTTCTCACAGAAAAAAATCAACTGAATTTTTGTTCATAACAGTCCCCCCTCTTTTTCTTTGATCGAGCTTAAATTCTAAGCTCGCATCAACTCACAATTTTTGTTTTGAATCTACTATAAATCTCTTGTGCACTTTGGTAATCATGGTTACTTAACCTTGTTACTTTCCTTGGTTTCTTCAGGTTGGTCTGCACGGCAAGTACTATTCTACTACAACAGATAAATAAGCATAGTAAAGAGCAATACTCCAAGCACACACACAGTGAGAAAAACTACCTTTTCCCATACATCCTTTTTGAAAATCTCTAGGTTCTCCCACCCACTGGGATCAAGTGTAGGAGTTTGATCTCGATTATTTACACATGTTAATCTTTTTATTTCGTTTGAAATGTTCCTAATAATTGAATTCTTTATTCTTAATACTGCCTGGAGGCGGATTACTTTATTTAACACAGAGATTGGGATCTGAATTTGGCTTTTACAATTTTGGATTTTCTCAATTTCTATTTCACTTTCCCGGTTCTGTTTATTTTCTCTCAAATCATTATATATAGGAACTCCCAAACTTGATCCAGTTTCTTTGGGTAATAAGAAAATTTGTTTTATCACTCTAGCAATGCAGCCGCCAGACGAGATCAAACCTAGGGGTTTAGAGCTCCCCTGAAATGTGTTCCAAAAGGGGTTTATCTCTTTTCCAGTACACTCATATAAATACTTGTAACAAACAATTTTTCTTACCATTTTCACCATTTCTTTTCTTTTTACTAGTTCTGATGAGCTCGTTTTAGCAGCATCACATTCAAAGCACAATCAGGCTTCCCCTATAGGGCACTCTCTTAGGAGTGGCTGCCTAAAAGTGGCAGTATTGTATGCTATCCAATACACTCTCTTATTTTTCTGATAAAGGACCAATTGGGAGGGGTTAACACGATCAGGGTCAGAACTGATGTGGACTCTCGACAAGGAGCTCACTTCCTCCTCATAGAGGGATTGGTAGCATTCACTGCACCGCTCAGCTGGGCTTCCCAGAGCACCACCAGCAATCAGAGCCATCAGTACTACTCTTCCCAAGAGTCCGGTATGGGTCATCTTGCACAGCCTGCCCACCCGGCCTTGCCTCTTGGGGAATTTTACTGAGGAAAAGCTTCCAAGCTCTTTAGAGTCCCTTCTACCCGCTTCTCTGGTTAAACCTCTCTTGGTCTGTTCCCTACCAATTTTGGTTTCCCCTCCCAGGGGAGTGCTCTGTAGAGGATTAACCTGGAGTCTTTAGAATTAAATTAAGGAACTTAACCAGAATTTCTTATTTGCAGTCTTAAACTTTTTACCAACATAGTTTACACAAAACAGTTTTGAGAAATTTTAAGCAATATTAGAACTCTAATACCAATTTTTTTCCCACACAGTTCAGTCTTTTTGACTCTTCCTTCTGAGAGTCAACTTTAAATCACAGTATACTCAGGTGAATTAACTTGTGAAGCAGATGAATCTTTATCCAGTACCCGGAGGGTGAGTAATGTGGACTCTGGCCCAATGCCAGAGGGAAAAACTGGGACTCTGGCCCAATGCCAGAAGGAGAATGGGGTGCAGTCCGGTCCAATGCCAGAATGCCAGAGGGAAAAAAACCTGATGTTGAATCCTGGTCCAATGCCAGGGGTGAGAGTGATGTGAGTCCAACCTTTTTCTTTTGGTCTGCACCGTCGAATTAGTAATGAAGAGTACCTGAAACGGGCTTTCAAACACAGGCATTAATGGTCTGCTATTTAATGATTTTATCAAAACTCACTTTGTCTGTTTAATGTTATTGCTTAACTTCTCTTTTCCCATAGCTTGAATGTTTCTCTCATCAACTTCTACATACTCTGTATTTTGCAAGGAGTTGTATTTCTCAGCTAACTTAACTCCCAAAGTATTTTTATTCCCCTAATTTTCTGTGTATTTAATTCACTGGTTTTCTGTTCTATTTTTCAAGATCTTATTTATCTCTTGCTTCTGTTTCTTACTTTCACTTAGAGCTTAAATACTTCTTTCAACCCCTTACACTTTTTCTCACACTATTCTTCTACACAATACACTTCACTCTAAGGAGATGTGGTAAAACTTGTAATGCACAATCTACATTACTTCTATTCTAATTCGTCTATATTCATTCTCACACATTCCTTCACACCTTCAAGACACAAACTGGATCCTTATTGCTAGAAAATCACGGGTCCTGTAGCCCGCCCCCCCTCACCTTGGGGTTGGCCCACAGGTCTCAGCATCTCTGGGCCCCCTGGAAGGGCCCTGACTCTGGTTGCCTCTGGTGCACATTCACCTGTGAGGCTGTCTGCGTGTCACTCACACTCTTACAGCTACGGCTCCCTCACACACCTGAGGAGCACTAGTCTGGTTTGCAGGTCACACACACTCTTTGGCCACAGCCCCCACCCGCCCGGGGACACAAGCCTGGTTTGAAGGTCACACACACACACTCTTTCCACTGCCCCCTTCCCACCTGCCCAGGAAGTTGAGGCTGACTTCGTGACTCACTCTCACACACACAACAAGACAACAAAAAGGTACCTTTTACTTTCACATCACTTATTACAAGTTTAGTTTTACTGGCCAGTTTTGGTGCTATTGGATATCCTTTCTACCTAGCTGTTTTTGTCTAACTTCAGATGTTTTTCACTATTCTATACTATACTTCTTAGTACTTTGTTGAGACAGGACTTATCTGTTCCTGTATCTACTCAAAAATTCAAATTCTTCATTTAGGGGTCCCACCTCAAAGTTTACCAAGGGGCTCTTCTAGATGTTGCATCGGGTCCCCTATAGTGTAAAGCCCCTGACCCTCTAATCGTCACCTTTAAGGATCTTCCCTAAAGTATCTTGTTCCCTGGCTATTGCAGCATCGAAACTGAGCTTTCTGCAAAACCTCCTGACGTGTCCTGCCTTTCCACAGTAAGAGCAATGTCGTTCTCTCAAAGAGCCTTGAGGCGTCTCCATCCCTCTTGCACCTGACAGTACTGACCTATCCTTGCCTCCTCCTGGTGGTGGACCTGCCCACCCTGCACTTTCTCTAGCTACAGCAACCATGATCTTAGCCTTGGCCTTTGCTTTTTCTTCCTCCCTCCTTAAATACACCTACAATGCCTCTTTTAATAACTCATTTATGTCCTTCTCTTGCCAATCTTTCATCTTTTCCAGTTTTCTCCTTATATCAGGGCAAGATTTGGTAACAAATTGGACTTTTAGCAGCATTTGACATTCTGGGGTGTCTGGGTCTATTTTAGAGTACAACTGGAAGTTCCGCCTTAGGCGATTAAGCCAGGCAGCAGGAGCTTCATCCTTCTCCTGTGTAACCTCAAATGCCAATTGGGTGTTAGTTCCTTTGGGAACTGACTCTTTGATCCCCCGTATTATCAAAGACCTATATTCCCTCATGGCCTTCCTCCTCTCCTCCTGGTTAGGGTTCCAGCTGGGCTCCGTTAGTGGCAATTTCTGTTCACCTGTTGGCACCTGGGGTCCTGGACTGTTATCTTTCTCCCATATTCTTATGCCAGCCACCCTTATCATCTGGACCTCTTCTGGGGAAAATAATATACTCAGGATGGAATTCATCTCCCCCCAAGTGTAGATATTTGGACCTAGAAATTGATCCACTTGGTTGGCTATGCCCACTGGGTCCTCCACTAAATGCCCCAACTCTTTCTTGAATCCTCTCATCTCAGAAGCAGTTAGGGGAGCATTCACAAAGCCAACACCTCCCGCTACTCCTCCCATAGGAACCTCTCTGAGGGGAAAGAGTCTCTCTGCCTTGGAGGTCTTGGATCTGGTGCTACAGTACGGCCCATCTTCAGATGCCAAACTACTTTGCGGGATATCTGGGTTACCCTGAACTTTCTGCCCATCAGCAGGTGTATTTGCTGATAGCTGTTTATCGGGCGAGGAGGCATTTGTGTCCCAACTAGGAGGAGGTATAGGGACAGCAATAGGAGGGGGAGAAGAGCCTGAGTGAATATTAAGCGGAGCTGGAGAAGGGGTGGAGAATGCAGCAGGTGGAATAGGCGCTTGTGGTGATGCAGAAGGAACTGGAGGAGATACTGGGTTTATCATAGCAGAAGCTGAAGAGGTAGAAGGAGGAGTTTGAGCCGGTGGTACTGAGATGGCAGCCGGGGGAAGAACCGACCTGCCCTTTGAGGTGCTTGAAGAAGAGGATTATAAGGTGGAGGGGCAGAAGGAGGCAAATAATCCAGGGGGTCCCATCTTTTACTAGTTCTATCATCCCCTCCTTCATTCCCCTCTTTCTTCCTCTGTACCTTACAAATTCACACTCCTTCATCCCCAATAGCGCTCTTTATCCAGCAAGATACATACAGTAATTGCTCAGGATCAGTATCTCCTCGAGCTGTCAGATAATTATTTAATTGTTGGCACATCCACTCATCCTTTGTCCCACACCAAGGCCATCCTCCTTGCACCTCTAATTCTGGCCACACTTCCATACAATAATGGATCCTTTTCACTTTATCTAATCCCTCCGTGGCCTCTATAGAATCCCATTTTACTAACAGTTCTCCTAAGGGACTATTGGGATGTATATACCTCAGTGTCTTGCCGGTCTTTTTACTATTACAACCTCCCATTTTTCAGGTCTCAATAAAAAGGTCCCAAAGGTGCCTCTATTGACCGGGAATTTCAAAAACCTTGTTTGAGGAGCTTCAGCCTCCTCCACTGAACTTCAAATTTCTGCCTGATGCTCAGGACTTTATACTGAAACAACTGCCCAATCTCCTGATTGCCCAACTTCCCAACGTCAGGTCTTACATCTATCGGGACTTGAACACACGAAGCCTCGGCCGAAGAGTCCGGGTCGTGCCTGACTCCCTCTGTCAGGAAAAACAACTGCCTGATTTTTAGTTTGCCTAACTCGCCAATTTTTAGGCTTCACCGTATCAGGACTTAAAAGCAAACCACAGCCTCCTTCGCTGGGGTTTGTGCCTGACTCCCTTTGTCAGGACTTACTTTGCCTGCAGGGCTTGTGAAACACCCGAATCCTTCTCGGGACTGACAAATCTTACTCGAATCCTTCTCGAGACTTACAAAAGTGCCTGACCTCCCTCTGTCAGGACTTACTTTGGGTGCGTGCCACTCATACACAGTAATTCGCTCCGCACGCCCGGAGTGGGGGGGGCCCTTTTTCCCCCTTGGGAGACGACTTCACTCACGCTAATTCCACTCGCTTCCCCCTGTTCCTGGCCGGTTTTCTCGCGAAAAGCCGGAAACGCAGTACTGAGGGGTCCCTCTCACTTCGAAGGTCCGGCTGCCGGCCCGCGTCTCACTCACACACACATGCGCACGTCTCCTGCTCCCGCCACCGGATTTCTCACCTGTCCGGTGCTCCGGTGCTCCTCTGCGTCCCTGTTCCTAAGCCGATCCCTCTGGTCCTGGTAGCCAGCTGTCCTCTGAAGATCCAAGATGGCCAGTCCTGAGTCTTCTTGCGGCGTGGCTATCCCGGACGAGCGCCCCCAGCTGAAATAAACAGGGCCAGGAGACTTCTCCTTTTTAATGCCTTTATTAAAAGTGATCAGCTCAGGATTGGGCGGCTCGACGGGTCTGCAGCATCCGTCGTCTCTCCCAAGGCAACTCAGAGGAGGAGGATATGCACAGCTTTGTCCACCAGGGGCAGAGCTGGGGATCAGATCCTCGTGGAAGCCTTTAGGGCCTGCTGATCCCTTTCAGATGGTGCCCCTCCCACTCAGTTGGCCTGGTCTCACCGCCGGGGTCGTCTCTCATGGTCAGGGCAAGAGGGTCCCAAGGTGTTCCGCATCTCTGCAGGCTTAGCACTCGGCTCCTAACGTCCAGACATCACTCCAGTCTCTCAACTCTTCGGTGGCTTGTTGTTTTTTGGGTTTCCCCGTGGGTTTGGAGTGGGGGGTCCCACAAAGCATTCTGGTCTTGGGAGTCACTTTGCATAACCCCCCCCCCACCCTCTCAGGTGTCTTCACTATTCTGGGAAGGTTCCCACCCTTCACTGTATCAGGAGAAGGGCCATTACCTCGCCCCAGCCAGGGCTTTTATTAATACAAAAACAACCATTAACAACAATGACCCGTAATTACCATAACACAGGCAGCAGCCCAGCAGTAGTGGTAACTTTTTTCTCACAGAAAAAAATCAACTGAATTTTTGTTCATAACAGGAGCTGCTGACCTAGCCGCCATGAACCATGTGTGAGCCATCCATGCGCCAGTTTGGTTTCCACCGGAAGACCCCCCTCCTTTGGCTGTTCTTGCAGCAGACCCTGCCTACGCCCTCTGCTTGGAGGACCAAGCCTTGGCGCAGATCAGTCCCCTCACTCCCCTTCCTTCGACACTTCCATCTTTCCCTGCCTTGGGTCCTATTCCCTTGGTAATGACAGCTCCTGCTGTTTAAGAAAACTTTCTCCCTGAAGAAGAAGCACCTTATCGAAACACAAGAAGCTCAGCCAAAAGACAGGCCTCCCCTGATTGTTCCTCAAAACAAGGGAGAAAGGTTAAAAAGGATAAAGAACAAAAAGAGTGGGATGAAGAGGTTAGTTTATTCCCACTACTAAAAGTTCAAATGGGAGGGGGAGGAATGGGGTTTGTAAATGCCCCTTTGACTTCTTCTGAAGTATTTTTTTTAAAGGGATATTAAAGGATTACAGGAAGATCCCATAGGCACAGCTGAGCAATCAGACCAATTCTTAGGTCCTATCATTTTTACTTGGGAAGAGATGCAATCTATAATAAAAATTGCTTTTCCTCAGGTTGAGAGGCAAATGATCAGGGCTGCTGGAATAAAAATTAGGGAAAGGGAAAACCAGCAGGGCCCCCAGAAGATCAGAAAATGCCAATAGCACCTCCTAATTTGGGTCAAAATGATGAGGAGGGGAGGAAACACATGAATGATTCTCGTAATTTGATAATCAAGGGAATAAAAGAGGTGCCCTCCCCAAAGGCAAAATGCTAAAAAGGCTTTTAAGTGACAGCAGGGGAAAGAAGAAACTCCAACTGAATGGTTAGACAGACTTAAGAGAAATATGAAACAATATTCCAGAATAGACCCTGAGACTATTATGGGACAAGCTCTGTTAAAGATGAATTTTGTCACAAATGCCTGGCCAGATATTAGAAAAAAACCTGAAGACTAGCATGATAGATCACTAGATGATTTATTAAAGGAGGCTCAAAAGATTTATGTCCAGAGAGATGAAGAAAAACCTGAAGTGAAAGCAAAAATTATGGTAACCACTATGTGAGAAAGTAATTTCCAGAGGAATCTAAAACCCCCCAGGCACCACTCCTAGACATGAAGTTCGTAGAGACAGGGGAAAGGAGAAGAACAGAACTCCAGTACAAACCAAATCTCAGGAGCATTCAAGAAATATCTGTTTTACTGCGGGGTCGAAGGACATTATAAAATAAATTGCCCTGATTGGATAAAAGACTTGAAAATCTTCCAAGAGATGGGCCTAGAGGAGGAATAGGGAAGTCATAGGCTCTATTTTCTGGAGGACAAATAGCATCTGGAGCCTGTGATAACTTAAAAAGTGGGTCCCCAAGAAGAAAAATTAGAATCTGTGGTAGAAACAGGGGCAGAAAGCACCTGCCTGTTAAATATTCAAAAAAGTTACAGTGTGAGTAAAGACACTGTAAAGGTAACAGGAGCAAAAAGAGAGAGTTTTACAGTTCCGGTCATTATAGATGTGCTAATTGAAATAAACAGGGCCAGGAGACTTCTTCTCCTTTTTAATGCCTTTATTAAAAGTGATCAGCTCAGGATTGGGCGGCTCGGCGGGTCTGCAGCGTCCCGTCATCTCCCAGGGCGACTCAGAGGAGGAGGATATGCGCAGCTCTGTCCACAAGGGGCAGAGCTGGGGGAATCCAGTCCTCGTGGGAGCCTTTTGGGTGTGGTATTCCCGGCCAGGTGGTTTCTACTTTTGCCGGCTGCCTTAGCAGGCCCTCATCTCCGGGGGCTACTCCCATGGTCAGGGCGAGAGGCTCCGAAGATGTTCCGCATCTCTGCAGGCCCGGCACTCGGCTCCTCACGTCCAGACATCACTCCAGTCTCTCAACTCTTAGGTGGCTCCTTGTTTTGGGGTTTTCTCCGTACAGCGGGGGACCCATGCTGCATTGTGGTCTTGGAGTCACTTTGCATAGCTCCCCTCACCTTCTCAGGTCTCTTCACCCTTCTGGGAAAAGAACACCTTAGCCTCGGGCGAGGCTCTGCTAATACAAAAGGAGCGATTAGCCTCAACGACCCGTGATTACAATAACAAAACATGAAGAACTTGGGCAGCTACAGTGCTCTGGCTGCCTTTTTGTAACTTTTTCTCACAAAAAAAATATTACCCGAATTTTGTTCATAACACTAATTGAGGGAAAAACTAGAATTTGGATGGGAGATGCCTTGTTGGTTCCTGGGGCAGGCATCAGCTTCTTGGGGAGGGACTTGCAGATGCAACTGGAAGTGGGGGTTGTACCAGAAGAGGAGAGAGCTGTGGACTTACTGTTAGAGATAAACTAGTTGTGTGTACACCTAGTGGGGTCCAAAGTGTGTTAAATCAGAGGGAAAAGAAAAAGAGGAAAGAAATAGGAAAAAAAAAAAAAGAAAAAAGAAGAAAAAGAGAGGTTGAAAAGAAGAAGGGTGTTTAACAGACTCTAGAATGTTGGAATGTGGGATAATGATATCTTGGTACTGGAGGAGGACAGGAGTTTGAATACAATTTTTGTATGAAGGGCAGGGAAGTGTCTTAAGACTTGGTTGTTTGGAGGTTGTTCAATGCCAAACTGGGATCCTGGAAGGTTTAGCAGAACAAGCTGTTATGAACAAAAATTCTGCTAATTTTTTTGTGAGAAAAGGTTACCACTGTTGCTGCTGGGGTGCTGCTTGTGTTATGGTAATTACGGGTCGTTGTTGTTAATAGTTGTTTTTGTATCAGTAAAAGCCCTAGCTGGGGCCGAGTTAATAGCCCTTCTCTGAGACAGTGAAGGGTGGAGACCTCCCGAACAGTGAGCAGAAGAGACTTGAGGGGAGGGATATGCAAAATAACTCCAAGGACCAGCATGCCATGAGAAGCTACTGCTTCTAGCTTGCTAAAAAAGACCCCAAAACAATGAGCCACCTAAGAGTTGAGAGATTGGAGTGATGTCTGGACATCAGGAACGGAGTGCTGAGCCTGCAGAGATGCGGAACACCTTCGGAGTCCCTCTCACCCTGAGCATGGGAGTCGTCCCGAAACCGGGAGCGGACGGGAAGGACCGGGGGATAAGGGGTCACCACGCCCTAAAGGCTCCCACAAGGACTGGACCCCCAGCTCTGCCCCTAGTGGACAAAGCTGCGAATATCCTCCTCCTCCTTGTCGCCCTGGGAGACACGACGGGATACTGCAGCCCTGCCGAGCTGCCCAATCCTGAGCTGATCACTTTTAATAAAGGCATTAAAAGGAGAAAAAGTCTTCTTGTCCTGGTTATTTCACAAGCCCTCCTTGAAGGGAAAAGAAAATATGTTGATGGCTTGTCCAGATGCTTACTAAAGAAAAAGAACGTCAGGAGCTCCTGGGTGTTATGAACAAAAATTCAGTTGATTTTTTCTGCGAGAAAAAAGTTACCACTACTGCTGGGCTGCTGCCTGTGTTATGGTAATTACGGGTCATTGTTGTTAATGGTTGTTTTTGTATTAGTAAAAGCCCTGGCTAGGGCGAGGTAATGGCCCTTCTCTGAGACAGTGAAGGGTGGGGACCTTCCCAAACAGTGAGGAGAAGAGACCTAGAGGGGAGGGGTTATGCAAAGTGACTCCAAGATCAGCATGCTTTGTGGGACCCCGACTCCAAACCCACGGAGAAAAACCCAAAAACAACGAGCCAAATAAGAGTTGAGAGACTGCAGTGATGTCTGGATGTGAGGAGCGGAGTACTGGGCCTGCAGAAATGCTGGAAACCTTCATTGTTCGTCACCCTGTCTTTGAGAGCCCCCGGGCCAGGCCTGGGAGGAAGCGAGACTTGGACCGAAGCAGGAAGACCTGTCGGGGACCACCACGCCCTAAAGGCTCCCACGAGGACTGGATCCCCCAGCTCTGCCCCTAGTGGACAGAGCTGTGCATATCCTCCTCCTCTGAGTCGCCCTGGGAGAGACGACGGACACTGCAGACCCGCCGAGCCGCCCAATCCTGAGCTGATCACTTTTAATAAAGGCATTAAAAAGGAGAAGAAGTCTCCTGGCCCTGTTTATTTCACTGGGGATGCCAGGTTAAAGGTTGTCAAGGTTCGGAGGTGTTTGGCTGCTCTCGTGTGAGCAGCAAGGTCTCGAGGGCTGCGGTAGGGGTTGCTGGGGGTTGGGGGCTGGCTCGGTTGTTCCAGGGTCCTGGAGGGCAAGGGATTGCCAGATGCACTTGCCAGCCCGGCGGCAATGCTGGGCGCGGATCGCGCAGGTTTGCTGCCAAGGAGCGGGCTGGCTCAGTGGCGGAGACGCCCGAGGAGGCTCCCAGCCTGCCGAGGTCCCGAGTCTGGAATGGCAGCCTCAGCTCCAGTAGGTGGGTGGAGATAGAGAGAGAGAAAGAGAGAGAGGGAGAGAGAGAGAGAGAGAGAGTGCAAAAGGGAGGTGAGGCACACCCCAAGGGTCCCCGTGCAGGTGGCTGTCTGCGAGTCTCCCCCACTCCCAGAGTGAGATGGGGCTGCTACGGTGCAGTGACGGCACCGGGGGAGGGGCAAGGGACAACGTTGAAAGCGCTGCTGTGAAAAAGGGGGAAAGGGGCCAGCGCTAGAGATAAGGAGGAGGCAGAGATTAAGGTTATCTCTTGCTAATTCGCCAAATCTCGCAAAGTTGGTTTATTTTAAGAGCAAGATTTCTTTTTTCTTTCTATTTGTTTCTTTTCTTTTTTCTTGCTGTTAGGATGGAGGCTTTTGTTCTGAGGAATGGGTCTGTGATGATAAAACAGTTAAATATTGCCCAGAGGGTAAAAAAACAATAGATTAATCTTGTGTTAAAATCGGCCTGGCCTTTCATGTTTAACTAATTGTGGCTCACAAAAAGAAGAATTTGCCTCTGCAGCTGTTAGCACAGCTGTATACAAGAAGAGGCGACTCTGGAAAAAAAGCTTTTTGCTAAACCCAGAAAGTTTTGGGGGATGCTGATGGCAAAAGCTGGTGTAATATTGTCTTCCATTCTTCACTGTCCCTGTGCTATTAAGAGGTCCTTTTCAGGTACTATTGAAGCAGCAATCCGAACCAGGGAAAGAGGGTGGATTCATGCCAGCAGAGTCAAAGGACTTGTGAGGGAACCTGAGGAATAGACTATCACATCTAAATCCAGTGATACCAAATTGACTTTCAAAAGGGGACTGGGTGGTAATGGTTTGGGAAAACACAAATGATCCAAGGAATGTACCAAAAATCACACCCAGTTAGGAAATAAGGCCAAGCTTACATCACTAGTTTCAAGTACTGCCTGAATAAGTCCTGAGATGCCTCTGACACCTCATTGGGGAGGAATACTTCCACTTCAAACATGAGAGATATCAGGAGTGTTTCGGTCAGACAGTTCTCATATTCTGGCCTTAGCCTGTGACTTATACAAAGAAGAGGGGGAATTACAATTTCCATCAGTGCCATACTCTGATTCATCCCAATACTCGACATGCTAGCTGGGTTAAATGTAAGTGTTTAAATTGAGGGAATAATTGGTATTGTAGTTCACAAAATTGATGCTCTCGTTGCAGGAAGTGTCGAGTACTAAATTCATCCCCTATCCAGTTCGAACTCAAAACTGAAATAGTAACTTTGTTTTGTGGATGGAAATTATTAGTGCCTGTTGAATGAGACATACCTGAGGAACCGTGGGAAACCACAGTTAAGGAGTGTCAAAAATGATTGGTCTGGAAATTAGTAAAGAGGAAGTGACAAGGGAAAAAGAGGGCAAGCCTGGATTAACCACTGTACTCGCCACCAAGAAGATCAAATACACCTGCTATGGGTTGCAACCCCATAGGCAGAGGAGGTGGGGATATAAGCCGTACCAGACCTCTGTTACTCCTTTTTCCTTCACTCATTTGTTGTCTTTTCCCTTTCGGGAAGATCATGTCACAAATGCTACAGAAAGGATCACATGGAAAGAAATCAAAGTTTCTCTTTTATTACACACACCCATGTCAACAGCCACTGTTATAACCCATGCAAATTAAGTACCTGTAGGTAAAGTGGGAAAAAATATTGGATTACAAGAAACTCAGGAAAAAGTGGTAATAGACAGGGAATTGAATATCCAAAACAAGAGAGATGGATTTGTTTTACATTTGGTCTTAGGGATATAGTCCAAGATTTGGTAAAAAACAACTAGTAAACAAAAGTTAAAACCAGCACAGCAATCTAACTTTGTATTTGTCATGATTTGATGCTGGCGCAATGTCAGTGCCCCCATGAAAATATAGTCTTCCCAGTGGCTGCTGTGAGATGTGACCAGAAATAGAGCAAAGCAGGCTCCAGCTTAGGAATAAAGGAAAAACTTTATTAGCTTACAATATGTAAAAAGGAACACACACAGAACTCAGAATGAAAACCTTCCAAAACATTCCTCCTCCTCCCCCAATTTCCACCACAGCACAATGCGATAAAACCTTGTATTATCAATCCAGTTACCACCCCTCAGATAATCAACTCTCAGTTCATCAAGGAGAGAGGAGTCCCTCTTGTACCATAGGCGTCCCCAGGAAACACAGCTGAAACCTCTTGTGTTTCCATGTCAAATGTGGCACCACCCAGAGAACATTTGCCCTCGTGATCTCTTCCTTCCATGTCCAGTGCTTTCACCACTGGGCATGGACCAGAACTGCTTCTAGGGTTCCCCTTTTAAGGATGTTTTGCCCAGTTCCAAAAAAGCAACAGTCTCTCACTTTTGGGAGACCAGTCCCCCCCAAATTCACCCCCTGAGGCTGAGGGGTCTCAAGAAGAGAGATCTTCACTGAAGATCAAGGGCACCACCACCCTCCTCACCCATCGTCTCTGTTCACGCCACTCCTTCACATAAGATCACTGCACTCTCTTGGCTCCAAGCCATTGCCTCCCCCTAAATGCAGTCTCTGTGTCACAGGGAAAAAAAATGGTTCTGTCCACGGCTATACAAGAAAAGAGTCCAGCCAAAGGCCACTCCATCATCTCCTCCCACCTAGGATTCTTCCCAACTCTTCTGACATCTTTCACTTGCTCAAACCTTCACCACACTTGCCCATTTCCTTCTATTTCATGTCTGTCTCTCTCCTAGGAGGGTTTAATGTTCCACAAAGTTTTCATTGTCCAAGAAAAGGGTTAAAATCTCGGGCTCTGCCTGCCCAGAACTCCCACGGTGGCCGGGCCCCTTCTCGCTGCACCCTCACCTTCTCCTTCTCAGCCGTGCTGCCAGCACATGGTATCAAATTTCAAGGTGGCACAAGCACAGGCACAGGCTCTCTCCATCTCTCTCTCTCTCTCCTGGGGATGGGGGAGGGCTGCCCGATGCCTCTCAGTGTTCCTCCACCCCTCTGTCCTGCAGGAGCTCCGGCCTACCTCAACCCAGGCCACATGGTTTCCCCTCCCCCACCCAGCCTGTGGCTCGGCAGGGGAGATCAGACCTCTTCAACCAACCGGAACCAAGAGAGAGTTTCCCTGGGAGTTCCCTGCTTTTTAACCCCCTGTGTTCTCAGAGGCATATCCATGTCTTCAGTGGCCACACCAGGTGCCAGTAGTCAAATCTGACCACTGATTGGTTTGACCACAAATTCCTGAAAAACTTACTTCCTTATCAACCCAGGACACTCAACCCAGACCCCAAATTATATGTTGAATCATATTATATGACTCCAAGCAGTTATAGAGATGATAACAAACAAAGCTTCTCAGGCACTGGAATTAATATCAAGTCAGCAAAACTAAACAAAAACTGTAGCGTATCAGAATAGGTTGACTTTAGACTATTTATTGGTTAAAGAAGGGGGTGTTTGTGGAAAGTTTAATATATCCGAATGTTGAAAATAGATGACAAGGGGGATGTCATCCTGGAAAAAGCAACAGATATCAGAAAATGACCCAGGTGCCACTCCAAAATTGGAAAACAATGTTAAAAGCTAGCTGGTGGGCGAATGTATTTGGGATAGGATGGTGGAAGAAATTAGGATTCTTCCTTTTATATGTTACAACTGTTTTGATATTTCTTCCTTATGTAATCTATTTTCTTTTATTACCAGCATAGTCCAAAGAATGCAAGTGGACAAGAAATATTATTCAAGCCAAAAGATTTATAAAGAATAAGAGGGGGGATTTTGGAAGATGCATATTATATGATTGGCCCTTCGCAAATATTAAAATGAATGCTGTATCTGTTATGTTGAAAAGTTATGCTGAATTAATCTCTTTTAAGTAGTGTGGTAAATATAGTTTTCAGGCTGTAGCATAATAATAAAATAGAAACTATGTGATGTAAGATACCTTTTGTAACTAATACATGAATGGAAAAGATAATCAAGAAATTCTTTGCATTATCCTACCTGGATAGAGATAACAGCAACAGACAACAAGATCTAAAGAGAAGAATTATTGCCTCTTTATCAGGAAAGCTCAGACTTCGAGGAACCAAGAAGATTGATTTACAAGATGAGGGGGGGAGCTAAAATTAAGCAGAAACACCCTTGTGTGAAAAGAATGTTTGAATCATGTATGAGATATATGAATATGCAATGGGCTATTGCTTTTAAGGGATAATCCTTTGTTAGCAAGGTGTGCTTTGTGGCAGAGTGCCAGGCACCCGGATGTCTGTAATTCTTTGCTTTTTATTGTCTCTTATTATCCTAATTTTTAAACTATTTTTATTACTATTTTCATTACTATTGAACATCTAAAATTTTAACAAAAATGAATGGCATTTTTCACAGGCCTATAAAAAGGAAGGCAAGACCTGTGCAAAAGTGTGGGTGGAAAAAAAGAAGGGCAAAATTTCTGGCCTTCACATTCTCCCTCGTCCCCCTTTCCCCCACCAGCTGTGAGATACCCTGAGGCCTCTGGGACCTGCTGCTGCCACCTTGGGGAAACTCCTCTCCCCTCCATCCCTATCCAGCATCCTTGGACCAAAGTCACGAGTGAGCTCTGGAGACCCCTTGCTGGAAGTGAAATATTATCATTTATGGCTTAAACATATTTATAAAACATTTTTGTCCATTAAAACTGTATAACAAAAGCTGCAGAGAAGACCACTGCACCCTTAATGGGCCTCCTGACTGAGGCCCTGGACTGTAAGTTGATTTGAGATAAGATAAAGTGGCACTATGGGTTTTGGCTAGTGGAGAAGAATGCTTCCACAGGAGTATTTAAACCCAGCAGCTTCCGGGTGGAGGCCATAGTCCCAGGCAACAGATACTGTTGCCAGGTTTGCTCACTCTCCCCCAACCCAGGGGGAAGGAGGAGAGGTTTTGGGTGTGTGGCATAGGCTCTGGTCAGAGGAAGTGAATGCCCATCCTCCCCTGGGCAGACCAGATCAGCTGTGGGCCCCCCCCACCCTGGGTAAGCCACATCTATGGGACATTCATGCAAGAGGAAGCAAAGGTGGCATCATGGCCCATCAAAGGCCCCCCCGAAGAGGTCCCAAGACCTCGCACCAGGGCACTGCACGTGATGCAAAATGATGCAACTGACCCGGAGCCTTTCAGAGACATTGTCAAAATTGCTGTCCTCAGACCTCCCTCCCCAAACCTGGTCCAATTGTATATTAATCCACTGGACTCTATACTTCATGGAGGGAACTCTCACCACCAGGAAAACTAGATGGAAGGGGAGCAATGAGACCTTGTTGGGATCCAAGGAGGGGTGATAGGTTTCTATTTAATCTGTCTCTGTCGCTCTTCCTGTTTCCCCCCTTGCCCCATCAGGAAAATGAATCCACAAACACCAGAGGTTTATGTCCAAAAAGAAGACAGAGGAGTTCTATAACTTTACTTGAATAAAGGGAGAGACCCATGGGGCATTTCCCATGGGGTCTCTCAAATTGCTAGAAGACTCAGCCTCCTTTTTATCCTAATTTCCTGGCCACATTTCCCTCTCTCTTTCCCCATATGAGAAACAACTGATCACTTTGAAAATTTAAAAAGGTTTATTAAACCTTAACAAAAATACAACAAAGGACTACATAAGGAAAAAGCTGCAGAGCTGGGAACTGCCCCTTGTGCATACCACATGGCCAGTTTGTCTTCAAGATGGATGCTCAGTCTTTTATACCCCTGGGGGTTGCATCAGCCAGCCCTGGCCCCTCCCAAAGTCTGTCAGTCAGCTCTTCTTTGCCATTTATCGGTGGAAACTGGTTTCTTGTAATTTGATTGGAGGTCAGGTGTTGCCATGCCGCACCCCCTAAGCAACAAGCTTTTTTATTCCCAACTGCCCCATGCAAGGGGCACATGTGCATGCCTTCTTTTTACTTGTCCTAGACAATCCCAGCTGTCTGATGGTCACAATACAGGGGGAGAAAAGGGAACTATGGGGAGAACAGAGGAAATCTAAACTACAATAACATAGCTATAAATCACTTAAGCTTTTCTTAATATTCACACAATAGTTATCTTTTAATTGCGAGACCAAATCATCTCATTATCCATCTATAACACACATAGGCTGAGGTACTTGTGAGGTACAGACTTCTCAAATCGCCTAGTACAGACCCCCTTCAAATGTGTAAACCCCCCCCCCCCCCCCCCGCTTTTTTTTTCTTTTTCCTTGTGTCTCTGTTCTTTTTCTCTAAGTCCAGGGATTTAACACAGTCTTGAGTGATTACCAGTCTGTGTCGATTAGTGGAATTGCTATAGGAAGTTATGGTTCCCTCCATTGCTTCTTTCACCTCTCTGTATCTGGTGTTATCTACCAGCAGGCTCACAGTTTGTAAAGACACTTCTTTCTCTTTCTTTCTCTTTCTCTCTTTCTCTTTCTCTTTCTCTTTCTTTCTTTCTTTCTTTCTTTCTTTCTTTCTTTCTTTCTTTCTTTCCTTCTTTCTTTCTTTCTTTCTTTCTTTCTCTTTCTCTCCTTCCTTCCTTCCTTCCTTCCTTCCTTCCTTCCTTCCTTCCTTCCTTCCTTCCTTCCTTCCTTCCTTCCTCTTTGCATCTTTGCCTCTTTTACTGTTAAATAAGACAGATCAATATTTTGGTATTGATATTTAACCTCATTTGGTTTTAATCTTGTTTCAGGGAATATTTTGAACCTCAGGATTTGTAATCCACAGACAGGTCACTTTGCTCCTCTGTGATTAAAGCAGGTCGTAACACTGCCTCCCCTCCCTCTCCCCATTCTGTGGCAGCGAGTGGACCAAGATTCGGCTGTGGGGATCGAGCACCGTGCCTGCATTTCAGAGGATGGGCAACTGCATTCCAGCCAAGCTGCTCCCAAGATTAGAAAAGGCAGAAAGGTGGCAAAGTGTGGTGGTGAACTATCCTATGCTTTTAAAGTAATCTTAGCTTTTTCCAACTTTTCTCTACTTTTCTCTTTCTTTCTCTTTTCCTCTTTTACTGCTAAATAAAATATATCAAATTTTTGGTATCAACATTTAACTTTGCTTAAGTTTTAATCTTGTTTTGGGGAATATTCAAACGTCAGGTTCTTTCCACAATTCATATTAAGTGGATCGTAACAGTAGTCCAACCCCCTTGCCATGAGCAAGGGTATCTTCCACTAGACCAGGTTGCTCAGGGCCCCATGCAACCTAATCTTGAATGTTTCTAGGGATGGGGCATTTACCACCTTATTGGGAAACATGTTCCAATGTCTTAACACTCTCACTGTAAAAATATCTTCCTTCTATCTAGTCGGAATTGACCTTCTTTCAGTTTAAAACCATCCCCCCTTGTCCTCTTACCCTGCTAGAAAGTTTGTCCCCATCTTTCTTATAGGCCCCCTTTAAGTATTGAAAGGCTGCAATAAGGTTTCCCTGGAGCCTTCTCTTTTCCAGGCTAAACAACCCCAACTCTATCAGCCTGTCTCCATAGGACAGGCGTTCCATAACTCTGATCATCTTCATGGCTGTTGGTTTAAGACAATTTGAAGGAGATACCCTCTGGATCGAGTTATTTCCTTTAGGATCCAAATAAACCCTTTGTGACAATAAGAAATGAATACTAATAGATGAAAATGGGAAAAAAATATACAATGGTTTATTAACAAACAGACAGGGGAAAAAAGTAGATAACAGCTAGATATTGAATTGCCAGCTCACCACCCCACTGGTACAAAGAGTCAATATGGCACCGGCTCCCTCTTGGGAGGGAAGGAGCTTTATGGTGTAGTTTCCAGCAGCAGACAAAAAAACCACTTGTGCAGTGTCAACCTCCTTCCCCCAGTAAGGCATAGCAGGCGAAAGCAGCTGGGCTGAGGTCACTCAGTGTCTTCCTCTCCCCGGCTCCAACTGATTAATGGTGGCTTGATCTGAGGACAGCTTTGCTGCAGCTTCTGCCTGCATGATGCCTCCAACTCTCCAAAGAGTGAGAAAGGGAGCCAGCCTGGGGCTGGAGCTGGCTTTTCTTTTTCAAAACCCGGCACGAAAGCCGACTTCCTCTCTTCCCCTCTACCCTTCCCTTAAAGATACAGTAACAAATTTTGGGCCTGGACAATTTGGGACACATTATTATTATAAATCACCCCAAGACAGTGGCCCTCCTCTGGATCTGTTCCAACAGGTCCATGCCTTTCCATGACCATATCAGTCATGAATGCACTCAGCTTTTTCTTCTCAGTCATTCACAGAAGATACCAGGAATTTCTAAACTTGTCTATCAGCACTGCTACTCCATTTCTGTTAATCCAGTTCTTAGGATCACCCAACTCCTCCCGCACAGTTTGTCAGTCCTCCCCAAAATGGTGTCTTTTGCATTCTCATAAAGCATTGTTAGAAAATGTCTACCTTTTGTCCCAAGGTATCACAGACATTTTAAATATGACTACTGAAAAAATGATCCCTGTGGAGGTCCACTAACAAACTATCTCCAGTCCAGCACTTCTTCTGCTACCATACCCTTATTTTTCCCTACAGGTAAACACCTTACAGTTTTCTTTCTAAGGTCTGGTTTCTCCAAACTCACTAATCCAGCTAATCCCTCTCTAAAGCAAGAATAAGGAACACCTATTTAATTCCCTTTTCTAAAAGTTAGGTCTCTTATCAAAGGAATATGCCAAAAATTAATGGCATTGTCTGTCTTTGAAAAACACAAGTTATATTTAAGATCCCAACACTACATCTGTAGCCATTCTTCCATCCAAATATTGTCCTGCTTTTGTCACTTTACTGAGGCTAAAGCACTTTTTCAACTTCAAAATTAAAGGCACAATTTGTTTTCTACCAGTTTAGATCTGGGATGGACTGCATTGACCTCTCATTTTCTTACATCTCAGAAGTGGTAATATCCATTTTTTTTCAGCTGCACACCCCTCCCTGTATGCTGAGCCAAGGTGTGTGGTTGGATGTTGAGAAGCAAAACCAGTGTTTTCCTGAGTCATCTAAGACATTTTTCTTTAAAAATGTCTCCACTGCCCTGCATCTTCCTGTGAGAAATAGCTACTCACTTTTAATAAATTTAGAAAGATTTATTAAACCTTATCAAAAATACAACAGAAGACTGAATAGAGAAAATGCTACGGTTCTGGGAGCAAAGGATTTTCCCCACCATGTGCTTGCCCACACAATGGAGGTTTTGCCTTTTAACCCTTTGCCCCTCCCAAAGTTCTGTCCATCGACTTCTTCTTCGCTGTCCAGTGGTGGAGTTTACTTCCTCAAATCCTGATTGGAGGTCAGATGTCGCCATAGCAACAAGTCGACCCTCCCAAATGTCCCAACCCCGGTGTCTTGGTTTGGAAAGACAGGTGTCTGCTAAGAAAGGCAGGAGCCTCCCCTGAAATGGAAAATCTAACCCTCTCCCTCCAAATTGCTATAAATTTTAAATTAAGGGGCTCTCAGGCAAAAAATATGGGAGCAGGAAACAACAGTTCTTTAACAGGGAGGAAAAAAAAAAAGAAAAAATAAACAATGCAGTAAACCAATACAACACTGACAGAATCAGAAGACAACCTGACGCCCTGTTGGTCAGAGTGCTGGTAGCAGTCCAATCGGAATTGTGGCTGCAGTCCTCCTGGAGTGTCAGGTGTGGTTCTGTTGGAGCAGGGATCCTGTAGAAGGGTGCAGTCTTCCTCTGAAGATCCAGTGGAAGACACAGCTGTTCCTCTGGGAAATCCAGTGGAGAAACTGTGCTGGCGTTCCAGAATCTCAAGATTATATCTGTGTACGAATGCCTGGCTTGTCCCTCTGGGCGGAGCATCTCACAATGGGATGCTAAAGTTCTTATCAGTCATGCAGTGACATTCAGTAGCCTCTTAGCAGATGTCTCCCAGGAGGGAGGAGTGGTTGTGGAAGAGATAAGGAAAACTACCCACTTAACAGAAGACAACTGCCATACATATGGCAAATAGAATACAATTTGCTTGACAATTCAGGACACGTGGCTGTCCCTTGATAACAACGCAAGGGGGTAAAACATAACTATAAATCTATAAAACTTTTCTTAACCTACATGAAATAAACAGGGCCAGGAGACTTCTTCTCCTTTTTAATGCCTTTATTAAAAGTGATCAGCTCAGGATTGGGCAGCTCGGCGGGGCTGCAGTCTCCCGTCGTGTCTCCCAGGGCGACTCAGAGGAGGAGGATATGCCCAGCTTTGTCCACGAGGGGCAAAGCTGGGGATCACGTCCTCGTGGGAGCCTTTAGGGCGTGGTGATCCCATCCGATGTTAGTTTTCCCGGCGCCGTCCTCCTCAGTCTCGGCGCTGGGGACGACTCCCATGATCAGGGCGAGAGGGACTCCGAAGGTGTTCCGAATCTCTGCAGGGTCAGCACTCGGCTCCTCACTTCCAGACATCACTCCAGTCTCTCAACTCTTATTTGGCTCGTTGTTTTTGGGGTTTTCTCAGTACATTTGGAGCCGTAGTCCCCCACAGCATGCTGGTCCTGGAGTTACTTTGCATAACCTCCCCCCCCAGGTCTCTTCTCCTCACTGTTCCGGAAGGTCCCCACCCATTACTGTCTGGGAGAAGGGCCATTACCTCACCCCAGCCAGGGCTTTTACTAATACAAAAACAACCATTAACAACAACGACCCGTAATTACCATAATACAGGCAGCAGCCCAGCAGTAGTGGTAACTTTTTTCTCACAGAAAAAAATCAACTGAATTTTTCTTCATAACACTACATACATGATATTTGTCTGTTAATTGTGAGTCAATCATCGCATTACTCATTTATCACAATCACCCCTTTTCCTTTTGTACAGATTATTTGGCTTAAACAATTCAAATCAATGAGTCATTCTAGCATCTGTTGATGTGGGCAAGGACAGAAGGAATCAAACAGAAAAGAAAAAAATTTCCCTAGACACTTATCCAGAATGAACAAAAGGACATTACAGAGGTCTGGTATGGCTTTTTTCCCCATCTACCTTGCCTATGGGGTTGCTACCCATGGGACGAGTCTCTTAGTAGTGAATACAGAGGCCAACTTGGTCTTTCCCTCCAGTCTCTTATGTATTCAAAGACTATTGGGGAATTACAGAGGTCTGGTATGGCCTTTTGTCCCTACTTTACTATGCCTACGGGGTTTCTACCCACAGCAAGGCTATGGAGTCTTCTTGGTAGCAAACAAAGGGGCCAACCCAGTCTTGCTCTCCTTCCTTTGTCTTATTTTCTTAAGGAAGCTGCCCCATCACCTTTTATGGTCCCTTGTGGACTTCCCTTCAACAAATGCTCGTAATTCTTTCTGATTAAAACATGAAAAAAAACCCAACAGTTCTTGGGCTGGCTGGTGGAAGCTTGACTCTACTTTTTGGTGTTTTTCTGGTTGTCTCTCAGTCTCTGCTTGAGATTCAATCTCTTTTCCCCTGGGCCTGGATGTTACAGTCCATTCTTTGGGTTCTTCTATTGTCACCGACATTTTTTCATAAAAATCCTCTCTTTAGGATTTTTCCTTTTCTGGGAAGCTGAGGCCCCAGAGAAAGAATGTAAACAATGGTTCTCTGCTGCTGTGGAATGCAACAGGTGCAGCTGTGATTGGTCTTCTGTGACTGTTTGGATCTGCTGACCACTCACAGGAGAGTTGTCCTTGTTTTTCTGCTTGGACACAGAACTTTGTTATTGATTCCTATTCTATTCTTAGCTTAGCAGCTTCTGAACTTTTATCTCTATTCCTTTTAGTATAGTCATAATGTATCATATATATCATAATTAATAAATCCAGCCTTCTGATCATGAAGCCAAGATTCTCGTCTATCTCTCTCACCCTGAGGAACCTTTGCAAAGCCATGTAACATTCTATTGGGCCTTTAATTCTGTTGGCATGAGTCCATCCCCGCTCTGTAGTTTGCACGGCCGATTTGGTGGTGAGTAGTACCTGAAAGGGACCTTCCCACTGAGGAGTTAGAGGCTGATCTCTCCATGACTTAATCATCTCTCAGTTCCTGGGATTAATATTATAGATTCTGAAATCCAGGGCTAAGTTATGTCTTAGCCCTTCTAAGGTTTGTGCTATAGACATAACATATTTCTTGGCACTGGTTTCCCCTTCCTCATAGCTGGCAGCCTTCTGGGGTGAGATCAGGAAGGGTAACTCAAGCATCATTTCATAGGGTGACACTCCCAGATCTGACCAGGGTTGGGTTCTAATTCTTAATAAGGCCAAAGGGAGACATTTTATCCATGACATTTGGGTTTCAATCATTAGCTTAACTAGAGCTCTTTTAAGAGTTTGATTCATTTTCTCAACTCGACTGGAACTCTGTGGATGTCGTGGAGTGTGTAACTCCCATTTCACTCTAAATTGAACATGTTATTGGTTCAAACAGTGTAGGTAACATAAATCAGTTAGTCAGAGGATCAGGCTTTTAGGTTGTCAGGAAAATCCCACAAATGACAGAGGTTTATGTCCAAAAAAGAGACAGAGGAGTCCTGCAACTTTATTTGAATAAAGGAAGAGAGTCCACTGGAGCACACTCCCACAGAGTTTTCTCTCTCGAGGTTTAAGAGGGCACAGCCTCCTTTTATCCTAAACTCCCAGCTGCATGCTGCCCTCTTCCTTTCCCCATTGGTTGAGGTACTAGGAAGGTACAGCCTTTCCGAATCGCCTACCACATTTTCCCCCTCAAACCTGTCATTTTACTCCAAAGTTCAGGAGTTCAAGCTTGTGCAGACCCTTGCCTGTTTCAGGAGCCAAGCTGTCTGGGCTCTGTAAAAAACCTGCTGCTTGAAGTTAGTAGAGACATTAAGACACATTTCAAAGATTCTAACACCCATAAGTTTACCCCTCAAATTGTTTGTAAAGACATTAGCTTTCTTCTCAAGGTGGATCTATCTGTTTATCTTCCACTCTGTCCATCTGCTCTCTATGTTAAACAGCCCCAGACAGGTGTGTGAGATCAAAGCTTTTACTGGGATGTGCCTCAGTATCCGCCTGTTTTGACAGGACAAAACCTCTCTGCAAGGATGGGTGCTCCTGCTGCATTGACTTTCTCTCCCCCTAAGAAACCCAAAATGTTATTATATTCCATATCTTTCTGTGCCCAAAATTGTTACTGTCTCTTCTAGGCCTGGTGCCACAGCCATGTTATAGATGAGTAATGTAATAGTTGGCTCTCATAATTGTGAAAAACACGTTCACTCTCCTGTGAAAATTTTAAAAGTTTAATAAAGGACAATAGGAGACAAGGACCATAGAGCAAAGGTTATTACGGCCAGGTGCATCTTGGAACTCAGCCAAGAGCACACTGTTACCTTCAGGGATACCCCTTAAATACCTTTTTCATTACATCAGCTCTTTGAATATTCATAGACCCTTATGCATATCCATAAACTAGTTTACATATTCCAGGAACAATTTTACATGGCCCCTCCTTGGGTTCACCTTTTTAGAGCATGCATGTTTCTTGGCTGTGGTTTTGGCTCCTTCTCTTTATTACTTCCAGTTTGGGCCTTGGTCCATATTTTCTTCAGACGGTGAGTGCTGATAGTTGGCATATCTGTAGCAGGTGTCCTCATCCTATGTTCATTGGATGTTATCCCATCCAACCAGGCATTTTAGCACAAGCATAGCTATTTCACTACCATGTCTAAGCTTAATTAACAGCAGAAATAAAAACTATATCTTTATAACAAAGTTACTTTAATATCACACATATAAAATCCATTTTAATATTTGCGAAAAGCCAATAATATAATTTGATTCTGTAACACAATTAAGAGATAGATATTATGTAGATGTATAGTAATGTTATGGTAATATGTCATCCCATAGTCCGCTCCTACCCCTCCTGTAATAGCTTTAGTAGTCAAGACATTTAGAGGAGGCCAGCTTGTTACCAGGAGGCAGGGCGTAACAACACCTGATCTCCAATCAAGGTGTAAGAAAGTAATCTCCACCAATAGATGGTAGAGAAAGAGTTGACTGACAAAACTTGGTGAGGGGCTAAGGATATAAAAGGCAGAGCAACCATTTTGTAGATGAGCACGTGGCTGATAGTCACAGGGTCTCCCAGTGCTGAAAACTTTTTCCTCATTCAGTCCTTTGTTATAATTTTTGTTAAGGTTTAATAAACCTTTGAAATTTTAAAAGTGAGCAGTAAGCAGTCATTTCTCACAGCTGGAAACAGGCTCAGGAGCTGCCCATGCTTTTTAAGTCGAAGCACGCAAGTATAGTGTTCTTTGTCCTCATGTTGTCTGACTGGGGCAGAGTCTGTCTCTGTTGCTTTTTGGTTTGCTCTCATGTCTCTTGCCTCGCTTGCCTCTTGGTTTTTGCTACAAAGCTGAGGCAGAGTGGGTGGAGGCTTCTCTTTTGGGTTCTCTATTTTTTTTCCTCTTTGGAGGAGATACGTTCAGTGGTCTTGGACTGCCTTGGGGAAAATTTTGGAAATGACTGCCCCCAGCTGCAGCACTGTACCGGGAAAGATCAGAGCAGCTTCACTGTGCAGGCCCCAGCCCGCCATCAACGCCTGGCCAAAGTGAGAAAGCACCGAGTTGCTGCAGCCAACTGCCTGCTGCTCCTGCCAAGGAAAAGGTGAAGTCCCTGCAACATATCATTAGCATACTCATATTTACATAAAGCTGTGTCACATTTATATAACAGTTTTTACCTTTTGTGCATGCCTCAGTTCCTTCTGTGTTCGTCGTCAGTCTTCTGGTGGTCTTTGATGAAGACTTTTGTAGTCTTCCTTGCATTTGAACTTTTTACCTTTGTCTTCAACACATGCTCCGTGCTCTTATTTTTCAGCCTGTTTTTATCTAACTTTGCAGTTTGCAAGTTCTGTTAAAACTTGCTATTTTGCTTTCTTTGCTTGCACATTTACAATATCTTGTTACAATATTACTTGTGGTTCACCTTTTGTTACAGGCTCATCACCTATGTTTCAAATCCTCCCTTTCTTTTTACTTTTGTTAATTCTTTCACATTTTATAATTGGTTCAGATTTTGAAAACATGTCCCTCTTTCCACTCGGTCTCTAAGATTATGATGTTTCCACTGTTCCTATGATGTAATGGTCCTACTACATCTTCAGTACAAACAAGTACTGCACAACACATTCCTATAAGTAAAAGCCCATTTCCTAAAACACTTACAAAAAGTTGTTTGAGCCAATTTAGATTCGGTAGCCAGGAGATTAACAAATTCCTCAATCCACTTTTATCATGTAGTTTTAGATGCAACACCAGGTGTTTCAAAGTAGTGATGCTTTTATGAACTGACTCAGAATGATCACTCAGATTCATGTAATACATACCCTCGAATTCTTCACATCCATGATCTTGAGCCAGTAACAAAAATTCAATAGCTAACCTATTCTGTAAGGTTGCATGTTTTATGGAGTCAGCATCAGTTAAGAGGGCAGAAAGAGTGGTGCCTGTAGCATTTGTCTCTTTCACCAGCCAGCAACCCAATCTGTTCAGTGATTGTAAAATATGGACAGTGTCTACTGGTATTACTATGCGACTAAAAATGCCTCCAGCTGTATTCCAATAATCAACATCTGAATTACAGTTTTCAATAAATTGTTGAACATTTCGTTTGACTTGATGTTTAATTGCAAGCATTGTACGGTTTGGGTAAAATAAGGTTAATTGTTGACTAACCGCTGTCCTGGATATTCCCTTCCAGGCACATTTTGTGCATGTAAGAAATAGATTGGAGGGGAGGCCTATAGGACTTGTACCTGGGGCATCTGGGTTTCTAAGGTCTGATTACACCATAAGGATGCATTGACAAAAATACTTTTAGGGGAGACATCTATTCCTGTATGATTTATATGATGTCCGTATATGAAATTCAAATGAAAGCATAGTGGGGCCTGCAAAATACCTAGTGCATCTAATTCTTGTGGTTCTATAGATAATTCAGGAAAGTTGTTCATGTCACTGAGGTTTGTATACCAAGACTCAGTTTTCCCTGCACTTTGTCACCATGAGCCATTGCACCACCATATGGGTGCCGTAATCCGTGGATCTCTGGGCTTTGTATGGGTCCAATCCGGCTAGCTCGAACCCTTGCCCACATGGACTTGCATGGACTGAAAGTAAGAGACGAGAAGCGCTCTTCTTCCACGTGGGGACGAGTGTCCAGTTTATTGGCTTGGGGTAGGACACTGCTGGCGCGGCAACCACCCAGGTAGAAAAAAGAGACCCACCCACACCTGCAGTAGGGTCTTATACCCGAGGGGATGGGGGGGGGGGGAAAGAGGACCGTGGCCAATGGGATACCATTGGGGAGGGGCGAGGGGAGGGGCCACCCGTGGGGCAGACCACCAGGGGATATGGAAAGGGATGCATGGGGGAGAGACCATGTGATGAGAAAGGGGGAATAATCTACATGACATACCATACTCAGTACAAACTTCCCATCACCCAGTGCAAACAACATCTAAATAAACTATTTAGCGCAATACAACATATGGGTTGGAATATTTGTGGGGCAGTGCAATTTTGCTGTACACTTTTATTATGCAAGGAACCAAAGCACTTCTGACTAATAGGTATTCCTACTAAACATGTACGAAAAGGGTCACTAGGGGTAGACATAGAGATGCACATAGTATCAGTGTGTGTTGCATTGGCAAGTGCAATCCAAATATTTGCCCAATTTAGTTTAAGAAAGGCAACAATGTTACAGCAAAGCAAGATAACTGCAAAGCAAATTGATATTCTCATATTTTATGTGTGAGCTGCAACTTAAGTCAGTTGGTTTATTCTGCCATGGCTGTCCACATTGTTATGGGTGATTTCTTCACTCAGGAATAGTGAATCCCTGTAGGTTTCTGCTTCACTTGGACTGCTGTGAATGTTGCCAACAACACTTGGAAAGGTCCGACCCACTTGTCTTGTAGAGGATGACCTGTAAAATTCTTAACACACACCAAATCACCAGGATCAATAGTATGCAATTTATGGTCAGGTTGCTTGGGTTGATTTTTTAAAACAGTGTTAAAATGGTGATGTATTTGCCTTTTAATTGCTTGTGCATAATTGTACACATATGGGGTGCCGACTTGGACTAAGTTCTCATCATGTGTAGCATTCAGCTCATAGGGTCTACCACAGAGGATTTCAAACAGACTAATTTTCTTTTTTGATCTGGGCTTTGTTCTGATTCGTTTCAAAGTGATAGGTAGGGCTTGATACCACTACAAATTTATCTCTTGACAAATTTTAGCTATCTGTTTTTTGATCATATTATTCCTTTTTTCTACGTGACCACTAGCTTGTGGCCTGTAGGGAGTATGAAGTTACCATTGGATTCCTAGGGCTTTGTTGATGGCTTGAAAAATTTGTGTGCAAAAATGTGTTCCTATATCAGAGTAAATTGTTGCAGACAGGTAGAGAAATTAGAAAAGAAAGGTCTCATAAAATCAGGTCTGCTCTGTTAAATCAATATCTAGCCTGTCATTTCTTTTAAGTGCAGCTAGTGCTTTGCAAGTTCCCATGCGAAAACAATCTTGGTGTGAATAGTTTGTTAACATAACAACCTATTCTTGGGTGAAAAATAAGTGCACCTGCACAGACATTACATCTGTTCCATGAGAACCCACAAAAAAAAAGTAACAACCTGAACCTTAGCACGTACACACAAATCACCTTCTGACCAATAAATGAAGTAGCAAGAAAGCTACCAGACAATAGATGTTGCACATGAGATCTGTGAAAACTCTATAAAATAAGTTATGTGAATAAAGATTTGGCTTTTCCCACATGAAGAAAATGGAGTCTTGCTTGATTTATTCCAATAGGAAATTTCCCTGGGTATAATAAAGCCTCGATTTTAGCCTTATTATTGAGCGATGCAAGGTAGTCCAGATAGCTCAATCCCTCTGGGAGACAGAGTGCCCGAATACCCAGTCAGCTCACAGCCGGCGCCGCAGGATACCAGTAGCGAGCTCAGTGATTGTCAGCTCTTAAGTGATTATAAGCTCTCTTAAGATTTCAGCTCTTTGCTTGCTCTCTAGGGCTCCTTTGGCTGAGGCAAAAGCAGACGCGAGAGAGGAGAAGAAGAGGTCCTGGCGGTTCCACAGCAATGGTTTATTGGGGAGTCTGTGAAGGGTACCAGCGACAGCTCTTCTTCTGTTGAATGGGCTAAACCAGCCCCTTTTTATAGGGTATAGGGGGATCTAAACTTGTCCAATAGTAAGGGTTAGGGAGAATGACCTCTGAGGTTACAAAGATAAGCTATTGGGGCGGGGACTCGGAGACAGGAGCTTGTTTTGCTGTCCCATCATGACTCAGCAGCTCCTACTGTTGAGTCTCAATCCTCCATGGAGCTCTGGCCAGATCCATGGGGTCTGCTACACTTGGGCACTCTGAACCTAGGGATAACTTCATTCAGGAATGCTTTTATCACTTCTCGAGCTTTGTTTGTCCTAAAAGGGAATGCCTCTGGTTGCCCAGAAAAAGTGTCAGTCAATACTAGTATCTGAAACCTTCCTTTCTTGGGAGTTGAGAAAAATCTATTTGCCACGCATTTCTGGGAAAGGTTCCCCTGCTAATAACTCCTTGTTTTAGCCTAACTGTTGCATTTGGATTATTCTTCAAACAAATGTCACATTGTGATGTTATTTCCTTAATAACCTCTGTATTGGTTTGGCACGGCCTGGTTTTTGGCAACAGGGGATCCACAAAGATGGCTCCTGTGAGAAGCTGCTGGAAGCTTCCCACCATGTCCAGCAGAGCCAATGGCTGATGGCTCTAAAGATGGACATGCTGCTGGTGAAAGCTGGGCTGATGAGAGAGGTTGGTAACACCTCTGTGATAATATATTTAAGAAGAAAATCAAAACAAAGTCACAAGGTTTTTGCTCCTAGTCAGAGAAGAGGAGGACATGAGAACATGTGAGGGAAAACAACATGGCGACACCAAGGTCAGTGGAGAAGGAGGGAGAGGAGGTGTTCCAGGTGCCAGAGCTGAGATGCCTCTACAGGCTGTGGTGCTGACCATGGTGAAGCAGACTGTCCCCTTGCAGCCCATGGATCCACAGGACATGCAGAGATCCACCCACAGCCCGTGGGGGAGGTGCCCATGCCAGAATGAGTGGGTCCCTGGAGGAGGCTGTGATCCAGTGTAAGACCTGGCGGAGAGAGGAGGTGCCTGCTTCCAGGCTACAGCAGCCTGTCCATGGAGGACTGCACCCTGTGGAAGGAGAGACCCACGTTGCAGTGGTTTTGAGAGGACCGTCTGCCCATGGGGGGAGTTCACACTGCAGCACGTGCAATATGACTGCTGGTCACGAGAGTGGACCCATGCCAGAAAAGTTCTTCTGTGGGTGGGATCCCATGGTCTCACAGGCAAAGGGCTCTTCTCCCATCCAAGTACTAACTAGGCCCGACCCTGCTTATCTTCTGAGATCAGATGAGATCGGGTGTTTTCAGGGTGATATGGCCAGTGTCAAACCACTACAACCTCAAATAAGTGTGGTCCGGCAACTCGTGCCTTAAGATATTGGTACAGGGGGGTCTAATCCTTATTGAGTTGTCTTATGTTCAGATTTTACATAGTGTCTTAAGGCCTTCTCAGGTATCAGTAAGTGACCTGCTTCTAAGTGTCCCCATCCATTTTCTAAAAGCTTTCCTTTTTTATTTTGAATCCATTTCTAATCTGATGGCTGGTATTCTGCTGGTGGGTTGATGGGCAACCCAGTGGATATCAAAGCAGACACAACTGACAGATTTCATTCAGCTGCCAACTTAGCTTCATAATTTGCAGATTTGTTACCTACCTCTGGGAGGGTGTTACCTCTGGAATGCCCATGACAATGTATAATAGTTACTTGCGGTGGGAGTTTTATTGCTTCAAGGTGTTGGATGACCTCAGCAGCATATTGGACAGTTTTCTTTTGTGCAGTCAGGAATACTCTTTCTTTCCATATAGTTCCATGGGCATGAACAATTCCAAAAGCATATTTAGAATCAGTCCAAATATTAATTTTCCTTCCTTTTGCCAGTTCTAATGCTTGAGTGAGAGATATCAGCTCAGCCTTTTGTGTGGAGGTTCCTGCTGGTAGTGGGTTTGACTTGATTACCTTGGAGACAGTAGTCACAGCATACCCTGCCATTCATTCTCCTTGTCTTACAAAGCTGCTACCATCAGTAAACCAATCCAATGCATCTGATAGGGGTTCTTCTTTTAGGTCAGGGTGGCTAGAGTACACAGCTTCAATGGTTTCTAAGCAATTGTGCACTACAGGCTCAGCCATGGACTTCCCTTGCAGGAAAGAAGCTGGGTTAACAATGTTGGTGACTTGAATTTCAATATAATCTGATTCAGCCAAAATTGTCTGATATTTTTAAAACCTTGAGGAAGAGACTCAGTCATTTCTGTTCTAGGACATTTGATACTGTGTGTGAAACTAGTACAGTCATTTTTTGTCCCAATGTAAATTTTCTGGCTTCTCCAATGTTGAGGATAACTGCTGTGACTGCTCTGAAGCAGGCAGGCTAGCCCTCATGCATGGTAAGCTGTTTAGAAAAATAATCTACCACTCTTTTATACAGGCCCAAATGCTGGGCCAGGACTCCCAACACTATCCCTTGTCGCTCATGAGAAAACAACCAAAAAGATTTACTCATGGTAGAGAGTCCTAGAGCTGGAACTCTCATTAGCTCACACTTCAGGTCCTTGAACACTGTCTCTGAATTAGGAGTCCATATCAGGGAACTACTTCTGTCAGTTGCAACCAGTTCATGTAAAGGTTTTACAATTAATTTATAGTTATAAATTCACAATCAGCACCAACCTTTCATCCCAAGTTCCCTTACAGTCTGTAGTTTAGGCGTCTGGCAAATTTCTTTGTGTGCTGTTCCTAGAGATTGCTGTCCTCTCGAGACTTCGTACCCGAGGTAGGTTACTTGTTGCACAAGTTGAGCTTTCTGTTGAGACACTTGATAACCATTTAATCCAAGAAAATTCAAAAGACTTACTGTCCATTTGAGACAAACTTCAGTAGTTTGGATGGCTATTTATAAATCATCTACTTACTGCAAAAGTATTCCTTCTCCAGGCAGAGACTGCCAGTGCTTCAGTTCTTTAGCCAATTGGTTTCCAAAGATTGTGGGGCTATTTTTAAATTATGGAGGCAACACTGTCCAGGTAAATTGGTTCCTTCTACCTGTACTAGGGTTTTCCCATTCAAAAGCACATATTCTCTGACTTTCTTCTGAAAGTGGTAGGCAGAAGAAGGTGTCCTTAAGATCTGTAACTGAAAATCATACTAATTATTCTCATAATTTTGTTAACAAAGTGTAGGGATTAACAACTACTGGGTGAATACTTTTAGTTATTGAATTAATAGCTGGTAAGTCCTCTACCAGCCTGTAGGTCCCATTAGGCTTTTTTGCTGGTAATATTGGAGTAATGAATTTGGATTCACGTTCCTTCAATCACTCTAAATTAAAAAATTTGTTAACAATGGGTTCTGTTCCCTTTTTGTCTTCTAATCTCAAAGGATATTTTTTCCTAACTACTGGTCTAACTCCTGTCTGTCGTTCCATTTTGATGGGTTCTGCTAACTTTGACCTTCCTGGGGTTTCAGTGTCCCACACTCCTGGGTATACTCAATTTAATATCAGCTCTAAGTGAATGTTACTGTCTGTTGGGGCTGATTCAACTCTTAATCCTAATGCTAAAATTAATTTTTCTTCAGGTACTTTGAATTTTACTTTTCCTTCTTTGAATTCAATGGTTGCTTCTAATTTTTCAATCAAGTCTCTTCCTAATAATGATTTGGGAGAGTTTGGCAAATACAGGAATTGGCAAATTGCCATACTTTTCCCAATTTTCTAATAAAGTGGTTTTAGGGAAAATGCATTTTCTGGTTGGCCTGTAGCTCCTGTTACTTGAATATGTTTTTCACTTCTCGGCATCAGTGTCTGATTCAAAACCAAAAATGTGGCCTCAGTATCAACTAAAAATTCTACTTTGCTGCCATCCCCTAGTTGTATGTTAACCAGCAGGTCCACTAGGTTAAGATCTGCTGGTCCCTGTAACTCACTGCTATCCACTGTGGCAACAACAGTTTCCTGTGTATTGTTCAGTAAATCAGGGCACTGGCATTTCCTATGCCTTTCTTTCTTACAGTAAGCACACTGATTTAGCCTTAGCCTCCCTTGGGATTAATTTGAGCCTTCTCTACTATTTCCACCTCTACCTCTGCCTCTGCCTTGTGCCCAACCACGTCCTCCTTCTTGATGTTGCTTTAATGATGCCACTATAGCCCCTGCGAGTTTTTTTTCTTCTCTTGCTTGTCTAGGTTGTTATATACCCTCCAGGCTTCTCCCATTAATGCCTCCAAGTTTCTATTATCTCTCTTTTAATTTCTGTAGTTTCTGTCTGATATCTGGGCTGGACTGTCTTAGCATCAAGGAGACTAACTGCTGCTTCCCCATTTCTGAAGCAGGAGCAAGGGCTGTAAACTTTCACATTGCCTCTTGGAGCCCATTTACTAAGTCACTAGGAGACTCCTGCTGTCCCTGTTTAACATTATACATTAACGCTCAATTTACTGCTTTCAGAATGGCATTCTCTAATCCAAATTTTGCTAACTCCCGGTATCTGGTTAGTGAGGCATATTCACTTGGATTTTTCGGATCCCACAGAGGATTTGTGGTAGGAAATAGCATGTCCACATTACCCTGTAGGGCTCCACTAGCAATTTGTCTCTGCATGTGAAATACACCAATCACTTGTTTTAATTTTTTAAAAGTTGAATAGCAATAAAATTTATAAAAATAGAGTAATAAGAATTTGGACAATCAGAGTTAGGACAATAAAAAACCCAAAGAAATACAGACAGTCCAGGTGCCTTTCCTAGGGCAAATATGCCCCGAAAAGCACACACCACACATGCTAACAAAGGATTAACTCTTAAAAGCAATAGCCTGTTGCATATTCATATATCTCATACATTATGCATAAATTCTTTTCAAACAAAGAATGTTCTCTGGTTATTGTCAACTTCCCCCCCTTAATTCTGGTGGCTCCTTAAAGACAGGAATGAGTTGAAGGAATGTTGGTCTTCTCCGATAATGAGGCAATATTTCTTCTCTTTGTGAGTTTAGATGTCTTGTTGATGTCATCTCTGTGCGAAGAATTTCTTAATTATCTCATAGCTAGTTAAAAAAGTATATTATGTTATAACCTAAAACTATATTTACCATACTACTTAAAAAAAGAATAATACAGTAATACTAATTAATACAACATAACACATATAATATTCCTGCAAAGAGGCAATCATGTACCATGTACTTTTCACACTGGACATGTGCTTTAACTGTTTTAATCACTAATTCTTTTTCAGTTTCTGTTAATTCCATCAGCAATAAATTGACATCACCCAGTCTGGGTCCTGGTTCTTGACTATCAAATCAAATAATTTTGCCACTTTACTGGGGTCTTCCTTGAAATGTTTAACCTCTTCTCTCCAACTATTCAGATCACTAGTGGAAAAAGGTACTGTTACTCTCATGGCATTTACCACAGGACCTACCACTTGTCTCAAAAGAGCAATAACTGGTAAAACCTTTATAGTCTTGCTTCTCGTGGGAGCTCTTACTGGAGTCCCTGAGCTTGTTCCCTCATCTGGGTCATCTGAGTCATGTCCTTTTTCACTTTCTAATCTACTACCACTAGGTGATAATTGAGGGGCCCTGGGGCTTATCTGATCTCCTGGGGAGATTAGATTGTGACTCTAAAAGATCAACTGCCACTATCTTCTTCTCTATCTCTCAGCTTAAGACATGTCTGACCTAAACTACATGAAGAACAACACCCAAGTTTTCTTTTACCTCCCGTCCTTTTCTAGGGCCAAAACTAAGGGATCTTGTGGGGGTAAATTAGTCCCACATCCTGTCTGCCACTCTGGTTTCTCTCGCAAGGAAAAATCATATCGGCATACATTACCTCATTCCATTTGCCCTCTCTTCTTAAAAATATTAGCTGCAACAAAGTATAATTCAGATTCCCATTTAGGAGCCATTTGTCTTCATCATCCAACCTGTAAAAGGGCCACTGTTGATTGCAATACTTCATCAAATCACTTTTCTTTAAATTGCCTCCAGGGATCCCTCCTAAATCCTTCCAATGAGCCAAAACCCACCCCAATGGACTCTTTTTGACAATCTCCTTACTGTCCGTCCTATCCATTCCTGGTGCTATCCAGATTCCCACACTTTACAGCAAATATTATCACTTGCCCTTCTTTCTTTACTCTTATTTCACAGATACTGCACCAACCACAAATTGGGAATTTTTGGTTTGATCTGCACCAGTATTTGCAGTTACAATGTTGACAAGCAATAAACATGACAGGATCACATGGTCCACTCCTGCACAATCTACACTGTCCTGGTCCACACAACAAACAAGGGAGTGGAGTATGACATGACATGAAATAACAGACAAAACACTTAAGCCAACACACTCCAAGCACCAAAATCAAGGGGACTCCATCCCCTTATGACCACACCAAGATTTCTTGTAACAATCAATCAGGGGACTCCAATCCCTGTGGGGATTCTGATCCCTTATGTATCAATGTCAAGAATTTCACCTGTGATACAGGGCCCTGCAGGGAACATCTCCCACATCTTACAGCTGTTACTTAACCAAGACCAGAAACAAAATTCAAAACAATCAACAAATACTTAAAATTTCCTGCAGCTCATCCTTGTCTACTCCTGCAGAGAGACGGTGAAGTGCAGACTCCCTTCAAGACAATCTCGGGGTGAATCTTGCAGCCAAGCAGAGAGTTCCATCCTGCCGCGGTCACCAAACTGATGCCCAAAACTAGGCAAGAAAATAAAATTCTATAGTCAGATGGCTATAGAGCAGGTATTTGTTTATTCAGTGCCGGAAGTGCAGGGGATCGCTCCACCACAAATACACTCACTCTTCTTTAGTTTACGGTTACATTTTAAAAGTCCTTCTGCACAATGCCACAATTAAAACATATCATTAGCATACTCATATTTGCATAAAGCTGTGTCATGGTTATATAACAGTTTGTTGCTTTTGTGCATGTGGCAGTTCCTTCTGTAGTAGTCGTCAGTCTTCTGGTGGCCCTTGGTAAAGACTTCTATAGTCTTCCTCACATTTGAACTTTTTACCTTTGTCTTCAACACATGCTCCATGCTCTTGTTTTTCAGTCTGTTTTTAGCTAACTTTGCAGTTTGCAAGTTCTGTTAAAACTTGCTATTTTGCTTTCTTTGCTTGCACATTTACAATATCTTGTTACAATATTACTTGTGGTTCACCTTTTGTTACAGGCTCATCACCTAGGTTTCAAAAGGGATTGGCCAAAACTGAAATAACATTTTAAAACCTAAGTAAACCAGAAACCTACACTCCCCAAAACCCGATGACCTTGCTACGAAACCAATAGAGCATTGCTTAGAAAGAAAAGGCTTAAATTATTTTTAACTAGAGATGAATGCAACATTTCACAGTAATATGACACCAGTAGATCAGCATGTACTGCACATGTGTAAGAGACTGCCAATGTGGAAAGTTCACCTAGAGGACAATTGATGAAGACTATGAGACACCCACCAGAGGAAGTAAAGGACCACCAAAAGGATTGTAATAACTGCTAAAGGACTTTAGATGGGAGCAAAGACCATGAAGTAAACTCAGTTTTATCTAGCTATTTTTAAAATAATATGCGTGCTTTATGTTACTGATTTTTGTCTATGTAAGCAATATGCAACAGCATTGTAAATATAACCTGCAAGAACTCATCCAGTAGTTGGAAGTCCTAATGGAAGGAAAATCCCCAGTGCTACTCCTGTGCCACTGATAAAGAATGCCTGCTTAACACTGATCAAATCTCAGTGTTGAGTAATTTCCTTATTTCAAAACAAAGAGGGAGAACTCATTTAAGTGTACCCCTTTGATTGTCTTAAAACAAGACAAATTAGGTGGCATGAGAGAGAAAGTAGAAAAAGAACAATTTTTTCTGGAACATTTGGTATAGAACTCACTGGTCAACATGATGAACAGACTAATCATGGGACTGTGGCACTTAGGGTTGTGTCTCTCTGTATATATGGTACAATTTGCCTGAGATAGGCCTCCTTTTTGGAGCAGGGACAAAACCCAGGATTGTTTTGTTGATAGACAATGCCATACCAATTTATATAAAATTAATAAAAGGATTAATCCAGAAGGTACAAACTTCAATGGATGCAAAAGTGATTTTTGCCTTTTGCTTTTATATATTCCTTATATTCTTCATATATATTTTTTTCTCTGTAGCTTATTATTGTATAACTACACAGATTCATAGCTAGCATTTTACCTATTCTCTTAGACAGACAAAACACCTTCCTAAAGGCCCCAAACCTAATCTTGCTTCCTTTGGGAACTGTTTTGCGGAGATAAACAAAACTCCACAACTTTGTGAAAGTTGTAAAGCCGGTATGTTTATTACAGTGCTGGACACATGTGGGGATCGTTCCCCTTAAAATGACATGTGCACCTCTGGGAACTCCAGATCCCTTTTTATCCCCCTCTCAAATCCATATGCATGCAATTTCACAATAGGTTCATACATATTCATTTTTACAAATTTCACGTGACATTTGCCGCTAATTCTTCTTTATCAGAAAGAATTCTTAGGTCAGGTTGACTTGCTCCCATAGCAGTTTCTCTGTCTCTCTGTCTCTCTGTCTCCCCTCCTTTATCTCTGTCCTTCACTGAGGCAGTTTCTCTGAGCCTAGGCTTTTTACGAGAACAGGCAGTCAGACTAAATAGCTATGTTATCAAACTACAGACTTAACTCAAACATGTACATTTCACCTAAATCAAAATGGATTTCTACTCTGGAAAATTTCTACTCTGTCTCAGAACCAAGGTTAAAAGCTGTCACAGGCATCTTTTCATAAAAATCCTTTCTTTAGGATTTTTCCCCCTTCTGAGAAGCTGAGGCCTCAGCAACAAAATGTAAACAATGGTTATCTGCTGCTGTGGAATGCAACAGGTGGATCCGTGATTGGTCTCGGGTGGATGTTTGGATTTACTGACCACTCATGGCAGAGCTGGGTCTCACTCTCTGCTGAGACACAGCCCTTTGTTATTCATTCCTTTTCTATTCTTAGCTTAGCAAGCTTCTGAGAACTTTTCCTTCTATTCCTTTTAGCATAGTAATAATGTAATATATATCATAAAATAATAAACCAAGCCTTCCGAACATGAGGTCAACATTCTCGCCTCTCTCTTCATCCTGCAACACTTGCAAGCCCTGTGACAAAAAACAGCTTCTTGAAACACTTTATCATAAACAAAGTTCAGCTAGGTCCCGGTTTAGGGCAAATTTGGGAGGAAATGTCCAAAGGGGTTCCTCTAGAAAGCAGACTCAAGTGGCCCCTCCCCCAACTAGTTGGGGAAAACATTCCCTTGGAGAAAAGTGGAGAAAACCTGTTTATTTAACAGGCACAGCATTCACCAGTCCTGTTTTAGCTACCCCAGTCCTTTCCCAGGTGTGGCAATACCTTCTCCCTTCCCCTCCCCTTGTCTCCTGCTAAGTGCTGTCCTTCAAGCTTAACATTCCAGCAAGGGCATCGTGTGATTGGCAGAAGTTCAAAAGATGCTTCTCAGCCCTAGGGTCATTGGCCTGTCTAGGTGTCATTGTCCCCTGAGACTCCTCCCCTCCCACCTGGTTGGTGGCACACCTATCCATTCCCTCCCCCTTCTCCCCGAGCTTAAAAGGACACTGAGACCATGCGGTCGGGATTCTGTTGTAGCTGTTACAAGATTCAGAGATCTATGACCCTGGAATAAAACTCTGGATTAAACCCTACGGAAGATTCCGTCTCCTTTTCCTCTTCACCTCGCCTAAGGCCTTTCCACCAGAGGTAAAACCTGAGTTCCTGCCTGCCTGGACTTGTTCCAAATGACTAGCTGCAATTTCCAGCCAGCCAAAGGTGTCTCTGAGGTGAAATACCACAGCTGCCGCCTTTGGTCCAGCAGCAAGGGTCAGACGAGCCCAGACACGTTCCATCCGGTAATATTGGGATCCTATTCCAATACACCAGCACAAAAAAATTAACAATATTAAACAACAAAACCTCTCGCTGTTCTGAAGAGATGGCAAACTTACAAAGTCCTCCTCGTGGGGGGTGGTTCGGCTTTCTCAGTCTCTTATCAGTTCCTCTGGTGCTGGAATGCAGTGTCCCAGGCCCTGGTGAACCACAGGTGTGAGCTCCTGGTGTTTTTCTGGGTTTTTAGCTGAGAGCAGGTTTGAACAGTACCAAGAAGAAGAAAAACTACTGTCCAGAGAACTCCTCTGCCTCAGCTAGCTAAAAACTAACTAAAAAGCAAAGGAGATCTCTCTCCCACATGTCCATGCTGCAGACAACATTGTCTGTGCGAAGGCTGCGGGGGAGTAAGTGCAGTTTCTGAAAACAAACTGTGCGCTTCTTCTCTCTCCCACTTGGCTCTTGGAACCAGTCTTAAAGGTGCAGAACTTAATATCCAGCATAAACAGAACAGACAATTGGGAATAGAGGCATCATAAAATCACCCCAGGACATACCTAAAGGGAGTGGGTGTCCAAAAAGGGTTAAGCCAGGGAGGAATTATCTTATCACCTGTGTTATGAACAAAACTTTGGTTAATATATTTTTGTGAGAAAAAGTTACAAAAAGGCAGCCAGATCACTGGCCCTCCCAAGTTCTGCGTGTTTTGTTATTGTAATCACGGGTCGTTGAGGCTAATTGCTCCTTTTGTATTAGCAGAGCCTTGCCCGAGGCTTAGTTGTACTTTTCCCAGAATAGTGAAGACACCTGAGAAGGTGGGGGGGGGTTATGCAAAGTGACTCCAAGACAAGCATTCTTTGTGGGACCCCGACTCAAAACCCACGGAGAAAACCCCAAAAACAACGAGCCAAATAAGAGTTGAGAGACTGGAGTGATGTCTGGATGTGAGGAGCGGAGTGCTGGGCCTGCAGACATGCTGGAAACCTTCATTGTTCCTCACCCTGTCTTTGAGAGCCCCCGGGCCAGGTCTGGGAGGACGCGAGACCCGGACCAAAGCAGGAAGATCTGACGGGGACCTGGACCAAAGCAGGAAGATCTGACGGGGACCTCACGCCCTAAAGGCTCCCACGAGGACTGGATCCCCCAGCTCTGTCCCTAGTGGACAGAGCTGTGCATATCCTCCTCCTCTGAGTCGCCCTGGGAGAGATGGTGGGAGACTGCAGCACTGCCGAGCCACCCAATCCTGAGCTGATAACTTTTAATAAAGGCATTAAAAAGGAGAAGAAGTCTCCTGGCCCTGTTTATTTCAGCTGGGGGCGCTCGTCCGGGATAGCCACGCCACAAGAGGACTCAGGACTGGCCATCTTGGATCTTCAGAGGACAGCTGGCTATCAGGACCAGAGGGATCGGCTCAGGAGCAGCGACGCAGAGGAGCACCGGAGCACCGGACTGGTGAGAAATCTGGTGGCGGGAGTGGGAGACGTGCGCATGTGTGTGTGAGCGAGACGAGGCCGGCAGCCGGACCCTCGACCTGAGAGTGGACCCCTTAGTACTGCATTTCCGGCTCTTCGCGAGAAACCTGGCCAGGAACAGGGGGCAGTGCTTGGAATTAGTGTGAGTGAGTCGTCTCCCAAGGGGGAATAAAGGGCCCCCCCCTCCGGGCGTGCGGAGGGAATATTTATATGAGTGGCAAGCACCCAAAGTAAGTCCTGACAGAGGGAAGTCAGGCACTTTTGTGAGTCACGAGAAGGATTCGAGTAAGATTTGTCAGTCCTGAGAAGGATTCCGGTAGCTCATAAGCCCTGCAGGCAAAGTAAGTCCTGACACAGGAGTCAGGCACAAACCCCAGCGAAGGAGGCTGTGGTTTGCTTTTAAGTCCTGATACCGTGAAGCCTAAAAATTGGCAGGTTAGGCAAACTAAAAATCAGGCAGTTGTTTTTCCTGACTGAGGGAGTCAGGCACGACCCGGTTTCTTAAGGCCGAGGCTTCGTGTGTTCAAGTCCCGATAGATGTAAGACCGGATGTTGGGAAGTTGGGCAATCAAGAGATCGGGCAGTTGTTTCAGTATAAAGTCCTGAGCATCAGGCAGAAATTTGAAGTTCGGTGGAGGAGGCTGAAGCTCCTCAAAGAAGGTTTTTTGGAAATTACCTGTCAGTAGAGGCACCTTTGGGACCTTTTTATTGAGACCTGGAAAATGGGAGGGTGTAATAGTAAAAAGACCGGCAAGAGACTGAGGTATATACATCCCAATAGTCCCTTAGGAGAACTGCTAGTAAAATGGGATTCTATAGAGGCCACGGAGGGATTAGATAAAGTGAAAAGGATCCATTATTGTATGGAAGTGTGGCCAGAATTAGAGTTGCAAGGAGGATGGCCTTGGTGTGGGACAAAGGATAAGTGGATGTGCCAACAATAAAATAATTATCTGACAGCTCGAGGCGATACTGATCCTGAGCAATTACTGTATGTATCTTGCTGGTTAAAGAGCGCTATTGGGGATGAAGGGCTGCGAATTTGTAAGGTACAGAAGAAGAAGAAGGAGGGAAATGAAGGAGGGGATGATGGAACTAGTAAAAGATGGGACCCCCTGGATTATTTGCCTCCTTCTGCCTCTCCACTTTATAATCCTCTTCTTCAAGCACCTCAAAGGGCAGGTCCGGTTCTTCCCCCGGATGCCATCTCATTACCACATGCTGCATTCTCCACCCCTTCTCCAGCTCCACTTAATATCCACTCAGGCTCTTCTCCCCCTCCTATTGCTGTCCCTTTACCTCCTCCTAGTTGGGACACAAATGCCTCCTCGCCCGATAAACAGCTATCAGCAAATACACCTGCTGATGGGCAGAAAGTTCAGGGTAACCCAGATATCCCGCAAAGGAGTTTGGCATCTGAAGATGGGCTGTACTGTAGCACCAGATCCAAGACCTCCAAGGCAGAGAGACTCTTTCCCCTCAGAGAGGTTCCTATGGGAGGAGTAGCGGGAGGTGTTGGCTTTGTGAATGCCCCCCTAACTGCTTCTGAGGTGAGAGGACTCAAGAAAGAGTTGGGGCATTTAGTTGAGGACCCAGTGGGCATAGCCAACCAAGTGGATCAATTTCTAGGTCCAAATATCTATACTTGGGGGGAGATGAATTCCATCCTCAGTATATTATTTTCCCCAGAAGAGGTCCAGATGATAAGGGCGGCTGGCATAAGAATTTGGGAGAAAGATAACAGTCCAGGACCCCAGGTGCCAACAGGTGAACAGAAATTGCCAATAACGGATCCCAGCTGGAACCCTAACCAGGAGGAGGGGAGGAAGGTCATGAGGGAATATAGATCTTTGATAATACGGGGGATCAAAGAGTCAGTTCCCAAAGGAACTAACACCCAATTGGCGTTTGAGGGTACACAGGAGAAAGATGAAGCTCCTGCTGCCTGGCTTAACCGCCTAAAGCGGAACTTCCAGTTGTACTCTAGAATAGACCCAGACACCCTAGAAGGTCAAATGCTACTAAAAGTCCAATTTGTTACCAAATCTTGCCCTGATATAAGGAGAAAATTGGAAAATATGGAAGATTGGCAAGAGAAGGACATTAATGAGTTATTAAGAGAGGCATTGACGGTGTATTTAAGGAGGGAGGAAGAAAAAGCAAAGGCCAAGGCTAAGATCATGGTTGCTGTAGCTAGAGAAAGTGCAGGGTGGGCAGGTCCACCACCAGGAGGAGGCAAGGATAGGCCAGTACTGTCAGTTACAAGAGGGATTGAGAGACCTCAAGTCCCTTTGAGAGAACGACATTGCTAGTACTGTGGAGAGCCAGGACACGTCAGGAGGTTTTGTAGAAAGCTCAGTCTCGATGCGGCAATAGCCAGGGAACCAGAGAGTTTAGGGAAGATCCTTAAAGGTGACAATTAGAGGGTCAGGGGCTTTACACTATAGGGGACCCGATGCAACATCTAGAAGAGCCCCTTGGTAAACTTTGAGGTGGGACCCCTAAATGAAGAATTTGAATTTTTGGGTAGATACAGGAGCAGATAAGTCCTGTCTCAACAAAGTACTAAAAAGTATAGTATAGTATTGTGAAAAAACATCTGAAGTTAGACAAAAACAGCTAGGTAGAAAGGATATCCAATAGCACCAAAACTGGCCAGTAAAACTAAACTTGTAATAAGTGATGTGAAAGTAAAAGGTAACTTTTTGTTGTCTTGTGTGTGTGAGAGTGAGTCACAAGCAAAGTCAGCCTCAACTTCCTGGGCAGGTGGGAAGGGGGCAGTGGAAGTGTGTGTGTGTGTGTGTGTGTGTGTGTGTGTGTGTGACCTGCAATACCAGGATACTGTTCCCTGGGCAGGTAGGGGCTGTGCCCAAAGAGTGTTTGTGACCTGCAAACTAGACTAGTGCTCCCCAGATGTGTGAGGGAGCCGTAGCTGTAAGAGCGTGAGTGACACGCAGACAGCCTCACAGGTGAATGTGCACCAGAGGCAACCAGAGCCAGGGCCCTTCCAAGAGGCCCAGAGATACTGAGACCTGTGGGCCAACCCCAAGGTGAGGGGAGCCACAGTGATAATCTAGGAATAATGATCCAGTTTGTGTCTTGAGGGTGTGAAGGATTGTGTGAGAGTGAATATAGACAAATTAGAATAGAGGTAATGTAGATTGTGCATTATAAGCTTTACCAAATCTCCTTAGAGGGAAGTGTATTGTGTAGAAGAATGGTGTAAGAAAAAAAAAATTAAGTGTAAGGGGTTGAAAGAAGTATTTAAGATCTAAGTGAAAGTAAGAAACAGAGGCAAGAGATAAATAGATAAGATCTTGAAAATTAAAACCAGTGAATTAAATACACAGAAAAATAGTGGAATAAAAATACTTTGGGAGTTAAAGTAGCTGAGAAATACAACTCCTTGCAAAATACAGAGTATGTAGAAGTTGATGAGAGAAACATGCAAGCTATGGAAAAAGAGAAATTAACCAATAACATTAAACAGAGAAACTGAGTTTTGATAAAATCATTAAATAGCAGACCATTAATGCCTGTGTTTGAAAGCCCGTTTCAGGTACTCTTCATTACTAATTCGACTGTGCAGACCAAAAGGAAAAGGTTGGACTCACATAACTCTCACCTCCTGGCATTGGACCAGGATTCAACATAGAGTTTTTTTTCCCTCTGGCATTCTGGCATTGGACCGGACTGCACCCCATTCTCATTCTGGCATTGGACCCGACTCCACCCCTTTCTCCTTCTGGCATTGGGCCAGACTCCCAGTTTTTCTTCTCTGGCATTGGGCCAGAGTCCACACCACTCTCATCTCTGGGCACTGGACAAGGATTCATCCACATCACAAGTTAATTCACCTGAGTATACTGTGATAAAAGGACCAAAGGATTTAAAGTTGACTCTCAGAAGGAAGAGTCAAAAAGACTGAACTTTGTGGGAAAAAATTGGTATCAGAGTTCTAATATTGCTTAAAATGTTTCAAGACTGTTCTGTGTAAACTATGTTGGTAAAAAGTTTTAAGACTGTAAATAAGTAATTCTGGTTTAAGTTCCCCAATTTAATTCTAAAGACTCCAGGTTAATCCTCTACAGGACACTCCCCTGGGGGGGAAACCAAAATTGTTAGGGAACAGACCAAGAGAGGTTTAACCAGAGAAGCGGGTAGAAGGGACTCTAAAGAGCTTGGAAGCTTCTTCTCAGTAAAAAATTCCCCTAGAGGCAAGGCCGGGTGGGCAGGCTGTGCAAGATGACCCATACCGGATTCTTGGGAAGGGTAGTACTGATGGCTCTGATTGCTGGTGGTGCTCTGGGAAGCCCAGCTGAGCCGTGCAGTGAATGCCACCAACCCCTCTATGAGGAGGAAGTGAGCTCCTGGTCTAGAGTCCACATCAGCTCTAACCCTGATTGTGTTAACCTCTCCCAATTGGTCCTTTATCAGAAAAATATGAGAGTGTATTGGATAGCACACAATACTGCCACTTTTAGGCAGCCACTCCTAGGAGAGTGCCCTATAGGGGAAGCCTGGTTGTGCTTTGAATGTGATGCTGCTGAAACAAGCTCAGAAGCAGATGTTCCCCAACTGGGGAGAGGAGGTACCCCCCACGAGGTGACCTGTGGTTCTTCCTGTGTTAGTAGGATGAAGGCATGAGAAGACTCTCATCTGAAGAGGAAGAAGAGCAAGTGACGTGCTGAGGAGGCCCCACTGTAGCAGACATAGGCCCTGCAAGGGCCTTGTGGTGAGCAGAGGCCTAAAGATAGGAAATGCCAAGTCATGGTGAATAGCTAGAAGCCCCTCTCTTCTGCCTTTGGACCCCTGCTTATCTCTCTGTAACCCTATAGGTCACTCTCCTTTAATTCCTGCTATTGGACAATTTCTGATCCCCTTGTATCCTATATAATGGGCTGTTTCAGTCTATTCTGATTTGAAGAGCTGTCACTGGAACCTTCACAGACCACCCAATAAAGACATTGCTGTGGAAAGCCAAACAACCTTCTCCTCTCTCCCCTGCGTCTGCCTGCCTGTGGCACCTAGCAAGCTAAGAGTTGAAATCACAATGAGCTGATGATCACTAAAGAGCTTATATCACTTAATCTTGCTAGGGTTGCCAGTGGCTGAGAACTGCTTGGGTATTTAGGCAGTCCGTCCTGTAAGAGGACTGAGCTATCTGGACCCATGCAGCCTGCTGGAGACACCCTGAACCCAGCAGGAGGCTGCATAACCCCACCATATAACCAACTACCAGAAAGTGAGAGGCAATATGCTCTCTTCATTGATGGATTTTCCCATTTTGTAGGGACCATCAGGAAATGGAAAGCGGCTGTATGGAGTCCTATGCTGCAAGTCGCAGAAGCCTTGGAATGACAGGGTGGATCAAGTCAAATTGCAGAGCTGAAAGAAAGGCAGCTGGCTTTAGACATTGTTGAGCAAGAGAAGTGGCCAACACTCTACACTGAATTGTGGATGATAACAAACACTCTGTGGAGGTGGCTGGAAAGACAAAAAAAGACCAATTGGCAGTGCAGGGGAAAACCCATCTGGGCTGCTGAAGAATGGCAGGACATCACTGCCCAGGTAGAGAAAGTAACCGTGAAAATCCATCGTGTGGATGCACATGTGCCTAAGAGCTGGGCTAATGAGGAGCACTGCAACAACTAACAGGTGGGTCGGGCTGCCAAAATCAAGGTTTCACAGGTAGATCTTGACTGGCAACATAAGGGTGAGTTATTTCTAGCTTGGTGGGCCCATGATGCCTCAGGTCATCAGGGAAGAGATGCAACATACTGATGGGCTTATGACTGAGGGGTGGACTTAACCACAGACACTATATCCCAGGTAATCTATGATTGTGAAATGTGTGCTGTAATCAAGCAGGCCAATCAGGTAAAGCCCCTGTGGTATGGGGGGCAGTTGTCTAAATGCAAGTATGGAGAGTCCTGGCAGATTGATTATATCACACTGCTGCAAACCTGCCAAGGTAAGCGCTACGTGTGCACAGTGGTAGAAGCAACCAATGGATGGATGGAGACATGTCCCGTGCCTCACACCACAGCCCAGAACATCCTCTTGGGCCTTGAAAAGCAAGTCCTGTGGCAACATGGCAGCCCTGAAAGAATTAAGTCATACAATGTGGCTCATTTCAAAAATAGCCTCCTAAACACCTGGCCTAGAGAACACAGTATTGAGTGGGTGTATCATATTCCCTATTGCACACTAGCTACTGGGAAAGTCGACTGGTACAATGGACTGTTAAAAGCCATAGTGAAGGCAATGCATGAAGGCACCTTCAAGCAAGGGGATCTGCATTTAGCAAAGGCTACCTGTTTAGTCAACACCAGAGTTTTCACTAACCGAACTGGCCCTGCCCAATCTGAACTACTGAGTACAGCAGATAAAGTTCCCACGGTGCATATGGGAGGTATGTTTGGAAAGACAGTTTGGATAAATCTTGCCTCAAACAAAGGCAAACCTATCCATGGGATTCTTTTTTGCTAAAGGACCTGGTTATACTTGGTGGGTAATGCAGAGGGATGGAAAAACGTGTGTACCTCAGGGGGTTTAAAAGAGCACTGAGCAGGTGAGTTCCTTGTTCTTGTTAGCCATGCAGGCACAGGGCCGGGCTTTCCTCCAGTAAGTGGAGGGGTGATTAAAAGAAGGCTCTAGGGAGCACAACTACCTGGAGCGGAGCGTGCAAACAGGGGTATGGCACAGCAGTTTGCATGGCAGTTCGCGCTGGCAGGGCAAGCAGGCAGGGTTGCGGGTTTTCTCCTGCTAGTGGGGTTTTAAGTTTGTTGTTTGTTGTGGTTTTGTTAGTTGGTTTTTGGGGTTTTTTTCTTAGTAATGGTTTTTACACAATCAAAAACTGCAGTTAGTAAAAGTGTATGTAGCCAAATAGAACCCTCCAAAAAGGATGCGTCTGTCCAGACCACTTCCTGTGAGGAGTGTTTGAGCTTATGAGTAGTACCAGGGAGAGTTGCAGAAGAATCCTGTCTGCAGTGTGAACAGGTGAATGATCTTTTGCAAGTGACTGAACTTAGGGAGGAAGTTAAAAGACTAAGGAGTACTGGGGAAAGTGAAAAGGAAATAGATTGATGGAGTTCTGTGTTGTTATAGAGCATGACACAGTACAAAGTAGCACTACTCCATCAGAAAGGTGCAAGAGAGATTTATTACAGCAACATGTTGCTTTTATACTTTTTCAAGTTATTTACATTCATCCAACATACACATTCACTGCCCATTGGTTATAGGAAAGAAACAAAGTTCTCTGTGGGTGACCAAGGAGCCACATCATTCTGTGAGCCAGCTAGAGTCTGTATCTCTTAACTTTCTCTTCTTCATCACGTCTCCATGGTGACAACCTTGGTATCTTCCTCAGGAGAGATATGGGGCTTTCCTTTATCTTCAGGAGGCCTTTTCTGGCTCACAAGAACAGCACAGAATGTCTCTCCTACAGTTCCACCCTTCCATCCTTGAGGGAGGCCCACCATGAGTCAGAGGACTCCCATGCCTTCCACCATCAAGCAATAGGAGGACACCTGGTGGATGAAGGGGAGTGGAAATGGGTTCCTGCTTGGGGAAGTAATAAAAATTCCTCCCAACCCCCCTCACCTACCCAGATGTCACTTCAGAATAGGTATGAGGCCCTGGATGAGGAGGGTCAGCCAGATGACATAGAAGAAAATTATCTGCCCAGCGAGCCTCCCAATTATGCTTCATCTGTCAGACAGATCACCACCTCTAACATTAAAAAGATAAGAAGGGTAGTGGTAGTAGGTGACTCCCTTCTGAGAAGAACAGAGAGCCCCATATGTCAACCAGACCCATCCCACAGGGAGGTCTGCTGCCTCTATGGGGTCCGGATGTGGGATACTACTGAGACACTCCCTGGGCTGATTTGGCCCTCTGATTATTACCCACTGCTGATACTCCAGGCTGGCAGTGATGAGACTGAAAAGAAGAGCATGAGGGCAATTAAAAGGGACTTTAAGGCACTGGGTCAAGTGGTTGATAGGGCAGGAGAAGAGGCAGTGTTCTGCTCAGTCCCTTTGGTGACAAAGAAAAACAATGAAAGGAATAGGAGAGCCCACATTATCAACAAGTGGCTCAAGGGTTGATGTCATCAGCAGAATTTTGGGTTCTTTGATCATGGAGCCACTTTTATGGCACCTGACCTGCTGGAATGAGGATGGGCTCCATCTCTCTGTTAAGGGCAGAAGGATTTTAGCTCATGAACTGGCAGAACTTGTTGAGAGGGCATTAAACTAGGTTTGAAGGGGGAAGGGGATGTATCTGGGCTCTCTGGAAGCGGGCCCAAGGGAGGTAAGCCTGAGTTAGGGGTGAAATCAGTAGCCCAGCTGAAGTGCGTGTATACCAATGCATGCAGCATGGGTAACAAACAAGAAGAGCTGGAAGCCATGGTGCAACAGGAAAGCTATGATGTAGTTGCCAGCACAGAAACGTGGTGGAACAACTCACATAGCTGGAGTGCTGCACTGGATGGCTACAAGCTCTTCAGAAGAGACAGGAAAGGGGACAGAGGTGGAGGGGTGGCCCTTTATATTAGGGAGGCTTTTGATACCATGAGTATTGAAACTAATGACGATGAAGTTGAATGCCTATGGGTAAGAATTGAAGGGAAGGCCAACAAGGCTGACATCCTACTGGGGGTCTGCTATTGTCCCCCTAACCAAGAAGAAGAGGTGGACAACTTATTCTATAAGCAACTGGAGAATGTTTCAGGATCACCAGCCCTTGTTCTTGTAGGTGACTTTAACCTACCAGACATCTGCTGGGAACTTAATACAAGAGATAAGAGACAGTCCAGGAGGTTCTTAGAGTGTGTGGAGGACAACTTTTTGTCCTAACTGTTGAGTGAGCCCACCAGGGGAGGGACTATGTTAGACCTGTTGTTTGCAAATCGAGATGGGCTGGTGGGAGATGTGGTGGTTGGAGGCTGCTTGGGGCATAGTGATCATGAAATTATAGAGTTCTCGATATTTGGTGAAATCAGGAGGAACATCAATAAGACTACATTAGATTTCCAGAGGGCAGACTTTGGCCTGTTTAGGAGACTTATTCAGAGGGTTCCTTGGGAAGCAGCCCTTAAAAGCAAAGGAGTCCAGGAAAGGTGGGCATGCTTCCAAACAGAGATCTTGAGGACACAGAAACAGACTGTCCCTGTGTGCTGAAAGATGAGCCGACGAGGCAAACATCCAGCTTGGATGGGCAAGGAGGTTTTGGAGGTTTTGGAGGAACTTAGGAATAAAAAGAGGATGTATCATCTTTGGAAGGAGGGTCAGGTCTCTCAGGAAGCATTTAAGAGGGTTGCTAGGGCATGGAGGAAAAAAATTAAAGATGCCAAAGGTCATTTCCAACTTAATTTGGTAACTTTTGTAAAGAATAATAAAAATGTTTTTACATACATATTAACAGCAAAAGGAAGGGTAAGGCCAACCTTTGTTCTCTACTGCATGCAGGAGGGAACTTAGTAACTGCAGATGAGGAGAAGGCAAAAGTGCTTAACACCTTCTTTGCCTCGGTCTTTAGTGAGAAGACGGCTTGTCCTCAGGACAACTGTCCTCCTGGCTTGGTAGATGGTGTCAGGAAGCAGAATGGTCTCCCTGTTATCCAGGAGGAGGCAGTCAGGGTGATGAGGGAGCTGACAGATGAGCTTGTGAAGCCGCTCTCCATCATTTACCAGCAGTCCTGGCTCACTGGTGAAGTTCCAGGTGACTGGAAGCTGGCGAATGTGACGCCCATTCACAAAAAGGGTAGGAAGGAAGATCCTGGTAATTATAGGCCAATTAATCTGGCCTCATTACCTGGTAAGGTTATGGAACAGTTTATATTGAGTGTTATCACACAGCACCTACAGGATGGCCAGGGTATCAGACCCAGCCAGCATGGGTTTAGGAGGGGTAGTTGTGTTTGACCAACATGGTCTCCTTTTATGACCAGGTGACCCACCTGGTAGATGTGGGAAAGGCTGTGAATGTTGTCTTTTTGGACTTCAGCAAGGCCTTTGACACTGTCTCCCACAGCATACTCCTGGAAAAGCTGGCAGGCAATGACTTGGACAGGAGCACTCTTTGCTGGGTTAAGAACTGGCTGAATGGCCGGGCCGAAAGAGTGGTGGTGAACAGTGCTGCATCCAGTTGGCGGCCAGTCACTAGTGGTGTTCCTCAGGGGTCTGTGCTGGGGCCAGTTCTGTTCAATATTTTTATTGATTACATGGATGAGGGTATTGAGTCTTTCATTAGTAAATTTGCAGACCACACTAAGCTGGGAGCGTGTGTCGATCTGTTGGAAGGAAGGAGGGCTTTGCAGAGACCTGGAATGGTTGGATGGATGGGCAGATTCCAATAAGATGAAGTTTAATGCATCCAAGTGTCGAATCTTGCATTTTGGCCACAATAATCCCCTGAAACATTATAGGCTGGGCGCAATATGGCTGGGCAGTGCCCAGGCAGAAAGGGACCTGGGAGTACTGGTCGACAGCTGATTGAACATGAGCCAGCAGTGTGCCCTGGTGGCTAAGAAGGCCAATGGCATCCTGGCCTGTGTCAGGAATAGTGTGGTCAGAGGGACCAAGGAAGTAATTCTTCCCCTGTACTTGGCATTGGTGTGGCCACACCTGGAATACTGTGTCCACTTCTGGACCCCTCAGTTTAGGAAGGACATTGAGAGGCTTGAGCGCATCCAGAGAAGGGCAACGAGGCTGGTGAGGAGCTTGGAACTCAAGCCCTATGAGGAACAACTGAGGGAGCTGGGGTTGTTTAGCCTGGAGAAGAGGAGATTCAGAGATGACCATATCACTCTGTACAACTTCCTGAAAGGTGGTTGTAGTCAGGTGGGGGTTGGTCTCTTTCTCCAGGCAACAACTGACAGAACAAGAGTGTCACAGACATATTTTATGAAAAATCCTTTTGTTAGGATCTTTTTCTCCTGAGAAGCTGAGAGCCCTCAGAAACGAAATGTAAACAATAATTATCTGCTGCTGTGGAATGCAACAGGTGCATCTTTGATTGGTGTCATGTGGTTGTTTTTAATTAATGGCCAATCACAGTCCAGCTGTCTTGGACCATCTAGTCAGTCACAAGATTTTGTTATCATTCCTTTCCTTTCTATTCCTTGCTAGCCTTCTGATGAAATTATTTCTTCTATTCTTTTAGTATAATTTTAATATACAATTTTCTTTTAATATAATATATATCATAAAATAATAAATCAGCCTTCTGAAACATGGAGTCAAGATTCTCGTCTCTTTCCTCATCCTGGGACCCCTGCGAACACCACCACACAAGAGGACACAGTCTTAAACTGTGCCAAGCGAAATATAGGTTGGATATGTGTGGAAACCCAGGGCACTTGGAATATTTGTCTGTCTGCTCTGGGGTGCCCTGACGCCCAGGGGAGCACTGACTTTGACCCTCATTCATGGAGAAAGTTTCCTAGACTTCAAGATAGACTAGAATCCACAAAAGTGTGAAATAGATTATAGAGAGTAGTGTAGGTGTATCATTTGGTGAGAAATTAAGGTTTTGGGATTTTTAGTATGTTGTGGATGGAAGCAAGATGGAGGGCACAGAGTGTCATCCTGGGTTTCTTCTTCATGCTTCTTCTTCCTTCTTCTTTATGGGTTTGGGTGGCATTTTGTAATTGGGCAGAAAAGTCCTCATTGGGGGCTCTTTGTGATCAGTTATTGGGTTAAAAGGGAAAATAATCTAGGGGTAAGTTCTTAATTGGATAGTTAAGTCTTAAAAGACCTTGTAACAAGAGATTGTTAGCCATTTTCTGCCTTCTAATGAAAAACTGCTGAACTCACAGTAGTGAGACTGTTTTACTGATAAGAAATAATAAACACCTGAGTCCGAACATGAATTACTGTCTGAAGTGCCTTCAATCCAGACACAGAGAAACTGACAACTGGTACTGCCACAGATATTAGCAAAAAGTTTTTTATGTGAAGAATGATAAAGTACTGCAATTGTCTGCCTGGGAAGGTGGTAGAGTCACCATCCCTGGATGTGTTTAAAAAAAGATTGGATATGGCACTTAGTGCTATGGTTTAGTTGAGGGGTTAGGGCATGGGTTGGACTGGATGATCCTGAAGGTCTCTTCCAACCTAGTGATTCTGTGATTCTGTGATTTGACTTCTGGTTAGAACAGCCTGTAATGTTGAATTGCATTTGTAACACTGGTTGCTAAATGTCATTGCCATTGCATATTGTAACTGTCATGAACAATGAGAATGTACTGCTCCAGTCGTATCAGTCATGGACCAGATGAACTCAGTCCATATCCTGGGGGATGGTCAATGGCTATTTAAATAATTTTATTTGTATATGTATATTTGTGTACAGCTGAAAGGTATTAATTTGGGTATGAGTCAAATGATATGGAATAAAGGGTGGGTAATGTCCTGGGTAACTGAAAATGTTATTGTATTTCCCATGTATCTGTGCCCAAAATTGTTACTGTCTCTTTAAGTTTCAGTGGCGTGGCTGGAAATGCAATCGCATGGCAGGCCAGGGGTGCTGGTCCCTTTTTTAAAGCCAGCTCCCTCAAACAGACCTCTCTGGCCACATGGCTTTTGCCCAAGGTAGAGGCTCCCTTTTTTTATGTTTTTGTTTCTCTCTTGCCTCTTTGGCTTTTGCTTTTCCCTGTCATTCTTGCCATGAGAGAGCTGAGGCAGAACAGGTGGAGGCTTTTGCTTTGTCTTTCTTTTGGTTTTTTTCTTTTTTTTTTCCCAAGAAGGTGCGTTTCTGAGTCTTGGACTGACTCTGGTCAAATTCTGGGAGTGCCTGTCTGCAGTTGAGCTACTGCACCGAGTGGAGCGGCCCCACTCCAGTCCAAGCTGCCCCAGCCCGTCAACAGCACCCGACCAAAACAAGAAGGCATGGAGTCATCCCAGGTAGATGCCTGCTGCTTCTCATGAGGAAAAGGCAAAGTCCCTTCATGAATTCTAGCCCTTGACTGAGTTCCAGGTGCCGGAGTGTTTCGGCCACCCTTCTCGACAGAGCTGCTGCTGCTGGAGAGATAAGAGGGGTGGAGGGCTGCCACCATCTTTTCCTTTTGTCTTCCCACATGCAGGTATCTGTGAAGGGTGCCATCTGTTACGGATCGAATGGGAGCTTCAGACAAGTCCTGCCTAAGCCTCAGATTTTTTGGCAACCGCCTAAATTTATGTGACCCACACCTAAAATCACTCCACCCCGCAAGTTCTAAGAATGGCAGATTAGGTCTATTATAAAATGAGTTATTTACTGAATAAACCGGAGGCAACAGAAAAAAAGGCTTTAAACAGAGTTACTTACTACACAGTGTGAAAAATGTTTTTATGATTCATGTAAATTGACAATGGAATCAGCAAATGCTTGTATCTGCTGTGTCGAAAATGGATGTGTTCCCTGGGATAACTACAAAGAACAGTTTTGAAACTTTCTGACCTAATAGCCAAATAAAGCATCAAATAGAAGTAGTATAGTAAAGAGATGAGGTAGCAAGATGACTGATGCTTAGAATAAAATAGAGGAAGTTTTGGTAAAGCTAAGGGATATTGCAACAAAGCGACTAAATGCTTATGTATAATAAAAAGCTTGATGCATTTGACAAAAATTATGTGTAAGGCCTCCCTCCAGACAACCACAAGGACAGGAAGCCAATGACCACCTGGAAAGATTATGAAATTGCTGATCCCAGCTTATTGATATTTGCTGATTCAGACTAACCAAGCACATTGGAAAATGCTTTGTAGGCTTAAAAATAGTATATATACTTTGCCGAACTTGTAAGTGGTGTGTGCCGTTAGTGGAGTGGTGACTCCCTGGCCATCCAGCACTGCTTGCTTGCTTTCTTTAAAACAAAAGATATAGAAATAAAATTCAGTTTAACTATTGAAATTTTATATCAACACTATGAACCAGAAAGAACTAGTAGCAGTTACATAAAACTGCACAATATCAAGGTACCTATATTAAAGCTACCAAAGAAATAGTGTTGATTAGGACCCAAATTAATTTACCACTGAATTGATGGTAGTGTACACAGAGTCCTTTCACTCAACTCACGAGAGAGAAACCACAAAGCAGGCATGCCAGCTTTGGGGAGGAAGCCCCACACATTCCCAGGGAATGTGCAGATTTCTGCTTTATGAATGTTTGGTGTTGCTTTTTGCAGCCCTAAACTGGGCAATAAAATAAAACTCTGTAGTCAGATGGCTACAGAGCAGGTATTTGTTTATTCAGCTCTGGGAGGGGGGGGGAATCTTTCTTCCAAAAACTCACTTGATCTTCTTTAGCCTGCAGTTACATTTTAAAAGTCCTTTTGCGCAACGTCACAATTACAACATATCATTAGCATACTCATATTTGCATAAAGCTCTGTCATGGTTTTCCAACTGTTGCTTTTGCGCATGTGTCAGTTCCTTCTGTAGTGGTCCTCAGCCTTCTGGTGGTCTTCTGATGAAGACTTCTGTAGTCTTCCTCACGTTTGAACTTTTTGCCTCTATCTTCAGTGCATGCCTGGTGCTTCTTGTTATTCAGTCTAACTTGGTTTTAGCTAATTTTGCAGTTTGCAAGTTCCATTGAAACTTGCTATCTTGCTCTTGATGGTACTTGTTATCTCACTGGCTTTGCTATCTTGCGCCCTCTGCTATCTTGCTTGCTTTACCTGTACATCTTGTTACAGTATTACTTGTAGTTAACCTTTTGTTACATACCACTTAGGATTCAATCCCTCCTTTCTTTTTGCTTCTGTGAATTCTTGAAAAAAATACCGTGTATTTATTCTCCAGAAATTTGTTCTTATTTCTACTCTATGTCTTAATTTATATCTTTTCCAATCATCATAAGACATTGTGGTTCGCAGACCGCACCACAAAAAACACTGGCTAAATATGCATGTACACAAATTGATTATTCCTAATAACAAGATTCCCATAAATAATTGTTTCAACGAATTTAGATTAGGGAGCCAACACGTCTCCCATAAGTGAATTGACCAAGATGTATCATCCTTTGCTACTTCATGGACTATCTTTGCATGTTGCCAGATTGTATGTATATCTGTTGTTAGTTGCCCTGATTGATCTATGCAAGTACAACAATTGGTATTTATCAATGTACAGACTCCTCCCATTTGTGCTGTGATCATATCTAATACCATATGGTTTTGAAATACTACTTCTTCTCTTAAAGAAATAATTTCTCTTTGCAACCATACAATGGCATCTGCCGTTAAGTTAGCAATTATTTCCATCTCTGCTGAGATGTTCACTATTGCTTTTTCTACTTAGAAAAATTCCTAAAGTTGGGAATAAAGCTCTGACAAAGCTTGGGCAGGCCTGTATTGTATCTAGTCAGAGGATTAGAAGTTATACTCGACTGAATTGGTTTCTTCAAATTCCTCTAGCGATTCTTGTAATTAAACTGGTGTGATTTATAACTTGTATAGGTGGGATGAGATACCCCATAATACACTGACCTGTCCTGTTGGAGAATGGCTTAAAGAAAAAGGCCATGAAGACATACAATTGAGAGAAAAGTAAAAGGTAAAAGTAAAGCAGTTCCTAAAGCAGTTCCCAGGCTCAATTTTATAAATAATAAGGTTCTCAGACAGTCTTCCCATAACAAGCAAAGCACTCTGTCTGGGAAAAGCTGGCTCCCTGGGAACAGATATGGAAGTTTTGGGAAACTCTCATATCACAATGGGAATGTTGGTTCTGTTTTTAATAAACAATTGTAGGTATTGTAAAACAAAAGGAGTGGTTAGAGTTTTCTCTGTTAACCTATCGTGAGCTCAGATTTTGCAATATGCATGAGGTTAATTAACACTGTTATATAAGGTGACTGATTGATCAATAAATTGGAGTTTGATGCATTACCAGGATGGTCGTTCTCCCTTCACTTCAGTACTGTCCAATTTTCAAGTAGTCGCTTAAAGGCTATTCTATTTTCACACAACTACCAAAAGCCATCTGGCAAATCACAGCTAGTTGTGATGCTCATGTTGGAATTGTTAGTATGCCTTGCAAACAAATAGTGAACCTATTTGTTTGCATTGTGTACTACTATTATACAAGGCTTATGGGCTTAATTCAGTCCAATATCTAGAGGGTACCCCTAACAATGGTAAGTGTAATTGTTGTACTTCACCACACAGCCAACAATCTCTTATTCCAGTATGATTAGCTATTGCCTCAAGCAAAGCTACATACTTATTTACATTAAAAGTTGCTACAATCTGCCAAAAAGCAACAAAGCGTTAAAAAGTATTCACAATTTATGTCTGAGTTTCAGCTTCAGTCTATTGTTATCAATGGTTGTTACTGTCCAAGGTGCAACAGGAGATTTCTTCACTCAGGTAATAGTGAATCCAAGTAGGTTTTTTTCTCACACGAATTGCAGTGAAGGTTGTCAGGAGGACTTGGAATTGTCTGTCCCACTTCTCCTGTAGAGGATCACCTGAAAAATTCTTAACATACATCCAGTCACCAGGATCAATTGTGTGCAATTTATGATCTGGTTGTGTAGGTCGGTTTTCAAATACAGTGTTATACTTCTGATGCTATTGAATGTTAATGGTTTTTAAGTATTCATAAATATATTGATTACCAACCTGGGCCAGGTTTTCATCATGAGTGGCATTTAACCCATAAGGTCAACCATACCAAATTCCAAATGGGCTAATCTTTTCTTTTGATCTTGGCTTTACCCTGAATTTGATGAGGGCAATGGGTAATGCCTGGTACCAGTACAAATTTGTCTCTTGACAGATCTTAGCTATTTGTTGTTTAAGCACGTGGTTCATTTTCTCTACTTGACCACTAGCTTGAGGCTTGTAAGGAATATGGAGTTGTCACTCAATTCCCAAGGCCTCGCTGACAGCTTGTACAATTTGTGCACAAAAATGTGATCATCTCTCAGAGGATATTTCCCTAGGTACACCAAAGTTAGGTATGATCTCATTCATCAGTATTTTTATTACTTCTCTAGCTTTATTTGTCCTACAAGGGAACTCTTCTGGCCACCCAGAGAAAATATCAGTAAGTACCAGCAAATATCGAAAAACCCCCCTTTCTTGGGAGTTCAGAAAAGTCTATCTGCCACGAGTCTCCAGGAAAAGCTCTTCTGCTAATAACCCCTTCTTCTAGTTTAACTGTTGTATTTGGATTATTTTTTAAACAAGTGACATTGTGATGTTACTTCACTAACAATGTCTTGCAAGCCTGCGCCTGCAATTCATTCCCTTAAGTATTGATGCAAAGGTTCTGTTCCCCAGTAGGTTTTATCATGTTTAGATTTTACATGATGTCACATTAACTTTTCTGGTATTATTAGTTTACACGTTTTTAATTGTCCTCAACCATTCTCTAAAAGTTTTCCTTTCGTTTCATTAATCCATTTATAATCAGAGGGTTGGTATTTTACAGGCTGCTTAGTTGATACTACAGTAGGTATTAAAGCTGCCACAATTGGTTAATTTCTTTTATCAGCAATTTTAGCTTCATAATCTGCAAATTTGTTACCTGCTTCCAGGAGGGTGTTACCTTTAGAGTGCCCTCAGCAATGTATAATTGTCACTTGCAATGGGAGTTTTATCACCTCGAGGAGCCTGAGGATTTTGGTTCCATATTTTGCAATCTTCTTTTGTGCAGTCAGGAGTTCTCGTTTTTTCTATATAGCCCATGGGCATGAAAAATTCCATAAGCATATTTGGAATCAGTCCAAATATTTGCTTTTTTTCCTTTTGCCGGTTCTAATGCTCGAGTGACAGCTATCAGCTAAGCCTTTTGTGCTGAGGTTCCTGCTGGTAATGATGCCTTGTGAAGGCTGACCTAGAACAGAGACTAGACAGAGCTAAAGAATAAAGTAGGTATTTATTAGAAGACCTCAATGGATACACCTTGGGCAGCACAAGACCCCAGCCAGGGCTACACCCAAGTTGAACCCAAAATAGTCACAAAATGGGCGACCAGTCACAGGGCCTCACACTTTTATAAGTTTTGGTTCATTAGTATATTGGAGTTAATGGCCCAATAATAGCTTTAGCTTACAAAGTCCCATCCTTCTTGTTTTTCTCTCTTCAGTCCACCATTGTTTATGCTCTTGGGTCTGAGATTTGGATTGGTTGTCTTTGCTTCCCAGCTAGAGAAGGAATTGTTTTGTCTACCTTCTCTGTGAAGACAGCTTACTATCCCCTAATATGCAGCAATGCAGCTCAGACCTACACACGAAAATAGTACAGAATCCAAAAAATATAAAACTAAAACCTGAGGCATAACTATTATTATAAAATTCTATTTTTCACACTGGCCATATTATAGCAGGAAAGGACTTTTTTGATTGCTTGATTGCTTGCCTTTTTTTTTTTTTTTTTTTCCCCTCCTGCTTGTGTTTGCCCAAGAGGTTTCAAAACTGTTCTCTCTGATCTGGTAATTGCTGCATAGGCTGTGCCAGCAGGTGGTCGAGGTGGTGCTGGTGACCTCTCCCACTCTGAACCCTATTTTTCTATGACTCCAACACACTCCACACAGGGCTGGGATGGAAACTCCTCCAGAGATGAACTGATGCTGAGAACAACTGCCAGCTGCAGTTTGTCGTGCTGAGAGTGTGACACTGCAACACTGGAAGCATCCCCGTCTGCCAGCTGCCTTTGTGGAGGTGTCATTTCAGACATCCCCATCTCTAAGAAGGCTGAAATCAGACTGTTTTTCCACTGGGCCCTCACTTTCTCCTGATGAGTGCATCTTGGTTTAAGACAATTTAAAGGGTGAACATGCCAAAATGAGTTACCTCCCCTTTTAGTTTTAACCACTCCCTTTCACCAATAAGGAGAGACAAAGGTGAGAAGATATAAGAGAAAAAATAACAGTTTACTAAAAAATGAAGCAGCAACAACCAAGATAACAGTAATAATCACTAGATACAAAGGTTCTGAATCCCATGGACTCCCTGAGAACAAAGAAAAACAAGATGACAGAGAAGCCTCTACTCCAATATGGCGGCCTCCATAGATGACCGGGTGGCCCAGGGGACAAAGATAAGATAGCAGTGAAACCCCCTTCTTCCTACCACATGATGGAGAGAGAGAACAAAGGAAAGAAAATGCCCCAACACAGTAACTGAACCTCTATGATTACAAAACTCCCTCTTCCCCCAAACAACTCTCAGTGAGGAACAAGGACAAAGCAAAAGAAACCTGGAGAAGTATTTCTGTCCAAAACCAGTCAAATACAACCAAGCCATTTACTCCACACCACCTGACAGGAGCTCTTCTGGTGGCAGCAACTCTGTCCACAGTGGCAGCTGCAACTGGAACAGAGGCTGGAACTTGTGGAGAGAGAGTGCTGAATAGCTGTCCTGAATGGCAGCAGTGAAAAAAGGTCCAAAGAAGATGTCCTCCCTGGCTCTTTAGAGGAAATTGCCCCAGCAACTGTGGCCAAAAAGGTGTTATGAAATTCTCCAAAGCTCAGAGATAAACTGATTTGCCGAAGCAAACAAACTCCACAACTTTTGTGAAAGTTGTAAAGCCGGTATGTTTATTACAGCACTGGACACATGTGGGGATTGTTCCCCTTAAAATGTCATGCGTACCTCTGGGAACTCCAGATCTTTTTTTATCTCCTTTTTTAATACGCATGCATGCAATTTCACAATAGGTTCATACATATTCATTCTACTGATTTAATGTGACATTTGCCACTAATGTTTTCTTTATCAGAAAGAATTCCTGGGTCATTCTGCCCTGTTTCCTGCAGTAGCCTCTCCATCTGTTTCAGAGTTCAAGGGGCCCTCCCTTATCTCTGTCCTTCAGTTGAAGCAGTTTCTTAGAGCATAGGCTTTTTGCGAGAACAGGCAGTCCGACTAAACAGCTGTATTTGCAAGCTACAGACTTAATTCAAAGATGTACATTTCACCTAAATCAAAATGGATTTCTACTCTGGAAAATTTCTACTCTGTCTCAAAACAAAGAAAGGCTTCTGTCTCCTGCTGCCTTGACTCAGAGAACCTGCCCCAGTCAACACTCTTGGCAGCCCAGTGAGAATAAAAGAACTTTGTGTGCCTGTTCCTTGCCTCTGAAAGGGACCTCCTGAACTCCCTGCCTCTGTGAATCTGGGGTAAAACACAGTGGTTCTGCTTCCAGCCCCTGGTTTCTAAAGGAATATTAACGCAAACTGCACAGATTGATGCAAAGGAAAAATGGAATACAATACACATTTTTTGTGTCACCCAGGACAGTTTGTCTGATGAACACTTGTTCTGTGCTCCCTTTGCACTGAGGGCAAGCCTGTTGCTGCTTGCCTAAAAGTTCTTGGCACTGATTATAACAGGTGTGAGAAACGATGCTCACTTTTAAAATTTCAAAGGTTTATTAAACCTTAACAAAAATACAACAAAGGACTGAACAAGGAAAAATTAGAGCGCTGGGAGTCTCCGTGACTACCAGCCAAGTGCTTGTTTTCAAAATAGATGCTATGCCTTTTATATCCTTAGCCCCTCCCAAAGTTTTGCCAGTTAACTTCTTCTCTGCCATCCATTGGTGGTGATTACTTTCTTAAATCTTGATTGGAGGTCAAGTGTTGTCATGTTGCACCTCCTAGTAACAAGCCAGCCCTCCCCAAATGCTCTGACTACCAAGGCTATTACAAGGGGGAAGAGAAAGAAGACTATGGGAGGACATATTACAATAATATCACTATACATTTACAAAACTTCTCTTAACACATACATAATATACATATCTTAATTGTGAGAGCCAACTATTACATTCTTCATCAATGAAGCAGAGTGGAAATTTTCCAGGGTAGAAATCCATTTTGATTTAAGTGAAATGTACATTTTTGAGTTGAGTCTGTGGTTAGAAAACATAGCTATTTAGCCCGACTGCCAAGCCTAGGCTCAGAGAAACTACTTCAGCGAAGGACAGAGATAAAGGAGGGGAGACAGAGGGTGATAAAGAGAGACAGAGAGACTGCTGTGAGAGCAGGTCAACCTGACCTAGGAATTCTTTCTGATAAGGAATATCTAGCATTAAATGTCACTCGAAATTCCTAAAAATGAATATGTATGAACCTATTGTGAAATTGTATGCATTTGTATTTGAGAGGGGGATAAAAAGAGACCTGAAGTTCCCAGAGGCACGCATGTCATTTTAGGGGAACGATTCCCACATGCGTCCAGCGCTGTAATAAACATACCAGCTTTACAACTTTCACAAAAGTTGTGGAGTTTTGATTATCTCCACAAAACATCTATAACACAGGTCGCGCTCTTCAGTCTGGAATTCACTGGTGCAATTGCTCGTGTTTTAGCCAGGATGGGGCTTGACATGTGACTGTCCAAGCTCTTCACAGATAAGGCACAAAAAAAGAAATCAAAGACTGCTGAGAAGTTTCTGGCCCTGGAGTTTGCTGTCCATGCTGGACCAAGAGATAGATTTTCCTGAATTGCTACAAAAATCCCAGCACCACCAGCAGTTTCTGAGCTTACTGAGAATCACAAGTTTATTTATTGCTGGAAAGTGGCCTTGAGAAGGATTTCTACTGCTGACTGCTGAGTTTGTTAGGATTTGGGGTTTTTTGCTTGGTTGGACAGAAGATCCAAGAATTTGACCTTAGACTCCCCTCTTCAGCAGACACCAAGCACTGAGCAAAGTCATCCCCACAGACTTGCATGGGACACCATGTTGTTCTGTGGGTTCCTCAATCTCTCCCCACCAAAATAGGGACTTTGCCCTGGATTTGCCAAGATGAAATGTGTGATGTCCACGTATAATTGTTTTAAGTGATCTCTGGATTGTATTGATCATGGATCATTCTGTTGTGCAGCCTTGTTGAAGGCACAAGACCAAGGAAGCAATGCCAGACACCAGACATATCACCAGACACATCACCAAACAGCAAAGCCTGTGTGACTGCCACCCACTAAATTAACTTCTATTCTTCTTCATGACATTGATGACAAAAGATGCACATCTCCAGGGAATGAGCTCTCCATTTTGCCTGACCCATCTGAGAATTATAGAACTCAGAAAGTGTCTTACAATAGGGTCTTCTCAAATAAGAGCCAACTTGGAACTAAAGATTATAAGGAATCAGTCATGAAAGACTGAAGATTTCATCTGGCAGAGCAAAAATGAAGCACATGTTCCCTCCTGGAACAGGCCTCTCATCTCTCATGCACTAATGAGCATGAATTAGTATCACTGTTGCCCGCCTAAAGCATGAAAAGCTATCAAATGAAATACTCTATTTTTTTCAGTCATACCCATACCTTATAAATCACTTTATGTAGGAAACCAACTTTACACGGCACAAAGCTCTACCTATCAGTGAAATTTTGCCCGACTGGTGGGAGGAATGATGCATCTGACTCCACTGATATCAGAAGGCTAATACTTTATTATACTATAGTATTCTATACTATATTACACTACATCTAAACTGAAACTGCACAAACACTCAACAAAATCTTGTGACTGTCTCCTGACTGACAGTCTGGACAGGCGCTTGGCCCTGATAGGCCAAGGAAACAAAACACCATCACTTTGGGTAAACAATCTCTGTATTGCATTCTACTTTGGCACAACACAGGAGCAGCAAATGAGATAAGAATTGTGCTGATCATTCTCTTCTCTGCTTCTCTCACTGCTTCTCTCAGGTTCAGAGAATGTGAATCCCGCATCTATCCATCCAGACGATGTTGTCATTTCCATGGTAACTAAAATACCTCAAAGGCAAAAGAACAGATGGAGACTGGAGAAAAATAATCTAAGGACCAAAAGTGAACATATGCAGTGTAAAAAAAAATAGTAAGCTGTGGCTAGCTGTTACGTTTATTATCACTTGCAAAAGGAAACCTTCATAAACTCAGTAATGCCTCTGCGGTAAGGAGTAGCACAATCAAGTCAGCTGTGTGGCAATACCAATCTCACGGCAGCCCATATTCCCTCTCCCTTTCCCCTACACAAATTTTAAAAAATAATTGTCCTTGCTCTCTTACTGATTTAATTTGATTTAAGGAAAACAGCAGCCAGAACCAGCAGAAAGAATGTAACTGGTCACTTGCTTGACTGCCAATTGCACGTCTTCAAGATCAAAGTCTCCAGGAGGGAGCAAGGAGTATGTGGTTGTCTCTCCCCAACACAGGCTGAAGTATCGAGGGGAGCAAAACTGCACATATACAATGAATCATGATTTTAAAGGGTTAAGATTTTAGCTGAGGGTTAGAACCAATTCATACTGAGGTTAGATACACCAACGATAGGTTAATGATTATTAGATGCTTAAGCTAAAGCTAATTGTTATATTATGAGCTCATTTGTAAAAAGAAGTGGAGCAAGTGAACCATTATAGGAACATATTGAAACCAGTAGAACAATGCCTGGCATATGGACTCCATCAATCCATCATGAAGCAGGGAGCCTTGGATCATACCAGAGGGTCACAGAGACCTGATGAAGACCTTCCTGACTTCATCCCTGGGACCACTGACCCAATTCGAGACCACCGACCCAATTCAAGAGAAGAATTGCGCACGCGTGAAGGACTAATAACCTCATTTTAATACAAAGCGGGGATGGGAGGTGCTGGGCTTATGCATATGTGTGAAAAGTACATATTACATAATTGGCTCTTTGCAGATGTTAAAAAGGAATGCTATATGTGTTATGTTGTATTAATTAGTAGTACTGTATTTTTTTAAGTAGTGTGTTGTCGCTATAGAGCACGACACAGTACAAAAGTACACAACTCCATCAAAAGGGTGCAAGAGAGAAATTTATTAAACCAATGTAGCTTTTATAGTTCTTCCAGATATTTACACCCATCTAACACACATACAGTGCTCATTGACCATAAAAGAGAAACAAAGTTCCCAGCAGGCGACCAGGGAGCCACGTCACTCTGCGAGCCAGCCAGAGTCATATCTCTCAACTTTCTCTCCTTCCTCTGGTCTTCATGGTAATGACCTAGGTGTTCCTTCAGGAGAGATATAGGGCTTCTCCTTATCTTCAGGAGGCCCTGCTAGCTCACAAGGACAGCACAGAATGTCTTTCCCACTGCGTGTAAATACAGCTTTAGGCTATAACATAATGTTAAAATAGAAACTATGTGATGTAAGATACTTTTTTAAAGTAGCTCAAGAAAGGGATGACATAATCAAGAAATTCTTCGCACAGAGATAACAGCAACAAGACAGCAAAATCCGCAAGAGAAGAATTATTGCTTCCTTATCAGAAAAGACCAATTTTCTTCCATCTCCTTCCTGCCTGTGAGGACCCAACAGTATTAAGGGGGAGAAGTTGACAATAACCAGAGAACACCCTTTGTTTGAAAAGAATTTATGCATCATGTATGAGATATATGAATATGTAACAGGCTATTGCTATTAAGGGTTAATCCTTTGTTAGCGGGTGTGCTTTTCGAGGCTTAATTGCCCTAGGAAAGCATCCGGACATCTGCATTTCTTTGCTTTTTATTGTCCTCTATTGTCCTAACTCTGATTGTCCAAATTCTTATTGCTCTAATTTTTATAACTATTAAACTTTTAAAATTTTAAAACAAGTGATTGGCGTTTTTCACAATATGTATTATTTTGGGAAATAAACAGAAGGCAAAAATCCTTGTGCAGTGCGGTCATGCATTTCGGGGATGACTCCCCCATGCCGCCTGCTGGTGTAATAAACATATCACTTTTTAACTTTGACTAGTTAGAGAGTCTTTGTCCATGATTTTCGGTTTTACCAATTCACAACCTGTAGCCCACTACATCCCACTCATGTGTATTCTAGCTCCCATACTTTGGATTTATATGCAGCATTATATGAATGTCTTGGTTTGAGACAACTTAGGAGGAAACACCCAGAAAGGAAAGTCTCCTCTGGAAATGGCAGGTTTTGGCAGTCCTTCTCCCACCGGTTTGAAAGGAATTTCTTGGAGTAAAGTGAAAAATAAAGTTTATTTTACAGAGTGCATGCATGTGGGATTTCAGGGCTGTTCAGATGGTCTGGGGAAAAGCCCAAAGATGGCCTTGGGCCCCCGGGTTCGAAAGGACGAGAGGAAGCTTCAGATTTGTTCTTGGTCTTGGTGTTTATTAATTGCTTATCTAAAAGATTTTCTCTTGGCCTGACAGAGTTCTGCTCAGCAGTCAGCCATGGGCACACACTGAAAGCCCCTGGGGCGGTCACCTATCTTTATACCCGGAGTTACGTATACAATATTTATCATTTTTCTCCAATACCCTCTACCCTTATTAACCAGTGTTCCCCTAGTAAGGTCCAATCCTGGAGTGCCAACATCACCACAGAAGATGGAGGCCCAGAGGAAGAAGAAGAAGGAGAAGGGCACGCCCCAATCCCTCCATCTTGCCTCTCTAGACCCCCCTGTACAGGGATCTTAAACCCTGTATCTCACACTCCAATTAACTTGTCCCTTCACCATTCACCCCAGTGAAATCCTCCCGTCCTCATACTGATGTCATCTCCCATGTGGGATCAAAGTCCAGCCACCAGACATCTCTGGCAGCATTCCAGGACTCCCGAGCCCCCCAGGGGGGGTCTTGCTCACCCTGCACCCCAGTTCTGAGAGACTGAGATCCCACATCTCCCCCTTCTGTTTGCACCAAAAGACCTTTTTTTGCTTTTATGTGAAAACCCCCCAAAGTCCTCAGTTTCTTTTCATTTCTCTTCTGGGTCGTTTTTCGCAGCCCGAGTCTCGACTTCTGTCTGAGTACTCGTCTCTCTGCTTCTTGGATCAGCATTCTCGTGTTCTCGCGTTCGGAATGGCTTCACGTGCCGCGCTGACACCCACTTCAGACCTCGATCTGTGGAGATACAAGCAAAACCCTTTCCCCAAATGATTAGTTTGAAAGGACCCTCTATTTAACCTGTTTCTGGGTTTCTGATCAAAACCAAAGGATTTTCCCTTAGCTTTGCCTATGTGTTGTTTGAACATTTTTGAGCCTCCCAAAAGATGGGTATTTCGTGACATCAGCTTGCCACAACTGAAGACTTTGCAGCCCCCGCGGATTGATGGCCCCGGTAGAAGAAGGTGGCTGCACAAGCTGACAGTCTGGATAAGCACTAATGATCTCCCTCGCATCTGTAGCACTGTCCTCCTTGGGGGTTGTTCTCTTCCTGCATTGCCGCGAGAATTTTGTTGATATTTTCGTCCTGTTGATGAAGTAATTTCTCGAACATCTTCTCCAATGTCTTGTCCTCTGATTGCCCTTCTGAGCGTCCCTTTAGCTGTTTCTCCCATTCCTCTTTTAATTCATCCTTTACAATCGCTGCGACGTGCTGAGGCGTCCCCACCTTGCTGCATGCCTCCACCATCTCTGCCAAGGATGGCCGTCCTGGCATGGTGCTAATCACCCGTTGACAATCCGGGTTGGCATTGCCGAAAGCTAAATTCTCCAAGAGAGGCCTCTTCACTTCTTCTGTTGTCACCTGTCGATCCACGGCTTGCGTGAGTCGGTCGATGAATGACATGAATGGCTCTGTGGGACCTTGCCTGATGCAAGAGAACGGGACATCCGGAGCTCCTGTCGGCGTAATTTGCATGATTGCCAATCGCGCTGCTTCTTTGATGTCGCTTAACACTCTCCGTGGAAGCTGCGCTGCTTGTTCCCCTGGATTGTCATCTGGAGGATCCCCTGCTAATTGCCCTTCTGTGAGGTTCGCATTCGGCCCACCTTGGTATCTGTTCCGCAACTCAGCAAGATATTTTCTCCACCTTTTTTCCCAGACAAGACTCTGTGTGTCAGTGAGGATCATTGCCACAATACTTCGAATGTCATATGGTGTGAGATCATACATAGAGAATGTCCCTCTTAATAGCTGTTTGAAGTATTGTGAGTTCAGCCCAAAAGTCTGAGCTGCCTTCCCTAAGTCTTTGAGTGTCTCATGACCCATCCTTTCCCACCTTGGATTCTGTCCCTGGGCATCATATGTCACTGGCATTGTCAAATCCCCTGATCCCGGGAATAAATGCTTTTCCTTTTCCAATGCTTCTCTGATTTGCCTCCAATCCATTGTCTTCACCGGCTCTTGAAACCCCTCTTCATCAGATTCCATTGGGATTTGCATGAATAATGGTGTTGTAGATGTCATCGGTGATTCATAGTGTCTCATTTTTCGCCTTGAGGTTTTTGGCCTTGCTCCTAAATCCGAAAAGGAAACTCGAGGATCCTGTTGATATTTCTTCTTTACTGCATCGAATGAATGCAAGAAGCTTTTTGCTGCTTCTGCTGCTGATAGCATCCATGTTGGGACACCTTCCGATGCTGTGATCCTTATGACATCTTCCCCTTGTAGCTGTTCTTCATCTGAGCTTTCATCATCTTCATGAAATCCCGAAGTGGATGGATAATCCCTTTGTCGTGTTAACATTGTTTTCTTCGAGGTGCTTTTCTTTTTATATATTGTTGGAAAAAATTGCTGCATTGTTGCAGTCTCGCCACGAGATGGCGCTGTGGCTTCGCCGAGCCGACCCGGCATGTCGTGCACTTCTGCCCTCCTGCCACTAGGTGGCGCTGTCACCGGCCTCCCTGGCTCGGATGACGGTGCAATCTCGACTACCCTACTTCCTCTTCCGGCTCGGCGTCTCCCATGAAGGGAAGGAACTGAAACTCCGAGGCTCGGGACCAAAGGCGCCAGATCTGGAGACGGAGTGGAGCCCTGGGACGTAGAATCCCTAGCACGGCCCCTCCTCACCCGCGACGTCACAGGGGACCGGGCTCGGGCCCGCCCGCGTCTTACTCTCTGCGCGTGCGTGCTCTCTGAGCTACTTCCGGTGTCCCCCAAGGTAACGTCATCATCGTCTCCCCCCTGTTTCACCTCCGAGGTTCCCGCCCCTCGGTCTGTCCCGGAATCCGACCCCTCCTCCTCTGACGTTGTGTTCGCCTCCCCCGCCGGCCCCCCGGCTCTACCCGGCGATTCGAGCTGACCGTCGCACCGGCTCTGACGTCACACCCGCGCGCCTCCTGCGTCCCGCCGCGGCGGCCCTCCGAGGCTGCAAATTTTCCCTCAGCCCGCCTTCCGCGTTCGCGTGTGAGTCTACACCCCGGTTTTTGCGAGTTTCGCCCTCCGCGCGCGTTTCCTCATCCTCACCCGCGCTGCTCGCGTTTGCCGCCGCCGCCGCGTCGCCGCTTTCACCGCGAACAGGCCCCCCCCCCGATCCTTTATCTTCCTGCTCCCCCCCTTCTGCTCCTGACTCCTCCACACTCTCTGGAGTTTCAGGACGCCCTTGGGGTTTGTTGCATTTTTTGATCGGGGGTTTTAATATTTTTTCCTGCTCTCTTTTTTCGAGAGCCCTTTCCCCCTGGCCTTTCAAAGCCAGAGCAATTTTTTTCCCGGAGCTCTGCCGCTCCGCCCCCTCCTCTGAGGGTGCCGCAGCTTCTCGCTGCTTTTCCAGTTTTTTAGACTGGACTGAAATACCTTGTAACATGATTCTTGCCGGCGAGAGTAGCTTTAACGCTGTCTCATCTTTTTTTGTTGCTAAAATATATAAATGCCTATTAATCTCTTGCCAAAACCCGACTTCGAACAAAAGATATGTTTCTGCAAGTGGGTAATTGAGCCTTGCCCATAATAACAGCTGTTTTAATTCTTTCTTTGGGATCCCTTCTGTATATAATTCTGCTACACTTTGTAAGGTGGATAAGATTTCCCGTTGTTCTTGGGAGAGTGATGCCCCCATAGTATTATTTTGGCCTTCTTACCGAATCTGTCGCCAGCGTGGTCTGGAGGCCCTTGTTCTCCGTCCAGCAGATTACGAGGGATGGATCAGAGGCGCCTTTCTGGTCCCAGTCCAGGCCGCTCTGCTACGAGCTGTCTTCAGCAGAAGCTGAGAGATGGGATTTCTCAGTGACTGCTGATTTTTGCAGCTTCTCCCGGCCGGTTTTTTCTTTTTCTTCTTTCTTTCTTCAGGCTTCCCTCCTCTGGAGTTATCAGTGCTGTTCTCTTGGCTCTTCAGCTCTTCAGGGCTTTCCCCCCCCCGAAAGGTTTGGTGGGAGATAGCCCGCACAGCGGACGCCAATTGTGGGATTTCAGGGCTGTTCAGATGGTCTGGGGAAAAGCCCAAAGATGGCCTTGGGCCCCCGGGTTCGAAAGGACGAGAGGAAGCTTCAGATTTGTTCTTGGTCTTGGTGTTTATTAATTGCTTATCTAAAAGATTTTCTCTTGGCCTGACAGAGTTCTGCTCAGCAGTCAGCCATGGGCACACACTGAAAGCCCCTGGGGCGGTCACCTATCTTTATACCCGGAGTTACGTATACAATATTTATCATTTTTCTCCAATACCCTCTACCCTTATTAACCAGTGTTCCCCTAGTAAGGTCCAATCCTGGAGTGCCAACATCACCACAGAAGATGGAGGCCCAGAGGAAGAAGAAGAAGGAGAAGGGCACGCCCCAATCCCTCCATCTTGCCTCTCTAGACCCCCCTGTACAGGGATCTTAAACCCTGTATCTCACACTCCAATTAACTTGTCCCTTCACCATTCACCCCAGTGAAATCCTCCCGTCCTCATACTGATGTCATCTCCCATGTGGGATCAAAGTCCAGCCACCAGACATCTCTGGCAGCATTCCAGGACTCCCGAGCCCCCCAGGGGGGGTCTTGCTCACCCTGCACCCCAGTTCTGAGAGACTGAGATCCCACACATGCAGGCACAGAGAAAAAAAAATAATAACTGCTAATATTTAAACCTTCTCGCTGGAGAGAAAGCTGGTGGATTTTAGAGTCCTGCTTGGCTTCTCTTGAGTTCTGGAGCAGGGATGCGATATCCCAGGGCCTCCCTGCTGGCTCCTGGCATCGTTCTGGTGTTCAGACCGGAGCAAAGCTGAACAGTCCCAGAAGAAGAAGCCACATGTAAGATTGAACTGAGGGGCGGTTTGGGTCCAATCTGGCTAGCTATGGACCTTAGCCCTTACAGTCTCACATAGAACAAAAGCAAAAGACAGAGGCGCTCTTTTCCTATCGGAAACAAAGTCCTATTTTATTTCCTAGATAGGAGTCACAAGGTGGTCCAGATGACTTCCCAGGTGAAAAAGAGGGCGGGGGTCTCCTCCCGGGGAATTTTAACCTAGGGGAAGGGGGGCGGAGGAAGGGGGCCACAGTCAATGGGATACAAGTGAGGAAGGGCGAGGAGAGGGGCAAACCAGGAAGAGACCACTAACACTGAGGCTTAGGGGGAGAAGGGGAAGAACATGTGATATGATAAGATAGAAATCATGTGAACTGTGCAAATTATTGAACACCCAGTGCGAAACAACTAAATAACAATTTAGTGCAATACAACACCTCCCCCTTTTCTGTTAAAAAAAAATTAAAGGAAAAGCGTTGGCCTATTTCTGATACAGATTATGAATTGGTACACCACTTATGATTTGCGGGCCTGTCAGTTTGCTTTAGGTCCACACGCTCTGTGCCGTTGACTTCTGAGGTAGTGGAGATTAAACCGTTGATAGCTTTTAAAAATATGCGACGTAGAATTCCTAATGCTAACATGATTAGAAAAAAAAACAACAAAAAACAACAGAATTGTCCTAATTATAGAAGCCCACCACTCCAAGTGTTCCCAGTCTTTAAACAGTCTGTGGAACCAGTCCTCGGATTCCTGCTTGACTTGTCCGATCAGGCTTTTCATTTCTAGGAGGGCTAAGTGGGCGTTGGGTGCTTTCAATGTTAATTTCAAGCAGCAAAGTCCTTCAAATTCCTGGCACTCATGTCCATGCAGCAGCAGGAGGAAATCTATGGCCACACAATTTTGGAGTGTGGCCTGTCTGGTAATTTCCTCGTCCTCTAGGAGGGAGCTAATGGCCGTGGATGTCAAGTTTGCTTTTTTGACTCCACCGCACTCTAGATGGCCCAATTCACCTAGAGCTTTGGCTGCTGCGACCCATGGATAGAACAGGGATACAGCGATTTGCTTTGGCTTTGCCCAATGAAAAATTTCTGCATCACAATTTGGGTCTAAATCGTCAATGATTCTCTTCTGAATTTTGCTGACCAAATTGTTTTTTCAAGTCCATTTGCCAATCGTGGTTTGGTTGAGTGTCAACAGGGACAACCGCCTGATGGTACATGGCCCTCCTAAAAGCAGAGAAGGGATTCCTGCCCATGCCCTAATCCCCACAAATTAAAAGCAAACCTTTAGGGAGGCTTTTGGGATGTGAATGGTATGGCTTATCTGCTGTGACACGGCTTAAAACCTTACACCACCTTCTGGCAGTGAACTCTTCTCAATACTGTAGTATGTTGTTAAAAGGTTTGGTGTTGGAAAGTGGGGTAAAGACAAAGTGTACGCAGTATGGTGCAGGAGAGGAACCCAATGGCTCTAACTCTTGGGGTTCCTGAGCAGCTCTGGGTAACTTTAGCAGCCACTCCTCTATGGGGTTCCTAATCATTACAGCCTGCCACTGACTGTTATTGTGTGGTTGTGTGATTTGGGACTTGGGTCAGGCATAGGTGTGTCAAACTTGGCTGTAATCTCTCCAGCTTGCAATGGAATCCCTACCAGGCAGGTAGACATAGGATCTCTCGCTGCTGCAGTGGACAGGCATATATTTTCTTGTTGGAGTGTCCGTGCCAGGGTCACCCAGATGTTTTGGGGTGACTGTGGGGAAATCCATGCTGCTGTCAGACTGCTCAGCACTAACAGGATGACAATTCGAACAGGGCTCATCGTGAGGTTAGGTGGGAGGTAGCTTTTCTTCTCTGAAAGGAAAACCAAACATTTTTAAAACACATTAAAATTCAGGGTTCTGCCGGAATGTAGCTAATTCTTTTAGTAAGATTCTTCCTCCTCTTTCTGGCGGTGTCTTCTCTTTGAGGCGACGGCTGCTTGCTTCTCATCCCCGTCTGCTGGAGCTGGATTTTTGGGGATGAAAGGTTTTACCCACTTTTGGGGTATCCATCACGGGCCTGTGGAGGTGGATACACACACATAGCCATGCTCCCAGGGGATGAGCTCATAAGGACCCTTGGTGTCCCAAGTTTCTGGGTCCTTAATGAGAACTGGTGGATGCCGTGACAACTTATACCGATTGTTACTATGGAAATGCTGTACTACCGGAGGACTCATGTTTTCAAAAGAACAATTCAAAAAATTGATGGTAAACAGGGTTTTGCAGATCTTTTTTTGCGGTGTCATCCATGCTGCTGAACTGCTCTGCCTAGTCAGGACTTGCTTGAACGTATGGTGGGCATGCTCAATCACAGCTTGACCCCCCTCCCCCCCCTTCACTGCTGGACAAACTCTAGAAACTCCTTGGAGGCATATGCTAGGCCATTGTCAGTCTTAATCTCCCTAGGGATCCCCAACACTGAAAAGGCTTGCACCAGGTGTTGTTTGGCATGCACAGACCTTTCCCCTGCATGGGCAGAGGCATAAACCACATCTGAATATGTGTCTATACTGACATGTACATATTTTAGGCAACCAAAACTGGGAATGTGTGTGATGTCTGTCTGCCACACTGCAGCTCCCAAGGCCTCAGGGGTTAACCCCAACACCCAGTGATGGCATGGCCTGGAGATGGAAATTGGGACAGGTGGCCACAATGGCTCAAGCCTGACTCCATATTAGTTGGAACTGACGGATCAGACCTGGCACATTTTGATGGTATTGCTGATGACTTAGCTTTGCTTGTTGGAAGATGTCCAGAAGGCGTGCCCTTTCTGCTGGGGTGGCAAGGGAATTGGCTTTATGAATACCTTCTGCAATCTCGCTTGGCAAATCAGTATGCGACCTCATGTGCATCACATAGAATGGATGCTCCCTCTACCAAACTAAATAAATTAGTTTTGAGAGCAACCTGAAGATATGTTCGTTCTTAATATCTTTGAGAACTGCCTGCTCCACCCTGGACACTACTCCCACCACATAGGCTGAATTGGTGACCAAATTAATTGGCTCTGAGAACTTCTCAAAGGCTCTCACAACTGCAGCCAGTTCAGCGACCTGGAGCGACCCCTCCACAAACTCAACATCAGCTTCCCATGCTGAGTCTGGGGATTTCTCCAAGTCATCACCGACTTGTGGGATGCCCTGGACGCGTCAGTGAACACTGTAAGAGCCTTGAGTGGCCTACGATTCCTTTTCTCAGGACTAATAAGGTGGAATTCCTCATTAAACAGCTTGTGTGATGGGGTGTGGACTGCTATCTGTCCACTGAAGCTGTCCAGAGATAGGTGGAGACTGGAATTGCTCTGGAGCAGGTGCTCGAACATCTCTTTGGTCAACCTCTCAGGAGAGTTCCTTTTCTCCTTAGAAAGTTTGACCAGGAGGCGAATACACTGAAAGTCACAACCAGCCAGCTCCTGCAACCTCACCCTGGCCTTCCAGATCAGCTGAGCTATCAGTTCCTGTGGCTGTGTGATGGTTTTGGATCGCTGGTGGGAGAGGAAAACCCACTCTATGATTAAGAGTGAATCTTTCTGCCCTTCGATCCACTGGAAAATCAACCCATGTAGATGTGGTAACTTTCCCAAAACAATGAATTTGAAAGGCAGCTTGGGATGATAATGATGAGCTTGCCTCTCAGCCAAAGCCTTCTGCACCTTTTGGATGGTGGTTTTTGCTTCTGGAGTCAGTTCCCTTGGAGAAGCTAGCTCTGTCTCCCCTTTCAATAAATTGAGGAGGGGAGCTAGGTCCTCGTTGGAGAGACCTAGCCAAGGCCTGACCCAGTTCAAAGACCCACACAGGGAATGGAGATCTGCAAGGGTTTTGGGATCACTCTTAATTTCCAATTTCTGCAGAACAACGGTCTGCACAGTGATCTCCAAGCTCAGATACTTCCAAGATGGCATCCTCTGAACCTTGTCTTCCTGCAGTTGGAATTCAGCAAAAGTTAAAACTTTACCACTTGGTCAAGTGTGTCTTGGAGTATTATGTCATTGGGGGCCCACACAAGCACATCATCCATGTAGTGTAGGATGATTGCCTCATTTTTCTGGGTGCGCACTGGGGACAGCAATGAAGCCACGTACCACTGGCAGATGGATGGATTGCACTTCATTTCGTGAGGAAATATTCTCCACTGGTAGCGCTTCATTGGGGCTTATTGATAGATGGTTGGAACTGAGAAGGCAAACCATGGTGCGTCTTCTGGGTGCAGGGGAATATGGAAGAAACAGTCCTTGATGTCCAGGACAGACAATTGCCAATTTTGTAGAAGCATTGTTGGGGAGGGCATCCCTGGTTGGAGTGACCCCATGTCCTCAATTATCTTGTTTATTTCTCTTAAATCATAGAAGAGCTGCCACTTATCCTTTCCTGGCTTTTTTATTACAAAGACCAGGGAATTCCAAGGGCTGGTTGTCTCTTCAGTGTGACCTTTAGCCAATTGCTCCTCTACGAGTTCCTCGAGCACCTACAGCTTTTTCTTGCTGAGTGGCCACTGATTTACCCAGACTGGATTATCATCCAGCCATGTTAACTTGTGGGCAGGGTGCTCCACAGCGGCTGCTTCTAAAGATCCTGGGGTGTCTTAGGGTTGACCAATTTCACCCCCCACTGGGACATGGTGTCTCTCCCCCACAAGGGAGCTTTGTAATCGGTGACAAATGGATGGACACTGGCCAATTTTCCTTCCAGCCCCTCAATTTGTGTGACACTTTTTGATATCTTTGCCAGTGTGACTCCTCCTACACCTTGGATTTTGCCAGCCACGGGTTGCAGCTCCCAATGTGACAGTCACATCCTTTCAGGTATGATTGTCACATTTGCCCCTGGGTCAAGCAATCTTTCCACAAGGAGATGATCTGCTCCACGCATTAGGTTGCACCCCATAATAAGTTTGTCCTCGCCAACCACTTCTGCCCAGTAGATGCCTGGTGCTTTGTCATCTACTGAGATTTTTGCTGGAACAGGAATGGCCTGGCGATGATTCGCCCCTTGGACAAATAGAAGGGTGCTTGTGGACAGCACACCAGGAGAATGAGGTTAGGTATGTCTCCCTTGATGGTCATGGGAGCCACCTCAATCTCCATGGGTGTGTGTGTGGTGTCTCCAATAAGAAAGTACTCACTGTCCAATCCTGTGCAATCTACTGCCAAGTCCTGTGAGTCCTCTGGCAGGTCCACTCCAATGACTGTCCACCAGGTAGACCTGATAACAAAAGCTTTGGGGGTCACAAGCTTGAAACACTTGTGAGGCTGCCATATTTTGTCCTGTAAACATTTCTTTTGCTGTCTCGCACCCTGCCTCCCTTCCTCTCCCTTTTCTGTTTTGAGGGAGGTTTTCCCCTTGGGGAAGCCTGCTGCATTGATGTCATGGTGTGGTGCGGGCTTGCGTTCGTGTCCTAGTTTTTTTGTTTGATGGTTTTCTTCCTCTGTTGCTGGCTTTGGGGGCAGTCTAGGGCAAAGTGTCCTGTCTTATTGCATTGGAAGCAGATGACATGTTGAAGCTGCTCCGGTGACATCTGTTGCCTCCTCACTCCTGGAGATACAGTTGCCACAGTCCCTGAGTTTGTTGACCTTGCCCACACCTCCTGTGCGGCAAACAGTTCCGCCTTCCTAGCACATGCCTTGATCATCTGTGCCAGTGTAGGTGGAGTGTCGAGAGGCAGTCCCAGGAGCACCCTGCTGCAGACCGCATTGGCATTTCTCTGTGCCATCTTTTTAACTATCTCCACCTATGTCCTGGGGTCTTGAACTTGTCTCTCAACTTGTGCACAAAGCCAGTTGACAAACTGCAAGAAACTCTCTGAAGGAGACTGTTGAATATTAAGGTAACTACCCCTAGCTTCAACAGTTGGCAACTGGTTAAAAGTCTTTTCTGCAGCTTTTGAGATCTTATCTAGAATGAATTTTGATAACATCCGAGCTTGGTCCTCAGGCTTAGCCCACTACTCCCCCTCTCTGCATAGATGTTCATAAGTGATGTCATTATCTTCTAAATATTTGTCGCCCTGTGTGCTTTGCTTAAGTTCCTTCAGGAGTCCCCTCAGGGATCTCTTCCAGGAGCTTTCCCATAGATAAAACTGTGATTAGGTAAACAGGCACTGGAAAAAATCTAGGAGGTCAGTAGGAACAAATTCAAGGGATGTTAATGTGGCTCTCATCATGCTTCTAAAAATTTCACTGCTCCTGCCGAACTCTTAACTGACTTTGACACAACTCTCTCTTTGTTTGGTAGGAGAAGGGCTGATAGTTTCTAGGTCCGCTTCTACCATTAGTATATTGGACAGGGGCCACTGAGGGAATTGCTTCCTCCCCCCGGTTTTGATCCTCAGGGTTTTCCCTTTCAGCCCCACCCCTGTGGGACCCGGCAGGGGGACTGCCCTCTCCCCCAGTCCTACCCCCATGGGAATGAAGCCATTCATTACAATGAACAGTAGTTTCTGAGGAATAAAAGAATTAAAAGATCTGAGGAATAAAAGAATTAAAAGACACTCTATCAAGGGAAACACAGAAGTTAATAAATAACCTAAAATACATTGTTTGGGAAAACTTTGATTAGATAAGTTAATAAATAATCTAAAATACACTCACAAAAGAAACTTTGGAATAAGAATATTTGAAGAAGCAAAAGTAGAAGCCAAAAAGTTACGGTGACCTGCCAAGCTGTCAGAATCAAGCCAAGTGCAACAGTGATTTCTGCCAAGTCATGGAAAAACACGCCAAGGATGACAGGAAGATGCCCAAATTAGGAGAAGCTTAAAATTTAACTAAGGAAGACCAAGAGTTCCCGGAAGACTCCGCCTATATTCCTACCTGCCTATGAATATGCATGTAATAAATGATGTAATTCTTGTTCAAAAATTGTATAAAAACCTGCTTTTGCTGTACCTAATTCAGAAATCCACTTGGTGATTTCTCCAACGCGTTGTCAATAAATACCTCCTGCCTATAGACCTCAAATCTAGTCTCTGGGCAGCTTATTATCGCCTTTTGGGGCAAAATTCGGCATCATTTTTGGCGACCGCGGCAGGACAGAAAGGGTCCTCCCGAGCCTTGGCTCGGGGGACCGGGATCTCTTCAGGGCCCTTGACGGAATTCTGTCAGAGGGGATCCCCATCCCCCAGCCAACGCGCAACGGTGGACAAGAACTTTCTGCATCTCCTGCTCCAAATTAAGAGGTATTTATCTTTGCTTAAGGGTTTTATGGTAAAGCGCTTTTATCGGGAAACGAGGGTCAGACGTGACCGCTCGAAGGGAAGCCGGGGGACGCCCTGGTAAAGAATCCCAGTTGTGTTAGAGGTACGGTAATAGTAACGCAGGTTAGAGTCCTGCTGTGAGGAATATTTGTTTTTCGTAACGCAGGTTAGAGTCCTGCTGAAAGGAGTATTTGTTTTTCGTTTATCTTGGTATCTTTGGAAAGAATATTTGTTTTTCGTTTATCTTGGTATCTTTGGTTTGTTCTTATTATGTGGGAAACCGTTTTAACACTGTGTTTAATGTTATAATACTGTGAATTAAGGGTCAAGAACTGAAATTGTTCTCTTAGACCGGAAGAGAGGTCGGTCAGTTTGTGGTATTTTTGTGTCTGCTCTATGTGTCTGTTGCAAAATCTTACAGGAGGCGTCTTGTCACTCTTCATGTAATAGACGCACGTCTCAATCCCGGGAAGAAATTTGTCACCCCCTGCAATTGTTACGGTGCTTTGCGATTGCATGAATCTGGCAAACCGGTATCTCACGGTCTGTAGGCGACCTCTCGTGACCCTACCTGGTAAACAATCCGTTCTGATATAGACCATAAGGTAGGAACTATTTCATAAAGGTGTGTGGGTGAGAGTGAATGAGACGCAGCATCGCTGCGAAGCGAGAGGGAGTCCCACTCCGCATTTCCTGTTCTTCGCGAGAAGCCAGGTCGGAAACGGACAAAGCGATTGGAAATTGTGTGTGTGAAGTGTTAAAATCAATTGGCATACAGTATTTGCGAAAAAGAGGCTGTTCCGGTTAAACAGAAAACGCAGACACAGGAAATAGCAATGGGAGGTCAACAGAGTAAGGACGTAAATATGAAAACCCCCTTAGGATGTATCCTAAAACACTGGAAGGACTTGGGAGGGATTCCGGGGGGAAACATAAGTAAAAAGACACTCCTTAAATATTGCACACAGTGGTGGCCATTGTATAAGTTAGATGACGATGAGAAATGGCCACCGGAGGGAACAACTAATTATAACACTATTTTACAACTGATGCTTTTCCTCCGTCGACTTAATAAATGGGATGAAGTGATGTATGCTGACATGTTCTTTACCCTAAGAAATAAACCAGAGTGGCAAAAAGAATGTGGGGTAAATGTAGCACCTCAGGACCCCCTAGTACTAGCTCTAGAAAAAGATAAGAAAGGTTCAAAGCCTAAAGAACGTTGCTGTGATGCATGTAGCATTGGGGAACAATGCCTTAAGCTAACGAGAAGGGATAGTGGAAAGGAGAGCGAAATAAGCCTGTGGGAATATCATCCATTCGCCCCAGGACGGGAAGGGCCTCTACCCAGGCCAAAAGAGGAACAAGGGGACCCTAGCCCATTAAAGGAGCTGGAACGATGGTGGAAATCTAAGTTTGGGCGCAGCCCTCAGAAGCTAGACAACAGTTGGCAAGAAGGTAGCCCATCAAAATCGGGGAACTACAGGGATGCTGACAGCCCACCTAGACTAGAAGTTGAGAGGGAAGAAGCCAGTCCACATGGAGCTGAGAGCCGAGGGGAGACACGCAGCCTGCCCGAACTAAGTCCATGTAGGGCTAGTAGCACACCTAAGAATGGAAGTTTAAGGAAATCAGGTACCTGTAGAATGGAAACTAGCACACCGAGGACTAGAGACAAAAGTAGCTCACTGGGAGGCGATGTCTCTGAGTTGAAATATAGTGAGAAGAATGACAATGAGGCATGCGAAAGAGAGACAGAGAACAACTCACAGAAGCTGAATATAGTAATCCAGATAGAGGATAAGAGAGACGGAAGGGGAATGGAAGATGAGGAAGACAGTAACCCGGAACAGGACAGGCGTCGGCAGATGCGGGAAGAAAGGCGACAGATGCAGAGCGAGAGGCGGTTGGACTGTGTAAACCATGCTAGGGGAGTAGTAGGAAAAGAGTTGACAGAAATTGAAAGTGAAGATGAAGAACAGGGAAAGGGAAAGAGAAAAGAGAAGAGAAAGAATAGGGAAGACACTGAGGCACAGGAAGAAGATCCCGGGGAGGGGATCAGTCACTCGTATTATACCAGATCTGTGGCACGGAGGGAAGCGAAGCAAAGAGAGGAAGGTAACCATACGATAGCTCCTCTCCGACAAATTATGCCAATGGTAGGGGAAAGGACTAGGGTAAAGGTGCCGTTCTCCACGAGTGACTTGAACAATTGGAGGGATGAGGCAAGGAACTTCAGGAGGAATCCAGAGGGAGTAGCGAAGAGGTTTGAGTTAATGGCGAAGAATTTAGATATTGATTGGGAAGATATAGAGGTGATGCTGTCAGAATTGACAGATACAGAAAGGGAACTCGTATTGGAAACAGGGAAACGACATGCTCAAGTATTATCAGGGAGACTAGAAGATAATTTCCCCAGCAGTAAACCAGAATGGGACCCGGGCAACGAAGAGCATTATCGGCGGCTGGTGCAGTATAGAAAACTGATAGCGATGGGCTTGCGTAATGCGATCCCTAAAGCTATCAATTGGTCGATGCTATATGACATCAGGCAGGGAAAGGATGAGACCCCATCAGAGTTTTTGGATAGACTTAGGGCAGCCATGAGACAGTATACACCCCTGGACCCAGCAACGGAAGAAGGGAAACAACACCTGTTAGGATTAATGATGGGGCAGAGCAATCCAGACATCAGGAAGAAATTACAAAAGCTTGAGCATCCAGCAAATAAAAACCTGGAGGCATTGCTGAATGAGGCATGGAAGGTGTATAATAATAGGGAAATAGAGGAAAAGAAAAAGGAAGATAAGAGGCTAGCTCGAATAGTGGCTGTAGCAATAGGAGCTCAAAATACAAACCATTTGGGGCCTAACACCAGGGGTAGGGGTAGAGGCTACCCAGTGAGAGGGGGAGGGAGGTTCCAACCCCACCCAGTTAGAATAGGGCCAAACCAGTGTGCTTATTGCTTCCAAACGGGACACTGGAAACATGAGTGCCCTCAATTAAGAGAAAGATCAATGGACACTACTACTATCGCACATCAGGGCAGTGAATGAGGGGGACCGGTGGGCCGTACCCTAGCAGACCCACTGGTTAAAATGGAGCTAGGGGAAGGTAAAAAGGAATTGGATTTTTTGATTGATACAGGAGCAACATTTTCGGTTTTAAATCAGGAATTGGTACCTAAGAGTGATGAATTTGTACAAGTTGTGGGAGCAACAGGCCAACCAGAAAAAGCTTACTTTTTGAAACCCATTAAATACAAAATTGGGAAACAAATGGGAATTCACCAGTTTTTGTATTTGCCAAATTCACCAAAGCCCCTACTAGGAAGAGACTTACTGGAGAACTTGGGAGCCATAATAAAATTCAACAAAGACAAATTGGAATTTCAAGTAAGTGAAGAGCAACTGATTACAGCCTTAAGCCTAACAATCAGTTGTATAGAACCGAAGCCTGAAGGCCACAATATTGAGCGTATCCTGAGTAAAACATATCCATTAGTATGGGCTACCGATATACCTGGGAGATCGAAACAAGCAACACCTATCGTTATTGAACTTATACCTGGAGCGAGGCCGGTAGTTAGGAAACAATACCCACTGAGGTTAGAAGATAGAAAGGGAATTGAGCCCATAATCAAAAGGTTTTTAGAATTAGGTTTATTGATAGAATGTGAATCAGATTTTAACACCCCAATTCTGCCAGTAAAGAAACCTAATGGAGCTTATAGATTAGTCCAGGACCTGAGGGCAGTAAATGAGATAACCAAGACGCTACATCCGGTAGTTGCTAACCCTTACACACTCTTAACTAAATTAAAAGATAATTTGACATGGTTCACAGTGTTAGATTTAAAAGATGCATTCTTCTGCCTTCCTTTAGCTCCGGAGAGCCAAAAGATCTTTGCGTTTGAATGGGAATCTGTAGATAGGGGAAGAAAAGCCCAACTCACCTGGACGGTGTTGCCACAAGGATACAAAAACAGCCCTACAATTTTTGGGAATCAGTTAGCCAAAGAATTAGAACAGTGGGAAAGGCCGCTGGGAGATGGTACTCTTTTGCAATATGTAGACGACCTCCTAATAGCAACAGAAACAGAAGAAGAATGCATTGAATGGACTATTTCCCTGTTAAACTTTCTGGGTTTAAGTGGATATCGAGTTTCTCAACAGAAAGCACAGCTGGTGCAAGAAGAAGTGGTGTATCTGGGATATGAAGTTTCCAGAGGACAGCGATCCCTGGGAGCAGCCAGGAAAGAAGCCATCTGCCAAATGCCTAGACCAGAGACGGTGAGAGATTTGCGCGCTTTCCTGGGGATGACCGGTTGGTGTCGGCTATGGATCTATCAATACGGAATACTCGCCAAACCACTCTATGATTTACTGAAGGAAAGTAAGGGTATTCTAGTTTGGACCCCCGAGGCAAAGGGAGCCTATAAGAGACTGAAACAGGAACTCATGAGAGCACCAGCCTTGGGTCTCCCAGACGTGACAAAACCATTCTGGCTGTTTTCTCATGAGCGACAAGGAATGGCCCTAGGAGTCCTAGCACAACAGTTAGGACCACATAAAAGGGCTGTGGCCTACTTCTCCAAACAGTTGGATGAAGTGAGTAAAGGATGGCCTGGCTGCCTGAGAGCAGTGGCCGCAGTGATAATCAACATTGAAGAGGCCAGAAAGCTCACGCTGGGCCAGAAAATGACTGTGTTAGTGGCTCACACTGTGTCTGCTGTGTTAGAGCAGAAAGGGAATCACTGGCTGTCACCTTCCAGATTCCTAAAGTATCAAGCTATCTTGGCTGAGTCAGATGATGTTACTATTCAGGTAACTAACGTTGTGAACCCAGCTTCATTCCTAGAAGGAAAGACCTCAGCAGAACCCATCGAGCACGATTGCCTGGAAACAATCGAAGCCGTTTATTCCAGTCGCCCGGATCTCAAGGAAGAGCCATTCGAAGATGCAGATGATTGGTTCTCGGATGGTAGCAGCTTCGTAAAACAAGGAATAAGAATGGCTGGTTATGCAGTAACTACCACAGAAAAGGTAATCGAGTCAAACCCTTTGCCTGCAGGGACCTCAGCCCAGAAGGCAGAATTGATAGCTCTGACTCGAGCCCTGGAATTGGCAGAGAACATGCGAATAAATATTTGGACAGACTCTAAGTATGCCTTCTCCGTTGTTCACGCTCATGGAGCCATCTGGAAAGAAAGAGGACTGTTGACTACTCAAGGGAAAACAGTCAAACATGCAGAGGAGATTCTACGATTGCTAGAAGCAGTCCAACTCCCAGCACAAGTGGCCATAATGCATTGTAAAGGACATCTAAAAGGTAACACTATTCCAGAAGTTGGGAATAGAAAGGCAGATGCAGAAGCTAAATTAGCTGCTGCAAGGACCGGAAAGGCAAATATAACAGCTCTGATACCAGGGGAGCTGGATGTAAACCTCCAACCAAACTATCAGGAATCAGATCATAGATGGATTCAAAGAAATAAAGGTAAACTGTTAGACAGTGGATGGGGACGATTAGAGACAGGACAGTTGGTAATACCAGGGAACCTAATGTGGCAGGTTGTAAAGACGGAGCATGAAAAGGCCCATTGGGGTCTAGATCCGCTTTACCAATATTTGCAAGCCAGGATAGCAGGACCGAAATTATTTACCACTATAAAGCACGTCACATCCCAGTGCGAGCGGTGTCTGAAAAACAACCCGAATACGGGAACCAAGGTACACCAAGGAGCCATAAATCGAGGTAAATTCCCAGGTGAAGTATGGCAAATTGATTTTTCTGAACTCCCAAGAAAAGGGGGGTTTCGGTATTTGTTGGTATTAACTGATACATTTTCTGGGTGGCCTGAAGCATTCCCTTGCAGGACAAATAAGGAAAGAGAAGTGACTAAAGTGCTGTTGAATGAAATTATTCCACGGTTTGGGGTACCAAAAAGCATTTCTTCGGATAGGGGTACACATTTCTGCGCAAAAGTGGTAAGAGCAATAAGCAAAGCATTACAAATCAAATGGCAATTACACACGCCTTACCGCCCACAGGCCAGTGGGCAAGTGGAAAAGATGAATCATCTCATCAAACAGCAAATTGCCAAAATATGCCAGGAGACTAATTTGCAGTGGTATCAAGCTTTGCCTATTGCTCTGCTTAGGCTGAGAGTCAAACCAAGATCAAAAGAAAAGTTAAGCCCATTTGAAATTTTGTATGGTAGACCTTATGCTATGCAAGCGATAAATGGAGACGCTATAGACCAAATCGGTAATCAGTACATTTATGATTATGTAATTATGGTGGGGAAACAGTTCGATAAGAATGCTACTGTGGTGATAGAGCACCAGCCTAAACAACCTGATTGCAAATTGCATCCGTTTAATCCCGGTGATTGGGTGTATGTTAAGAATCTTTTAGGAAAACCCCTACAAGAAAAGTGGGAGGGACCTTTCCAAGTGCTGCTGACTACCTTCACCGCGGTTCGGATCAAGGAGCGACCTACGTGGATCCATTACTCACGGGTCAAGAAAGCTCCGGGGAATAAACAAGAGGAGCAGACACCATGATCCTGACTTCACCTCAGACCCTCCTGATCATTGGACTGATAAGTATTCTTCCCCAAGACTCCGCCTCAATAGACCCATGGTCTAATGCACACCAGTGTATCCACCCGGAATTGGAAACGGAATCGAAGGGACCCTATTTTGAGGTATATGCCTTACGTAACCAACAGCCATACGCGAGTGGAGTATGGAATCAGCCTTCCATGGTAGCATACAAGGGAGACCAAATCCAAATTGGGTGTCGAGAACTTGACCCAGTAGAAGGAAAAACAAGGCGGCTAGTATTAACAATTCAACCCTTGATAGCAGCCTCTGAAAATAACCTAATTACCTATAGTCCAGTGAAAATGGGCAAGCCCACTGTCTGGATCCAACAGAAGGGCCCAATTTCATGTCAGTGGAGTGATCTCAGGGAAGATCCACTCGGAACACAAACACAACCCCAAAACTCGGTAATCTATACAGAAGATTCGCTTGGGGAACTACATCCTCGAAACATAACCCTCGACCCCCACCCTCTTCTCTCCCCTGCAGGAAAGATCGTGGTTTCTAGTGGTCCTGAGGAAGGGAGAGCGCAGTGTGAGATGGCCTTTAGATTAGACCAGTCGGTGACGTTCACATGCGAAAGGGAGCTGAAAATGCTAGAGCGGGGTTTTGGCTTCCCTAGGCGTGCTGTCCAATATAAGGTGGCATTACCGGGAGACATGATCCTATTGTATCCAGACCTAGACCTGCCCCAAGAAATCACTCCACCGGTGGAATGTAAAGCAGTACACAACCTAACCTTTATAGGGCCTCAGGTGATTAGAAGATCTAATGAACAAAAATTATTGTTAGACCCCACTTATTCTCTGAAAAAGGTGCAGATGAACGTTCACACCGATATTACGTATTTACAGAAGGACTGCCAACCATTTATACAGCAAAGCCTAAAGGGATGGAATGCATGGCTAGCAGCAAGGTCTCATCACAGAAGAGCACAACGAGATCTAAGTGGGTGGATTGGTACAGGATTTGGTATATTAAATACGATAGACCAAGAGGTTTTAGTGAACAAATTAAGTACCGTCACGTCAAACTTAGGAAAGCTTAAAGTGCCCCTCAGTTCATCCATACTTACATTAGCAGAAACACAATCGTTAGTAGTAAAATTGCTAACCATGGTAGCAAACCACACTGCAGAGGACTTTGTGAAATTCGCTGACTATACAGGAGAACTTAGCAAGGAAATAGCACTAGCTATCCAATGCCCTCAGACGCAACAATGGGTACAATCAGTAGCGGCAGGAATAATGAGAGAAGGAACGGCAGGTATATTACCTCAAGAAATCAGAGAAACAATATTAAAAGACAATCATACTACACAATTTGAAAAAGACCACCAAGCCTGGTGGCAATTAGTAAATTTCACTTATGACTCTCAACAAGAACACATTGAAGCCTATGTCCTCACCATTAGTGCGGCAGAGGAAAGAGCTATCTTTCCTATCCTCACTCTAGGGACAATACATCAAGATATCATTGTTAAGCCAATAGACCATAATGTCTGGGCCAGTTATGATAATTCCAAAAATAGATGGCAATCGGTTAGTATAGATGCATGCATTCCTAGAGGACAATTAGGCTATATCTGCGAAAACGCTGTAGTAGAAGCAGAAGATTTATGCTTAGATGCCGAGAATAGTATATGTACTTTTGAAATGCTTCCGCATAATAGAACACAATCACAAGTATACTATATAGGGAATGGGTGCGCTTGCGTGAGGACAGCTTGTGACAACATCACTATAGATAATTGCCAAGAAGAGACTAATAACACTAACTTCTGTGTATGCAACTTCACCAAGATAGTAGGTTGTGACTTTCATTATACTGTCCCAATAACGACTCAACAGCTAATTAACGCAGATTTCAACCTATATCAAGGGATACCGAAATTACAAATAGGGATGGATGTCAAAGTTCTTAAAGCAATGCTTGCACATCCTAAAATAGAGAAATTGGTGCGAAAGGTGAATCAAACAACTAAACGAATGGTATGGCAGGTAGAACATAATTCAGAAAAAATAAAGGATGTCCTGACCGAAGTAGAACAAGTAGGCCAGCATCATTGGTGGGATATCTTCACAGGATACTCCCCAACAGCTACACAGGTCTTTAACTACCTGGTGCACCCAATGCTAATAGTAGTTGTAGTTCTGTTACTATTAACTCTCACAAATATTTGTATGTGGTGGAGACTAAGAATCATAATGAAAAGGACCCAAATGATTTGGGCTATGGTACGAGCGTACCAGCGCCCTATAGGATTAGAATTTGACGAAAGAATTCGTAAGTTATAAGAAAAGGGGGGAATGAAGCCATTCATTACAATGAACAGTAGTTTCCGAGGAATAAAAGAATTAAAAGATCTGAGGAATAAAAGAATTAAAAGACACTCTATCAAGGGAAACACAGAAGTTAATAAATAACCTAAAATACATTGTTTGGGAAAACTTTGATTAGATAAGTTAATAAATAATCTAAAATACACTCACAAAAGAAACTTTGGAATAAGAATATTTGAAGAAGCAAAAGTAGAAGCCAAAAAGTTACGGTGACCTGCCAAGCTGTCAGAATCAAGCCAAGTGCAACAGTGATTTCTGCCAAGTCATGGAAAAACACGCCAAGGATGACAGGAAGATGCCCAAATTAGGAGAAGCTTAAAATTTAACTAAGGAAGACCAAGAGTTCCCGGAAGACTCCGCCTATATTCCTACCTGCCTATGAATATGCATGTAATAAATGATGTAATTCTTGTTCAAAAATTGTATAAAAACCTGCTTTTGCTGTACCTAATTCAGAAATCCACTTGGTGATTTCTCCAACGCGTTGTCAATAAATACCTCCTGCCTATAGACCTCAAATCTAGTCTCTGGGCAGCTTATTATCGCCTTTTGGGGCAAAATTCGGCATCAGGAACTCAGCAAGGGACCAGCCCCACCCCAACCTCACCCCCTTGGGAATCAGGAAGGGGACTACCCCCCATCTCTGTCCCACCCCCACGGGGAGCGGGATGGGGGCCACCCCTTCCCTCAGCCCCACCCCCGTGGCAGTCGGACAGGGGCCCACCCCCTCCCCCAGTCCCTCCCTCTTGGGACTTGGGCAGGGGGGCATGGGAAACAGGAACAGGCAGGGGGGCGGGGCTTTGTGTGGAGGTGGAGCAACTGTGAGATCCAGGGGTGGGGTTGGGGGATGACATCATGGAGAGCAGGAACATGGAGGGAGGGGGAGGAATGTCCAAGGGAAGGAAGGGATTGTGGGACCGAAAGGGTTTGGGGGAGGAGACAGGGGGGCGAAAGGGATTATGGGAAGAAGAAGGGTGTTCAGGAGGTCTCGCCACATGGTCGCCGCCATCTTGGCCTCCGAGCACATGGCCAGCACCATCTTGGAGGTCGACCATGCGGTCATTGCCATTTTGGGGATATGAGGGATCAGCATGTGAAATCAGGGAAACAGCAACTGGGTTAAAGGGGTGCAGGGAAGGTGCTCTGTCAGCCAGCGCACAGCTGCCAGAACCAGGATACTGAGAGGGAGGCGGGAGGCCAGGGAAACAGTGGCTATGCCAGGTACCCTGCGATTCTCGGGGTGCCTTGCACATCCCTCTCAGCTCAGGAGCTGAGGGTTTGGGAGCAGGAGTAGGGGGAGCCATGGGAGGGGAGGTTTGCTGAGGCTGTTGTTATGAACAAAAATTCTGTCAATTTTTTTTTTGAAGAAAAGGTTACAAAAATCAGCCAGATCACTGTTGCTGTTGGAGTTCTGCCTGTTTTGGTATTGTAATCACGGGTCTTTATGGCTAATTGCTCCTTTTGTATTAGCAGAGCCTTGCCAGAGGCTAAGTTGTGCTGTTCCCCAAATAGTGAAGAGACGTGGGGGGGGGGGGGGGGGGGGGCATGCAAAGTGACTCCAAGACCAGCTATGCTGTGTGCTGTGGCGGGCTACTGCTCCAAATGTACTGAGAAAACCCCAAAATGAGCTAACTAAGAGTTGAGAGATTGGAGTGATGCCTGGACGTGAAGAACAGAGTGCTGAGCCTGCAGAGATGCTGAACACCTTCATAGTCCCTCTCACCCTGAGCATGGGAGTCGTCCCGAAACCGGGAGTGGACAGGGCGAAGTGGCGAAGAACAACATCTGAAGGGGTCACCACGCCCTAAAGGCTCCCAGGAGGACTGGACCCCCAGCTCTGCCCCTAGTGGAGAAAGCTGGGCATATCCTCCTCCTCTGAGTCGCCCTGGGAGAGACGATGGCAGACTGCAGACCCGTTGAGCTGCCCAATGCTGAGCTGATCATTTTTAATAAAGGCATCAAAATGAGAAAAAGTCTCCTGCCCTGTTTATTTCAGCTGGGGCGCTCGTCCAGGATAGCTATGCTGGAAGAGGACACCAGGACTGGCCATCTTGGACCTCCAGGAGAGCTGGCTATCAGGACCAGAGAGATTGGCTCAGGACCAGCAACGCAGAGGAGCACAGGAGCACCGGACTAGTGAGAAATCCGGTGGCGGGAGTGGGAGACGAGCGCGTGTGTGTGTGTGAGACAAGGCCGGCAGCCGGACCCTAGACCTGAAAGTGGAACCCCTCAGAACCGCGTTTTCGGACTTCCGCCAGGAAGCCAGACAGGAACAGGGGGAAGTGCGTGGAATTAGTGTGAGTGAGTCATTTCCTAATGGGGGAAAAAAAGGGCCCCACCCCTTCAGGCGTGCAGAGGGAATAGTTGTATGAGTGGCACCCACCCACAAAAGTCCTGACAGAGTGAAGTCAGGCAGATTGTAAGTCCCGAGAAGGATTCGGGTAAGCTCACAAGCCCTGCAGGCAAAGTAAGTCCTGACAAAGGGGTCAGGCACAAATCCCAGCGAAGGAGGCTGCGGTTTGTTTTTAAGTCCTGATAGCGTGAAGCCTAAAATTTGGCAGGTTAGGCAAACTAAAAATCAGGCAGTTGTTTTTCTTGACAGCAGGAGTCAGGCACGACCCGGCCTCTTACGCCGAGGTTTCGTGTGTTCAAGTCCCGAGAGATGTAAGACCTGACGTTGGGAAAGTTGGGCAATCAAGAGATCGGGCAGTTGTTTCAGTATAAAGTCCTAAGCATCAGGCAAAAATCTGAAGTTCGGTGGAGGAGGCTGAAGCTCCTCAAAAAGGATTTTTCTGGAAATTACCTGTCAGTAGAGGCACCTTTGATATTTTTTACTGTTGAGACCTGAAAAATGGGAGGGTGTAATAGCAAAAAGACCAGCAAGAGACTGAGGAATATACCTCCCAATAGTCCCTGAGGAGAACTGTTAGAGAAATGGGATTCTATAGAGGCCACTGAGGGATTAGATAAAGTGAAAATGATCCACTACTGCGTAGAAGTCTGGATGGAATTAGAGGTGCAAGGAGGATGGCCTTGGTGTGGGACAAGGGACAAGTGGATGTGCCAACAACTAAATCATTATCTGACAGCTTGAGGAGATACTGATCCTGAGCAATTACTGTATGTAGCTTGGTGGTTAAAGAACACTATTGGGGACGAAGGGGTGCAAATTTGTAAGGTACAGAAGAAGAAAGAGGGGAATGAATGAGGGGATGATTGAATTAGTAAAAGATGGGACCCTCTGGATTATTTGCCTCCTTCTGCCCCTCCACCTTATAATCCTCTTCCTCAAGCACCTCAAATGGCAGGTTCGGTTCTTGCCCCGGCTGCCATCTCATTACCACCTGCTCAAATTCCTCCCTCTACCTCTTCAGCTTCCCCTATGATAAACGCAGTATCTCCCCCAGTAACCACTCCCTCACCACCCCCTTCGACTCCTCCAGTTCCTTCTGCATCACCACAAGTGCCTACTCCACCTGGTGCATTCTCCACCCCTTCTCCAGCTCCACTTAATATTCACTCAGGCTCTTCTCCCCCTCCTATTGCTGTCCCTTTACCTCCTCCCAGTTGGGACACAAATGCCTCCTTGCCCAGCAAACAGCTATCACCAAATACACCTGCTGATGTGCAGAAAGTTCAGGATAACCCAGATACCCCTCAAACTAGTAGTTTGGCCTCTGAAGATGGGCCGTACTGTAGTACCAGATCCAGGACCTCCAAGGCAGAGAGACTCTTTCCCCTCAGAGAAGTTCCTATTGGAGGAGTAGCGGGAGGTGTTGGCTTTGTGAATGCTCCCCTAACTGCTTCTGAGGTGAGAGGATTCAAGAAAGACTTAGGGCATTTAGTCGAGGACCCAGTGGGCATAGCAAACCAAGTGGATCAATTTCTAGGTCCAAATATCTACACTTGGGGTGAGATGGATTCCATCCTAAATATATTATTTTCCCCAGAAGACGTCCGGATGATTAGAGCAGCTAGCATAAGTATTTGGGAGAAAGATAACAGTCCAGGACCCCAGGTGCCAACAGGTGAACAAAAATTGCCACTAAAAGATCCCAGCTGGAACCCTAATCAGGAGGAGGGGAGGAAGGCCATGATGGAATATAGGTCTTTGATAATACCGGGGATCAAAGAGTCAGTTCCCAAAGGAACTAACACCCAATTGGCATTTGAGGGTATACAAGAGAAGGATGAAGCTCCTGCTGCTTGGCTTGGCCGCCTAAAGCGGAACTTCCAGTTGTACTCTAGAATAGACCCAGACACCCCAGAAGGACAAATGCTACAAAAAGTCCAATTTGTTACCAAATCTTGGCCAGATGTACGGAGAAAACTGGAAAAGATTGAAGATTGGCAAGAAAAGGATATTAATGAGTTGTTAAGAGAGGCCTTGAAGGTGCATGTAAGGAGGGAGGAAGAAAAAGCAAGGGCCAAGGCTAAGATCATGGTTGCTGTAGCTAGAGAAACTGTGGGGTGGGCGGGTCCACCACCAGGAGGAGGCAAGGATAGGCCAGTACTGTCAGGTACAAGAGGGATGGAGAGACCTCAAGTCCCTTTGAGAGAACGACATTGCTATTACTGTGGAGAGGCAGGACACGTCAGGAGTTTTTGTAGAAAGCTCAGTCTCGATTAGGCAATAGCCAGGGAACAAGATAATTTAGGGAAGATCCTTAGCGATGACGATTAGAGGGTCAGGGGCTTTACACTTAAGAAGACCCGATGCAACATCTGGAAGGGCCCTTGGTAAACTTTGAGGTGGGACCCCTAAATTAAGTATTAGAATTTTTTAGTAGATACAGGAGCAGATAAGTCCTGTCTCAACAAAGTACTAAAAAGTATAGTGAAAGAACATCTGAAGTTCGACAAAAACAGCTAGGTGGAAAGCATTTCCAATAGCACCAAACTGGCCAGTAACACTAAACTTATAATAAGTGATGTGAAAGTAAAAGGTACCTTATTTGTTGTCTTGTTGTGTGTGTGAGAGTGAGTCACAAGCAAAGGCAGCCTCAACTCCCCAGGCAGGCGGGAGGGGGGGCAGTGGAAGTGTGTGTGTGACCTGCAAACCAGACTAGTGTTCCCCAGATGTGTGAGGGAGCCGTAGCTGTAAGAGCGTGAGTGACATGCAGACAGCCTCACAGGTGAATGTGCACCAGAGGCAACCAGAGCCAGGGCCCTTCCAAGAGGCCCAGAGATACTGAGACCTGTGGGCCAACCCCAAGGTGAGGGGAGCCACAGGGACCCGTGATTTTCTAGCAATAATGATCCAGTTTGTGTCTTGAGGATGTGAAGGAATGTGTGAAATTCAATGAGAAATAAGAGAGTAAATGTAGACGAATTAGAATAGAGGTAATGTGTACTGTGCATTATAAGCGTTACCACATCTCCTTGGAGAGAAGTGTACATTGTGTACAAGAATAGTTTGAGAAAAAAAAAAATTAAGTGTAAGGGGTTGAAAGAAAAGTAGTATTTAAGCTGTAAGTGAAAGTAAGAAACAGAAGCAAGAGATAAATAAGATCTTGAAAATAGAACAGAAAACCAGAAAATTAAATACACAGAAAAATAGGAGAATAAAAGCACTTTGAGTGTTAAGTTAGCTAACAGAAATACAAGTCCTTGCAAAATACAGAATATGCAGAAGTTGATGAGAGAAACATGCAAGCTATGGAAAAAGAGAAATTAACCAATAACATTAAACAGAGAAACTGAGTTTTGATAGAATCATAAAATAGCAGACCATTAATGCCTTTATTTGAAAGCCTGTTTCAGGTACTCTTCATTACTGATTCCACTGTGCAGACCAAAAGAAAAAGGTTGGACCCACATCACTCTCACCCCCTGGCATTGGACCAGGATTCCCTCTGGCATTCTGGCATTGGACTGGACTCCACCCCATTCTTCCTCTGGCATTGGACCGGACTGCACCCCATTCTCCTTCTGGCACTGGGCCAGACTCCCAATTTTTCCCTCTGGCATTGGGCCAGAGTCCACACCACTCTCATCTCTGGGCACTGGACAAGATTCATCCACTTCACAAGTTAATTCACCTGAGTAAACTGTGATTTAAAGTTGACTCTCAGAAGGAAGAGCCAAAAAGACTGAACTGTATGGGAAAATAATTGGTATCAGAGCTCTAACATTGCTTAAAATGTTTCAAGACAGTTCTGTGTAAACTATGTTGGTAAAAAGTTTAAGACTGCAAATAAGTAATTCTGGTTAAGTTCCCCAATTTAATTCTAAAGACTCCAGGTTAATCCTCTACATAGCACTCCCCTAGGAGAAACCAAAATTGTTAGGGAACAGACCAAGAGAGGTTTAACCAGAGAAGCGGGTAGAAGGGACTCTAAAGAGCTTGGTAGCTTCTTCTCAGTAAAATTCCCCAAGAGGCAAGGCCGGGTGGGCAGGCTGTTCAAGATGACCCATTCCGGATTCTTGGGAATGGTAGTACTGATGGCTCTAATTGCTGGTGGTGCTCTGGGGAGCCCAGGAGAGCTGGGCAGTGAGTGCAACCAACCCCTCTGTGAGGAGGAAGAAGTGAGCTCCTTGTCGAGAGTCCACATCAATTCTAACCCTGATTGTGTTAACCTCTCCCAATTGGTCCTTTATCAGAAAAATAAGAGAGTGTATCGGATAGCCCAGAATACTGCCACTTTTAGGCAGCCACTCCTGGGAGAGTGCCCTATAGGAGAAGCCTAGTTGTGCTTTGAATGTGATGCTGCTGAAACAAGCTCAGTAGATGTAGTAAAAAAAAAAAAAGAAGTGGTAAAAACAGTAAGAAAGATGGTTTGTAACAAGTATTTAGCAGTAAAGTATTCAGCTACCAAGTGGTTCCCAAAAGAGCCAAACAAATTAGAGTCTGTTGAGAAAAGAGAAACAGACATGTGTACCCACTATGAAGTATATGAATGTTATCAGTGGACTGAAAAAGGGATAAACCCCTTTTGGAAAATGAAAGAACTGTGTAAATATAACAAATGCCCAACAGAAACTGATAACACATTTCGGGAGAGCTCTAAACACCTGGTTTTGATCTGTAGTACTACAGCATACACTAAATTGTCAGGACACTGGTCTGGCAGCTACACAGGTAGAATAATAAAACCAGCTTTCTTCTCATTACCCAAAGAAACTGGATCAAGTTTAGGAGTTCCTATATACAATGATTTAGGAGAAACCAAACAGAAGAAGCAAAGTGCAATAGAAATTGAGAAAATCCAAAATTGTAAAAGCCAAGTTCAGACTCCAATATTTATGTTAAACAGAGTCATAAGGCTCCAGGCAGTATTAAAAGTAAAGAATGCAATTATTAGAAGCATTTCAAATGAAATAAAAAGATTAGCATGTGCAAATAATCAAGAACAAACTCCTACACTTGATTCCAGTTGGTGGGAGAACCTAGAGATTTTCAAAAAGGATGTATGGGAAAAAGTAGTTTTTCTTACTGTGTGTATACTTGGAGGATTGCTCTTTTTACTATGCTTATTTATCTGTTTCATTAAAATAGTAGTATTTGCCGTGCAGACCAACCTAAAGAAACCAAGGAAAGTAACAAAGTTAAGTAACCGTGATTACCAAAGTGCTCAAGAAATTTATACTCAATACAAAAAAATTAAATATGAAGCTCATGAGTCAAAAATTGTAAGTTGATGCGAGCTTAAAATTTAAGCTCGATCAAAGAAAAAGAGGGGGGACTGTTATGAACAAAAATTCTGCCAATTTTTTTGTGAAGAAAAGGTTACAAAAATCGCAGAGCCTTGCCAGAGGCTAAGTTGTGCTGTTCCCCAAATAGTGAAGAGACGTGGGGGGTGGGGGGGGGGGGCATGCAAAGTGACTCCAAGACCAGCATGCTGTGGCGGGCTACTGCTCCAAATGTACTGAGAAAACCCCAAAACAACGAGCCAACTAAGAGTTGAGAGATTGGAGTGATGTCTGGACGTGAAGAACAGAGTGCTGAGCCTGCAGAGATGCTGAACACCTTCATAGTCCCTCTCACCCTGAGCATGGGAGTCGTCCCGAAACCAGGAGCGGACAGGGCGAAGTGGCGAAGAACAAAATCTGAAGGGGTCACCACGCCCTAAAGGTTCCCAGGAGGACTGGACCCCCAGCTCTGCCCCTAGTGGACAAAGCTGCGCATATCCTCCTCCTCCTCTGAGTCGCCCTGGGAGAGATTATGACAGCAGACTGCAGACCCGTCAAGCTGCCCAATCCTGAGCTGATTGCTTTTATTAAAGGCATCAAAATGAGAAAAAGTCTCCTGCCCTGTGTATATCAGCTGTCCTTTCAAATCCCTCTTAAGCACTTCATTCCGGATCACAATGAACACAGGGAGAAATTGAGACACTATTCTGTCTCCCTATTCTGCCTTTGGTGTATGCAACGCTCCAATTTTGTCCCAGGCAAAGACAGAATTAACATTCTGCTGGGTAAACTGAGGGAAATGAAAAGATATCCAGCAAACAAACCATTTCAAAACTCTTTTGGAAACCTTAGCATTTCCACTACTTAGGGTATCTCTAACTTGGATATAAATGCCTCTCTGGGTTGCAGAAAGCTTTGCACCCATCCTGATTCTTATAAATGATCAACCAGAAAGCCAAATTAATAAATGCGAAAGATTTTATTTTCATGACCAAAATACAGTCCTCAAAAACCCACAGCCAAAGAGACGGCATCAAGCCCGGGATTGGGGCTGGGTGAACCTATATCCGACCTCTATCGCATCGGATATCCCTCTGTTCATGAATGCTGTTTCCAGCGGGGCTGTTTTATACAGTTTTTTCTGCCTGAGGCAGAGGTGCCCTGATTTCTTTTGTAACCCTGCATGTGTATGAAGTTTTCTTTCACTGTGCAGGGCTGGACAATTGCTGTTTCCTCAGTAGTGGTGGGCACTGATCATGTCAGGGGAAGTCGTGTACTCAGATGTATGTTCCTTGGCAATTGCGATTATCTTGATTGATGGTGTCTATCAAGTGATGATCATCCTTGGGTGTTCCCTGATGGTTCTGGAGGAAGCCTATCTCCATGCCAGCCACATTCTTTCACTAGTAAACGAGGCATTGTTCTCCTGCTGCCACCAGGAGTTTCATAATTCCATTGTGGTAATCTGTCTCCAGGTTGCTTGTGGTCAGAGGCTTGTTGGATGTTAAATTCCTTTTACCATGTTTATTTTATACATTTTTCCGTTAAGCATGAATTACTTTACATTATATATTACACTGATGTTATTTGCTTTCTGCAAAGCATTATCTACCTTCCTTACAACAAGTACAAACAGAAAACTGAAAGTACTCTGTCCACAACCAATCTCGGAAAGAGTCTGCGGTGTCCCCTCCTCCCCGCTCTGAGGCAAGAGGTGAAACCATGTGTGTGGCAAACCGTGCGGCTTTTAAAATGGCCACCGCCAGATGTCGCGTTGCTCTTGGCCACGCGGACGCTGCTCGGCAAAAACATGAGCCGCAGCTTCTGCATGCTGCAGCCACGCCACTGTGCCGCAGTAAATTGCTACGCACACTGGTGCTCTGCTGCTGCTGCCGCTGCACTGTGGGAAACTGCTACGCTGCCGCTGCCCCGACCCACATGGCCCGGAGCAACTACACCTCTTGGACCATGGGAACCAGTGCCACGTGAACCCGTAAAAAGCCACTGGACACACAAACCCCCTCCTCACGGGGCTGGACCTTTCCCGTGCACTGGGAACTAACCCCCACCCCTGGGGGTCACTCCAGGGTCCCCCTATGACTCGCGGGGTGTTGGGGAAGATGAAACAGGAAAGCCTTATAAATATGATTGTCTGCCAAAAGATTTTGAGAATATATAAACTATAAGCGAGATTGAAATGAAGCAAGCTTTGAGATACCTTACTTAGTGAACAACTGGAAAACAATGGTGTGGCCGGCTGAAGGTAATCCCCTTTTGATGAAACAATACCCTCTGCTTGCAGACAGGTCCAAGGGTCAGAGCAGACCCTACTAGCTTGGCAGAAGGGGTCCAAAGAGTAGTTTTTAGGGTTTAAAATGTAACACAGTATGCTAATGTCATGATTCTTATAGGCTGTATGTAAATGCTATAGGATTTGTATCTTGTACTAGACTGGTTAGTGAGAGTTAGAATATTCAACACAGAAGAAGATTTATTGTATTCTAACGGGAACTTTGCTCTCGTACCCCTTTTACTTGCTTATGCTTTTGCTCTCTTACCCGTTTATGCTCTTACCCTCTCATCCTCTTTACCCCTCTCTTTTCTCAGGCCTGCTCCGAGATGTGGCTGGCAGCTCTCAGCAGGGCCCTGCACCCATGCCGTTTGCAATAAACCGCAAGTTCCATGACCTGGCTTCACAGATCTCTCGTCTCCGTCCGTCCTGACCATCCTACCCCCCGACGCTCCTACAGCGGGGTATACTCACCCCTTTTTGGGGACTTGGGTTGGCTGGAACGATGTAAGGAAGTCTTCTCTCCTGAGACCGGTTCGCTCAGGGCTGGAATGAATTGTGGGTCCCACCCTCATGACTCTCCGCCGTCCAAAAAGCAACAAAGAACCCCAAGGTAACTGACAGTCCTAAAAGCTAACGTAATCCACACGTGGATTACCAGCTGCTGCGTGGTGTCTCAGACCTTGTGGGAGACGAACCCACATGGCTGCCAGCTGTAAAGATGGTTGATTTCTCCGGGATGTTCAGGTTTGATCCGACTAGCTCTGGACCCCGGCCCCTTGCAGCCTTTATATAGGACAAAAGCAAAAGATGGAAGTGGTCTTTTCTTCTTGGAAACAAAGTCCTATTTTATTTCCTAGATAGGAGTCACAAGGCAGTCAAGATGACTTCCCAGGTGAAAAAGAGGGCGAGGGTCTCCTCCCAGGGTATTTTAAGCTCAGGGGAAGGGGGGGCTGAGGAAGGGGGCCACAGCCAATGGGATACAAGTGAGGAGGGGTGAGGGGAGGGACAAACCAGGAAGAGACCACTAACACTGAGGCTTAGGGGGGGAAGGGGAAGACCATGTGATATGATAGGATAGAAATCATGTGAACACTGCAAATTACCAAACAGCCAGTGCAAAACAACTAAATAACTATTTAGTGCAATACAACAGTCAAGAGTCCCAGGAAAAACTTCTTGCCTCATCTCATGAAAAGAAGCTAGCTAAAAGCAAAATAATTTTACTCTCCCTCTCTCTGCTGAGAAAAAAATGAGGGAGTGAGTGGCAGAGTATCTGGGTTTGAACACAGACCACTGAAAGAATTTCCCCAGCTTCCTCCCCCCTCCCGAACCTAGCTTAAAGTTACAGGACCCATGTCTAGACATAAAGTAGACGATGAGGGATACAGTATCATAAAGTTACCCGAAGGCAATTAAAGACATGTTGGCAACTTCTCAGTAATTCGGAACATCTTTGAAATTGAGTTAATATTAATGACACAATCTTTGCTTGACTTCCTCTGGAATTATGGGATTGTTGTCAGTCAGAAGGGAAACTTGCAATTTACATAGGACAATTTATTCTATGTCAGCCTTCTAGTACTCTGAGCAAGGCAAGTGTAATTTGGGAACAGCTGTGATGAAGAGAAAAAAAAGAAAAAATCTTATATTTTTAGCTTGGTCTCAATAGAAGTTTTTGCTCTATATTATATAATGTATTTGAGATGCAGAGTTTTCTCAAAGTGAAAAAGGTAAAAATTTATCCTGTTACCTAAACTCTGCAGCTTAACCTGGACAGAGCTGGTTTTAAATTTCATGGTGAGGAAAAGTCATCTATCGTAGATGAGCGACCCCCATCTGGGGAATAATGTGCTCTGACTCCATGATTTCAGAAGACTGAGCAAATGCTTTATTAAGCTATATTATATTACACTAATACTATACTATATGTCATGGTTTGATGCTGGCACAATGCCAGTGCCCCCATAAAAATATATTCTCCCCAGTGGCTGCTGTGAGATAGGACCAGAAATAGAGCAAAGCAGCCTCCAACTTAGAAATACAGGAAAAAAATTTTGTTAACTTACAATATGTAAAAGAAAGACACAGAACTCAGAATTAAAATCTTCCAAAACATTCATCCTTCCCCCACCAAATTTCCAACACAGCACAGTGAGACAAAACTTTGGATTATCAATCTAGTTACCACTCCTTGGATCATCAACTCTCAGTCCATCACCACCCTTTAGATAATCAATTCTCAGTTCCTCAAGGAGAGAGGAGTCCCTCTTGTACCATAGGCTTCCCCTGCAAACACAGTTGAAACCTCATGTGTTTCTATGTCACACATGGCACCTCCCAGAGAACATTTACCATTGTGACCTCTTCTTTCCATGTCCAGCGCTCTTAGCACTGCACATGGACCAGAGCTGCTTCTAGGGTTTTCCTTTTAAGGATGCTTTGCCCAGTTCCAAAAAAGCAACAGTCTCTCACTTTCGGGACACCAGTCCCCCCAGATTCACCCCCTGGGGCCGAGGGGTCTCGACAACAGAGATCTTCTTCACTGAAGATCAAGGGCACCACCACCCTCCTCACCCATCATCTGTTCACTAACTCCTTCACATAACATCACCGCACTCTCTTGGGTCCAAGCCATTGACTCCCCCTAAATGCAGTCTCTGTGTCACAGGAAAAGAAAATGGTTCTGTCCATGGCTATACAAGAAAAGTCCAGCCAAAGGCCACTCCATCATCTCCTCCCACCTAGGATTCTTCTCAACTCTCCTGATGTCTTTCACTTGCTCAAACCTTCACCACCCTCCCCATGTCCTTCCATTCATGTTTGTCTCTCTCCTAGGAGGGTTTAATGTTCCACAAAGTTTTCATTGTCCAAGAAAAGGGTTAAAATCTCAGGCTCCACCTGCCCAGAACTCCCATGGACGTCTGGGCACCTTCTCGTACCTCCCCTTCTCCTTCCCGGCCGGCCGTGCTCCCAGCACAAGATATCAAATTTCAAGGTGGCACAAGCACAGGCACAGGCTTGCTCTCACTCTCTCTCCCTCCCGACTGGAGCTGCCCCATGCCTCTCAGTGTTCCTCCACCCTTCCATCCTGCAGGGGCCTTCACCTCCCTTCTCTGTCCAAGGCTCCGGCCTACCTCACCCCGGCCACATGGCTTCCCCTCCCCGACCCAGCCCGCAGCTGGGCAGGGGAGGTCTGACCTCTCTCACGGACGGGGACCAAGAGAAAGTTCCCCTGGGAGTTCTCTGCTTTTAACCTGTATTCTCAAAGGCATATCCATGTCCTCAGTGGCCACACCAGGTGCCAATATTCAAATTTCAGCACTGATTGGTTTGACCACAACCTCCCAAAAACCTTACTTCCTTTTCAAACCAGGACACTATAATAAAGAGATACTATACTATACTAAAGAGATACTAAAGAAAAACTCGTGACTGTCTCGAGACAGCCACGACACAGCTTTTTTTCAGTTGGTCAATCAGTCCAAACAACCATCTTCTTCAGTAAACAATCTCCATAACACATTCCACATATGTCAAACAACAGGACCAGCAAATAGAGATAAGAATTGTTTTTTCCTTGTTCTCTGAGGTTTCTCACTGCCTTTCCTGAGGAGAAATCCTTGGGAAAGTTGTGCCTGCTGTTCTCTGTGAAGAGAGTTGCAGCTACACTCATCTGTGAGCTGGGTGAGAAGAGCCTAGGGAGTGAGGAATGTGAATTCAAGCCTTCCTGCCCAAGGCTGATTGTGACCCCATGTAAATATATATTTGTTTTATGTTTCATCTCCTTGTCTGTAAAATAGGAGCACTGGAGTCCTTTAGAGCCCTGCAGATTGTGAGTATAAATGTTTTTCAAGGAGACTATGAGCTGCTCAGATCCTGCTGTAATCAAGGGGCAAATTATCATCTAAGGCAGCTGCATTTTCAGACAACTTTTTATTGATGCTTACTTTTTACCACCCATGCTGTTAGTCCCCATTTCACTTCTAATGAACAACAGGACTGTACAAGTCTCTCATAATCACACTTGCTGCTGCATGAGCACAGTGTTGTGCAGCTGGAGGAAAAAATGCTTCATCAGTTGATACTTTAAAATATAACCAAAAGAAAAAAGAACAAAACAACATAATTCCATATTTGTGTGTTAAAATTCTTCAAACACAAGCAATGCATTTGGTGATTTCTTTCTGACTTTGCTCTCTTTTCTTTACCAAGATTTAAATATATTTATATAAAATCTTTACTCTTTTAATCCCTTTCTCAACCCAGGCACTGCAGGAACTGCTCACAGCCATGTATGTGACCTGCCAGCAGAGGGCAATGCTTCATGGCTATTCAACCAAAACCACCTAAAACTTCACAAACTGAAAAGGTTGTTAGGGAAAAGGGCAAGAAAAAGATGCTGTGGTGCAAGAGGCAAGGGAGTACTATAGCCATGTGGCAAAACCGACACGTCAGCTCCATGCACCTGCATAGTTTTTGGTTTCTAAAGAAACTGTTAAAAGAAAACATTGATAAATGACTGAAGTGTGAATTAAAAAGTTGCACTGCACATTCCCTGGAACACAGAGAATCAGCTGTCGATTTTGCAGACCTGGCATTTCTTGTCTGATTTTCCCTCAGGTTGGGGAGCACAGGGTCACTCAGGCTGTCACTCCCTGTGAATCAGGGAATCTCTGCACCACCCAATGCCAAGGCTGACTGTCACCATGGGGGTGTCAGGGAATGATAATTGTTGCGGTGTGTCTTAAGCTTCCGGGTCCCTTCCCCAGGTGTGCCAATATACCTCTCTCCCTTCCCCCTTGCCCCCATGCTGAGTGAGTCCTGTCAATCAGGCTTAACATTCCAGCAAGGCGTCGTATGGTTGGTCAAGTTCAAAGGATGCCCCTCAGGCCCAGGGGTCATTGGCCTGTCTGGGTGTCATCTTCCCCTGAGACCCTGCCCCTCTCACCTGGTTGGGTGGCTCACCTGTACCTCCCCTCCCCCTGTCCCTGAGCTTAAAAAGGGAATCAGACCATGCGGCCGCGATTCTGTTGGAGCAGTTGCCCACGTTCAGACCTCTGTAACCATGGAATAAACCTCTGGATTTAAACCCTCCAGCAGAATCCTCTCCTTTTTCTCTTCACCATCGCCAGAAGCTCCCCTCCTGAGGTAAACAGAGTTCCTAACAAGCCTGGACTTGTTCAGTGCCCAGCTGCAACCTCCAGCAAGCCAAGGTATCTCTGGGGTGATTACACCACAGTTGCTGCCTTTGGCCCAGCAGCGAGGGTCAGACTGGCCCAGGCACCATCTAACTGGTAATATTGGGATTCATATTCCAATAGATAATGAATGGAGAAAAGGGAGAAAAGGCAGAATTAGGTATGCCAAGGCTCTGCTGTAGACCTGGCATTGATAAATATAATCTGCTTTCTACTGTGTGCACTACTGCTTATTGTGGTAGATGCTCAAGCATCTCACAAAGCACATTGACCAATCTGATGCTATCAACTACCTGATGCTTATTTTTTTCCCTCCAAACAATTTCTGAGGCCAATCTCAGTTCACCTGTGAGATGCACCCTCTGACTGCTGACATTATCTTATGGTCTGTGTTTCCTACTGTGTGACTGGCCCAAGGAAATCATACAGAGCAAAGGAAGAAGATATTTTCATATTCTATGAAGGTTATTGTTACGGGTATTTTTGTGAGTACACTTAAAATTTTATTAAAGCCAAGGCCCTTTCTGTGCTTTTTCATGAGAAATAAAAAATTGTTATGCTCTCCATGGGACTGAAAGCATACTTGAACAAGAGAAATCAAGTATTTCTGATCTAATTAAAGTTATCAGAAGCCCAATAAAATACAGTGGCAGACTCATCCAAGAACAGTCAACTGTGTCATACTTGTCTCTAGGCTGTCAGGGTCATAAGTGCTTAAGCTTGGCTTAGGCTAAGAACAGTTTTATTTAATTCAGTTAAATTTTGTTTCCAGAAAGGAATCCCAGGCTAAATCCAAAATTGCAGCAGGGCAATATACAATATCCAGCCCCAAAGCGGACCCCAAAGCTATGAGGACAGATCTAGAAATTTGTTGGATTTACAGTGCGTAGGGATCACTTAAACTGCTATGTGGGAAATGCTGAAGGGAGAAATGGTCCCAGCCCTGTTCCTTTGAGAAGTTAGGTACCTAACTCTGGTCCCTTGATACCATGCAATTTTCTTGCCTACAAGCATTTTTTCCACCTGGAATCAAATCTGTTTCTGATAGCTAAACATAATTTTTCAACACTTGCCCTCCAAATAATTTTCTCCAGCCCTTAGTAATTTTTTGTGGCTCTTTTCTGTACTCTCTCCAATTTTTTCACCATATGTTTTAAAATGCGGCTGTCAGACCCATAAATAGCCACTCGAGTTCAACCTTACTAGTGCTATACAACACCTGGCTGCAGACCCAAGACTCACATCAGCCCTTTCAGATGTGAGGGTCCAACTCAAAGCTGGCACTGCAGTGTTTGTCCAGCTTTTTGTTCTGTGTTTGCAAGAAGCATCTTCTTGTAAGAAGCATCTTAGTACATTAAAATGCATTTTGTTTGTCCAAGACAGCTGGTGCAGTTTATGTCAGGTTGCCCTGGACTTTCATTCTTTGCTATTTCACCAACCATAATGTAATTTACAAATGCCATCAGGAGTAGTTTTATATTTACTTTCAAATCACTGATGAATACCATAAGGGAAAACTCTAGCAACACCCCTCTGACCATAATTCTGCATTGACAATTGCTTTCAGATATCTGTCGGTTAGGCAGTTCTTAAATAATTTCATATCTGCTCCTCTCCTAAATCCAGTTTCTTTTGCTTGGCTAAAACATATCTTTGAGGAGGTCATCCAGTCTCCAACCTGAAAATGTAATGAGATGGTGATTTTTACTAATCCATCTATTAAGTTTCTGGAATGATTAACCATTATGAACCATGTACATCTTCATTGCAATGTGATCATTGCTCTGAATTCTACATCTAGTTATCAATTCCTGTTGTGACTCTCCCAACTAGATTAAACAATTCTTTATACATGGAATTCCCAAGTAGATACTGTATTTCCATTCACTCCCTATCCTAAATTATGTAGCTTTCAATTGCCTTCTACCAGTCCTGTGCTTCACTGACTGATGTTATATTTCTGCTAATGTGTTGTATGCATTGTGCTTCTTATTCACGTTACTGCTCTATATTAGTTTATAAAGCCTTAGACATATGTAAGTACATCTATTCAGGGCTATATGTACATATATATGCAAAATTGTAATCATTATGAAAACCTTGATGGAAATCCACACCATCATAGGTCAACAAAGCATATGAGAATGCAGGATAGGTTTTGATGCTTATTAGTAATTAGATTCTTGGAAATTATTTATGAGAAAAAAAATTGTGCACTTTCAAGATCGGTTACTTGTTTGCTTGGGAAAGACTGCAAAATATAACCACAATTGTAAGAGCAGTGACATACTGATGGATGTTAAAAGAGCTAATGGAGTCAGTCATTCAAAGGTTTTCAAAAAGACTTGGATGCCTGAACAGCCTGAGCAAAGGGCAGGTTCTGGTCTTCTGCTGGTGTGTCAGCAAGTGCTGCATCACTGAACCCCACAACTTTTGTATGCTGCCTGATTAAAGAGAAATGTTTAGTCACTGGCTCCTGTCTCAGTTTGAAAGACAGGTGTCTGCCAAGGAAGGTGGGAACCTCCCTTGAAATGGAGAATATGACCCCCTTCCCTACAAATTATTATAACTTTGATATTAGGTGCTTTCAGGCAAACATACAGGGAAAGGAATAACAGTTCTTTACTAGTATATGTATAACAAGACAAACAAACAGCAACAATGGCAGCAACAATAAGCAAAACCAGAAACCTGGTAACAGCCTTCTCTCAGCTGCCAGGGACTTTCCCCTTTGGTGTAGTTTCGATCTCAGACAGCAGGGGCGCTGTTGGCTCCCATGCCAGGCAGGGCAGATGTGATGATTCCCCCATGGCTGCAGGAGGCGCTGTGAAGCAAGCTCAGCCGTTTCTCTGCATGTGATTAATGGTGGACACAGCCAGCAGAAGGGGTGGAAAAGGCGCTTCCTTTACAAACCCCCAGGGGCAGTCAGTCTCAGTGGGCCTCTGGATAGTGAAAGGAGCTGAATCAGTGAGAGGAATGACGGATTTGTCTTTACAAACAAGCTGTGGGTCTGCTGGTAGATAAAACTAGCACTGGGAGATAAAAGAAACAATGGGAAGGATTCCACTGACTGATGAATGGAAAAAGATATTTGCTTTTACAAATAAACTGAGTTTGCTAATAAATGAAATTGGATATTGAAAGATGAAAGAAACAATGGGGAAAACCCCTAAATTCCATAAGAATTAAAAATTAAAAAGGAGGGTTACATATTAGAGGGAAATCTCTGATATTAGGCATTTTGGAAAGTTTGTACCTCTCAAGTACCGCAGCTAATGGGGAAAGAGAGAAGGGAAATGCAACCAGGAAATTAGGATAAAAAGGAGGCTGTGTCCTCCAAAAATTTGAGAAATCTCATGGGAATGCCCCATGGCCTCTCCCTCTGTTTGAATAAAGTAAAAGGACTCTTCTGTCTCCTTTTCGGACATAAACCCCTGATGTTTGTAGATTAATTTTCCTAACAACTGGGGGCTCTTGTCCGGGATCTTTCCACCGTCCAGGGTGGAGGGCAGCGAGTGGAGCTGGAGGTGCGCCTCACCCAGTTTGGGTGATCAGCTCCCCTCGGTGGTGGCTGGCTCCGGGTGATTGATTGGGTTCCCGAGACTGTCCAGGACACAGATGAGTGGCAGACCAGGGGTTTCTGTGTAGAGTCCATAGGGAAGGAACACTGAAAATCTCACCGATTAGTAAAACAGGATCTTTGGGAAGCAAACTTGGGAGGGCACCCATGGAGGGTAGCACAGGTAAAACAATGCACCCATGGATGGTTGCAGGGGTAAAGCTGGGAAGGGGCCTCGGCAAAAAGGATGACGATCCCATAATACCCCTGGAGAGTCCCTTGGAAAGAATGCTGAGGTCTTGGAACAGATTATACCTTCACCCAAAAGGAACTGTGGAGACCATGGTAAAATATTGTTATTTTATGTGGCCAGAGTATGAGTTGCCAAAGGGGCTTATATGGCCACCTTATGGAACAGATAGAATTAATTTGTGTCATATTTTGTGAAGATATTTAGAGGAGAATTGAAAAGGATGGATTGAAAGGGAATGTGGATTGATATGGATCAGACAAGCAACAGGAGAAATCTATGTGTTAAGAAAAATGGGAGAAGAGGTAAAAGAGGAGGAATAGGAAAACGGTGAGGATTGGGATGTTTTTCAGTGCCTTCCTCCATCTTGTCCTGCAGTGCTGCCATCTGATCCAGGGCCAGCTGCAGGTCCCTTGTATCTTCAACTTGCAGAGTAAGGGGATCAGGGAAATGCTGCTCCTACAGCCCCACCTGAGAATAATGACAGTGTGGGGGAAGGGGAGCAGCATATCTGTAGGTGCGTCTCTGTGGGAGTGTCTGTAGGAGAGACGGGGGTCACCCACGGTCGGGACGGACGGAGACGAGAGATCTCTGCAACCAAGTCGTGAAACTATCGGTTTATTACAAAGGGTGTGGGTGCAGGGCCCTGTTGCGAGCTGCCAGCCGCAGCTCGGAGCAGGGCCGAGACAAGACAGGCTTAAAGAGTAAGAGAGTCAACGGCAAAGGTTTAAGAGCGGAGAGCATGTAGAAAGGAGGGGGTGAAGAAGTGCAGAGGTGAGCGCGAAAAGAGAAGAGGAAGAGGAAGAGCAGAGGAAGAGCAGTGGAAGAGAGAGGAAAGAGGGAGGAAAGAGAAGTGGAAGAGAGCGAAGTTCCCGTTACAATACAATAAATCATCTACAGGGTTGAATATTCAGATTCTCATCAACCAATCTACTACAGCATGCATATCCTATAACATTTCCATATAACCTATAAGAACCACTGCATTACCATACTGTGTTACATTTTAAACCCTAAATCTTACTCTTTGGGCCCTATCTGCCAAGCTGCAGGGTCTTCTCTGACCCTGGGACCTGCCTGCTTACAGAGGGTATTGTTTCATCAAGAGGGGATTACCTTCGGCTGGCCACACCATTGTTTTCCAGTTGTTCAGTAACTAAGGGATCTCAAAACTTGCTTTCATTTCAATCTCGCTTATAGTTTCTATATTCTCAAAATCTTTTGCCAGGCAATCATATTTATAAGGCTTTCCTGTTCCATCCTCCCCAACACATATCCTATCTCCCCCTATAGCTAGAAGAGGAACTCAGTTTAGGACATCAGAAGCCCTCCAGACCCAAGAGACAGGGGTACACCAGACGCCACTCCGCCAAGTTCCTTTGGGGAGTCAAGGGGGAGGGTTTGGGTTTGTAATTGTACCACTTACTACCCAGGATATAAGAGGGTTGAAAAAAGAATTATCTCCATATTTGGATGATCCCATACGGGTGAAGGGAAAAGATAGAGGAATATTTGGGAAATGCAGATAATACATGGAAGGACTGGGATTTTCTTTTGGGGATTTTGTTTGGGTCATCAGAGAAACGAATGATTTTGCAGAAAGTTAGGCAGCTGTGGGAGGATGAACATCCACAAATGGAGGGGGGGGGGGGAGACGGGGGCCTGGACCTAATGTACCTACAGTGGATGATGCCATCCCCCAGGCTGACCCCCAGTGGCACCCAAATAACCAGGCCAGTCTGGCTTGCCTCCACGATTACCGTGCTTATTTGATTAGGGCAATTAAATCAGCTGCTCCCAGAACTAACAACATAGCTAAGGCTATGTCGATAGAACAGGAGAAACATGAAAGCCCTTCTCATTGGTTGGAAAGGATTAGGGATGCCTTGTGAAAGCATGGGGGGATGGCACCTGAAGGGCCAGCCTTTGACACATTGCTGAAGATACAATTTGTTACTAAGGCCTAGCATGATATAAGGAAAGGAGTACAGAAAGATGAAGAGTGGCAAAAAAAGCCTCTGGAGGAATTGGTCAGAACAACTCAGCAGATATATGTAAGAAGAGATGAGGAAAAGGTTAAAGCTAAGGCAAAGATGAGGGCAGAATTTTTGCAGCCCCGGAGAAATAAACCACAGGGTCCAAGGGGTCCCCTGGGACAGAGGGGATGGGGTTGGCCACAAGGAAGAGGAAGAGGCATTCCCTCCTTGGATGGGGAAAGACAACCCAAATAGCGGTTGGGGAGAAACCAGTGCGCTGTCTGCCAGGCAGAAGGGCATTGTAAAAGGGAGTGACTGCAGAGACAGCTGGACCCTCAGGAGGAGGAAGTCCAGAGAATAATGGAAATGGATTGTTAGGGGTGTCAGGGGCTCCCATTATATCAAGGACCCACCACTCTGGAGCCCTTGATAACTTTTAAGGTCGGTCCAGATCGAGGGAAGGTGTGTTTTCTGGTAGACACAGGGGCCTCTCGATCCATCTTGAATTTTATACCTAAGGGGGGGGGGAAATTGTCAAAAAGATAATTGCCTATTCAAAGAGTGAGTGGGAGAGATGAACAAGTGCATTTCATTCAACCCCTATTAATAGATGTGGGAGACGGGTTTGAAATGCATGAATTCCTGTTGGTTCCTAATTGTGATTTTAATTTACTGGGAAGGGATTTGATGGCTAAAGTGGGAATGCAAATTAGTATTGTAAAAATTGACACAGAGTCCAACACTGTGATATCTTTGTGTAAAATGTCTGAGAAGGCTTATGCTGAAATAAATCCGGAAGTGTGGGCAGCCCCAGGGAAATATGGAAAACTAGACATAGACCCTCTCCAAATTACTTTGAAACAACCAGGATGAGTGGTGTCTAAAAAGCAATACCCTCTTTCAAGGGAAGGAAAGAACAGGTTACAGCCTGTCGTTGAGTCCCTGCTAAAGGCAGGTCTCTTGGAGCCATGTATGTCTCCCTGTAACACCCCATCCTGCCAGTTAAGAAACCAGATAGAACCTACAGAATGGTGCAGGACTTAAGAATAAAAAATGAAATTGTCAAACCAAGGCATCCCACGGTTCTGGATCCCTATACAATCCTGAACCAGATCCCTTCTTCACATCACTATTATTCAGTACTAGATCTGAAGGATGCTTTCTGGGGGTATCTGATTACCGAAGATAATAAACAGTATTTTGCCTTTGAGTAGGAACAGGAGGAAGGAGGGAAAATGGTAAAACAACAATTGACATGAACAGTCCTCCCACAGGGATATACAGAGTCAGCGGTTTTGTTTGGGCAAGCTTTGCAGAAAATATTGAGAGTTTACTCCACCCTCAGGAATTAGGTTGTTGCAGTATGTGGATGATTTGCTTTCATCAGGGTGTGAAAAACACCATTCACTTGTGTTAAAATTTTAGAAGTTTAATATTAATAAAATAGTAATAAAAATAGTAATAAAAATTAGAACAGTAAGAATTTGGACAATCAAAGTTAGGACAATAAAAGACAACAAAAAGCAAAGAATTACAGATGTCCGGGTGCTTTTTGCACTCTGCCACAAAAGCACGATTTCCTAACAAAGGATTAACCCTTAAAAGCAATAGCCTATTGCATATACATATATCTCATACATGATTCAAACATTCTTTTCAAACTGGGGTGTTTCTGCTTAACTTCAGCTTCCCCCCCTCATCTTGTAAATCAATCTTCTTTGGTTCCTCAGAGTCTGGGACTTCCCAATAAGGAGGCAATAATTCTTTTCTCAGAATCCTGTTGTATCTCCATCCAGAGAGGATAATGAGAAGAATTTCTTGGTTATCTTTTCCATTCCTTGGGTCAGTTAAAAAAAGTATCTTACATCACATAGTTTCTATTTTAATATAATGCTATAGCCTGAAAACTATATTTACCACACTACTTAAAAAATATTAATACAGCATAACTTTCCAACATAACACATATAGTATTCATTTTAATATTTGCGAAGAGCCAGTAATATAATATGCATGTTTCACAGTTTTTAAAGTATTTTTGGAACAAATATTTCAAAGATATGGGATTGTGGAAACAATAGACTCAGGTAGGGGAACTCATTTTACAGGAAAAATTATTCAAGGAGTTATGACTGCTTTAGGGATACAATGGAACATCCATACCCCCTTGCACTCCCAGATTTTGGACTGGGTTGAAAGCATGAATACAGAAATAAAGAAACACCTCCTGAAGCTGGTGAAAGAAACTAAGATGCTGTGGGTACAGCTCTTGCCACTGGCTTTGGCAAAAATAAGGGCCAGACTCAGGGGAAATATTAAATTATCTCCCTTTGAATTGATGTTTGGAATACATTATCCTTGTAATTCTCAGCCTAGTGGGAGAGTAGAGATAAGTGATGTATATTTGAAACAATATGTGGCCTGGATACTGTCTCTTGTGAAATCTTTTCCACAGGAAGCTCAGCTGGCACAGACTCTGCCTTTGGACGTTGTTGTTCACAACATCCAGCCAGGAGACTGGATCCTAGTTAAGGAGTGGAAAGAAGTACCCCTGGTGGTAAAGCAGTGTGGACCTTTCCAAGTGTTACTGACCACAGAAACAGCCGTCAAGACAGCTGAACATGGGTGGACTCATCACACTCGGGTCAAGGTCTCTGAGGCCCTGGAGATTTGGACATCTCAGCTGGAAGAGAAGGATGGGAAGCTGCTACTGACACTCTGCAGGAGTGGACTGGAGCAGCAGCCAGTGCGTCGACATCAGGGGAAGCCCTGTGTGCCTACCCAGAGACTGCCCGCTGAAACAGTTTGTGTGGGCATCCCTTCTCTCAGATCTCCAGTCATTGGGGACCAATCCTCGCTGTCATTGTTTTCTTTATGTTAAGCTATTTTATACTATTAAACTTCTAAAACCATAAAACAAGTAAATGGTGTTTTTCACAATTGGTGCAGTGACACAGATAAAACTCCTCACTGTCGAAACCTCGGAGGATTCCGAGTGAGGGAGGCATGCCCTGTCAAGTTTGGCAGCCTTGCTCTGTTTCTTCTGGCATGGTCGGCAGATGCAGGTTCCTACCTGGTGGACAAAAAGAGACAATAAAACAAAGAAAAGGAAAAAGGTTCCCTAAAACTGCAGTAATTGGCCTCCTAAGACTAAGTGTACAGGAGAACCCAGAAAGGAAAAAAGATTGTAAGCACTTTTCGGGGGCAGGGGAGGGGGGCAGATATGGGAGGGATTGTGAGAAGTGTGAGTGGGTTGTGGGCTAACTACTCCAGACCCTGCGAAGTGATCATAGAGATTCTGAGTGCTGTGATTCTGTCATTTCATGAGAAATGCAGCCAGGGAGGAAACAAAATGAATGAAAAAGGAGTGAGAGAGACCACCAGGGTGACTTGGACAGGGTCCCTCGGAGGAAGGGAACAGAGGAGTTTCCTAGCACAATCCTCTAGGAAACAGGAAAAAAGGGAGGGGCTCCTAGAAATTTTGCCAGGTTGAGGATCTAAACTGTGCAATAGACTAGGCAGTGCCAAACTCAAGAGCATCTAGGCTTAAAAGCTGCTAGACTGAGAGTAGCAAACTCAAGAGCACCTAAGTTTAAAAGCTGCTAGGTTGTGAGTATACACACTAGAGACTCGGGGATGTGGGATCCAAAGCACCTTGAAATGGCCAATAACATCTGAGATTTTAACAAGTGATTTGAAAGTAAAAGGTACCTTACTGTTGTCTTGTTGTATGTGAGAGTGAGTGAGTGAGTGAGTGAGTGAGTGAGTGAGAAATAAAAGCGAGTAAATGTAGATGAATGAAAGTATACATAATGTAGAGTGTTTATTTTAAGCTTCACTTTATCTCCTTGGAGATATTGTATTGAATTGCATTGTGAGAGAAAGGGGTTTTTGTGTTGTGGGAAGAAGGTGGTATTCAGGTTGTTAGAGAAAGTGGGAAACAAAAGCACGGGACACATAGATAAGATCTTGAAAAATTGGGCAGAAAACCAGTAAGTTTGGTACAGGGGAAAAAAAGGGAATAAAAGGGTATGAGCAGAGATACCCCAAGATAGCCCTCTGGGAGTTATGTTAGCTAACTGTGATAAAAATCCTTGTACGAGGAGAAAGGACAATTAAAGACGATCCAATTTTGTATGATAGAATGGGCAAAGAAGAAAATAAGACCTGACCATGTTTACTGGCCTAGATACAGCTCTTTTGAAGCTTGGATTTGTCAGGCTCTGAATTTATTTGTAAATTCAAAAGAACCGTTTAATCCAGAAGAAAGAGAATATGCCGCATGCTGGACTGGAGATTGTAGGAGAATAAAAATCTTTAAAATATCAGAAGCCCCCGAGACAAAGCAAGAAAAGAAAAAGGGGAATGAAAAGGGCTAGGAACAAGAGGAAATAAAAAGGAAAAATTTGGATCCTTTACAAGTATTGCCTCCTCTGTTCCCACTTGTTCCCCCACCATTCGCAGCTGCACCACTCACCCCAGCCCCCGTCCCGGCCCCGGCACAGCCGCTTGTGGCTATACCACTTGATCCAGCCCCTGTGCCGGCTCTGGCCCCGCTGGTGAATTTGTCTGCCCCAGTTCCAGCTGCCTGGCCCGTGGCTGCTCCTCCGGCCATGCTTGTGCCGAATGCACTGGGCACCACCACTGCTGCTGCCCTCACCCCGCTTCCACTGGAAGACCATCCTCCTTTGGCAGTTCCAGCAGCAGACCCCGCCTACACCCTCCCCTTAAAGGACCAAGCCTCAGCACAGATCCCTCCCCTCATCCCTATTCCTGTCCTAAGTCCCGTTCCCTTGGTAATGACAGCTCCTGCTGTTCAAGAAAACTTTCTTGTTATGAACAAAAATTCTGCTAATTTTTTTGTGAGAAAAGGTTACAAAAATCAGCCAGATCACTGTTGCTGCTGAAGTTCTGCTTGTTTTGTTATTGTAATCACGGGTCGTGTTGGCTAATCGCTCCTTTTGTATTAGCAGAGCCTTGCCCAAGGCTAAGTTGTACTTTTCCCCAAAAAAGTGAAGAGACCTGAGGGGGGCTATGCAAAATAACTCCAGGACCAGCATGCCATGAGAAGCTACGGCTTCTAGCTTGTTAAAAAAGACCCCCAAACAACAAGCCAACTAAGAGTTGAGAGATTGGAGTGATGTCTGGACGTCAGGAACGGAGTGCTGAGTCTGCAGAGATGCTGAACACCTTCATAGTCCCTCTCACCCTGAGCGCGGGAGAAGGAAAAGAACAGAACTCCAGTACAAACCAAATCTCGGGAGCATTCCAGAAATATCTGTTTTTACTGAGGGGTCGAAGGACATTATAGAAGAAATTCCCCTTGTGGAGGTACCAGTCATAGGTTTTCCTGGGTCTGGATTGAAGGCACTTGAGATGGTAGTTCATGTTCGGACTCAAGTTTTTATTATTTCTTAGCAGTAAAACAGTCTCCTTACTGTGAGTTCAGCAGCTTTTCATTAGAAGGCACAAAATGGCTAATAATCTCTTGTTACAAGGTCTTTTAAGAGTAAACTATCCAATCAAGAGCTGACACCTAGATTATTTTCCCTTTTAACCCAATAACTGATCACAAAGAGCCCCCAATGCAGGCTCAATTACAAAGTGTCACCCAAACCCAAGAAGAAGGAAGAAGAAGCATGAAGAAGAAACCCAGGAAGACACTCTGTGACCTTCATCTTGCTTCCATCCACAACATACTAAAAATCCCAAAACCTAAATTTCTCACCAAGTGATACACCTACACTACTCTCTATAATCTATTTCACACTTTTGTGGATTCTAGTCTATCTTGAAGTCTAGGAAACTTTCTCCATGAATGAGGGTCAAAGTCAGTGCTCCCCTGGGCGTCAGGGCACCCCAGAAGAGACAGACAAATATTCCCAGTGCCCTGGGTTTCCATATGCCCTGATCGGATAAAAGATCTGAAAATCTTCAGAGAGATGGGCACACAGGAGGAATAGGGAAGTCATAGGCTCTATTTTCTGTGGGACAAATACCATTCCGAGCCTGTGATAACTTTACAAGTGTGTCTCCAAGAAGAAAAATTAGAATTTGTGGCAGACATGGGAAGAAAGAACCTACCTATTAAATATTCCAAAAGATTATAATGTAAGTAAAGACACTGTAAAGGTAAAAGGAGAGAGTTTTACAGCTCCTGTCATTAAAGATGTAGTATCTGAGGGAGAAACTCAAATTTAGATAGGAGATGTCTTGTTAGTTCCTGGGGCAGGCATCAGCTTGTTAGAGAAAGACTTGCAGATGCAACTGAGTGTCAAGTACTTGAAGAGGAGAGCTGTGGACTTACTTTTAGAGGTAAACTAGATGTGTATACACCTCGTGTGGTCCGAGGTGTGTTGAATCAGAGAAAAGAGGAAAAGATAGGGAAAAGAAAAGAAAGTGAGAAGGGAAAGAATAGAGAAGTTGAAGAAGGGGAAGGGGTGTTTGGAAGACTGGGATGTTGGAATGTGGAGCGATGATGTCTTGGTGCTGGAGGAGGACAGGAGTTGGAATGCAGTTTCTGTATGAAGGGCAGGGAAGTGTCTTCACACATAGTTGTTTATAAGTTATTCAATGCCAAACTGGGATCCAGGAAGGTTTAGCAGAACAGGCTCTCCTTGAAGGGAAAAGAGGATATGTTAAATGTTATGAGCAAAAATTCAGTTGATTTTTTTCTGTGAGAAAAAAAGTTACCACTACTGCTGGGCTGCTGCCTGTATTATGGTAATTGTGGGTCGTTGTTGTTAATAGTTGTTTTTGTATTAGTAAAAACCCCGGCTGGGGCAAGGTAATGGCCCTTCTCCGAGACAGTAATGGGTGAGGACCTTCCCGAACAGTTAGGAGAAGAGACCTGGGGGGGGGGGTTATGCAAAGTGACTCCAGGACCAGCATGCTGTGGGGGACCCCAACTCAAAACGCACGGAGAAAACCCCAAAAACAACGAGCCAAATAAGAGTTGAGAGATTGGAGTGATGTCTGGACGTGAGGAGCTGAGTGCTGAGCCTGCAGAGATGCTGAACACCTTTGGAGCCCCTCTCGCCCTGACCATGGGAGTCGTCCCGAAACCGGGAGCGGGCAGGAAGGAACAGAGAAAACTAACATCGGATGGGATCACCACCCCCTAAAGGCTCCCACGAGGACGTGATCCCCAGCTCTGTCCCTAGTGGACAAAGCGGTGCATATCCTCCTCCTCTGATTTGCCCTGGGAGAGACGACGGGAGACTGCAGCCCCGCCGAGCTGCCCAATCCTGAGCTGATCACTTTTAATAAAGGCATTAAAAAGGAGAAGTCTCCTGGCCCTGTTTATTTCAGCTGGGGGCGCTCGTCCGGGATAGCCACTCCAGAAGAGGACTCAGGACTGGCCATCTTGGACCTCCAGGACAGCTGGCTACCAGGACCAGAGGGATCGGCTCAGGAGCAGCGACGCAGAGGAGCACCAGAGCACCGGACTGGTGAGAAATCCGGTGGCGGAAGTGGGAGACGTGCGCATGTGTGTGTGAGTGAGACGAGGGCCGGCAGCCGGACCCTCGACCTGAGAGTGGACCCCTTAGTACCGCGTTTCCGAGCTTTCGCGAGAAAGACGGCCGGGAACATGGGGAAGTGCTTGGAATTAGTGTGAGTGAGTCGTCTCCTAAGGGGGAAAAAGGGGCCCCCCCATCCGGGCGTGAGGAGGGAATAGTTGTATGAGTGGCATGCCAAAGGGAAGTCAGGCAGATTTGTAAGTCCCGAGAAGGATTCGGGTAGGATTTGTAAATCTCAAGGAGAATTCGAGTAAGATTTTTAAGTCCCCAGTAGGATTCGGGTAACATTTGTAAGTCACGAGAAGGATTAGGGTAGCTCACACGCCCTGCAGGCAAAGTAAGTCCTGACAAAGGAGTCAGGCACAAACCCCAGTGAAGGAGGCTGTGGTTTGCTTTTAAATCCTGATACGGTGAAGCCTAAAAATTGGTGGGTTAGGCAAACCAGAAACCAGGCAGTTGTTTTTCCTGACAGAGGGAGTTAGGCACGACCCGGATTCTTACGCCGAGGCTTCGTGTGTTCAAGTCCCGAGAGATGTAAGACCTGACGCTGGGAAAGTTGGGCAATCAAGAGATCGGGCAGTTGTTTCAGTATAAAGTCCTGAGCATCAGGCAGAAATTTGAAGTTCAGTGGAGGAGGCTGAAGCTCCTCAAACAAGGTTTTTTTGAAATTCCCGGTCAGTAGAGGCACCTTTGGGATTTTTTGTTGCTATTGAGACCTGAAAAATGGGAGGGTGTAATAGTAAAAAGACTAGCAAGACACTGAGGTATATACATCCCAATAGTCCCTTAGGAGAACTGTTAGTAAAATGGGATTCTATAGAGGCCATGGAGGGATTAGATAAAGTGAAAATGATCCATTAGTGTATGGAAGTGTGGCCGGAATTAGAGGTGCAAAGAGAATAGCCTTAATGTAAAACAAAAGATAAGTGGATGCGCCAACAACTAAATAACTATCTGTCAGCTCGAAGCGATACTGATCCTGAGCAATTACTGTATGTATCTTGCTGGGTAAAGAGCGCAGTTGAGGATGAAGGGCTGCAAATTTGTAAGGTACAGAGGAAGAAAGAGGGAAATGAAGGAGGGGATGATAGGACTAGTAAAAGATGGGACCCCCTGGATTATTTGCCTCCTTCTGCCCCTCCACTTTATAATCCTCTTCTTCAAGCACCTCAAATGGCAGGTCCGGTTCTTCCCCCCGCTGCCATCTCATTACCACCTGCTCACATTCCTCCTTCTACCTCTTCAGCTTCCGCTATGATAAACCCAGTATCTCCCCCAGTAACCACTCCCTCACAACCCCCTCCAGCTCCTCCAGTTCCTTCTGCATCATCACAAGCGCCTACTCCACCTGCTGCATTCTCCACCCCTTCTCCAGCTCCGCTTAATATCCACTCAGGCTCTTCTCCCCCTCCTATTGCTGTCCCTTTACCTTTTCCTAGTTGGGACACAAATGCCTCCTCGCCCGATAAACAGCTATCAGCAAATACACCTGCTGATGGGCAGAACGTTCAGCGTAACCCAGATATCCCTCAAAGTAGTTTGGCATCTGGAGATGGGCCGTACTGTAGCACCAGATACAAGACCTCCAAGGCGGAGAAACTCTTTCCCCTCAGAGAGGTTCCTATGGGAGGAGTAGCCGGAGGTGTTGGCTTTGTGCACGCTCCCCTAACTCCTTCTGAAGTGAGAAGATTCAAGAAAGAGTTGAGGCATTTAGTTGAAGACCCAGTGGGCATAGCAAACCAAGTGGATCAATTTCTAGGTCCAAATATCTACACTTGGGGGGAGATGAATTCCATCCTTAGTATATTATTTTCCCCAGAAGTGGTCCAGATGATAAGGGCTGCTGGCATAAGAATTTAGGAGAAAGATAACAGTCCAGGACCCCAGGTGCCATCAAGTGAACAGAAATTGCCACTAACGGATCCCAGCTGGAACCCTAACCAGGAGGAGGGGAGGAAGGCCATGAGGGAATATAGGTCTTTGATAATACGGGAGATCAAAGAGTCAGTTCCCAAAGGAACTAACACCCAATTGGCATTTGAGGGTACACAGGAGAAGGATGAAGCTCCTGCTGCCTGGCTTAACAGCCTAAAGCAGAACTTCCAGTTGTACTCTAGAATAGACCCTGACACCCTAGAAGGTCAAATGCTACAAAAAGTCCAATTTGTTACCAAATCTTGCCCTGATATAAGGAGAAAACTGGAAAAGATGGAAGATTGGCAAGAGAAGGACATAAATGAGTTATTAAGAGAGGCATTGAAGGTGTATTTAAGGAGGGAGGAAGATAAAGCAAGGGCCAAGGCTAAGATCATAGTTGCTGTAGCTAGAGAAAGTGCAGGGTGGGCGGGTCCACCACCAGGAGGAGGCAAAGATAGGTCAGTACTGTAAGGTGCAAGAAGGATAGAGAGACCTCCAAGGCCCTTTGAGACAACGACATTGCTCTTACTGTAGAAAGGCAGGACACGTAAGGAGGTTTTGTAAAAAGCTTAGTTTCGTTGCGGCAATAGCCAGGGAACAAGATAATTTAGAGAAGATCCTTAAAGGTGACGATTAGAGGGTCAGAGGCTTTACACTTTAGAAGACCCGATGCAACATCTAGAAGACCCCTTGGTAAACTTTGAAGTGGGACCCCTAAATGAAGAATTTGAAATTTTGGTTGATACAGGAGCAGATAAGTCCTGTCTCAACGAAGTACTAAAAAGTATAAAGAAGTATTTAGGCTCTAAGTGAAAGTAAGAATCAGAAGGAAGAGATAAATAGATAAGATCTTGAAAAATAGAACAGAAAACCAGTGAATTAAATACACAGAAAAATAGGAGAATAAAAGTACTTTAGGAGTTAAAGTAGCTGAGAAATACAACTCCTTGCAAAATACAGAGTATGTAGAAGTTGATGAGAGAAACATGCAAGCTATGGAAAAAGAGAAATTAACCAATAACATTAAACAGAGAAACTGAGTTTTGATAAAATCATTAAATAGCAGACCATTAATGCCTGTGTTTGAAAGCCCGTTTCAGGTACTCTTCATTACTAATTCGACTGTGCAGACCAAAAGAAAAAGGTTAGACTCACATCACTCTCACCCCCTGGCATTGGACCAGGATTCAACATCAGTTTTTTTTTCCCTCTGGCATTCTGGCATTGGACCAGACTGCACCCCATTCTCCCTCTGGCATTGGGCCAGAGTCCACACCACTCACCTCTGGGCATTGGATAAGGATTCATCCACATCACAAGTGAATTTACCTGAGTATTCTGTGATTTAAAGTTGACTCTCAGAAGGAAGAGTCAAAAAGGCTGAACTGTGTGGGAAAAAAATTGGTATCAAGAGTTCTAACATTGCTTAAAATTTTTCAAGACTGTTCTGTGTAAACTATGTTAGTAAAAAGTTTAAGACTGTGAATAAGTAATTCTGGTTAAGTTCCCCAATTTAATTCTAAAGACTCCAGGTTAATCCTCTACAGAGCACTCCCCTGGGGGAAACCAAAATTGTTAGGGAACAGACCAAGAGAGGTTTAACCAGAGAAGCAGGTGGAAGGGACTCTAATGAGCTTGGAAGCTTCTTCTCAGTGAAATTCCCCAAGAGGCAAGGCCGGGTGGGCAGGCTGTTCAAGATGACCCATACCGGACTCTTTGGAAGGGCAGTAATGATTGCTCTGATTGCTGGTGGTGCTCTGGGGAGCCCATCAGAGACGTGCAGTGAATGCTACCAACCCCGCTATGAAGAGGAAGAAGTGAGCTCCTTGTCGAGAGTCCACATAAATTCTAACCCTGATTGAGTTAACCTCTTCCAATTGGTCCTTTATCAGAAAAATAAGAGAATGTATTGGATAGCATACAATACTGCCACTTTTAGGCAGCCACTCCTAAGAGAGTGCCCTATAGGGGAAGCCTGGTTGTGTTTTGAATGTGATGCTGCTGAAAAAAGCTCAGCAGATCTAGTAAAAAGAAAAGAAATGGTGAAAATGGTAAGAACAATTGTTTGTAACAAGTATTTAGCAGTGGAGTATTCAGTCACCCAGTGGATCCCAAGAGATCTAACAAATTAGAGTCTGTTGAGAAAAAAGAAAGAGACAAGTGTACTCACCATGAAGTTTATGAATGTTATGAGTGTACTGAAAAAGAGATAAATCCCTTTTGGAACACATTTCAGGGGAGCTCTCAACCCCTAGGTTTGATCTCTGATACCACAACACACACCAAATTGTCAGGAGACTGGTCGCAGCTGCATTGCTAGAGTGATAAAACCAATTTCCTTCTTATTACCCAAAGAAACTGGATCAAGTTTGGGAATTCCTATATATAATGATTTGGGAGAAATTAAACAGAACAGGCAAAGTGAAATAGAAATTGAGAAAATCCAAAATTGTAAAAGCCAAGTTCGGATCCCAATATCTATTTTAAACAAAGTCATTCGGCTCCAGGCAGTATTAAAAATAAGGAATTCAATTATTAAGAACATTTCAAATGAAATAAATGATTAGCATGTGTAAATAATGGAGATCAAACTCCTACACTTGATCCCAGTGGGTGGGAGAACCTGGAGATTTTCAGAAAAGATGTATGGGAAAAGGTAGTTTTTCTCACTGTGTGTATACTTGGAAGATTGCACTTTTTACTATGCTTATTTATCTGTTTCAGTAAAATAGTATTTGCCGTGCAGACCAACCTGAAGAAACCAAGGGAAGTTACAAGGTTAAGTAACCATGATTAACAAAGTGCACAAGAAATTTATAGTCGATTCAAAACAAAAAAATTGTAAGTTGATGAGAGCTTAAAATTTAAGCTCGATCAAAGAAAAAGAGGGGGGACTGTTATGAACAAAAATTCTGTTGATTTTTTTCTGTGAGAAAGAAGGTTACTAGTACTGCTGGGCTGCTGCTTGTGTTATGGTAATTACGGGTCGTTGTTGTTAATGGTTGTTTTTCTATTAGTAAAAACCCTGGCTGGGGCGAGGTAACGGCCCTTCTCTGAGACAGTAATGGGTGGGGAACTTCCCGAACAGTGAGGAGAAGAGACCTGGGGGGAGGGGTTATGCAAAGTGACTCCAGGACCAGCATGCTGTGGGGGACCCCAACTCAAAATGCACGGAGAAAACCCCAAAAACAACGAGCCAAATAAGAGTTGAGAGACTGATGTCTGGACGTGAGGAGCCGAGTGCTGAGCCTGCAGAGATGCTGAACACCTTTGGAGCCCCTCTCGCCCTGACCATGGGAGTCGTCCCAAAACCGGGAGCGGGCAGGAAGGAACAGAGAAAACTAACATCGGATGGGATCACCACGCCCTAAAGGCTCCCACGAGGATCTGATCCCCAGCTCTGCCCCTAGTGGACAAAGCGGTGCATATCCTCCTCCTCTGAGTTGCCCTGGGAGAGACGACGGGAGACTGCAGCCCCGCCGAGCTGCCCAATCCTGAGCTGATCACTTTTAATAAAGGCATTAAAAAGGAGAAGAAGTCTCCTGGCCCTGTTTATTTCATTGACTAAGGAAAAAGAATGTCAGGAACACCTGGGGACACAGGGTAGGGGATTGTCAAAGTTGGGAGGTGTTTGGCTGCTCTCGTAGGAGCAGCGGTGAAATAAACAGGACAGGAGACTTTTTCTCCTTTTAATGTCTTTATTAAAAGTGATCAGCTCAAGGTTGGGAAGCTCGAGGGGTCCGCGGCTTCTCTCTTGACACTCCCAGGGTGATTCGGAGGAGGAGGAATGTGCAGCTTCGTCCACTAAGGGGCAGAGCTGGGGGTCCCCTCCTCACAAGAGCAGTGGGCGTAGCAGGTATTTCCCTTCTTCCGAGGGACTCCAGGCTCGCCCTCTTGGTTCCAGCTGAGGTCTTTGCTCAGGGCGAGGGGCAACAAAGGTTCTCAGCATCACTGCAGGCTTGGTACTTTGTTCCTCACATCCAGACATCACTCTAATCTCTTAATTCTGTATTGGCTCGTTGTTTTTGGGGTCTTTTCGGTAAGTTTGGTGGGGTATTTTCCCATGACATGCTGGTCTCAAGGCTATTTTGCATGCCCTCTGATGCCCTCTCCCCCTCCATGTCCCCTCCTGTGACTCTCCTGGGAGGACTATCAATTTAGCCCCAGGCAGGGCTATACCGATACAAAAGGAGCAATTAACTTAAACGACCGGTGATTACAATAACAGACAGGTAGAACTTCACCTTGGCAGCAACTAGTGTAACTGGTTCTGAAATAAACAGGGCAAGGAGATTTCTTCTCCTTTTTAATGCCTTTATTATAAGTGATCAGCTCAGGATTGGGCAGCTCGGCGGGGCTGCAGCTTCCCGTCGTCTCTCCCAGGATGACTCAGAGGAGGAGGATATGCGCAGCTTTGTCCTCTAGGGGCAAAGCTGGGGATCAGTCCTTGTGGGAGCCTTTAGGCAGTGGTAATCCCATCCCATCTTGAATTGGTCTCAGTCTCGCCTCCTCCCAGACCCGGCCCCGGGGGTCTCGAACACAGGGTGAGGAACAACGAAGGTTTTCAGCATATCTGCAGGCCCAGCACTCCCCTCCTCATGTCCAGACATCACTCCAATCTCTCAACTCTTAGGTGGCTCGTTGTTTTTGGGGTTCTTCCCGTACGTTTGGAGTAGGGGTCCCACACAGCATGCTGGTCCTTGGAGTTATTTTGCATATCCCTCCCCTCAAGTCTCTTCTGCTCACTGTTCGGGAGGTCTCCACCCTTCACTGTCTCAGAGAAGGGCCATTAACTCGCCCCAGCTAGGGCTTTTACTGATACAAAATCAACTATTAACAACAAGGACCCGTAATTACCATAACACAAACAGCACCCCAGCAGCGACAGTGGTAACCTTTTTCTCAGAGAAAAAAATCAACATAATTTTTGTTCATAACAGGTTCTGCAACCCTTTTTTTCCCAAAAAAATTTTGCAGGTTTTTTTTTATTTATAACAGCGAGGTCTCGGGGACTGCAACAGGGGCAGATTCATGTGGGTGACCCAGCACGACACCTTCCAGTGTTCACCCACCTGGTGGAGGCGGCACAGGGAGCGGTTTGCATAGGGCACCACTAGGGTTTGGGGGCTGGCTTGGTTGTGCCAGGGTCCTGGATGGTGTAGTGTTGCCAGATGTACTCGCCGGCCCGGCGGCGGTGATGGGCACAGGTTTGCTGCCCAGGAGCGGTCTGGCTTAGTGGTGGAGCCGCCAGGGGTGGCTACCAGCCTGCTGGGGTCCTGAGTCCAGGATGGCAGCCTTGGCCCCAGCAAGTGGGTCAAGGGAGCGAGAGAAAGGAAAAAGAGAGAAGGTGAAAGAGAGGGCGATAGGGAGCCGCGACATGCCCCCAGGGTCCCTGCACTGGTAGCTGTCTGTGAGTTCCTGCTTCTGCTAGGGCCGGGTCCGCCCTTGCCTGCCGGGGCCGCTGCAGTACAGTGGTGGCAGTGGGGGAGGGGCAAGAGATGACGTTGAAAACGTTGCTGTAAAAAGAGGAAGAGGGGCCAGTGCTAGAGATAAGATCAAGGCAGAGATAGCCTTACTCTATCGCTGGCTCTCCAAACCTCACAAAGTTGTTAAGTTGTTTATTTTTAAAGCAAGATTTCTTTTTTCTTTCTGTTTGTTTATTTTCGTTTTTTTACCCCGGCTGTTAGATGAGGGGCCTTTTGTTCTGAGGAATAGGTTTGTGATACTAAAACAGTTAAATGTTGCCCAAAGAGTAAAAATCAATAGATGTGATTCATCTCGTGTTAAAATAGGCTTGCTCTTTCTTGTTTAACTAATTGCGGCCCACAAAAAGAAGAATTTTCCTCTGCAATTGTTCACACAGCTGGATACAAGAAGAGGCGGCTGTGGAAAAAGCTCTTTGCTAAACCCAGAAAGTTTTGAGGAAAGCTGATGTAGCATTGTCTTAATTTTGTCACTGTCCCTGTGCTATTAAGAAGTCCTTTTCAGGTACTACTGAAGCAGCAAACCGAACCAGGGAAAGAGGGTGAATTCATGCCAGCAGAATCAAAGGACTTGTGAAGGAACCAGAGGAATGGACTATGACATCTAAACAGGGTGATACCAATTTGACTTTTGTGGAAAACACCATTCACTTGTGTTAAAATTGTAGACGGTTAATAGTACTGAAAATAATAATAAAAATAGTAATAAAAATTAGGACAATAAGAATTTGGACAATCAAAGTTAGGACAACAAAAGACCATAAAAAGTAAATAATTGCGGACATCTGGGTGCTTTGCTCTGTGTCCTAGGCTACAATATAAAGATGTATTCTATTCCCATCCTCAAGAGCTGTTGAAACCAGGAAGGGCATGGTTTTTCCCTATATCCTGTTAATGGGCCCATCAATGCCTTGCCACATAACTCAGAGATAACTCCCTCCAGGAGCCATTTCTGTTTAATGGACCCACCGCATGACTCATAGAATGATATCAGCCCATTGTGAAATGCTCCATCCCGGGGGGAGGAGCTAAGCATCCCCACCTGGATATACTGTGGGGTCTGGGACAGAACAAGTTGCCCTTGCACACTGGTTTCTAGAGGACAAGAGCTACTAGATCATTTCTATGGGATCACCACTTCAATAAGACCATTTCATCTGGACTGCTACCACCACCCTAACTAGTAGGGTGTCAGGTTGTATTCTGACTCTGTCAGTGGTTTTTCTTTTGAATTATTGCATGTATTTTGGTTTTTTCCCTTTTCCTAATAAATTATATTTCTGACTTGGGAGTCTTTCATTGGTTTTGCTTTCAAACCAGAACACTCTTCCACAAAGCATGCATTGCTAACAAAGGATTAACCCTTAAAAGCAGTATATATGATTCAAACATTCCTTTCAAACTAAGGGTGCTTCTGTTTAATGTCAGCTTCCTCCTCCATCTTGTAAATCAACTTTCTAGGTTACTCAAAGTTTGAGTTTTCCTGATAAGGTGGCAATAATTCTTTTGTGATATTGGTATCTTGTTGCTGTTATCTCTATCCAGTTAGGATAATGAGAAGAATTTTTTGGTTATCTTTTCCATTCCTTGAGTCAGTTGCAAAAGGCATCTTACATCACATAGTTTCTATTTTAATATTATGTTATAGCTTAAAAATTATGTTTATCACACTATTTAAAAGACATTAATATAGCACTACTTAAAAGAGATTAATACAACATAACTTTCCAACATAACACATATAGTATTCATTTTAATATTTGCAAAGAGCCAATCTGGTTCTACAAATTGCAGCTTCCCTATTGATACCTTTAATCCTTTTTCCCCGAGAAAATTCAAAAGTTTTATAGTAGCCTCTCCAACTTCAGCTTCCCCAGATAGTAAAAGATAGTTTCTATTGGCCTTCGTTACTGGGAGAATAGGGGTATTATGAGAAGACATATAAAGTTCTAATGTCTCAACTTTTACAAGTTCTTTTATTACCGGCTTCAAGTTTTCCCGTCCTTCTAAAGATATGGCGTCCTGACTTACACGTATGGGACAATCTTCTCTCAATTGTAACCCTTATGGGGTCAATATCTATTCCTCCCCTATTTCCTTCCCCAGCCCAAACTTCCTTGTTAATTTTTCTTCATCCTCTTGGCCTAATTTTAAAACTCTAGCTGTCATTTTCCTGTCTTCTGGTATAACCCCTATTCCTAATTTCACTTGTAAGTCTCTTCCCAACAGGTTGTTATCTGCCACAGGCTCTAATAAGACATCCTCCATCTAAATTTTAGTTTCTCCTTCAATTACCACATCTTTTAATGACAGGAACTGCAAAACTCTTTCCTTTTGTTCCTGTTACTTTTACAGTGCCTTTGCTTACACTATAACTTTTTGGAATATTTAACAGGCATGTTCTTTCTGTCCCTGTCTACTACAAATTCTAATTCTAATTTTTCTTCTTGGGGACTCTAAAGTTATCACAGGCTCCCAATAGTGTTTGTCCCTAAAAAAAATAGAGCTTATAACTTCTCTATTTCCCATGTGCGCCCATCTCTCGGAAGATGTTTAGATCTTTTACCTGATTAGTGCAATTTCTTTTATAATGTCCTAAGTTTGTCTAACTATTCAGTTGGAGTTTCTTTTTTCTCTCTTAAAAGCTGTCCCTTAAAAACCGGTTTTTTTTTGCATTTTGCCTTTGATATGCTGCCTCATTTATTCCCTTGATTATGAAATTAAGAAAATTATTCATATGTTTCCTCCCCTCCTCATAATTTTGACCCCAATCAGTAGGTGCCATTGCCATTTTCTAATCTCTGGGAGTCCTGCTGGTTTTCCCTTAGTGTCGGAGGAAGGGAGGTGAGGGGAGGGATCCGCACTGAGCCTTATCCCTCCAAGGTACATGCGGTGTCCGCTGCCGGAACCGCCAGAGGGGGATCTTTCGGTGAAGATCGAGTCGGAGAGTGGGTAGCCCCCACATGGCTCATGGCAGCTGAGCCAGCAGCTCCCTGCAGAGACAAAGCAGGCGGGAGACCCCGGCAGTAGTGGCGGCGCCCAGCGCAGTCGGCACGAGCAGGGCAGCCGGGGATTGGGCAGTGGGGGAAGCGGTCAGGGATGGGACGGCTGGGACCGACAGGACCCCTGGCTCGGTCGGGGTGATGGTCATAGACCATGCAACAGGAGGGACCCTAGACATGGCCGTTAGGGCGGCCGCGGACCAGGCGGCTGGGACCGGGGTAGACAAATTCACCGATGGGGCCGAGGCTGGGGTATGGGCAGGGGCAGGCGGAGCTGTTGAGAGCAGCGAGCCCGCACTTGGGACGGGAACCTGGGCAGGTGGAGCTGAAGCAGGCAGCGATCCGAGACCCAGGACAGGCGCCTCAGTCATGAACGGAGGGGGCAAGACCTGCAAAGGATCCCACTATTTTCCCGTTTCTCCCTCTTTTACCCCTCCCTTTCCTTTCCCCTTTTCCTTTTCTTGTTTTGTCTCGGGGGTTTCTGATACTTTAAAGATTTTTATTCTCCTAAAATTTCCTGTCCAACATACGGCATATTTTCTCTGAAAAACGCCAATCACTTGTTTTTAAAATTTTTAAAAGTTTAATAGTAATAAAATAGTTATAAAAATAATAGCACAATTAGAGTAATAACAATTTGGACAAATTGAATTAAGACAATATGAGACAATAAAAAACAAAGAGTTACGGACGTCCGGGTACCTTTTCTGGGCATCACGAGCCCGAAAAAGGACACCCGTTAACAAAGGATTAACCCTTAAGAACAATAGCCCGTTGCATATTCATACACTTCATACATGATGCATAAACTCCATTCAAACACAGGATTCTGTCTGGTCAGTGTCAGCTTCTTCCTTCTAATCCTAACAGTGCCTCCAAGGCGGGAAGAAGTTAGTTTCTTCTGATAAGAAGGCAATAAATTCCCTTTCTCTGAAAGATTTAGGTGTCCTGTGGCTGCTATCTCGCTGCAAGCCCTTTCTGTTAAACAAAGCATCTTACATAGCATAGTTTCTATTTTAACAATTTTTATAACTTAAAACTATATTTAACACAGTATTTAAGAAAATTAATACAGCATTGCTTTCTAACACAACACATATAATATTCATTTTAATATTTGCGAAAAGCCAATCATAAAATACATGCATTTTTCACATTTGCTTTCTTCTGGATTAAATGCTTTTTTACAAATAAATCCAGAGCCTAACAAATCTAAACTTCTGCTTGGATACTTTGAAATGGTCGATGAGCTAACTCACGACTGCCTAATGTTGTTTTTCTCATCATCTTTTTATTTATCCTTTGACAAGTTATACATCTTTCAGTTACTTGCTTTGCTACTCCAAAAATCCCAATGCACCCATAGTCCCTTAAAAAATGATCACACAAAGCCTGAGTACCCCAGTGGGTTTTCTGATGCATGTCTTCTAATATCTTCCTAGTAAGCATTTTATTAAGTAATTGTCTTCCATCAGGAAGTTTCCATTTCCATTAATTATTTTTTCTCTGCTTCCCTAAACCTTGGAATTTCCAATTTTTCCTCATTTGGAGATAATATTACCATAACGCTTTCAGCTCCATTTTCTGCTGCATCCTTAGCTTCCCGATCTGCGAAATTATTTCCTCTTATTTCTGGGATCTTTCCCTTTTGGTGTCCCTTAATATGTACTATAGTTATCTCTTTTAGGTAATTTTAATGCCTCTAAAACCTCTAAAATGAGTCCTTCATGTACTCATCCCTCTCCTCTTGAATTAAGTAATCTTCTTCCTTTCTAATTTTTTTAGACGTATGTACTACTCTAAAGGCATACTTTGAATCAGTATATATAGTTCCTTTCTTTTGTGCAAAATAGTCTAGTGTTCTTTTTAAACTATATAATTCACAAGTTTGGGCTTATTAGTTTAAGGTTAATTTCCCTTTTTCCATAATTTGCATGTATTTCCCATCAACTACCACATACCCTGTCTTTTCTCCTTTTGCAAGGAGTTGGATCTCTGTTAGCTAACATAACTCCCAAAGGGCTATCTTGGGATATCTCTGCTGTTATGATTTTATTCCCTCTTTTTTCCTGTATCCAACTGTTGGAGAATTTTGCTCAGACATGGCTTGAAGGAAAAAAGGCCATGAAAATATGCAGCTGGTTGAAAAGTGAGAGGCAGCTGTAAGCAGCAAAGTTCTCAGGCACATTCCTGTAAACAGCAAAGTTCTCAGGCTTTTTTTTTAATAACAAGTAAATACCTTGTCCTTGGATAGTGATGGGAAAGCAGGATGACAATCATGGAGACCTTGAGAACAGTTAATAACAGGATGAGAAAAACAAGTTTTGGTCTCAATAACAAAGCACAGGTATTGAAAACAAAAGGAGGGGTTGGTGTGTAATCTGTAGCCAATGATGAGCTCGGGTTTTGCAATATGTATGAACTTAATTAACACGGTTATAAAAATGTGCATGTTGGATCAATAAATCGGAGTTCGATGCTGATCAATTAGGAGGGGTCGGCTCCCTTCGCTTCCTCATCCAAATCACGGGTTTTCTGTCCAATTTTTAAGGATCTTATCTATTCATCCCCTGCCTCTGTTTCTCACTTTCACTAACAGCCTAAATGCCACTTTTCTTTCAACTACAAACACAAAAAATAAAAAAATAATTTTTCTCACACTGCTTTCCAATACAATACACCTCCCTCCAAGGAGATATAGTGAAGCTTAAAATACCCAGTCTACATTACATATACATTCCTTCGTCTACATTCACTCCCTTTTATTTCTCATTCACTTCCATACATTCTTTCACACCCTCAGGACACGAAATGGATCTCTGTCGCCAGAGAATCGCGCCAGAGAATCACGGGTCCCTGTGGCCTCCCCTCACCTTGGGGTTGGCCTCTGGGTTTCAGTATCACCGGGCCTCCGGGAAGGGCCCTGATTTTGGTTGCCTCTGGTGCCAGTTCACCTGTGAGGCTGTCTGCGTGTTGTCTCGATCCATCCTAGTTGAAATAAATAGGGCCAGGAGACTTTCTCTCCTTTAAATGCCTTTATTAAAAGTGATCAGCTCAGGATTGGGCAGCTCGGTGGGGCTGCAGTCTCCCGTCGTCTCTCCCAGGGCAAATCAGAGGAGGAGGATATGCGCAGCTTTGTCCACTAGGGGCAAAGCTGAGGATCAGGTCCTTGTGGGAGCCTTTTAGGGCGTGGTGATCCCGTCCGATGTTACTTTTCCCGGCGCCGTCTCCCTCAGTCTCGGCGCTGGGGACGACTCCCATGGTCAGGGCGAGAGGGGCTCCGAAGGTGTTCAGCATCTCTGCAGGCTCAGCACTCGGCTCCTCACGTCCAGACATCACTCCAGTCTCTCAACTCTTAGGTGGCTCGTTGTTTTTGGGGTTTTCCCAGTACGTTTGGAGCCGTAGTCCCCCACAGCATGCTGGTCCTGGAGTCACTTTGCATAACCCCCCCCCCCCCCCCCCCAGGTCTCTTCTCCTCACTGTTCGGGAAGGTCCCCACCCATTACTGTCTCGGAGAAGGGCCATTACCTCTCCCCAGCCAGGGCTTTTACTAATACAAAACCAACCATTAACAACAACGACCCGTAATTACCATAATACAGGCAGCAGCCCAGCAGTAGTGGTAACTTTTTTTCTCACAGAAAAAAATCAACTGAATTTTTGTTCATAACACTAGTAACGGGTAACGCAGTGATTTTAAGGTGCAAAATAAACACCACAGGCACAGGGGATTTGCAGTAATAAATCAACAAATGCCATTTTATTGAAACAGAACAGAAACGCGTTGGTGTTGGGGGATTCGGGGAAAGAAGGAGAAGACAAGGAAAGGAGGGAGGAGAAGGGGGGATGGGTTATAGCTACCGCAACGAGGTGCTGCGTTATTCTCCGAAGGTCCAGCCGTCGAATCTCACCAGGCCACCTCCGGGGAGATCTCAAAATCTCTAGCTAACTCAGAGGTTTTTATTATTGAAAATTGTGAGGGCGGGGAAACAGACACAATAGGGAATAGATGTAACAGGTAGTCCATGTTCTCAGCAGTAAATAAGAGCCATTGTTTTCATGGTCCATTGGTCTCAACCTGCAGGCAAACATCTCGCTTTGGTCAGCTTGCCTTCCCCCAGACACCTCCCCCGGGTTGGGGATTTCCAGTCATGTCTCAGTCCTTGATAGAGAGGCTTTTTACATCTCAGTCTGTCTGTCACGGTGGTTGTAAACCAGGTGAGGGTCTTCTGTGGGGGACCACCCGAAACTCAGGAGAACTCCAGCCAGGCTGAGAGGTGGGACAGTTTCCAAGGCTATTGAAAGGGAAATAGGGCATGGTGCCCCTTCTTCTTCATACAGCAAACACACCTGTGACAACAATAACTTAACACTGTCCTTTCATGTCTCAGGGCCTTTGGCGTGTGACATTCTCCTTCAGAGCCAGAGATTTAAGACAGGAGGGTCTTCTCTTCAGTGGTCCCCCAATGACAATTGTGAGGCAGATGAGGGAAAATTCGGACAGACTCTCACACGTGTCACTCACACTCTTTAGCCACAGCCCTCTTCACACGCCCAGGGGAACAATGGCATGTTTGTGGGTCACATACACCTTTTTCCACAGCCCCCCCCTTCCCACCCGCCTGGGAAATTGAGGCTGATTTTGTGTTTGACTCACTCTCACACACACAACAAGACAACAATAAGGTACCATTTACTTTCAAATCACCTAATACAATTTTAGGTGTTACTGGCCAGTCCCAGTGCTCTTGGATATCCTTCAATCCAGCTGTGTGGTACAACCGCAGATGCACTTGGGCATTTTTTTATCCCTCAATCCAGCTGTGTTGTCCAGCCCTGGATGCTCTTGGGCATATCCACAAACTGGCAGAATTTTGCTCAACTCTGGATGGTCTTGTAATGTTATTCCCTCAACCCAGCAGATTTTAATTCTGGATGCTCTTGGACACTCTTATACCTCAGTCCAGCAGAATTTTTAGGGGTCCCTTCCTTTTGTTCCCTTTCCTAGTTGATTGGGCTAGGAAACTCCTCTGCTCCCGTCCTCCGAGGAGTCCAACCCTGTTGGGGAGGATGGAACAGGAAACCCTTATAAATATGATTGCCTGGCAAAAGATTTTGAGAATATAGAAACTATAAGCGAGATTGAAATGAAAGCAAGTTTTGAGATCCCTTAGTTACTGAACAACTGGAAAACAATGGTGTGGCCAGCCGAAGGTAATCCCCTCTTGATGAAACAATACCCTCCGCAAGCAGGCAGGTCCCAGGGTCAGAGAAGACCCTGCAGCTTGGCAGATAGGGCCCAAAGAGTAAGATTTAGGGTTTAAAATGTAACATAGTATGGTAATGTAGTGATTCTTATAGGTTGTATGGAAATGTTATAGGATATGCATGCTGTAGTAGATTGGTTGATGAGAATCTGAATATTCAACACTGAAGATGATTTATTGTATTGTAACAGGAACTTCGCTCTCTTCTGTCTCTTTCTCGGCTGTTTTGAAGGCCTGGAAAGGCTCGGGGAGGCCTTGGGCAGCCCGCACTCCAAAGGACGAAGAGAGTCTTCAGGTTTTTTTTCTCGGTCTTCAGTGTTTATTAGTTTTTATCTACAAGATTTTCTCTCGGCCCGACAGAGGTCTGCACAGCACGTCAGCCATGGACACACTTATCTTTATACCCTAAACTACGTATAAGATATTTACCTATTTTCCCCAATGCTTTTCACCCTTATTGATAGGTGCACTTTTAGTAAGGACCAATCCCAAAGTGCCACCACCACCACAGAAGATGGAGGCCAAGAAGAAGAAGAAGAAGAACAGGACACGCCCCAATTCCTCCATCTTACTTCTTTAGACTCCCCTGTACCAAAATTCTAAAACCTGTGTTTCACACTCTAATTAACCTATCCTTTCACCATTTATCCCAGTGAGATCCTCCCATCCTCATACAGGTGTCATCTCCTTTGCAGGATCAAAGTCCAGCCACCAGACACTGCTGGCAACATTCCAGGACCTCTGAGCCCCCCAAGGGTGGTCTCGGTGACTCTGCACCTCAGTCCTGAGGAGCTGAGATCCCACTTCTTCCACTTCTCTTCTTCCTCCGCTCTTCCTCTTCCTCTTCTCTTCTCTTTTCGCGCTCACCTCTGCACTTCTTCACCCCCTCCTTTCTACATGCTCTCCGCTCTTAAACCTTTAACTCTCTTACACTTTAAGCCTCCCTTCTCTCTGCCCTGCTCCGAGCTGTGGCTGGCAGCTCGCAACAGGGCCCTGCACCCATGCCCTTTGTAATAAACCGATAGTTTCACGACTTGGCTGCAGAGATCTCTCGTCTCCATCCGTCCCGACCGTGTGTGACCCCCGTCACTCCTACAGAGTCTCCCACAGACTCTCCTACAGATGTTCTTACACAACCCCTCCCTGAGACCCAGTCCCAGTTACCCTGGGGGATTCTCTCACTCTTTTTATCTCTCGCTTTGTCTCTTTACTGGCTATTTTTCTGGCGAAAAGACGGAAACTCAGCATTGGAAACCCTGCACTCAGGTAGCAGGTCTGGGATAACCAGCTCATCTCTCATTCACACACACATTCATCCCCCAATACCTGCCCCCCCTGAAAAGTACTTACAAATCCTTTTTTCCTTTTTGGGTTCTTCATGCACACTACTAGTCTTAGGGGGCCAATTACTGCTGTTTCAGGGAGCCTTTTTCCCTTTGTGTTATCGCCTCCTTTTGTCCACTGATCGTAACCTGCGTCTGTCGGTCACAGTAGGGGAAACAGAGCAAGGCTGCCAAATCGAGCAGGGCGCACCTTCCTCACCCTGACTCTCTTAAAGCACGGGCAACAAGGTGTTAGTAACCATCCTCTGCTACCATAATTGTGAAAAATGTCAAATCACTTGGTTTTAGAATTTTATAAGTTTAATAGTAATAAAATGGTTATAAAAATAGTAACATAATTAGAGTAATAAAAAATTGGACAATTAAGATTTAGGACAATACGAGACAATAAAAACAAAGAGTTAACGGGCAGTCCGGGTACCTCTTTCTGGGCAAAATAAGCCCCAAAAAGGACACCCGTTAACAAAGGATTAACCTTTAAAAGCAATAGCCTGTTGCATATTCATACACCTCATACATGATGCATCAATTCCATTCAAACACAGGATTCTGTCTGGTCGGTGTCAACTTCTTCCTCTGAATCCTGATGGTGTCTTCAGAGCTGAGCGAGGCGGGAAGAACTCGATAAGAGAGGAATAATTCTTTTTCTCTGAAAGATTTAGGTGTCCTGTGGCTCCTATCTCAGTACAAGTTCTCTCTTAAAAAAGTATCTTACATAGCATAGTTTATATTTTAACATTATGTTATAATATAAAACTATATTTGATACACCACTTAAAAAAATAATTCAGCATAACTTTCTATCATGGCACATATAATATTCATTTTAATATTTGCAAAAAACCAATCATATAATACTAATTTTTCACAATTTGGATCTTCCCAAACCATTACCACCCATTCCCCGTTTGAAAGTGTGAAAAATGCATATTATATGACTGGCTTGTTGCAAATATTACAATGAATATTATATGTGTCATGTTAGAAAGTTATGCTGTATTAATCTCTTTTAATTAGTGCTGTAATAATCCCTTATGTAGTGTGTTAAATATAGTTTTTAAGCTATAACATAGTATTAATATAGAAACTATGTGATGTAAGATACTTTTCGTAGAATTCAAAGAATGTTTGAATCATGTATGAGATATATGAATATGCAATAGGCTACTGTTTTTAAGAGTTAATCCTTTGTTAGCAAAGTGTGCTTTTGTGGTACAGTGCAAAGCACCCCGACATCGGTAATTCTTTGCTTTTTATTGTCTTTTATTGTCCTAGCTTTGATTGTCCAAATTCTTATTGTTCTAATTTTTATTACTATTTTATTACTATTAAACTTCTAAAATTATAAAACGAGTGAATGGTGTTTTTCACATTCATCAAGGGGAAGTACTTCACTCTGCACCTTGGGATGGGGCGACCCTGGATGTATGAACATGTCTTGGGATAATTTTATGATGATTAGTCTATTCCCTGATTGTCTATTTCATGCCTAAATATGGTCGCTGTAGCTTTAAGGTGGGTCAGGGGAGTGGGGAGGCTGGGGGCTCTTTGGCGGGCTTTTTCAAAGCCTCACTCCTGAAGCATCTGGTGTGCCGTGTGGTCTGTTTGTTTTGCTTGGCAAGTGAAACGAAGAGAGACTCTAAAACTCAAAGACAAAATTAGTTTTAAAGTAGGTATGTTTTTATTCAGCTGGATACATGCAGGATATCTCCACAAAACCATGCATGCTCCCTGTTCACTCATGTTTTCTTTTATCCCCTAGCATGTTGCATATGCATCAAGTTTCACAATAGATCATTTTCTGGCTCCCCTCCCTCTCCACTTCGTATGCTAATCATCTTATCAGTCCTTTGTGCCTGCGCAGTTGTCTGTGGTGGTTGTCTCTGGGGTCTCGGGGGTTGTAGGGGATAAAGTAAAGTTGTCTTCCTCAGGGTTGACTTTCTGACCCCTCTCCCTTGTGCACGCTTACTGATCTTTTGGACACCATCCAAGGCAGGAGTCCAGATTCATCTGGTTTCCGGGGCCCAAGGAGCCTCGTTATCTCACTATTTTTGCATACTGTATCCTGTTCTTGATAAACATCCTTCCCCTTATCAGGCATCCTTGCATTCTTTTTTGCTGTTTTGCACAAAGTCCTTTCCTTTACAATGCAATCAAGGATGCAGCAAATATTATGCAATGTCCATCATTTATGTGCCTATTCTTAATCCATACCTTCTAATTTCTGTGATTAATATATATCCTCTAGTTTCTGACCCCATGTTTCAGCTACTGTCAGGAAAATCCACAAACGCCAGAGGTTTATGTACAAAAAGCAGATGACTCCTCCAACTTTATTCGAATAAAGGGAGAGTCCACTGGGGTACATGCCCTCACGGTTTTCTCTCTTGAGGTTTCAGGGGGAAGCAGCCTCCCTTTTATCCTAAACTCCCAGTTGCATGTTGCTGTCTTCCTTTCCCCATTGGCTGAGGTACTAGGAAGGTACAGGCTTCCCAAACCGCCTACCTCATATTCCCCCCTTGAACCTGTCATTTTGCCCCAAAGTTCAGAAGTTCAGTCTTGTGCAAACCCTTGTCTGTTTCAGGAGCCAAGCTGTCTGGGCTCTGAAACGAACCTGTTGCCCAAAGTCAGTAGAAACATTAAGACCCATTTCAAAGACGTTCAAACCCATACCTTCACCCATCAAATTATTTTAAATGCATTAGCACACATCTTTCCTCTCACTAGCTTGGTTTTTTTCTTTTTTGTTTTTGTTCTGACAGTTCAGTATCTCACATTTACCTTTTTTCCCATGCTGTATGTGCACTCTGTCAATAAACAGTTGGGGTGTTTTTTGCACTTTCATCTACTTGTATTAATTTCTTATTGAATTGTTGGAACACTTTTTTTTTTCGGAAAACACTCATTCCAGAGTGTTTTTCTCCTAAACTTGTCTTGAAACCAAGACAGTACAGACTGGGGAAAGAGATGCTGGAAAGCAGTGCTGCGGAAAGGAACCTGGGGATCTTGGTCAATGGAAAGCTGAATTTGAGCCAGCAGTGCCCTGGCAGACAGGACGGCCAACAGTGTCCTGGGGTCCATCAGGCACAGCATGCCAGCTGGGCAAGGGAGGCGATTGTCCCATTCTACTCTGCACTGGTGCAGCCTCAACCTGAATATTGTCTGTGGTTTTGTGCACCAAAATTGTGAAAAATGCTGATCACTTGTTTTAAAATTTTAAAAGTTTAATAGTAATAAAACAGTTATAAAAATAGTAATAAAAATTACAGCAATAAGAATTTGGACAATCAGAGTTAGGACAATAAAGGACAATAAAAGCAAAGAATTATAGACACCTGGGTGCGTTCTGCCAAGCAAAAGAACACATCTTGCTAACAAAGGATTAACCCTTAAAAGCAATAGCCTGTTGCATATTCATATGTCTCATACATGATGCAAACATTCCTTTCAAACTAGGGATTTTTCTATTTATTGTAAACTTCCCCTCCTCATCTTGTCAATCAATTGCCTTGGTGTCCACGAAGTCTGGCTTTTCCCAATAAGGAGGTGTGAAAAATGCATATTATATAATTGGCTTTTAGCAAATATTAAAATTAATATTATATGTGTTATGCTAGAAAGTTATGCTGCATTAATTCTCTTAAGTAGTGTGTTAAATATAGTTTTAGGTTATAACATAATGTTAAAATAGAAACTATGCTATGTAAGATACTGTTTAACTAGCTCAAGAAATAGATGAGATATTCAAGAAATTCTTCGCACAGAGATAACAGCAACAAGCCCCAAGAAAAGAAATATTGCCTCCTTATCAGAAAAGACAAACTTTCTTCCACCTCCTTTTCGTCTTTGAGGCACCAACAGGATTAAGGAGGAGAAGTTGACTATTGTGGTGATGTTCGCAGGGGTTCCAGGATGAGGGAAGAGACGAGAATGTTGACTCTGTGTCTCAGAAGGCTTGATTTATTATTTTATGATACACATTGTAATGGGTTAAAACTTTAAGTTCGTTCATCAAAGCTGACAAAGTTATTCCAGTAAGACTGTTGCACCACATCCATTTGTTTGCCTAGTAAATTTCCAGACTTAAAAAGATAAGGAAGGTGAAACCAAAGACAATGGGTTTCACAACATTTGTTTATCTGCTTAGTAAACTGTTGACATGGGTGGTGGGCCTGCTATGATTGATAGCACAGTATTTGCTTATCCGCTCAGTAAATTTAGGATTCCAGGAACTCAGTAGATTGAGCTTAAAATTCCAAGAATCAGACAAACCTACCAAATAAGGAAAAATACCGGCCTTCATCTTCAGACCACCGGGAGGCGGACTACAACCACCTAGCAACAGGAGGAGCATACGCAGAGTACTACCTTGAAGACACGTCAACCAAAAACAGGACTATATACAAACCCTGCGAAACACCAGAAGGGTGTGGGCCGTTGGTGGAGCGGTGACTCCGCGGCCACACCCAGCGCTCCCGGGTGGGTGCAAGTCTTTTGTTGGTTTCACCCAGCGCTGACTTTACCTATTATCGCTTGCTCTATCATTTAATAAATTACATTTTATTTGGACTTAGTAGTCGGTGATTGATTCCCCACCGCAACCTATAACATATATTATATTAAAATTACACTAAAAGAATAGAAGAAAGGATTTCATCAGAAGGCTAGCTAAGAACAGAAAAGGAATGATAACAAAAGCTTATGACTGACCGAGACAATCTGAGACAACTGGACTGTGATTGGCCGTTAATTAGAAACAACCTGTCGTGGTTTGAGAGGAAGTAAGTTTTCTGGGATATGAAGTGGTCAGGCCAATAGGTGTTAAGATTCGAATATTGACACCTGGTGTGGCCACTGGGGACATTGGATACACCTCTGAGAACACAGGGGTTAAAAAGCAGAGCACTCCTAGGGGAAGCCCTCTTGGGTTCCTGTGAGGAAACAGTTTGGATCTCTCCCCGGTCCAGCTGCTGTCGGCTGGGCAGGGGAGGGGAAGCCATGCGGCCGGGTGAGGTAGGCCTGGCCCCGAGGATGGAAGGGTGGAAGAGTGGAAGAGCACCAAGAGGCATTGGGCAGCCCCCCCCCCCCCACCCCTTCCTCCTCCCAGGAGACAGACAGAGAGAGCCTGTGCCTCCTTGAAATCTGATATCATGTGCTGGCAGCACAGCCCGGCTTTTAACCCTTTTTGGACAATGAAAACTTTGCAGAACATTAACCTTTCCTAGAAGAGAGATATAGATGAAATGGAAGAAGGAGATGTGCAAGTGTGAAGGTCTGGGTAAGTAAAAGATGCGGAAGAGTAGAGAAGAATCTTAGGTGGGAAGAGATGATGGAGTGGCTTTTGCTGGACTCTTCTTGTTATAGCCATGGACAGAACCATGTTCCTTGTGACACAGAGACTGCATCCAGGGGGAGGCAATGGCTCAGAGCCAAGAGGGTTCAGTGTTGAGACGCCTCTGCCCCAGGGGGTGAAATTTGGAGGGGACAGGTGTCCCAAAGGTGAGACTGTGCTCTTTTTGGAACAGGACAAAGCATCCTTAAAAGGATGACCCTAGAAGCAGCTCTGGTCCATGTGCAGTGGTGAGAGCACTGGATATGGAAGGAAGAGGTCATGATGGCAGATGTTCTCCGGGTGGTGCCACGAGTGGCATGGAAACACATGAGGTTTCAATGGTGTTTCCTGGGGAAGCCTATAGCACAAGACGGACTCCTCTCGTCTTGATGAAATGAGAATTGATTCTCTAAAGAGTGGTGATGGACCGAGAGTTGGTGATTTGGGGGATGGATGTATTGGAAATTTGGTGGGGGGAGGAGGAAATGTTTTTGGAAGCTTTTCATTTTCCCAGTGTGTTTCCTTTTACTTAGAGTTGTCGTTTAGTTAATAAAGTTTTTCTTCTCTTTATTTCTAGGTGGGGGCCTGCTTTGCTTATTCCTGGTCACATCTCACAGCAGATACCAGGGAGAGTGTATTCTCATGGGGGCACTGGCATTGCACCAGCGTCAAACCATGACACAAGCACGTGAGACCAATCATAGATCCACCTGTTGCATTCCACAGCAGCAGATTATTATTGTTTACATTTTGTTTCTGAGGCCTCTCAGCTTCTCAGGAGAAAAAATCCTAAGGAAAGGATTTTTCATAAAACATGTCTTTGACAGACAATAACCAGAGAACACCCTTTGTTTGAAAAGAATTTATGCATCGTGTATAAGATATATGAATATGCAACAGGCTGTTGCTTTTAAGAGTTAATCCTTTGTTAGCGAGCCATTCTTTTTTGAGGAAAGCATCTGAAAGTTCATAATTCTTTGCTTTTATTTTCCTTTATTGTCCTATCTCTCATTGTCCAAATTCTTATTGCTCTAATTTGTAATACTATTTTTATAACCATTTTATTACTATTAAGCTTTTAAAATTTTAAAACAAGTGATTGGCATTTTTCACAGGAGGCAATAATTCTTCTCTTGGGGATTTTGGTGTCTTGTTGCTGTTATCTCTATGTGAAGAATTTCTTGATTATCTTATCCATTTTTTGAGCTAGTTACAAAAAGTATCTTACATCCCACAGTTTTTATTTTAATATTGTGCTATAGCCTAAAAACTATATTTACCACACTACTTAAAAGAGATTAGTACAGGATAACTTTCTAACATAACACATATAGTATTCATTTTAATATTTTCAAAGAGCCAATCATATAATATGCATTTTTCGCTACAATGTAAGAAAGACGTTAAGCTATTAGAGATTGTGCAAAGGAGGACAAAAAAGATGGTGAGGGGCCTTGAGGGTAACTGTATGAGCAACAGCTGACGTCACTTGGTCTAGAGAAGAGGAGACTGAGGGGACACCTCACTGCAGTCTGAAACTTCCTTGTTGTCTTAGGTTACAATGTAAGATGTAACCAAAAGTATGTATTCTACTACCATCTTCATTGATGCCTGGAGAGGCTACCTAAAACAGATGCTAGAAAGAGTTAAAAGATTAAAGTAGGTATTTATTGAAAAGCCTTCAAAGGCTACACCTTGGGCAGTGCAGGAGTCTCACAGAGACTATACCCAAGATGGACAACTGTCACAGGTTTTTCGGAGAGATATAAGTTCGATCTATTTGCATATCAGATGTAATTGTCCAATTACAGCTTCAGGTAATGGATTCCCATTCCCCCAGTTTGCTCCCCCTACTTCACTGTTATTTACATTTTTCAGGGCCTGAGAAAGCAAGGCGGCCTTGGGTTTTAGGCCTGTTGCTGTATTTGTTGCGGTTTGTTTGTGGACCACGGGGAGTCCCTGGGGAGCCCGCTAAGCTGCATGTCCACTGGTAGCAGCAGGCAGGCAAAGAGACTCCACACAGCTTCTGAGGGTGCTAATTAGATGAGGGTTTATTGGGGATCTCACCCCCGGGAGCAGCATGGTTTCTGAGGGAGAAGGGGGGAAGGAGGAGGGAGGGAGAGCCTAAGGAGAAAAGGATAGAGAGAGGGGCTGGTCTCCCTCGCACAGCTTAACAGGGAGATTCAAAGTGGGCATGGAATAAGACTTGGGCCAATGGGATTACAGATACATGATACTTCAGGGGAGGATCACAGGCTTGGAATAAACCATAGATTTTTGAGGGGTGAGATGGAGCATACCATTTAAATAAAATGTAACACCACACAGGCCTAGAGACAAATTGTTTTCTTTGAATAAAATGGGAAAACAGTGCATGACAGGCTATGAAGTTTCAGAGTTAAATGCTAAAGCAGTACTGATTTGAAAAATATAAAAGCTAAAACTTCAGGCATCATCATAAGCTATTAAAAACAGTTGGGGCAGTATTCTTTATCTCTTCCATGACACATCCCTGATGACTCCCTCTGGAGGCTATCTTCTGCCAAAGGGCCGTCGAGTCTCACTGCATGACACTGATAAATTACATCATCCCATTGTGACATGCTGTCCTGGTTCAGAGCAAATTTGGGAGAGAATCCCAAAGGGGCTCGGGTAGGAAAGCAGATCAAATCGGCCCCTCCACCAGACCGGTCTGGGAGAAACTACCTCCTTGGAGAAAGGTGGAAAAAACCTGTTTATTAAACAATAAAACCTAAACAATATTAAGCAATAAAACCCCTTGCCGCTTCAAAAGAGATGACAAACTGAGAAAACCCCGCCCTCGGGTTGCAGCTGAGCTCACTCAGTCTCTGACCAGTCTGTCCGGTGCTGGAAATGTCGTAGGCCAGGCCCGGCCCGGTGGGCCACAGGTGCAGCTGCCGGTGCTCCCCTGAGTGTTCAGTCCAGAGCAGGTTTCAAGAGGTCCAAAGAAAAGGGAAAAAAAACAGAGTCCAGGGAACTTTTTTTGCCTCAGCTAGCTAAACTAACTAAAAGCAAAAAAGAGCACTGTCCCGCTGTCTGTCCATCCGCAGACAACACAGTCAGGAATCGGAATGTGTAGGAGGAGTGCAGTGTCTGAAAAATACTGCCGCTTCTTCTCTCCCCCCCTTCACTCTCTGGAACACATCTTAAAGGTGCAAAACTTATTATTCAACATAAACAGAACGAGACGACAGGGGATAAAAGCATCATATAGACAACCCAGGACATTCCACCCCTTATCCCCATATCGTCTGCTTGCTACTAAAACTAATATAAATTCTAACTCTACAAACACACACAATATACATCCAATAAACAGCTATACACAGACAATGGTAATAGCATTCAGCAAGCAGTGATATTTACACATAGGTCTCACCCAACAATCAGATCTCCCTGAGGTACACATCGTGTTCTTCCATCTTTTTGCATTATCCACCATGTGCAACCTGGTCCCTGAGCAAAATCAACCCCACGAATGGGTTTGTCTGTGTTTGAGGCAGAATTAATCCAGACTGTCTTCCCCAACAAACCTCTGACATGTACCCCTGGGACTTTGTCTCCATCTACTCTAGGCAAAGGCTCAGACTGGGCAGGGCCCACTCGGTTAGTAGAGCCTCGGGTGTTAACTAACCAGGTGGCTTTTGCCAGATGCTGCTCCCAGTTCTTGAAAGATCCCCCACCTAATGCTTTCAATGTGGTTTTTAACAGTCCATTGTACTTTTCCACTTTGCCTGCAGCTGGTGCATGGTAGGGAATATGGTACACCCACTCAACGCCATGTTCCCTAGCCCAGGTGTTGATAAGGCTGTTCTTGAAATGAGTCCCGTTGTGTGACTCGATCCTCTCAGGGGTACCATGTCTCCACAGGACTTGCTTCTCGAGGCCCAGGATGGTGTTCCGGGCCGTAGCATGAGGCACAGGGTAGGTTTCCAACCATCCCGTGGTGACTTCTACCATTGTGAGCACGTAGGGCTTGCCTTGGCGTGTCTGGGGCAGTGTGATGTAGTCAGTCTGCCAGGCCTCCCCATACTTGTACTTGGACCACCACCCACAGTACCACAGGGGCTTCACTCGCTTGGCCTGCTTGATGGCAGCACATGTCTCACAGTCATGGATAACCTGAGAAATACTGCCCATGGTTAAATCCACCCCTCGGTCTCGTGCCCACTTATAGGTGGCATCCCTGCCCTGATGGTCTGAGGCATCATGGGCCCATCGAGCTAGGAATAACTCTCCTTTATGCTGCCAATCTATCTTTGACACCTCTGTCTTTGCAGCCTGGTCTACTTGCTCATTGTTCTGGTGCTCCTCATTCGCTCTACTCTTTGGGACATGAGCATCCACATGGCGGATCTTCACAGGCAGCTTCCCTACCCTGGTAGCAATGTCTTTCCACTCATCAGCAGCCCAAATTGGTTTTCCTCTATGCTGCCAGTTAGCCTCTTTCCACCTCTCCAGCCATCCCCACAGAGCATTGGCTACCATCCATGAATCAGTATAAAGGTAGAGCTTTGGCCACTTCTCTCTCTCAGCAATGTCCAGGGCCAGTTAAACAGCTTTGAGTTCAGCCAGTTGACTTGATCCACCTTCTCCTTCAGTGGCCTCTGCGACATGTCTTGTGGGGCTCCATACGGCTGCTTTCCACTTCCGGTTCATTCCCACAATGCAGCACGAACCATCAGTAAAGAGAGCGTATCGTGTATCTTCTGCTGACAGCTGGTTGTATGGTGGAGCTTCTTCAGCCCGTGTTACTTCTTGCTCCCCTTCATCAGCGAGACCAAAGTTTTCACCTTCCGGCCAGTTCGTAATTATTTCCAGAATCCCAGGGTGGTTCAGTTTTCCAATACGGGCGCGCTGTGTGATAACAGCAATCCATTTGCTCCATGTAGCACTGGTGGTATGGTGCGTAGAGGGAACCTTTGCTTTGAACATCTACCCCATTACTGGTAGTGGGGGTGCCAGGAGGAGTTGTGCTTCAGTGCCTATTACCTCCGAGGCAGCCTGGACTCCTTCATAGGCAGCCAAGATTTCTTTCTCTGTTGGAGTATAGTTGGCCTCAGACCCTCTGTAGCTTCCACTCCAAAATCCTAGTGGTCGGCCTCAAATCTCCCCAGGCACCTTCTGCCAAAGGCTCCAGGACAAGTCATGGTTCCTGGCTGCAGAGTAGAGAATGTTTTTCACCTCTGGTCCTATCCTGACTGGGCCAAGGGCTACCTCATGAGCAATCTCCTGCTTAATCTGAGCAAAGGCTTGTTGCTGCTCAGGACCCCAGTGGAAAGTGTTCTTCTTACGGGTGACCAGGTAGTGAGGGCTCATGATCTGACTGTGCTCAGGAATATGCATCCTCCAAAAACCTATGGCGCCTAGGAAAGCTTGTGTTTCTTTCTTGCTGGATGGTGGAGACATTGCTGTGATCTTGTTGATGACATTGGTGGGACTCTGATGTCATCGGTCTTGCCACTTCACTCCCAGAAACTGGATCTCTTGAGCAGGTCCCTTGGCTTTGCTCTTCTTGATGGCTAAGTCAGCTTTTAGGAGAATTTGGATCATTTTCTCCCCTTTCTCAAACACTTCTGCTGCTGTCTTCCTCCACACAATGATGTCATCAATATATTGCAGATGTTCTGGAGCCTCACCCTTTTCCAGTGCAGCCTGCATCAGTCCATGGCAGATAGTAGGACTGTGCTTCCACCCATGAGGCAGTCAGTTCCAGGTGTACTGCACGCCTCTCCAGGTGAAGGCAAACTGAGGCCTGCATTCTGCTGCCAGAGGAATGGAGAAAAATGCATTGGCAATGTCTATAGTGGCATACCACCTCGCTGCCTTGGACTCCAGCTTGTACTGGAGTTCCAGCATGTCCGGCACAGCAGCACTCAGTGGTGGAGTCACTTCATTCAATGCACGATAGTCCACAGTCAATCTCCATTCTCTTTCAGATTTACGCACAGGCCAAATGGGGCTGTTGAAGGGTGAGTGGGTCTTGCTGACCACCCCTTGGCTCTCCAGCTCACGGATCATTTTGTGGATGGGGATCACAGCATCTCTATTCGTTCGGTACTGTTGGCGGTGCACTGTTGAGGTGGCAATTGGCACTCGTTGTTCTTCCACCTTCAGGAGTCCTACTGCAGATGGGTTTTCTGACAGTCCAGGCAAGCTGTTCAACTGCTTGACACCCTCTGTGTCTACAGCAGCTATTCCAAATGCCCATCTGAGTCCCTTTGGGTCTTTGAAATACCCACTTCGGAGGAAGTCTATGCCTAAAATGCATGGAGCCTCTGGGCCAGTCACAATAGGGTGTTTCTTCGACTCATTTCCAGTCAGGCTCACATCAGCTTCCACCAAAGTAAAATCCTGTGAACCCCCTGTCACACCAGCAATAGAAACAGACTCTGTCCCCACGTCTCAATGGGATTAATGTACATTGTGCACCAGTGTCAACCAAAGCTCTGTATTCTTGTAGTTCAGATTTGCCAGACCAACGAATCCCCACAGTGCAAAAAACACGGTTTTCCCTAGCCTCTACCTGGCTAGAGGCAGGGCCCCTCTAAGCCTGGTTATCCTTCTTTCCCTGGACATATGCCTTGAAGGGTCCTTCAAGGGAATGAAGGATATTGTCATTATCATCATATATGACAGTTCAGTTACTGGCCACTGGAGTTGCTTCCCTTTTGGAACTTCCTCTCTGAGTTTTCAGTTCATGCACCTGTTGTGCCAGAGCAGCAGTAGGTTTTCTATGCCATCTCCCCAATGTTTTCTCCTCAATCACGCAGGTAGAACCACAGCTCAGTTTGTGGGGTGTACCTTCTCTCGCCATCTGGGGAACTTCTGCGTTGGGTACCAGAACCTCTGATCTGTACTGCTGAGATTTGGAGAAAGCCCTCTTTAATCTCCTCCCTTAGTTTCTTGTGAATCTCTTCCATCTTGCCTTCTAATTTCTGCAGACATGTTTCTACCACTGCAGTTCTGGCATGTGTTGGGACATGTACAGCATCTGCATATGCTCGGAGCTTCTTTGCCATATCCAGCACAGTGTCCTCACCATCATCCCGCTTCATTATTGCTAAAGCAGAAGTGTAGTCTCGTGGCCCAAGTCGTACAAGTTTTCTCCACATCACAGATGTGCATGGTACCAAGTCTGGATTTACAGTGTTTACATCATCTGAGAAGACAATCTCTGCCACTGCCATTTCCCTCAAGTGTTGAATCCCTTGTTCTATGGTTTTCCAGTGGGTTTGCTGCATACAGAGATAATCTGCATACAGGTATCTTTGTGCTACACTTCCTAGGACCCGTGCCCAGAGGCTGTAAGGGTTAGCCTCCCTCATCATTCCTTGGTCGATGACAGGATCATGTGGCAAGGATCCCAAATGCCTGGCTTCAGTGCCATCCAGAATTGTAGCCTCACCTGCAGCATCCCAAAGACAGACTAGCAAACTAATTATGGATTCATCAGGTCTTCAAGTGTAATCCTTCCTTAGGCCACGAAGGTCCTTCAGGGAATAAGACTCAATATTGGCTTCTGATGCTGTGTCAGTTGCATTAACTTTGGCTTTGGTATCAGTTGGTGTTGAGAGTCCTTCCCCTGAATCATCATCGTCAGTCACTGGCCAATTGGTTTTTCTCATGTGCTTTTTTCCTGCAGCAACTGCCAGTGGCTTAGACTCACTGTCTGGTATAGCTGCTGGCTTTGAGCCTGGGGTGTTGGCTGTAGCCTGAGTGACTGTGGGGGCTGCTTTATCTCCCTGCCCCCTTGCCTCTGTCTGCTACCCTACAGTATCCAACAGAGTGCGATAAGCATAGGCTAGGGCCCAGCTTATTGTAATGAGCCTTTTCTCTTTAAAATCGTCATGGCACTTCTTTTTTAGGTATTTCCCCACCTCAGCTGGGTTCTGAATTTGTTCCTGTGGAAAATCCCAGTCTACAGGGTCAGAAAATTCCTTCAGGGTTTGGCCTATATTTTCCCATTCTCCACACCACTCAGGATTTTTCATGCCTGCATCTGCTTCTGGGTCAAGGGTCTCACCAACTCCTCTGGATATCTCAGCCCTCATTCTAGAGAAGCTGCAGACCATATAGAGGAAGCTTACCAGATTAAATACCAGAAAGATGGTCTCTTTAACATTCAGGGGAAACTGAACATTCTCAAAAAGTGACATAACAGATTCAAAGGAGAAGAAGGAAAGGAAAGGCTGGAAAGCCTCATTCCCTGCTCCTCCTCTAACAAACTGGGTGCAATTACTAATAAATTCCCAAAACATACTACTGGAACTGGGATGCAGGGTAGGACGAAGAAACTATAAACCATAAATATCATAAACAGACGTCAGTATCTTTGCAAACGCCCTATAAATCATCATCACCAAGGCCAGCACAACAGCTATTCCAATCTGTGTCCCACTACCGTAAAAATCGCATGTTATGGACAATAATCCTAGTGACCAGAAAGGTATTGAAACCTCAAAAAGGTCTAGAGACCAAAACCACATGAAGGCCTCCACCCCAAGAGACATTACGAATTCAAGCAACATGGCTACTGACTGCTTTAACTCACTAGAGAGCGAGCACAACCAACATACAATCAATGGAGCTTTTTTCCACCTCTCGTGCCCCACTTTGGGCGCCAAGAGATGTATTTATCCTGGTTCAGAGCAAATTCGGGAGAGAATCCCAAAGGGGCTCCGGTGGGAAAGCAGATTAAATAGGCCCCTCCGCCCTACCAGTCCGGGAGAAACTACCTCCTTGGAGAAAGGTGGAAAAAACTTGTTTATTAAACAATAAAACCTAAACAATATTAAACAATAAAACCCCTTGCCGCTTCAAAAGAGATGACAAACTGAGAAAACCCCGTCCTCGGGTTGCAGCTGAGCTCACTCAGTCTCTGACCAGTCTGTCCGGTGCTGGAAATGTCGTAGGCCAGGCCCGGCCCGGTGGGCCACAGGTGCAGCTGCCAGTGCTCCCCTGGGTGTTCAGTCCAGAGCGGGTTTCAAGAGGTCCAAAGAAAAGGGAAAAACAAACCAGAGTCCAGGGAACTTTTTTTGCCTCAGCTAGCTAAACTAACTAAAAGCAAAAAAGAGCTCTGTCCCGCTGTCTCTCCCCTCGACCATGGAATTTCGGGAGTTAGAGCTAGATCCTGAAATAGAAACAGCACAAAAAAGAAAGTGGAAAGGAGTTATTACTAAAGCAATAATTGAGGAGACATTCTCCCCTAGACTGTAGAAGTCTTCCCTGTGGTAACCCAAGCCACAGGGCAAGGATGGGAGCCATTTGATTGGAAGATATTAAAAAAATTGAAAAGCGCCATTGCACAATATTGCTTGAAATCTCAATTAGCACAATCGTTATTGCAATTCATTTTTACAGCAGATACCTTTATTCCAGCTGATGTTCAAACTCTGGTTAGATTAATTATGCCCCCTCATCAGCAGATTCAGTTTTATAAGAACTGGGAAGGCACATGTAAAAAAGAGGAAGCAAGACCTCGGGCTCAGGGGACCCATTGTTTGGAATTACAGCACAACAGTTATTAGAAGAAGGTCCCTGGTCCACAGCAACTGCCCAAGCCCGAAGTATCAATGAAATTTTGCATTTAAGCAAACAACTTGCATACAACTCAATCCTTGCATTGTCTGATGGGCTGCATACTCAGGCTTTTACACAGATACGTCAAGGGGGAAATGAAGACTGATAAATTCATAGACCGCTTGCATAGAGCTACTTATGATCACCCCAACCTGGATCCGGAAACAAAGCAGAAGCTGTTTAAGATGCTTGCCTTTGACAATGCTAACGATAAGGCTCAGCAGATTTTAGGCACGTTGCAAAAGGGAGCAGAAGTTGTTGACATGCTAGAATTAATGACTAGAACCACAGAGAGACAAAAGGCTGCCTATGTGGCTGCTGCAGTACAAGGCGCCGTAAAGCCACTACTTTCAAAATTAGAAAAGAAGGCAGAAGGGAAAAATGTCAAATGTTTTCGGTATGGGAAGGTCAGACATGTACGGAGTCAATGATCTGTGCCAATAAAGAAATTTCGCTCCATCTGCAAGAAGGATAATCCCCATGCGAGAGTCTGTAGGTTTCAGGGAAACGGACCACGGACCGCGACCCCACGCGTGAAGACGCAAGCTCAGGGAGCTGCATGGGTTGCTCAACCCCCTCCGGAGGACTTTACTCACTCCAATCCGCAACTCCTGGAAGCTCCACAATGGACATGGAAACCACAGTAGATATTACCATCACTGACTCTGCAGTACATCTGGTAGAGACCAATGTAAAGGGACCTCTGGGGGATGGGCTTAGTGCTTTCCTGTTAGGAAGATCATCTGCTAGCAAAAGGGGACTGGATGTAATTCCTGGGGTTATTGATGCAGACTATCAAGGGGTTATCAAAATTATGATTAGGACATTTTTCCCTCCTGTATCTATCCCTAAAGGACCACAGATTGCCCAACTTGTTCTTTTTAAGTCTTGTGTTCCCTGTACAGGATTGAAGGAGTGGGGAACAGGCAGTTTTGGTTGCACAGGTGTTGCAGTGTGAGCCTATTTCCTGTTTTACTTCCCAGTCCCTTCCCAGGTGTGGCAATACCTCTCCCTTCCCCCCTCCCCCTTGCCCCCTTGCTGAGTGAGTTCTGTCAGTCAGTCTTAACATTCCAGCAAGGCCGTTTTGTGGTTGGTCAAGTTCAGAAGATGCCCCTCAGGCCTGTGGTCATTGGCCTGTCTATGTGTCCCTCATTCCCTGAGACCCTCCTCCTCCCACCTGGTTGGTGGTCATCTGTCCCTTCCCCTCCCCCTGTCCCTGGGCTTAAATTGAGCCAGGACCATGCAGTCTGTATTCTGTTGGAGCTGTTACCAAGATTCAGATGTCTGTGACCATGGTGTGGAGAGCTTTGTTCAGACATGGCTTATAGAAAAAGGCCATGATCATATACAGCTGGTTAAAAAGTAAAAGGCAGCTGTAAGCAGCAAGTTCTCAGGCTTTTTCCTTAAAAACAATAAACACCGTGTCCTTGGCTAAGTGATGAGAAAAACATGGTGGAAAACATGGAGTCCTTGAAGGGTGCTCAATAACAAGTCAACAGCAGGATGAGAAAAACAAGTATTAGCCTCGACAAGAAAACCACAGGTATTAGCAACAAAGGAGGGGTTGGCGTGTAATCTGTAACCAATGATGAGCTCGGGTTTTGCAATATGTATGAGCTTAATTAACACTACTATAAAAGTGTGTAAGCTGGATCAATAAATCTGAGATTGATGCTCATCAATTGGATGTGTGCTCGTTCTCCCTTCACTTTCATCAAATGGTGAACCCCGATCGTGATCCTGCGACACACCACGGAGGAGTGAAGAACTGGGTCAGGTCCTGAGAAGCAGCCGGGACAGCAGAAAAGCGCGGAGAAAAAAAAAGCAGAGAAAAAAGAAGCTGAGACGCTCCGTGCTCTGGGTGATCGTAAAGGCGAGCCGGGCCGAGACGTGCTGCTGCGACCTTGAGGAGCTGCAAAAGCGCTTACGATTTAGGTATGGAGAGGAGAGCAGCATATGATTTATTTACTGCATTTTTACAAAAACGGCAGGTAAAGGGAATAGATTTGCAAAAGGATTTACCAGGGCTTTTGATTTATGGCTATGCTAGGGGAGTTTTTATTAATCCCCATACGGTTCACGAGTTAACGGAGTGGCGTAAATTCGGTGATTTATTGTGGGAGGCTACTTTAGAGGACGATAAAACTGCCAAGAAGTTGGGTAAATTATGGAGGGTGGTTCACAATGAATTATTGCAGTACCAGGCCGAGAGAAAGGCTGCTGAGCAGGTAACAGCTGCAAATGGCCGTAATAAAGATTACGATCAGGAGACGGGAACACCACTCGCTCCTGCAATGAGGACGGTTTTCTTGCCTGCTTCGCCGTCCTCCTCTGCTTAAGCAAGCCAGGGTATAGAGCGCGCTTCTGAGGCTTCCGCACCCCCTGAACAACAGGAGCCGTGGCCAAGACCATGCAATAAGCTCCTGAAAATCAATGAGCCGATCCCTGGGGCGGAAAACGACCTAGCGGAGGCTATTGCGAGGGAACGGAGAGTGGCGTGGGCTGCGCTTGCAAGAGAAGCTATGGAAAAGGGGGATGAGGAAGTTATCAGCGCTGCTACCCAGCTGGCTTGTCCTGTTGTATTCAATCCGCAGGAGGGAGGGGGCATGCAGGCTACTATTACAGCTCTTGATTGGAAATTGCTGTCTCAGCTGAAGTCTACTGTTAGTCAATTTGGAGTGAAAAGTGAGCCAGCCAAACAAATGTTAGACTATATTTTTGATACCAGTCTTATTTTGGTGAATGATTGTCGCGGGATAGCTAAATTGATCTTTACTCAACATCAGCAGTTGTTATTTAATGCTCATTGGCAAGGGCTTGTGAATGAATGCGTAGCGGTACAGAGGCAGCAGGGAGACCCTCTCCATGGTATAACTGTTAACGAGCTTATGGGCTTGGGACCTTTTCTTCGTACCGAAGCACAAGCTTTGCTGGGGCAAGAGAAGTGACGGGAGGCTATGAGGTTGGTCAGGCTCGCTATAGAGAGGGTAAAAGAGCCGGGAGGGGTACCCGTGTATATGGGAATTAAGCAAGGGAGAGAAGAATCATTCGGCTCATTTATTGATAAAGCTGCTGCTGCAATCTAAAAGGCCGGGGTGCCAGAATATATGAGGGGGGCATTACTTAAGCAGTGCGCTCTTCAAAAATGTAATTCTACTACTAGGAGCGTGCTTAATACTCTGGGTGCCAATTGGACTATAGAGGAGGCATTAGAGAGGATGGCTTTGATGCCAACAGGACCGCAAGCCTTTGTAGTAGATGCGATCAAACAATTAGGAATAGGCTTACAAGAACAGGCAAAGTCCTCTCAAAGTCAGGTATTAGCTGCTCTTGCACCGCTTCAAGCGTCAGCTGCACTGGCATCAGCAAATAGAGGAGGCCGCATGAAATGTTACCGATGCAGAGGCATGGGTCACAGGCACCGAGAATGCCAGGCTGCAGGACTCTGGTGCCAAAAATGCCGCTCAGTTACTCACAATACGGGCGCTTGTAGACGGAAATCGGGAAACTACCCCAGGAGCGCACACCGCAGCAAACGCGCCCCGACACAAGTTGTCGCTGCAGCAGCAACAGCACCCCCTCCTGCCTCCAACCCACCAAAACAGGGAGCCTCGGCCTGGACCTGGCAGCCACAGTAGATGTTATGTTGATGACCCCGCACACGCAAAAAATTCCGACAGGGATTCATGGACCTATTGTTATACAGGATAAAGCGGTGGGTGCGTTGCTTTTCGGAAGATCATCTGCATCTATGTTGGGATTATTTGTTTTGCCTGGCGTCATTGATGCGGATGACACGGGAGAGATTATGGTGATGGCGTATACCCCTTTTCCCCCACTCCAAATCAATAAGGGACAGAGGATTGCTCAGTTGTTACCACTTGAGCAAGTGACTAAGGGATTGCAGCCTATAAAAGGACAAGAGAGGGGGGAAGTGGTTTTGGTTCTACTGGAGGACTTACCTTGTTGACTTTAAACCTTTCTGAGAGACCCAAGAAAAGGGTGGAAGTGGAATTCAAAGGACAAAAAAGGTCATTTTCAGGTCTACTGGACACTGGAGCAGATTCCAGCATCATTAGCCCTAGCTGTTGGCCTCAACACTGGCCTTTGCAGCCAGCAGCCACCACAGTGGCCAGGGTCGGAGGATTTACCCTGGCTAGCCGTTCGCCTCCTCTCTGGGTTCTCATAGATGGAAAACAGCTAACAGCTATTTTTTCAGTAGTCCAATTATCACCTACCGTGCAATGCCTTATAGGGCGGGACATTATGGCTCACTTGGGGGTGGTCTTAACTAATGAACACCCTTTGGAGTAAAAGCCATTGCTTGGACTTTCCCGATTCCCATCACCTGGACCGTGAACACCCAGGTATGGGTTAAGCAATGGCCCTTAAAAGAGGAAAGTCTCAACACGCACATCAGCTGGTATCGGAACAATTTCAACAGGGACACCTGCGGTTATCTACTAGCCCCTGGGATACTCCAATTTTTGTAATAAAGAAAAAATCTGGGAAGTACAGGTTGCTCCACGATTTGCGTGCTGTTAATGATCAAATGGAGCCTATGGGCGCATTACAACCTGGATTACCTAACCCTGCCATGATTCCAATGGATTGGCCTCTGCTAATCATTGACCTGAAGGATTGTTTTTTCACTATTGCCCTTCATCCACAGGATATGCGACGGTTTGCCTTTACATTGCCTGCGATTAACAGGGAAGGGCCTGATAAAGGTTCGAGTGGACCGTACTCCCGCAGGGAATGCGCAACAGCCCCACCTTGTGTCAGCTTTATGTTAATGCAGCATTGCAACCATTAAGAAAACAATGGCCGAGCACAGTGATACATCACTACATGGATGATGTCTTGTTTGCTCAGCCCGTGCCTTTTACAGAACAACAAATCCAGAAAATAAGGGCCACACTGGCACAGTATTCTTTAGTGATAGCTCCTGAGAAAATTCAAACAACAGCCCCGTGGAAATATCTGGGATGGTCCATGTCAGAGCAAACCGTAAAACCTCAGAAATTGCAGTTGAAAACAAAGGTGGCAACTTTAAATGATGCTCAAAAACTTTTGGGTGATTTGCAGTGGTTAAAACCAATAGTGGGAATACCCAATGAACTACTAAATGAGTTGTGCCCGCTACTAAAAGGAACTGACCCAACCTGCCCGGTGTGAATCACTGACAAACAACAGCGGGTCATTCAGCAAATTCTGGACTGTATTACACATGGGCAGGTTTACCGAAGGGATCCAGAACTACCCATAGACTTGATCATTTGGAATGGTCCACAATATCTTCTGGGAGCGCTAACGCAATTCAAAAAGAAAACGGGGGAGACACGGATACTAGAATGGATCTCCCCTCCGCTACAGCAAACTAAGACTCTTTTTCAAAAAGTTGAAATGTTAGCAGATCTAATAAAGAAAGGCAGAGAAAGGATGTTACAGGTGGCTAGGGCGGAATCAGCTATCATCAGGATGCCAATGACAAAGGACACTTTGGATTGGTACCTGAACAACTCAAAAGAACTGCAGGAAGCTCTGTTAGGTGCATGTTGCCCCATTGAAACTGACAAGCTTCGACCAGCTCTGGTTCAGTGGATAGGGGACTGGGACTGGATAACTCGCCCAAAGCGAGAAAACTCCCCTATACCAGATGCTATTACTGCATTCACAGATGCTGGCAGGAAGTCAAGAACTGCTGCAATAACTTGGCAAGAAAAGGGAGTATGGAAACATCACATTCTGCAAGCAGAGGCAGTGGACAGCCTACAAACCATGGAACTGTTAGCAGCGGTATGGGCAATGGCACAGCTTAAGGAACTGTTGAAGGTTGTTACAGACTCTTTGTATGTTGCAGGAGTTGTAGCAAGAATTGAAGATGCCTCCATAAAGGAGGTACAAAATCAGAGACTGTATGAACTGTTAATGCAGCTGAAGAAGGCTACAAGATCAAGGGAACACGCTTATGCCGTAATTCATGTTAGGAGTCACAAATGGAATGTTGGTTTAGGAGAAGGGAATGATAGGGTGGATAAATTGGTTACTATAACCCAAAACACACCCCTGTCAAATCACCAATTGGCACGAGAAGCCCACTCAATGTTTCACCAAAATGCAAAAGGCTTAAGTAGAGAATTTAAGGTAACACTCACGGAAGCAAAAGCCCTCGTGAGGGCCTGTCCAACTTGTGGTCACCATAATGGGGGTAGTGGTTTAGGCTTAGGAGTAAACCCACGAGGCCTGCAAACAAATGAGTTATGACAAATGGATGTCACACATGTCCCTAGTTTTGGCAGGCTAAAATACGTACATGTGTCTATTGATACCTATAGCAAATATTTGGGCAACGGCTCAGACCGGAGAAAGAGCTGTACATGTGGAAAGGCATTTGTACAGTTGCTTCGCAGTGATGGGTACACCAAAAAGAATTAAAACAGATAATGGTTCTGCCTATATCAGCCAGAGGATAGGGAGATTCTTAAGAAATTGGGGAATCGAACATGTTACAGGCATCCCAAACTCCCCGACAGTGCAAGCCATCATCGAAAGGGCAAATGGTACCTTGAAAAGGTATTTAGCCAAGCATGAGGGAGTAACTGACCCCCAGGCGAGGTTGCTAAAAAGTTTGTTTGTGATCAATCACTTATGTGTATTTGGGGATGCAGGGCAACCCCCGGTGGAATTGCATTATAAGCCACAAGAGATTGCTGAGCAGAAAAAAGAAATATGGGTAAGATACAGGGACCCCAAGACAGGGTTGTGGAAGGATCCTGCTAAGACCCTGTTCTGGGGAAGGGGATATCTCTGTATTTCCACCCCTGCAGGAGCACTGTGGGTACCTGCCAAGTGGACTAAACCTGTTCTTGATGCAGCGATTGGTGGACAGCCTCACGGAAGGGGACAAGGAACGTCTGGAGAAGAAACTGCCCCTGATCCCACGACCACTACTGCTACAGCTGAAGGGACATTCGAAAACGGTCGACAGGGCCGTGATATGCCGCTGCTGGACGGCCAAGGAACCGGTTGACACCGTCGAATCATTATCATCTTTCCACATAAGGGGACCGGCAGAGGAGAACTGCCTTGACTGCCACAGCCCGGATTGTGCCGCTTGGGTAGCACTATATTGTGGGGGTTATGGTAGGACCTTTTGGGTAGAACAGTCATTGCTTTGGCGTTTGTGGTGTAACACCTGTGACCATAAACACACATGGGGCCATGATTGGGAATGGGAACTACGAAGACAGACAGGGCTAAATACAGCTTCAGCCTTAGGTCTTTATGAGTCTCATGAACAGAAAATTTTGGCTTACTATCGGTGGGAGGTACAGTATATTCTGAAAAGGGTTAATGCTCAAAGTAGGTCATTCATAGCCTCTGCAAGGTGTAGAAAATTGGTGCCCTTAACACAGCGTTCTGTTGTAGGACCCGTTAAAGGAGATCCTGATAAGGCATTAGATCACTGCATTAAGAGACTACAGGGGTGGAGACTACAAGTGTCAGGAGTGGTAAAGTTAAAGACTGATAAGAAAAAGAAAGCAAGAGAGAGAACAGAGAAATGAGGCTTATTATTGTTATACTTCTTAGTGCAGTGGTGGCTGGAGTAGTAGGGGTAACACACTTTAATCAACCAAGAGATAATATATGGATAACGCTTGCTAATCAAATTAACCAATCATCATTTTGTCTCAGCCTTGGAGAGGTTACTAACCCATTTGGAACATGCTTGGTGGGACTCCCAGTGTGGTCTCCTGGGGAATTTTGCAGTCTGATCAATAATCAAACTCTATGCATGCGTAATATGACAAACATTAGATTACCTGCGCAGCAAGGGTATACTGCCAGTCAAAGTGACGGCTACCGCCAATGCTTAATAATCTGATCACTTAATACTCCTTTGCACTCTCCTCCAGAGGACTTGGATCTTTTCGGAAGTGCAAACGCCAGTATGACTAACACCTCAAATGGCAGATGGTTCAGTTTTGATCCTTTAAATCTTCAGAAGTTGAATCAGCATAGAGGAACATGGGCTACCTTAGATTCATCCCTGAGTCTGGGCACAGTGTCTCGGCAGCTTTACAGCCAATGTAACGGCAATAACATCGTGACACCGATGAAATTACCCACAGGGATATTTTTAATTTGTGGGGACAGAGCCTGGAATGGTATACCAGCCCGGCCACAGGGTGGACCTTGTTATTTGGGAAAATTGTCATTGTTTCACCCCAATGTATCTATATTAATGCAACTAAGCCAAAATGCAAGCAGACAGAGGCGTAGCCTACATGACTTAGACTGCAGTCAGATAGGAGACCCACGGTTCTGGAGTGAGCTGAAACAAGTAGTGGTTTCAACTATCTTGCCAGGAGGTGCTGCAAACAAAGCTATGAACTTAGCAAAACAACTAGGGTGCTGGGCTAAGGGTGAATTGAATAAGACGTCACAAATTTTAGATATGTTAACTGCAGATGTACAAAGTGTTAATCAAGCAGTTTTGCAAAATAGAGCCGCTATAGATTTTTTGCTTTTAGCACAAGGCCACGGGTGTGAAGAGTTTGAAGGGATGTGCTGCATGAATTTGTCTGATCATTCTGTATCTATTCATGCTAAAATAAAAGAGTTGCAGCAGGGACTTCACAATCTCAAAGAAGAAGAAGGACTGGGAATTGATGAATGGCTTAAAAGTTTGGGACTTGGGCCATGGCTGAGGAACCTTGTGACATATGCTATAGGGATACTAGGTGTGTTTTTAATGCTTTTGCTTATTTTACCTTGTATTTTTAATTGTATTCAAAATATGGTCAGTAGAATGATAGAAAGAACTTGGCAGACTAACCTCCTTGCGCAAAAAGAAAAAAAACGGGGGAAGTGGAGAGAGTTTTGTTCAGACACGGCTTATAGAAAAAGGCCATGATCATATACAGCTGGTTAAAAAGTAAAAGACAGCTGTAAGCAGCAAGTTTTCAGGCTTTTTCCTTACAAACAATAAACACCATCTCCTTGGCTAAGTGATGAGAAAAAAATGGTGGAAAACATGGAGTCCTTGAAGGGTGCTCAATAACAAGTCAACAGCAGGATGAGAAAAACAAGTCTAAGCCTCAACAAGGAACCACAGGTATTAACAACAAAGGAGGGGTTGGCGTGTAATCTGTAACCAATGATGAGCTCGGGTTTTGCAATATGTATGAGCTTAATTAACACTACTATAAAAGTGTGTAAGCTGGATCAATAAATCTGAGATTGATGCTCATCAATCGGATGTGTGTTCGTTCTCCCTTCACTTTCATCACCATGGAATAAAACTCCGGATATAAACCCTCTGACGGAATCCGCTCCTTTTGTCTTCACTGTTATCTGAAGCCTTTCCACCAGAGGTAAACTGAGTTTCTAACCTTGCCCGTAGTTGTTCCAGTGCCTAGCTGCAACATCCAGCCAGCCCAAAGTGTCCCTGAGGTGAAACACCACAGTTGCCGCCTTTGGCCCAGCAGCAAGGGTCAGACGAGCCCAGGCACGTTGTACCTGGTAATATTGGGATCATATTCCAATACACAGGTAACCCAGAAGTGTACTGGGCAATGGACATTACGAGAGGTAAACCGGATAAGCAGGTAACCCTGACATCCCAATGGTAATTCTATCACCAAGAGACTCACAATTGTTACTGGAGCAGATGTAACAATCATTTTAAGCACTATATGGCCCAAAAATTGGCCAGTAGTTAATCCTGTTTTGGGAATTGCAGGGATTGGTGGAACCCAAGAAACTCGATTAAGTAAGGAGGTAATTACTTTTACTTTCCCAGATGGAGTGAACATAACAACAAGATCCTATGTCATGCAGAGTCCCGGAAATTTGTCAGGTTTAATTGGTAGGGATATATTGAGTCAACTAAAGGTCACAATTGTTACACAGCCTTTTTAGCAGTGGCTGGAGGACAGACCATGGCAATCTGAGTGTCTGGTACTAGGACTAACAATTTTTACTGATGCAGGCAAACGGTCTAAAAGGGCTGCTTGTACGTGGCAGAAAAAGGGTTCATGGAATCAGCATATAATTCCTGGGGAAGTAGGAGATACATTGCAAACCTTGGAGTTGAAGACAGTTATTTGGGCCTTTGAGAATTGGAACGATCAGTCTATTAACATCGTTTCTGATTCACTTTATGTGGTTGGCTATGTACAACACCTTGAAAGGGCAGTAGTTAAGGAAGTTAATAACAAACATTTGTATTCACTTTTAAGCTGACTACCGAGAAATTTGAACCAACGCCGACAGGAGTATTTTATTACTCATGTTCGCAGACATCAAAATCTCCCTGGTCTGTCTGAAGGTAACGCTCGAGCTGATCGGTTGGTTGCCACTGTCTGGCCAATGCCAACTTCCAATAAATTTCAACAAGCAAAAAATTCTCATGCCTTTTAACATCAATCCGCAAAGATGTTGGTTAAACAATTTGGTATCCCTCTTACTGATGCCACTGCCATTCTTCCCAGATTGTCAAAGGGATGGCATTGGCTTAGGCACTGGTGTTAACCCAAGAGGTACCCAACCTTTGCAATTATGGCAAATGGATGTAACACATGAAGCAGAATTTGGCCAGAAGAAGTTTGTGCATGTTTGCATTGATACTTACTCTTGTGTTATATGGGCTACCCCTTTAATGGGTGAGACAGCACATCATGTTGAGAAACATTTGTAAAATTGCTTTGCAGTGTTGGGAGTCCCTTTAGCCATCAAGACGGATAATGTCCCTGCTTATTGTTCTTTTAAGTTTCAATGTTTCTGTAACTTATGGGGTATTCATCATGATACCGGTATTCCACACAACCCTACAGGTCAGGCAATTATTGAGTGAGCCCATCAGACATTCAAGGGCATGCTGCAAAAACAAAAAAGGGGAATGATAGGGTTATCCCTGGAAGAAAGGACAGCTAAGGCTATCTTTGTACTTAATTATCTCAGAACAACAGGAGATAGGGACGAACCACCTATTCTTGTGCATCATGCCCTCATATGTAGGCCATGTGAGGAATTACCTGATGGTATTCAAGTCATGTTTAAAAGCCCAGACACGGGGATGTGGGATGGGCCAGCAACAGTGAAATTAATGGGAAGAGGTTATATGTGCTTACTTACAGATAAGGGATTTAGCTGGATTCCAGCTAAGTGGGTGAAATATTACCTAAAGTCACACCTGCTAGCTAATGCTCTGTCCAGAAGCAGAACGTCGGTGACAACACCCACCCCAGACACACCTGAACCCGATACTCCAGCACCTGAGGGTTGAACAATGGTTGAACTTTTTTGCACAGCTATTAACAGATGCGGACCAACTAGCTGGACCTGGGGTTATGGTAACCAGTAACAACAACTTACCACCACTTCCAATACAAGTCTTAAACCAAATTGAACAAGTTTGTTTTGTTCATGGCTATTTTTGCAAACCATGGATCAGGGTCCAGTGTGTTAAATGCAAACTAAAGTGGTGGCGACAAGTCCATCAGGAAAATAATCTCTTTATAGCTCGCAGGAAAAAGGAAAAAATTTAGCTCTACTTATTTAGCTTGCAATAGATGTTTTAGTATATTTAATCTGCTTAATGTTGAGCCCGCGCTAGAAATATTTTTAGGGCCTAGTCATAGAAGACAATCTCCCCCTGAACCCCTTAGAGGGATATTTTTACAACGTTGGAATTTTAACCAGGATTTAGCCCTTATTGAAACACAGATCAGTGAGTTTTGCTTTGGAATCAATTTGCTTATCATTGGCTACACCTTCTGATCCTTTTCGTACTTGTTTATTTGGGGTTCCATTAGATTCTATGGAAGAATTTGGACCTTGGACTAAAGTCATGGTGCACAAAAATTTAAATTATGCTTGGTCAAGTTGGTGCAGAATCCAATGGTGGAATATCCAGGGTGGACCAACCTCTGCAAATTGGTGAGACACTTTTGGGATTCCAATGAACCCCCTGGGAGCACAAGCTTTTACAATTGCCCAGGGATTGAATATCACCAGCATGGAGCTACAGGAGCTAGACATCCTGGGTTCTATGCCAGGCAATTACTTTCTATTTTTTGGGTATTATTCTGTGGGCTCAGATTTGTTTAGCATAAAAGAGGGACGACCAAAAAATTATAGCATTTGGATATCACCTGGCTCCTCATGGTACTACAATACCACAGATTATTGTAACAATCGGATAAGACCTTTACCAATAGAGCAAGGTGCAGCTAAAATGCTACCTCCTGGGGTTTTCCCTCATTTGCGGGGATAGAGTCTGGCCTGCAGTGCCCCAGAAAGCGTTGGGAGGACCACGTTATTTTGGCAAACTAACATTATTCGGTCCTAACATCCACCAGATGCTTAACATCAGTCACAAGTTGCAACGCTTGAAACGTAGTGTGCATCAGTTGGGCCCTGAATGTAGAGATGAGGTACAATTATGGGACTCATCATCAGTTATATTGGCATCATTTTTCACACCAGGAGTAGCCTCGGCATAGGCCCTCACCCAATTAAGGCAACTAGCATGTTGGATAGGGAAACAAATTACCATCACGTCCACAGTGCTAGATGAACTCACCACTGATGTTGATAGCATACGCCATGCTGTGTTGCAAAATAGGGCTACCATAGATTTTTTATTGCTAGCACAAGGGCATGGGTGTGAAGATTTTGAAGGGATGTGTTGCATGAACCTCTCTGATCACTCTGAATCAATTCACAAGAAACTTTTGCAACTTAAAGAAAACATGAAACTTACAGTTCTTAATAACTCTTTTGATGAGTGGTTAAAATCTTGGGGCATTAATGGTTGGCTGAAAGACTTAGTTCGCTTTGGCATTGTGGTTTTTTGCATTATTTCAGTGATTTTGCCTATAGTACCCTGCTTATTACAGTGCGTGCAAAGAATAACTGAATGTGCTATTAATTCAATCTGGCTTGTGCAAAAACAAGACGGGGGAATTGCTGAGAGTTTTTTGCAGGACAATGGACATATGCAACATATGCACAATCCAGCCTTCATAGAAACTGAGTAAGATCACCATGCCCTTGAAGGACACAAAAGGAGAAGAACACGCTCAAAAGCAGACAGTTCAGGATGCAAAGGCAGACAAGAAAACTACAGCCAGATGCATGAAGAGGAAAGACTAACAAAAATGAACTGAAATATTAAAACGCGTGCGTAAAAAGGATTTAAACAATCATGTATTAGCTTGAGGCATGAACAGTAGAGAACAGTATAAAAATGGCTCACTTTTTGTAATAAATTGGCTTCACTTGATCATATTGATCATGGCATGATGTCCTGTTAATGATCCTCCGCAACCAGTGACATGACCTGAGGGAATAGCCGGAAGTTGTGTCATAGGAGGTTTGAGTTGGATATTTGGAAAAGTTTCTTCACCTAGAGGGTGTGTGGGCATTGGAACAGGTTCCCCAGGGAAGTGGTCCAAGCACCAAGCCTGCCAGAGTTCAAGAAGCAATTAGAAAACACTCTCAGGCACATGGTGTGACTCTTGGGGATGGTTCTGTGCAGGGCCAGGAGTTGGACTCAATGACCCTGGTGGGTCCCTTCCAACTCAGCATATTCTGTGAATCTGTGATATGCTTACTTGACTTGTGAAATCAGTCAGGAGATAGATGATAGATAGAGGCATAGGTTGATAGATACATGGATGGATGGATGGATGGATGGATGGATGGATGGATGGATGAAATGATACGTAATATAATCTATATAAAGTTCTGAAGTGTGCTAGACAGATGAGGAACTGAAACATATAAGGAAACTGGCTTGATTTCACCAATTAAACCAATTGTAGATGGTTATCTTTGGCAATCTGTTTTCAGTTTGGAATCATATAAGGTGTTGCCAGTGTTTGACTGAGGGTCCTGCAAGATAATTTTTTTCTTTCACATGGACTTACAAATCACTCCACAATTCTGCATAACATTAGTTCATACCTTGAACCTAGAAAGACTTATACATGAATTTAACTCAATATGCTATTTTAATAAAAATAACAGGCCTGTGGCCTTCATTAAATGCTCATTAGGCCTCAGCCTTGAAAACAACACATGGGATCAGCTCTTCCTGAGCTTATCAGAAACACTGCCTTGCTCCCAGGAACTGCTGTAGTCTAACAAGCTCCTGTTTTCCCTGTGAACAACCTTGGAAAATATTCAGTGCCTTAATGGTATAACATTCCTGTTCTCACATTTCCAAAGAAAGTGCTGATCCAAACTATGTCCAGGATGAAACATTGTTATGACTAAAGCCTACATTCTTGCAACCCGATGTGGTTTGACACTGGCCCAAAGCCAGACACCCACAAGAGTTGCTCACTCACCCTCCCCTGCCATAGCTAGGCAGAGGAGAGAAAAAAAAGTTAAAGAAGGTTTCATGAGTTGAGATAAGGACTAGGAGAAAACACTCCAAGGGCAAAACAGATTCAACTTAAGGTTGCAACGTGAAATTTATTACTAACAGAATCAGAGGAGGATAATGAGAAGTAAAATATGCCCTTAAAACACGTTTCCCACCCAGCTCCTCCCTCCTTCCCACTGGCATCACAGGGAGACAGGGCATGGGGATTTTGATCAGCTCATCACTGAGATTTTCTTCTGCTGCTCTGAGAGAGGAGTCCTTCCTGTGTGAGACCGTGGGGTCCCTCCCATTTGAGACAGTTGTCTGTGAACGTCTCCAGCGTGTGTGACAGCTACAGCTAGTATAAGCTGCACAGACAAAATTGGCTGGGCGATGTTGAGACCTTGACCAATCAGGTGTTCAAGCACGGGAATTTTGATGCCCCTATAAAAGGGAGCATTCAATAATAAACATTGGCTAATGTTGCATGAACTCGGTATGTTCAGTTGTGTGCCTGTCTCCAAAACTGTGACAAGTGGTAAACCCCCTGTCCTAGGGTGACGTTATGATGCTTGTATCCCCATTCATGTGTTCTGTTAATGTTGGATATTCTGTTCTGTACCTTTAAGACTGGCTCTGAAGAGTGAAAGTTTTGTTTTGGTTTTTCTAATCAGCCTGGCAGGACACAGAGACTGCCGCTTTTGCTGCTTTTGCTTTTCGCTTTGCTCGCTCTTGCTTCTTGCTTGCTTTGTTTCTGCCTGCTTTTTGCTTCTGCTCTTTAGCTAATTTAGCTAAACAGTCCAAATTTCTTCCTGGACTGTTTCCCCTCTCCTTTTTCCGACCATCTGGAACCTGCTCCGGACTGGGACCTGGGAACACCGAGAGTTTACACCTTATGGCTGCAGCAGCTGCCCCAGCGCTGGAGGGACTGAGAACAGAGCAACCACCCCCAAGAGAGACTTTCTGAATTTGTCATCTTTTTCCAGAGTTGTGTCATCCGGTATTGTTCATTTTGTGTGCTGGGGGGTGTTGTGCCTGGTAAATAAACAGGTTCTTTCCACTTCTCTCTGAGGAATTCTTCCCGAACCGGTTGGGGTGAGGGGCCCTGTGGGTTTGCTTTCTGGAGGGGCCCTCTTTTGGAAACTCTCTACCAAATTTGCCCTAAACCAGGACACCCCCAACGTGATACAACAGCTGTCGCAGATAGAGAAGGAAGACAGAGGGCAGTGTGAAGAGCTGCCTAACTCCAGACCCTTGTAAATACCCCTGTGAATAGAAGAACACTGCCAGAAAACATGGGAAGATGAATTTCAGTGGAAGAACAGCCAGTTATTAAGGCATGGACCCTCCTTTATGGGAATGGGGTGTAGAATATGAAGAGTATGCTTTGTTAGCATTGCTGATGTGGTCTAAGAGCCATGGGTTGGACACAACTAAAGAAGCCACCCTGGATTTAAAAACTTGTGGGCAGACTGGGAGATTCATAATCTAGGCAACCTTCATAGGCGATGAAGCTTCCATAAAAGTTATAAAGCCCTGCAGGCTCATTTTGGACTTGTTTAGGCAGTTAAAAACTGAGACATGCAGAGAGGATGGGGCACCGGGCTTGCAGGAGGAGATGACAGGCAAGGCAGTCTTGCCAAACCACTGTACCATGTCAAGCAGTGGAGTTGTGTTGTGCCGAGACATCTCACCTGTGGAGCGCTCTGCAGCCGCACCAAGCCACTGTTCTGCATTGGACCATGCTGCCATGCTGGGCAAGAGCTCTGCAGCTGTGCCAGACCACGCTGCATCCTTTTCCACCACAGACGTGCTCAGACTGCCTCTGCTAAAGGCTGATTGGTTTGGTTGCAAAACCGTGCCTACAGTCCAGCCTCTGCTTGGCATGCCCACTCACCATCGTGACTCTTGGGCAGATGACGGAGATGCGTCAGCACATGTACCTGGAAGCCAAACCACCCTCATACCCGGAAGCACCAGCAGGACACAGAATCCCAGGACTGCAGCGCCATGCCTGCTGCTGCTGCTACAGCTGGAACTGGGACAGCCACAGGGACACATAATGGCTAGGGACTTTGGAGACACCTGCAGAGGGAACCTGAGCCATCGCCCATCTGCCAAACGCCAAAGGAAAGCCTCTGCTGTGCTGCTGACAGCTACACCCGATCCAGTCAGTGTCTGGAGAGAGGTGAAGCGAGCAACAATCGCAAGCGGGGATTTTGAAGGCGCAGATAAAATCAACATGCCTATATCAGGTGGTTAGGACCCTGGGGACGGGATGGTTGAAGCATACCCAGTGCTGAGAGGAAGTGGAACCATGCGAGATAAGTACACACCTTTTCAGTGGCCGATCCTCTCTGAACTGTGCCAGCATGCTGCAAAGCATGGACTAGGGTCTCCTGCAGTAGCAAACATGCTGCAATTTCTAACTGCAGAAGAAGTAACTCCTTTAGATATTAAGCAGCTAGATAAATTGATATATACCCCAGTTCAATATATGGTATTCGAGTCCACCTGGTGATGCAGTGCAGAAAAGCAGGAGCTACAAAACCTAAGTTTTGCAACAAGATCCACATTTTGGGACAGGGGTTTCTCAGCTCCTAGGACTACCACCAGTGGGAGACTCACAACTTCAAGGATGGTTACATCCATTGGTGCTGGCAAAAGTAAAAGATTTGGGGATGCAGGCTCTGTTCAAAGTGGCAAACATGGCTAACCCAACCCAACGAAATTCAAAAATCAAACAAGGAGTTAAAGAACCATACTTGCAATTTATAGAAAGACTGCAGGATGCCATGGAAAAACAAATTGTAAATATTGAGGCCAGAAATTGATTAATTTTACAATTGGCAAAGGACAATGCTAAGGAAGATTGCAGAAAAATCATAGAACTGTTGCCAAATGAAAATCCATCTTTAGATGACAGGATAAATGCCTGTGCCCAAGTTAGATCTGAATCCCGTAGCATGTCTTTGTTAGCAGATTCTATTGCAGCTGCTGTATGACTGTCACCCCGTTGCTACAGATGTGGATGAAAAGACCACATGAAAGCAAACAGTCCTCGCAAGCCAATTCCACTGGGGACATTTCAAGGACAGAGGAATGTAAATGCAAACTGAAAGAGATGTGGGAGATCCGGTCATGTGGCCAGACTATGCTAATCCAAAATCCATATTAATGGACAACTTCTTAAGGACCAGGAAAATGGGAGACTGGGTGCAAGAGGAAGATACACGACGATACAAACATCTTCCAGCCTTCCTGTGCAAGCTTATGTGACCAGCTCACAGGAAGGACAAGAGGATCAGCTGAAATTGATGTTTTCACCTTAATCCCAACAATTATAAGCACATTAAAGATACTTAAGATCCCTCTCAAGGCCCAGGAGCCCATAGGAAAAGGACTAAGTGCACTGCTGATCGGAAGATCAAGTGCCATTCTATAAGGTATTTTTGTACACCCAGGTATTATAGACTCTGATTTTACAGGACAAATACATGCTTTCGTATCAACCCTTACTCCACCTGTGATGATTCCTGCTAAACCCCGAATTGCTCAACTCATCCCTTTTAAGTTTTCTCTCCCCAGAACAGATTCTAGGTCGCGAGGAGATTGAGTCTTTGCATCAACAAGAGAGCCCCAGGTGTACTGGACTCAAGTCGTATGTGATCAAAGACCTAATATGGTTTGTACCATCACAATGCCTTGGGCAGTCCCTCACAGATAGAGGTCAGTGGAATGATTGACACAGGGGCAGACATTACCATAATTTCTGCCAACATTTAGCCTCCATCGTGACCTACCACTGCTGCGGGATCTGTCATTGTTGGCCTTGGAGGGATCACACAGAGCTGGTGGAGTAGCAAACCTGTGTTGGCCAAAAATCCTGAGGGTCAGACAGCAATGATTTGGCCATACATCACCGTTGCACCACTTAAGCTGTAGGGGAGGGATATTCTGTCAGCATGGGGCATCCTGGTGGGGATGAATTTTTAATGGGGCCCACTGTATTAAAGGGCGTAAAGTATCCCACATTAGCCCTAAATTGGCTCACTACACAACTGTCCTGGGTTGACAAGGAAGTGAGTTTTTCGGGAAGCTGTGGTCAAACCAATCAGTGGTCAGATTTGAATATTGGCACCTGGTGTGGCCACTGAAGACATGGATATGCATCTGAGAACATAGGGGATTCAAAAGCAGAGAAATCCCAGGGGAACTCTCTCTTGGTTCTTGTCTGTGAAAGAGGTCAGGCCTCCCCTGCCCAGCCACAGGCTGGGCAGGGGAGGGGAAGCCATGCGATCTCGGCTGAGGTAGGCCGGAGCCTTGGACAGAGAAGGGGAGTGAAGGCTCCTGCAGGACGGAGGGGTGGAGAACCACTGAGATGTTCTGGGCAGACCCAGAGAGAGACAGTTTCCATCCCCTCAGAGAGAGAGCCTGCCACCTGGAAATTTGATACCATGTGATACCATGTGCTGGCAGCATGGCAAGAAGGTGCCCGGCCCCATGGGAGTTCTGGGCAGGCAGAGCCCGAGATTTTAACCCTTTTCTTGGACAATGAAAACTTTGCAGAACATTAACCCTCCTAGAAGAGAGACAGACATGAAATAGAAGGAAATGGGCAAGTGTGGTGAAGGTCTGAGCAAGTGAAGGATGTCAGAAGAAGATGGGGAAGAATCCTAGGTGGGAAGAGATGATAGAGTGGCCTTTGGCTTGACTTTTCTTGCATAGCCATAGACGGAACCAATTTCCTGTAACAGAGACTGCATTTAGGGGGAGGCAATGGCTTCAGCCAAGAAAGTGACCTGCTGCAGTGACGCTGAGTGCAGGAGTGAAGAGAACAGAGAAAGATGAGGAGGCTGTGGTGGTGCCCTCTGTCTTCAGGGAAGAAGATCTCTGTTCTTGAGACCCTCGGCCCCAGGGGGAGTGAAAATGGGGGGGGCCTTTGTCCTGAAAGTGAGAAACTGTTGCTTTCTTGGTACTTGGCAAAGCATCCTTAAAAGAGAACCCTATCAACAGTTTTGGTCCATGAACAGTGGTGAGAGCACTGTACATGGAAGGAAGGAAGATGTCACCATGGCAGATTTTCTCCAGGTGGTACCACGTGTGACATGGAAACACAAGAGGTTTCAACTGTGTTTCCTGGGGAAGACTATGGTACAAGAGAGGTTCCTCTCTCCCTTGATGAACTGAGAATTGATTATCTGAGGGATGGTAACTTGACTGAGAATCCAAGGTTTTGTCTCACTGTGCTTGGGTAGAAAATGGATGGGGGGAGGAGGAATGTTTCAGAAGGTTTTCATTTTGAATTCTGTGTGTTCCTTCTATAATAGGAGTAGGTTAATAAAGTTGGTTTTTTTCTTTATTTCTAAGCTTGAGCCTGCTTTGTTCTGGTTCTGGTCGCATCTCACAGCACTCATTTGAGAAAAATATATTTTCATGGGGGCACTGGCATTGTGCCAGTGCCAAACCATGACAACAACCTGTGTGGGTTACACAATGGTGCCTTGAGAAAGAGAAACTGCATGCCCTTAAATCCCTGGTACAAGAGGAACTAGTTCAAGGGCACATAGAACCATCAATGAGCCTTTGGAGCTCTCTGGTATTTGTTATAAAAAAGAAATCTTGCAAATTAAGTTTGCTCCATGACTTGAAAAAAATCAGTGCTGTTATGTAAAGCATGGGTGCTTTGCAACCTGGTATGCCATCAACTGTGGAGGCCTTTGAGCCTATTAGGGAAGCTTCTAGGATGTTGCCCTGGAAAAATTCACCACAGGCTTCAGGAATACCTGTCTCCTTAGGGTGAGTCATGTGACGGTGTTCGCAGGGGTCCAAGGATGAGGGAAGAGACGAGGATCTGACTCCATGTTTCAGAAGGCTTGATTTATTATTTTATGATATATATTATATCAAAACCTTACTAAAAGAATGGAAGAAAGGATTTCATCAGAAGGCTAGCTAAGAATAGAAAAGGAAGAATGATAACAAAAGCTTGTGTCTCAGAGAGTCTGAGCCAGCTGACTGTGATTGGCCGTTAATTAGAAACAACTCTATGAGACCAATCAAAGATCCACCTGTTGCATTCCACAGCAGCAGATAACCATTGTTTACGTTTTTTTCCTGAGGCCTCTCAGCTTCTCAGGAGAAAAAATCCTGAGGAAAGGATTTTTCAGAAAATATCATGGCTACAGAGTTGAAAGGGGGTTCTCCCATGGTGCTCTGCAGCTACGTTCATCTGCCCTTTCCTCATAGGTCACTGTCTCTTTGCCCTGCCCTTTGTACTACCCCTGTGCCCTCAAATGATTGGCTTCTGACCCCATACCTAAGCCAGGGCCCTGCACTGTTTGTTCATCTTTTGTCCCCAGAATCCTTCAGCATGACTCTACAATAAACCTCTCTGGGACTCTATATAAAGACCCTTTCCATCTTTCTTCACTGACCTATCCGTGGTGAGAGTGTGGATTGAGTGGCTGTCTGTACTTGCCCGAGTGGCTTTCTCAGAAGATGCATTTGGGAAAGGTAGCAGCAAACACCATCCATATTACCACGTGCCAGTTTTCAGCTTCTTTTTTTATACCTCTGTCGAGGTCAGGATTGAAGGCACTCGAGACAGTATTTCATGATCAGGTTAGATATTTATTTTTTCTTATCCATGTTACAGTCTCACAGCAGTGAGTTCTACAGTATTTCACTAACAAGGTAAAAAATGGCTAAATATTTAATTACAAGGTCTTTTAAGGCTAAACTATCCAATTAAGAAATGACACCTTAATTATTTTCACTTTTAACCCAATAACTAATCACTCAAAGTCCACAATGCGGACTTTTCTGGCCAATTACAAAATACCACCCAAACCCATGAAGAAGAAGGTGTAGAAGAAGGTAAAGAAGAAGGACCAGCCTCCACTCTAAAACCTCCATCTTGCTCTATATTTATTACTATATTCTAAATTCTTAAACTCTAAGTTTTCTACCCTGTGATATTACACACTTCTAATCAAACTACACACCCATAATCCCAGTGCTATCAATCAATTTTGGAAGCCTTCTCCATGGCCTCAGGTCAAATGCAGTGCTCTCCCGGGAGAGTCAGAGTCTGTCAGCATAGAAAGTCTAAAATTCTCAGCATCCAGAACTCCAACAACCATGCTGTTACAACCTCCTACTATGATACCTGCCACCTGGGACATTCTGATTGTGGACTTAAAATATTGCTTTTTTACTATTTCATTACACCCTGAAGATATCCCAAAGTTTGCTTTTACAGTGCCACCCATCAGTAACATTGCACCAGTCAAGCATCATCAGTGGAACGTTTTGACACAGGGCATGAAAAACAGCCCCACAATTTGTGGTATGTTGCACAGATGCTCTCATCAGTAAGAGAACAATTTCCAGGGGCATACTGTTACTACTACATGGATGATATCTTGAAAGGAACCCCAACCAAAAAAGACCTTTCACAGATTCAGCCAAGCCTCATGCAAGCATTAAAAACATTTGGGCTTCAGGTAGCACTGGAAAAGGTGCAGCAGCAACCACCATGGAAATACCTAGGACTCAAAATAATGGATCAGACCATATAGCCACAAACTTTTCAACTTTCAACAAAAGTTCAAACTTTCAATGATGCACAAAAATTTCTGGGTATCATAAACTGGGTTAGACCCTATCTAGGATTGACCACCCAACAACTGGCACACTTATTCAACATTCTTAAAGGTGATCCTGAGCTAACTTCTCCCAGAAAATTAACCCAGAGGCAAAAGCCACTCTCAATGTGTAGAGCAGGCCATAACAAACAGACAAGTCCACTGGATATGTCCAGAGGTGTGCATTACTGTATTTATTTTTATCATTGATTTTCACCCTACTGGTATTATTGGACAGTGGGATACTCAGTAGTCCGACCCATTTCACATTCTAGAGTGGATTTGCCTACCTCACCAACCTAAAAAGATGGCACCTATCATCTTCAAGTTGATTGCACAATTAATCATCAAATTCTGTCAGAGATGTTTACAATTTAATGCAAGAGATCCTTCGAAATTTATTATACCTGTGACACAAGAACATTTTGAATGGTGCTTTGCCAACAGCACAGCTTTACAAGGTGCCTTGCAAACATTCTCAGGACAAATTACTTACCATCTACCAAGCCAGAGATTACTGCAGTTGAGTGGGATCACTGCATTATCTCTAAAGCCACTAAATAGTCACACATCCCGAAAGGGTGTTACAGTATTCACCAACGGTTCTGGGAAAATGGGAAAAGCTATTTTAACATGGAAAGAGGAAGGTGGATGGCAAACACTGGAAGGTTGTGAGAGTGGATCACCACAGTTGGTGGAGCTACGTGCTGTAGCTATGGCTTTCCAACATTTCCTCCATATTCCTTTAAATGTTGTGACTGACTCTGCCTACGTTGCTGATATTACACAGAGATGAGACCGAGCACTAATAAGAGAAATTGACAATGCACCACTATTTGACTTACTAAAAACTTTGTGCCATACCATCCAGGCCAGAACTTGCCCTTATTACATCTTACACATCAGAAGTCATACAAATTTACCAGGTTTCGTTACAGAGGGCAGCTCTCCAGCAGATTGGCTAGTTAGCCTTGCTTGGACAGCACCACAACCAGACATGCTTGCACAAGCAAAGGCATCACACACTTTTTTCCATCAAGGTGTTTGAGCCTTACAGCGACAATTCCTGCTGTCAAACACAGAGGCTCGTAATATACTTAACACCTGTGCTGACTGCCAAGGCCACACTGCACCACTGCAGATGGGGGTTAATCCTTTTGGTTTACAAGCTTTACAAATCTGACAAACTGATGTCCCACATATTCCTGAATTTGGCCATTTAAACTATGTGCATGTGTCAATCAATACCTTTTTCATCGGTTATATGGGCTTCAGTACACACAGGAGAAAGGAGTTGGGTATTGCACATTGCCTTTGCTGCTTTAGGTATTTCCCAATACCGTTAATACAGACAATGGCCCTGCATATACCTCACAAGATACAAGATAATTCCTACAGCTCTGGGGTGTGTTACATCACACTGGTATTCTCCACTCACCAACAGGACAGGCCATAGTGGAACATACCCATGGCACTTTAAAATGTATTCTTGATAAATAGAAAGGGGGAATGTCTGGTAAGATCCCACAGAGTAGAGTGGCTGTTGGAGATGAAGGGGAGACGACCATCCTTTAATGCATCGAACTCCAATTTTATTGATCAATCAATCACCTTAAATAACAAAGTTAACGAACTTCATGCATATTCTGTAATCCAATTTCATGATAGGCTAACAGAGAAACTTCTAACCACTCCTCTTGTTTTAGAATACCTACAATTGTTTATTAAAAACAGAACCAGTGTTCCCAAAACTTCTTCATCAGTTCTCAGGGTGCCAGCTTTTCCCAGAGACGGTGTTCTTCTTGTTATGGGAAGACAGCCTGAGAACTTTGTTGTTTATAAAGAGAGTCTAATTGTTTATAGAAATCAGAAGGCTGAGAACTGTTAGAAACTGCTTTACTTTTCTCTTCTACTTTTCTCTCAATTGTATGTCTCATGGCCTCTTTCTTTAAGCCATTCCTGAAAAACTCTCCAACAAGTGGCTAAAGCTATATATACCCTAAACCATTTGACAGTATTAGCAAGTTCCCAGAATCCAGTAATTTTAAATAACTTTATCATTACAATTATCCAGTGATGTCCAGTTGCCCAAACCCAAGGTAATGGCGCGAGACATTATCACCAATATATAGGAAGGTCCTTGGGGTCTCATTACTTGGGGACATGGATACGCTTGTGTCTCCACAGATACCGGAACATGATGGGTACCTGCCAGGTGTCTATGCCCTGCACTACATCCTGCTCAGGACCACAGTCAGCATCTTCCTGATGGCCCCTCAGCAGACGTCATGGAGCAGTGTGTGGAGCAGTGATTGAAACAACTTGTGCACCTATGGCATGGAAATCTGGCACCTACTGCATGGAAATCTGGGACTCTTGAGGTGACTGTGGTAGATAGGGACAGGCGGTCGGAAGATCTTGCGATGTAACGGGAAGGCAGGACCCTCTGTTCCCCTTAGATAAGAAATTAACATAGGAATGTAGCCTCCCTAAACCGAATACCAGTAACTTTCCATTCCCTACCCAGTAACTTTCCACTCCTTACTAACCATAGATGGTAAAGACAGACCCCTCTGACGTAGAAGACCCCCTAGATTATAAAATACCCACGAGATGAGATAATAAAGGCTTTTGGACCGTCTACCACATTGGTGTTTGCGTGCTCCTTGGCCCGAGTGACCCTGGAGAGTGGGTCGCCGTGCCGTTTCCTCAGAACCAGGTCGCCTTGCCTTATACCATAAGGCAACAGGTGACAATTTATTTAAGCATTTTATTTATTTAAAGATATGAAGATTTAAGGACTATCTATTTAAGGACATGAATCACAAACCTGAACTAAGACGAATTGTTTCTTCTATTAGTTGTTTTTTCTGATGGTTTTAAAGTTGAATGGTTTCTTTTTTGTAGTGTTAAGTTGTAAAATTGTAACTTTTAAGCAATCACCTTGTGGCATACTAGCCTGAAGGATTTTATTACTGGTGATCTCGCCTGACAGCTCTTGGATGTGAATGTTACAACTCCAATGATACATAGGATACATCACTGGATAAGGGGGGGGGGAGGTGGCTAGGCTTGTCGAGTTGGGTGGAAAGCCTTATTCGAACTAGGCTCATCATTTTTATCATCATGCTGTCTTTGTCATCCTGTTTGCAAAGAACCCTTGCAGATGATGACAAAGAACACTTGGCATTTTTTAAACAGAAAAGAGGGAACTGTGACAGTTACAGCTGGTCTGTAAGCTGCACAGATAAAATTTGCCATAACAGTCCCCCAACTCAACTAGTCTAGTTCGTTAAAGAGTAGAAGTAAATGAGTCCCCAGATAAGACAGTGATTGGCTGGATTCAAACTCAAACAGGGGACCCCAGCCAATCCCATTCAATCCCAAATGCAGACATCTAATTGACCAGTGAGCTGGGTGGTGTTGAGACCTCAACCAATCAGGTGTTCAAGCACGGGAATTTTGAAGCCTGTATAAAAAGGGGCATCCATTAATAAACCTTGGCTGTTGTCACAGTGTGTTTTCTCAGTGTGTTCAGTTGTGTGCCTGTCTCCAAAACTGCAACAAGTGTGACAGGTGTGGGTCTACTGTCACAAGCAGCAGTCCTGCTACACCCGCTGCAATGTGAGTCACTCCCACAGGCAAACAGTCTTCCCAAAACTGCTGTGGAATGGGTCTCTTTCCATGGGGTGCAGTCTTCCAAGGACAGGCTGCTCCAGCCTCAAAGCCCTTTCTCTCTACCAAGTCTTCCACTGGATCACAGCCTCTTCCAGGCATCCATCTGCTCCAGCATGGGTACCTTCCCCACAGGCTGTGGGTGGATCTCTGCATGTCCTGTGGATCTCCATGGGCTGCAGGGGGACAACCTAATTCATCATGGTCTTCACCACAGCCTACAGAGGAATCTCAACTCTGGCACCTGGAGCACCTCGTCTCCTTCCTTTTTCACTGATCTTGGTGTCGCCATGTTGTTTTCCTTCACATGTTCTCACCTCCTCCTCTTCTCTTACTAGAAGCAAAACCTGTGACTTTGTTTTGATTTTCTTCTTAAATATGTCATCACAGGGGCATTACCAACCTCTCTCATCGGCCCAGTTTTGGCCAGCAGCATGTCCATCTTCAAAGCCATCAAGGATTGGCTTTACTGGACATGGGGGAAGCTTCCAGCAGCTTTTCACAGAAGCCCTCTCTGTGGCCCCCCTGCTACCAAAAACCAGGTCGTGTGAAACCAATACACCCTATAAACAGTAGTCTGAATTGAGACCCTTTTAGCTCTCCTGGGCTGCATCAGACCGTAACCAACAATCTGCCTCTGAGGGGAATGACTCTCAGAGCCAGAGAACTCTCACGTTTGCTATACTTGGAGGATCACTGAACAATGAAGAGTCCAGGGCTGATACCCTCACTCCTTGAGGCCCCATCTAGAGGCGATGAAAAGAGACAGGGAGACGCCAATATGATTAGAAGAATTGTCGCAGACATCTTTTATGAAAAATCCTTTCCTTAGGATTTTTCCTCCTGAGAAGCTGAGAGGCCTCAGTAACAAAATGTAAACATTTATTATCTGCAGCTGTGCAATGCAACAGGTGGATCTTTGATTGGCCCATGTTGGATGTTTGCAATTAATGGCCAATCACAGTCAGCTGGCTCGGACAGAGAGCCAAGCCACAAACCTTTGTTATCATTCTTTCATTCCTATTCTATTCTTAGCTAGCCTTCTGATGAAATCATTTCTTCTATTCTTTTAGTATAGTTTAAATGTAATATATATCACAAAATAATAAATCAAGCCTTCTGAAACATGGAGTCAGATCCTCGTCTCTTCCCTCATCCTTGAACCCCTGTGAACACCATCACAAAGAATCCAACTTTACTGTGGAATACCTTTTCTTAGATACTATTTTAGGAAGGCTAGTAATGTTTTACTTCAATGATTGGGTGAATCATCACATAAACAAACTTATGCATTTTACAAGATCTCTTGCTTGCAGAAGTCTTGATGTAATTTTCTTTTCTGATAAGTCAGTCTGATTGAATCTTCTTGCAATCTTAATTTAATCCTCAAAGTTCTGTTTGGTCTTGCCAAGGCATCCTGTTATCAAATCTCTTATGCTAACCAGGTCCAAAATCCACAATGTCTTGTGTGTCCCAATATCCATCCTTTCACCTGTCAAGAGATTCAAAAGCATCCAAAGTGAGTATTTCACTGATCTCTGATGATTTGTGGAAAAAAACTCCACAACTTCTAAAAGTTGTAAAGTAGGTATGTATTTAATTCGGTGCCAGGCGTATGCAGGATAGCTCCTCAAAGAACATGGGCACTCCCTGCAAGTCCAGACCCCCCCCTTTATCTCCTAACCTGTTGCATATGCATAATGTTTCACAATATGTTCATGCATATTCATTTACTAGGCCCACTTTGCATTAAAATTAGCCCTTATCAGTCCTTCTGAGCTTGAGCAGAGAGCTCTCTGGTCGTCATTTGTCTCCCCAGTATCTTGGCAGCCTCAGGATTTGTCTGCTTCTAGTTTCAAGGTCCAAGGGGCCCCTCTTATCTCCCTCCAGCTTGGAAGCTCACATTCCTTCCACCTTGTTTGGGGCAGTTTTGCATTCTCTTGTCTACAGGCTTTTTTTAGCACAGCAAGTTAACAGACTAAACATGTTAAAATAACACACTTCATCTATGTAAGCAAGCTATAGACTAAACAAGTCAAAACAGCACACTTCGTCTAAATCCGAAATTGATTTATACCCCAAGTTAATTTCTAACCCCATGTCTCACTGTTGCAATGTATTTGCAAGGGTTAGGCCATAGTGTGTGTCAAAAATAGGTTAGAAACTGTTGTAAAATAGTCAATAATTGTTAAGCATGTACTGCTAAAAAGTTTAGTTATTATATTGTAAAAAGGGTTAAAAGGGTAGTTATAAGAAATACGGTACTCAACATGTCGTATTACACCTAAGTAAAGTGCATTCCCCCCCCCCCCCCCCCCCCCCCCCCCCCCCCCGGCAAAAAACGACCCAGCCTGGACAGAACTTTAATGGGCCAATCAAGCGCCTTAAACCTTCATGCAAATGAAGGATCCCAACAGAAACCAATCCAAAGGAGCAAAAAAAAGTATAAAAAAGGGGGCATCTCACACAGTGAATCGGTGCTGCTCCACCTGGAACATTGGGAACATCGCTGCTCAAGAAAGGAAGAAGATCCAGCGCTGGCGCTGCAGCATCCTTGACAGGAACACTCCTGCTCGACCCGTGGGCCACCTAAGCTTTAGGCCTTATAATAAATGCTGAAATCACTTTAGTACCGGGAGTGTGCTTCCGTTTATAACAATGTGCATCAGCCAGCCTGCTTCTAAGTTTATTATCAAAGTCTCAGGAATTCGTCAAGACTATTGGAACATAAATGGTGCTAAATTAAGAAAGAAGAGTCTGAGAAACCGAATACCAAGACCGTAAGAACTAGATAACAGAGGACAGTGAAACACCTAGACTGTAACCAATCATATACTCCAAGAAATGCAGGCAGAAAACGAGTGAACAAGACAAAGGCACCAATCAAGAAGTGTGTACTTAGTAGTTTGTAGATTCTATGTGTGTAATGTAAACAATAAATGGCTTCTGCTTGATCATATTGGTCAGTTGTTCAGGAGTCCTAGATTTCCCGCAATATCTCACTGAGGGGAATTTTTCACAGGTACCTTGCTTGCATTGACTCTTTCTATTTGTGTGCATGCATCTGTGCATATGCTATAGCAAATCTGAGAGAAATACTGCTTTCTTAAGTGTTTAAGTACATTAGATATCTAAGTAAATTAAGCTTGGAAGTAAGGTTAAGTTATAGCTATAAACTTACTTAAATACTGCTAAGTGTTGTTCTTGGGTAAGCTGTTAAAAATAAGTTATAAGCTAAGTGTTGCTAACTGTCATTTTTCTGTTATGTTGCTAAGTATAACTTTGAAGTTGTAACTGTAAGCTAAGTTACATGCTCTTAAGTGCTATTTCTCTGTTAAATTGTTACGGTTAAGTTATAAAATAAGTCAGTGTGAAAAATGCATATTATATGATTGGCTTTTCGCAAATATTAAAATGAATATTATATGTGTCATGTTAAAAAGCTATGCTGTATTAATTTTCTTAAGTAGTGTGTCAAATACAGTTTTAGGTTATAACATATTGTTAAAATAGAAACTATGCTATGTAAGATACTTTTTTAAGAGAGGACTTGCACCAAGATAGCAGCCACAGGACACCTAAACCTTTCAGAAAAAAAAGAATTTATTGCTCTCTTATTGAGTTCTTCCTGCCTTGCTCAGCTCTGAAGACACCATTAGGATTCAGAAGAAGAAGTTGACACTGACCAGACAGAATCCTTTGTTTGAATGGAATTTATGCATCATGTACGAGGTGTATGACTATGCAACAGGCTATTGTTTTTAAGGGTTAATCCTTTGTTAACGGGTGTCCTTTTTCGGGCTTATTTTGCCCAGAAAAAGGTACCCGGACATCCATAACTCTTTGTTTTTATTGTCTCGTATTGTCCTAAATCCTAATTGTCCAATTTTTTATTACTCTAATTATATTACTATTTTTATAACCATTTTATTACTATTAAACTTTTAAAAATTTAAAAACAAGTGATTGGAGTTTTTTCACAGTTAGGTATAAGTTAAGTGTTGTTCCCTTGTTTAATTGTTAGGTTCAAGGTATAAGTTAGGTTAAAGTACTGTTGAGTCCTGCTAAGCTTTTAGGCTGTGCTCCTTTTTATCTTTGCCTGCACTGTCATTTTGTCACACATTTTGGAACATCCCTTTGGTCAGTTGGGGTCACCTGTCCTGGCTGTGTCTCCTTCCAGCCTCCCATGCACCCCCAGCCCACTTGCCAGCATGGCAGTACAAAAAGCCGAAAAGGCCTTGGCTTTGTATAAGCCCTGCTCAGCAATAACAAAAATATCTCTATATTATCAACCCTGTGTTCAGAACAAATCCAAAATACAGCCCCATAACAGCCACTGGGAAGAAAATTATCTCTACCCCAGCTTAAACCAGCACAGTAAGAAAACCTTTGATGTCAACCCTGATCCACAATGATTTGTACACACGTCCTCCTACAAGGTGACTGCTTAAAGGTATGGGTAATTTTCTACTTATGAAATTGATCCTGATGGGTCTTTTCAAAGTTTGATGTCTACAGGTAACCAGGTATGATTTTTTTTCTTTGCATTTCTATATGACAGGCCTAAAAATAACTTTGGGTCAATCAAAAACTTCCTTTAGTACATTTGAGGCTTTTTTATTATTATTTCTTTAGAGTGTTCCATGTTTTCAAAGTGAGTGTTAAATAACTCATTATCTCAATTGCTTCCCAAATTGAACTTCTTGGTTTGAAATTATTTAAGTAGGTTGCCTAAATACATTTGTGTATGTATATGTATACTCTCCAGAAGAAAAGAAGTACAAGATGAAAACAGCAAAGCTTCACAATGCACTTTTTATCCCAAATTTATTACATATAAACAAAACACTATTTTCTAACAAAACAAAATGAAAAGTGATTTTTTTTGTTTCTTTCCCCCCCCTTTTTTTTTCTGGCATTTGGGTCCATAATTTGGTTTTCTCTGTTAAATCAATCAAGACAATAACCATGTATCAGCTTATTCCAAGGAGGAAGATGATGGTCAATGGAGCTCTTTGACACACAGTTTACCTGCCAAAAGTTTTCAAAAGCAAAATTCTTCACAAGAAGATGTCACTGGCACCTCTGACAAGAAATGTTGAAGCAATTTCTTTTTTTGTTTCATTCAGATACAAAATGACAGTGTAGCTCTAGTCAGGTGATTTAATTTAAACAAACAGACCTCTGTTCCATGTCAAAGCACTGATTTGAAAAGACAATTCTTTGTTTTCAATCAGAAATGTCAACATTTTCAGTGTAAGATTTCTGATTCTAAAGTTTTTGAATTGAGTATTTGAGGTGGGAGTGGGGTTGATCTGAGAAGGATGGGCACAGCCTGTTGCCTCTATCCAAGCTCATGAGTTTGGGATTTGTAAGCATCACGGCAGATGTTGGCCATGTGGAAAGATCCAAAAGGAAATAAAGGTTTGGTGTGTGTTTTATCTAGGTTCTTTTGCCAGAAAGAATGAGAGAAAAATCAATAGGGCCAAGGGCACATACTCATCAAATTTGTTGAGTAGGCTTATGGTTTGGTAAGGGCTATGCTGGCATCTCGAGAGCCACGTAAAACTCTCCTATCCAGCTGGTGTTAGACTGGGACCTGTGCCATAGATCTGTTGCTACACTTTTTTTTTTCCTATGAGCACAGGCTGAGAGAGTTGGAGTTGTTCAGACTGGAAAAGAGAAGGTTCTAAGGACACATTAGAACACCTTCCAGTACCTAAAGGGGCTAAAAGAGACCTGGAGAGGGACTTTGGACAAGGGCATGGAGTGACAGGACAAGGGGGAATGGCTTTAAACTGACAGAGGGCAGGTTTAGATTAGATATTGGGAAGACATTTTTTACTGTGAGGATGGTGAGTCACTGAAACAGGTTACCCAGAGAAGCTGTGGATGCTCCATCCCTAGAAGTGTTCAAGGCCAGGTTGGATGGGGTTTTGAGCAACCTGGTCTAGTGGGAGGTGTCTCTGCCCATGTCAGGGGTGTTGGACCAAGGTGGTCTTTAAGGTTCCTTCCAACCCAAACCTCTCTGTGATTCCATGACTCCATTTTTTGCTGCTGTTGTGCCAGGTAGTGGCACTGTTGAGTACATTAACCTAGGACTGAGCATTGCAGCCACACCGAGTGTGTGTGCGCGTGCGCACGCCTTATCATTACCATTTATTGTCTCCCTCCCCCCTCCCAGTGCTGCAGGACTACGGCAGCGAGCAAGAGAGCGACTGAGCCATCAGCTCCTCAGATCTGCTTAACCAAATCACTGCCCCTTGCAGGGAGGGAGAGCAGGGGGAACCAGATCAAAAGACAAAATGAAAGAAATCCAGCGGGTGAACAAAAAGCCACCCCCAGGCGCACCCTTTCCCAGGGAAAAGGACAGGGCTTGTGCGTGTGTGTGTGTGTGTGTGTAGCACCGACCCTCTCCCGCTCAGGAGAAGAGGGTGTTCTTTTCCCCGCCTCCCCTTCACGTCCCGGGGAAAACCTCGCTGGGAAAAGCAAAACCCTAAAAGCTTCTCCCCACCTTGCCCCCCTTACAAAGGCTCTCAAACAACCACCACCACCAAACAGAAAGCGGAAAGGAAAGGAAAGGAAAGGAAAGGAAAGGAAAGGAAAGGAAAGGAAAAATTCCAAGAACCAGAAGCAAGAGACAAGCTCCCTCCATCGATTTCAGATCCAGGATTTTATCCAGTGCATTGTTTAGGAGTTTTCTTTCCTCGCCTTTTTTTTCTCCTCCCCTCTGCCTTTCTTTCACCTCCCTTCTTCCTTCTTCTTTACCCATCCCCATTTTTCTTTTTCATTTTATTTTGAATCCTGTTTATCTCTATCTATCATGTATCTTTTGAGCTATCTGTCCATCTGTCTGTCCGTCCATCTTCTCCTCGGTGCCTTCCTCCTTCCCCCACCCTCCTCCCTCTGCGTGCGCTGCGTGGCCGGGTGCTCCCCTCATCCCCATGTGACAGATGAACACCAGCATAGGTTTGCCTTAACACAAGCAAAAGTGAAATAAACAGGGCCAGGAGACTTCTTCTCCTTTTTAATGCCTTTATTAAAAGTGATCAGCTCAGGATAGGGTGGCTCGACGGGTCTGCAGGGTCCCATCGTCTTCCCGGGTGACTCAGAGGAGGAGGATATGCACAGCTCTGTCCACCAGGGGCAGAGCTGGGGGATGCAGTCCTCATGGGAGCCTTTAGGGCGTGGTGTCCCCGCCAGATGTTACTACTTTTGCCGGCTGTCTTAGCAGGCCCTCATCTCCGGGGGCTACTCCCATGGTCAGGGCGAGAGGCTCCGAAGGTGTTCCGCATCTCTGCAGGCTCAGCACTCGGCTCCTCACTTCCAGACATCACTCCAGTCTCTCAACTCTTATTTGGCTCGTTGTTTTTGGGGTTTCTTCGTGGGTTTGGAGTCAGGGGTCCCACAAAGCATTCTGGTCCTTGGAGTCACTTTGCATAACCCCTCCCCTCTAGGTCTCTTCTCCTCACTGTTCAGGAAGGTCCCCACCCTTCACTGTATCAGGAGAAGGGCCATTACCTCGCCCCAGCCAGGGCTTTTACTAATACAAAAACAACCATTAACGACAACGACCCATAATTACCATAACACAGGCAGCAGCCCAGCAGTAGTGGTAACTTTTTTCTCACAGAAAAAATCAACTGAATTTTTGTTCATAACAAAAAGCACCTTTGGGGGTTGTGGCGAGGGATTGGAACCGGGATCTAAAAGAGAAGAAAGAAGTCAGAGGAGGAGGAGAAGGAGGAAAGAAGAAGAGAAAGCTGCTAAGAAGTCCCTGCTGCCATTTTGGGGATATGGGTAAGTAAAGGAAAAGCAAAAAACAATCAAGCAAACAAAAGCAACAAAAAAACTGAGCCATCGAGAAAAGGTCTTCCTTGATGATCTGGATTGCAGGAAGGTCGTACCTCTCTATCCTTTTCCTTTGCCCCTCCCCCTACTTTTTCCCTTCTGCATGCAGAAATTAATGTCGTCTTCTTTTCTTGCATGTTGTGACTTTGCAATGGCGCGGAAAGAGCTTTAGTTAGTTTTTCGAGGGAAAGGGAGAATATTCCTTCTCTGTGCAATGCATGCGAGTCCTCTCCTCCTGCGACCCCTTCCATTCCAATGCTTTGTGGCCGTTGGATGGAGGTAGGTGTGGGTGTGTGTGAGCGAGAGGGGGTTAAGACTGTGCTACTGGAAAGGGGGTGGAATTTCTTTAGGAGTTTGCATAGCTATCCCCCCTTATCCCCCTCATTATCCCCCCCGTCGCCTTTCATAACCTATATGTGTTTATATGTGTAGGTGGCAGTTATGTGTGTGCGTGTGGAAATTGTGGGGGACACGACCACCCTCTCGCTTCGTAAATTGCAGCTAGAGAGCAACACTGTAGCTATGGGGATTTGTGTATGTGTGCGTGGGGCTCTGTGGCGGTGCTAGGGGGAGGAAGGGGACCTCCGCTGCCGCGGGGTGCCCCGGCTTGTTTTGACATTAAAAAGGACACACCGCCCTGAAAATCGGCGCTTTGGGAGAGCAAAGAAGTATAGGGCAAGGCATGGGTGTGGAGAAGGGGAGGAGTAATTAGAAATGCGGGCTCCTCCCCCCGCTCTATGGCTTAATAATGATTAATAAGTTGGTGATTGACGCCCTCAAGCCCCCGGTGTCCCTCCCTCCCCTTCCGAGTGAAAGTGATATTTTAGTCTGAATATCACCGATATTATCGGGGAGGTGGTGATTTGGGGGGCAGGGAGGCAAACGCAGCCTGCAGCCGTGGGCGACTATTGTTAACCCCAGCCCTGGCGCAAGGCTCCTGCCGAGCACTCGCATACTCAAACCACGTCCTCGCCAGGTTCCCCCGGCGGGCACTGGGAAATCGGGTCCCTCCCGCCCTTCCTGCCCGGTGTGTGTGCGTCAGTGTGCTTGTAAGTGTGACTGTGTGTGCATCCCACCGGGCGCTGGCGGTCCTCGCGCTGCCCCTGCCTCTTCCTGCTGTATTTATGTTTCCAAAAGGCACTTGAGAAAAGCATTTCCGATTCGTTTCCGCTTCAAATAAACGGCCCCGAAAATCCCGGATCTGACGCTTGATGCTCAAAGGACATTTGGCTGCTGGTAGCCCGGCCCGTGGAGGGAGGGGGGAGGAACTAAGAGACACATGGCCCAGCTAGCCCCTGGCAGGCAGGTCCACACAAGGGGAAATGCGAGGGGCTTCATGCATGGGGGACATGCATGGGGAGATGCGGGGGGGCAGGGGGCACACACCCATCCCGGTGCCATGGGGTGGTGGTGCCTCCGCGGCTGCCGGGATCAGGGCGAGCTCAGCCGGGCTTTGCAAGGAGGAGGATGGAGGGAGGGGGGTAGTGGGGGCCTGACAGGCTGTTTCCCGCAAGCAGAGGTGTTTCATTAGCCACTGGCCTGCGGTGGGGGGGACGGACATACCGTATGTCCTTCTGTGTCCGTCTGTCACACCGTAAAGAATGTGCGAGGCTAGCGGAGCTTGGAGCCAGCAAGTGCACCACTGACAGGGAGAGCATCTGAGCCTCTTGGTATTGACAAGACGACTGCAGGGGAAAATGCTGCTAATAAATTCATTCCCGTGTGGAATATTTATGGGCCCAAATGGAAACAATTATTGATTCCACAGCCCCTGCAGCCAGGACTAACTTGGTGCAGGCTACAGTAATTATATAATCAGCTGTCAGCTGCCAAAGTTAGGCAGCGACAGCATGAACCTGAAAAATCTGGTGTCCAGGACCTTTTATCATAGCAAAATAATATGCCTATTAGGGAATAATAGAATCATAGAATGGTTTGAGTTGGAAGGAACCTTAAAGGCCACCTTGTTCCAGCACCCCTGACATGGGAAGGGACACCTTCCACTAGATCTGGTTGCTCCAAGCCCTGCCCAATCATGCCTCGAACACTTCCAGGGATGGAGCATGTTAATGGGAAAATGTGCAAGTAGCTGCTTCACACATACCTTTCTGCACTTCCTTGTCCTTCACTTAGATTGTTCCCTTCATCAGAAGCTCCTTCCACTTAAAGGAGAATTTTTTTTTTCATTTTCATTTGGTTTTTAGCCAAAAAGAGAAAAACCTTTCCAAACAATGGAGCTGTACTCTAATCTCTGCTCTTAGCTTGGAAGGGTTATGTAAAAGCAAGGGGAAAAATGTGGAAGCACTTAGTGAATGGAGACTTCTCTTCCATCTCTTGTTTGTTTTGACTTTTATTTTTTTAAAGCTTCTCAGACTCAAAGTTATAATTGAAAGCAGAAATTTTTTGAGAAGTAACTGAGCCAAGAAAACCTCTGTTTTCTCTGCAACTAGGGATGGAGATAAATATTTTTTTGCTGATGCTATTTCAATTCTTTTGAGCTCTTTGATTCCTTCCAAAAAGACTAGCATAGATTGTTGGCACATTAGCGTTTTAGGAGGATACACTCTTTGAAATGTAATAAAATGGTGTGTTAGGTGTGTGCAGAACTATTAACTATGTTAGTTGTTGGCAAACAAAAGAAACAGTGGCCATGATTTATTATTAATAAGGATGATAAGTGAGCTATTTAACTCAACTTGATATTTACTGGGTTTCTCTACTGAGTTTGCTAAGTATAATTTCCAATAATGTAATTTGATTAAGTTGGGAACTGTTCCTTTTTAGCAATTGCTATTGCTGCATGCTTAATTACCTCGAGGAGTTAAATGCTCAAAAAGGTCCAGCCATCATTTTTTTGCTTCAGGTGCTGCTTAATCTCCTCTTCTGCTCTGTTTTGACCCATCCTTTGAGTTCTTTTTCCCCAGCACACACCTCTTAGGTGCAAATGCCAATTTACCAACAGGACTCTTTCCATTATAAGATCTGGCTAATCTCAGGTTCAGTGACTTTTTTTGCTCTCTCAGTAGGGCTCAATTGCTCACACATAATCTTTCCCTTCTGTTTTCTTTCCCCTTTGGACAGTATCCTCCAGGACTGAAAAACTCTTGCCTTGTGCTCTGAGACTTGCAATTACACAGCAATTTTGACTCTTGACCCAACTAGCAGCAAGAAAGGCTATTGTCTAGTGAACCATGTAAAAATAGTTTTTGGATCCAACAGATTGCTGTAATGGAGATGAAAACTGTCCCAGTGAACTGATGATGGATTTTTTTTAACCATATGTCTTGGTGGTTTTTCTTGCTCCTCACTAAATACCCATCTCTGGAGTATCTGTGATGTGTGGGTCTGCAGTGGTGTTGAAAGGCAGCATTAATAACTGCCAAAATGTGGTTCATGATGCATGGAGGGCCAATTGAATAGGATGTAATCCATGTTCAGAACATTCAGCATCTCATTTTTGCCTACCTTAATGTGTAGGTACACAGGGTTTTGAATGTGTGTCGCCATTAAACATGCATTCAGTGTTGAGACAATGACAGCAAATCTGTGCGTAAAAAAATCAGGTGGTCAGATGAAATCCATGGTAAGATCTATCCTCATTGCTGGGAAGTTCAGGCACTCTTAAGGCACCAGGAATCCAAGGTTTAGAGCAAGTTCAAAGCCTAGTGAGGAAGGTGAGAATCTGTGGGAGAACCTTAGAGGAAAAGGCTCTCAGTGTTTTGCTGCAGGGTTTGTGGTTTTTATTTGGACTGGTTTTGGTGCTATTATAGGTTCTGTTCTCATTACTTTCTTTTTTTCACACTTGATTAAAAAAAAAAAGAGTTTCCTTTCTTGTTATTCTCATTGAGGAAATAAAATGACACATGCTTTTAGGAATTTGTCATCTTGATTAAAGATGGACTTTAAAACCCCTCAACTCCAGGTTTTACTCTGGGAGGACTGTCAGATCTGAAAACAATTTCCAAACTTTGTAAATTTGGACTGCTTTGCCTTCTGACATGGGCATGAAATCAAGTTGCAAGCACACATTGTTAGCAGAGCTGCTTCTGAGGAGCACTCAAACTCTTAGAGACAGTTTTCTTCTTCTGCCATTGTGAAAGCTTCACTTGAGGTGGCTTTAAAAGTTCATTTCATTTTTGGACCTGCTTAGAGATCTCCTGGATGCTGGAAACAAGTGCAGCTCTGCAACTGGCACCTGGATTCTGCATTCACATTTAAGTGGTTGTAGAAAGAGCAAAGCAAGGGGAATAAATAGCTGGGTGAAAAAAAGAAGACAAAATAATTTCTTAAATTGAATGAAAGCCGTCAGAGAATAATGCAGCTTGTCTTTCAGAGATGAGGAAATGTGTGAAGGGAGTAGGGGGTGGTAATGTTTATCAGCTCTTGAGAGGGGGCAGAGCTAGGGGCTGTTTTGCCCTTTTGGAGTTTGATTCACTTGGCAGCACAGATTGTCCCAATGCAATGATGAGCTTTTACTGTTAGATGTGGGGCAGCTGGATATGAAAAGCAGTCTTCTGACATTATTTAATTTAGGATTTTGTTGTCTTTTATGAAATTAAAAATTTCAAAACTTTCTCAGGTTAGGCACCTATGTCTTCAAAAGACCAAATCAAAACTCTAGACCTCAAACACTCTGAGGATTATGAGGATTTGATCTAAGCTTGATTATGATCTTTAGTTTATTCTAGTTTAGCTTTAGTTTAGTTCCAAGTCTAGCTGGGGACCTTTGCAAGGTCTCAGGCCTCTATATCTCTCTGATCCTTGCCTGGCTGCCTGTCCACCAAACGCATGTGCCATTGACAGTGTGTGATGATGACCCTGTTGACTTTTGAAATGAAGGGAAAAGTGACGGGGCTGAAGCATGGATGACCAAACAGGAAGGCAGCCAGAGAAGTACTCTGGGAATAGTCATTGAGTATTGTCCACAGATCCCAAGGTCAGGTTTACTCTTGCTTATGAGTAGGGACAGTGGTGGGGCTTGTGTACATGTCCATTCAGCACAGGGGCTTTGCAGTGAAAAAAGAGTTATGCAGATGGTAAGAATGACCCTCAGTTGTCTTCCCTATGTAGGGTAGGTGAGTCTAATGCACTTTTTTGAAACCAAACTCAGTGTGTGGAAAAGCCATGCAGGAGACTAATTTCCATGCAAATATGAGGTCAGAAGGTGGTGGCAAGGCTCTGACCTGCCCTGGTGAACACCAGAGCATGACATGGCACAAGGCTTGGCTCTACAGTGCATGATATATCAGGATACAAATGCCTGGCAGAGTGGGGTGCTGGGGTTGTTTCTAAATACCATTGTGGGGTGACTTATCTAGCTTCTCAGTGTCTTTGAGTAGTGAATTCCTTTTCCTGTAAGGGTTGCTGTGCAGTCCGGGGCAGATAAGAGTTCTATGAATGTGGCAGCCATGACAGCAAAGTTTTCTCTACTGTACTATGATATCTCCTGAATTAGTGCTTGGGAAAGCTGTTCAGAAGAATGTGTGGTAGGCAAACATGGGGTAACCCAGGACTCACTTGAATACTTTGAAATTAGAGATGGGTTAAAGATTGGAATCCTGAAGTTTTAAGTTACTTGGAAATTTTTGTTAGCCTTAATCTTTGAAACCAAGATATATATGTGTGTACAACTAATCATTCTGTTTCTTCACTGGTATTTCAGCAAATGGAGAAGTTGCTTTTAAGATGGAAGGGAGAAAATTATGATACTCTGTTTTGAGTATCATGAGTTGAGTTCCAACTGCAAGGCATTACAGTCACATTTTTGTTCCATGTGATTCCTGTATCCTGAATATATCTTCTGATGTGATTTCTAAGACTTGGATACTGGCCTAACTTCCCTCTGTTTTTCTAGACCTAGTGTATTCTGGAGTGATGCTGTGATCTGTGCCTGCCTCTCTTGTCTTAGTCTTGCTAAAATTTTGACTTTAGGGGTTTCCACCAAAATTCCTCTGAAATACTATTAGTTTGCTAGACAAGGAAATCCTTCCTGTAGTTTTAATTTTTTTTTTTCTTCTTTTTCTGTCTCAAGCCTTCCTATAGAGTTCTATAGTGAGGATTCAATAGAATTTTGTAAGAGGAATAATTCTTTGCTGAATTCCTCACTTCTTTTTCAGAAGGGATCAGAGACGTGAACCTTTACTGGGGAAGTTCAGTAAGTGTTGAAACAGGATTGTATACATGTAAAGTGTTACAGCAGGCATCTGGGCAAAGTGCTATTATACATGCCCATTGTTCCTAAGGTTGCACACCTGTTTAAAGTATTAGTGCATACATTTACATCCTTGTAAGCTCCATAAACCTTCATCTAATGGGCTGAAAAACGTCCTGCTTTCACTTTGTTTGATGACAATTTTTTCCCGAAAGGTTGAGTAAATCCTGGCAATTGTTCCTTTATTTCTTTTCCAATTTATTCAGAAAAAGTGAGAGTGGAAAAAGAAGAGGAAACACTTCTCCCTTTTAAATTATTCTAATGACTTGCTTTTAAAGAGCAGAATGGTCTAACCTGCTGGACTTTGAGTTGACAGATGGATACAAACAGGACTTATTGAAGGATTCTGTCCTCTTTTGGGATGAATGGGACATAAAAATGGAGGCCATGGTTTCTGATGGCATGACAGATTGTCATTTTAGGTATCCTGAAGATGATGGTGTTTCTTTAGTCTGTTGACTTAAAGAGAGAGGCACTGTCCCTACAAATCCTGCTGGATAAGTGTTGTAAATGTAATTTACTATACGTGTCAATTACATTAGATCCCAGTTCTGTGTCATGGGGGGGGGGGGGGGGGTTAAAAGCAGAGGACTCCCAGGAAAACTTTCTCTTGGGTTCCGGTGGTAAAAGAGTTCAGACCCCCCCTGCCCAGCTGCTGCCGGCTGGGCAGGGGAGGGGAAGCCATGCAGCTGGGTGAGGTGGGCCTGGGCCCTGAGGATGGAAGGGTGGAGGAGCATCAAGAGGCATCTTGCAGCCACTCCCTCCCCCCCTCCGCCAGGAGAGAGAGAGAGAGCGAGTTGGTGTCTGTGCCTGCTGTGCCACAGAAATTTGATAGCACGGCTGGCCAAGAAGGAGAAGGGTGGGGAGTGCAGCGAGAAGGTGCCCGGCAGGGCAGCATGGAAGTTCTGGACAGGCAGAGCCTGAGATTTTTAACCCTTTTCTTGGATGATGGAAACCTTACAAATGCTCATCCTCCTGGAGTTGAATGAGAAGAGAGATAGGGATGAATATCAGGAAATGGGCAAGTGTGATGCAGGTTTGTGCAAGTGAAAGATGTCCGAGAGAAGTTGAGAAGAATTCCAGGTGACAGAAGATGATGGAATGGCCTTTCGCTGGACTTTTCTTGTATAGCCATGGACAGAACCATTTTTCCTGTGACACAGAGACTGCATCTAGGGGGAGGCAATGGCTCGGAGCCAAGAGAGTTCAGTGTTGTTATGTGAAGGAGTGTGGGAACAGAGATGACGGGTGAGGAGGGTGGTTGGTGCCCTCCATCTTCAGTGGAAGAAAAGATCTCTGTTCTTGAGACCCCTCGGCCCCAGGGGGTGAAATTTGGGGGGGGGGGGGGCAGGTGTCCTGAAAGTGAGAGACTGTGCTCTTTTTGGAACTGGACAAAGCACCCTTAAAAGGAAAACCCTAGAAGCAGCTCTGGTCCATGTGCAGTGGTGAGAGCACTGGACATGGAAGGAAGATGTCACGATGGCAAATGTTCTCTGGGCGGTGCCACGTGTGACATGGAAACACAGGAAGTTTCAACTGTGTTTCCTGGGGAAGCCTATAGCACAAGAAGGAGTCCTCTCCTCTTGATGAACTGAGAATTGATTATCTGAAGGGTGATGATGGACTGAGAGTTGGTGATCTGAGGGATAGCAACTGAATTGAGAGTCCAAGGTTTTGTCTTAGTGTGATGTATTGGGAACTTGGTTGGGGGGAGGAGGAATGTTTGGAAGGTTTTCATCCGAGTTCTGTGTGTGTTTCTTTTATATATTGTAAGTTAATCAAGTTTTTTTTTTTTCCTTCTATTCCCAAGTTGGAGCCTGCTTTGCTCTATTCCTGGTCACATCTCACAGTAGACACCAGGGAGAATGTATTTTCATGGGGGCACTGGCATTGCGCCAGCATCAAACCATGACAGAGGTCATCACAGAAACAGAGCTGAAGACACACCTGCTCTTAAAACATGTTGCCTTTTAAGTGTGATTTTCAGGCCAGAACATTTTCTTCAGTGTTAGCTCAATGAACAGACCTGTGTTATGACCCGCCTCTGAGGCAAGGGTAACTGAAGTTCTTGTTAATAGAGCCCTTGGGGTGGATTAGAGTGAAACACTAATGATACTGAATGACCATTGTTTATTTATATATATATATAAAGCAGGTTTATTTTAGGAAAATTTGGTTGCTATGGAAAGGAGGTATGTAGCCATTTTGGTTATTATCTATGGAAATATAACAATATAAAAGTATAAAAATATCACTTAAGAAAATATATAAGGGAAAGAAAGAAAGAGAAAGAAAGGCTAAAAGTCGATAGTGGAGAGGAAAAATATCACCGTCTGTGGATCCAGAGACAAGATTTGATTTTTGCAATTTAGATGTCTCAAAGTGATGGTTGCAGTCTTGAAGCCCCCAAAACACAAAGTTTGATGGGTTAACATACATTCAGGTTTAGGTAGAAAACCCAGGTACCTCCCATGGGGAGGGGAGTTTTACACTTGGAACACTGTGGATCATGTGCAGTCCTCTGGTGGAAGGTATTAGAAATTAGTCTGGGGGCACTTCAGGGGTCCTTGATGGTTTACGACCTCTTCTAAGACATGACTGCTGTTTCTCATGTAATGCCTTATCAGAAGGGATGAATAGGCCTTCAGGCCTATGTGTGAATGCACCAATGCCAATCCCTTCCCCCTCTCCCCTCCCCCCCACCCCCAGTGCACAGGAGAAAGAGTCTTGCACCTGAGCCTTATCATGCTTATATTAGCATTTATCATGCTTATATTAGCATGATAAATATCCCACCCAACAGAATCTGTTTCTTGTCAGCCTTTTCCCTTATCTGGCTCAAAATCCAGCTTGTTGCTAAACAAAGGTTGTTTTGTTGCGATCATCCTCCAGTGGTGGGTGCACACATGATCTCAGTAAAGCACCTGCTGCTTTTGCAAATGGCCTATTGAGTCATTAACCTGTAACATTTCAGTCTTTCAAAACCTCCCAAGGAAAACCTCTGATAAAAACAGTGTGAGCAACAATTAAAATAACATTAAGCTGTGAGGTGGCTAGGTAGATATTGGGACCATATTCAAACCTTCATCTCCATCTGGGGGACAGTGGTATGGATACCTCCATTCAGGGGTCTCTTGACCCATTGGTGCCCACAGACTAAACATTGCTTGGATGAGACCTAAAAGAAGGAGTCAGATTAGGAGACAGAGACGCATAAGGTCATTGATGGAAAGAGGGGGCACCCATGACTGACTTCACCTTGGATTCCCCCAAATTTTGACCTCATCCTAACCTTTGACATCCTTCTGAAGTCGATGATGTTACAAGTGTTATAAGTAACAGGACAGGAAGAATGTGCCTCAAGTTGCTCTAGGGGAGGCTTAGCTTAGATATTAATAAAAATTTAGTCACTGAAAGGGTGGTCAGGCATTGGAACAGGCTGTCCAGGACAGTGGTGGAATCACCATCCCTGAAAGTGTTCAAAAACCTATGGATGTGGCACTTGGGGGACACGGTTTAGTGGGGGAAATGGTTTTAAGGTGAATGTTATAAATGATCAACCAGAAAGCCATATTAATAAATGCAAAAGATTTTATTTTCGCGACCAAAATACGGTCCTCAAAAACCACAGCCAAAGAGACAGCATCAAGCCCGGGATCAGTGCTGGGTGAACCTATATCCGACCTCTATCGCTTCGGATATCCCTCTGTTCATGAATGCCGTTTCCAGTGGGGCTGTTTTATGCAGTTTTTTATGCCTGAGGCAGAGATGCCCCGATTTCTTTTGTAACTCTGCATATGTATGAAGTTTTCTTTCACTGTGCAGGGCTGGACAATTGCTGTTTCCTGAGTAGTGGTGGTTGCTGATCATGTCAGGGGAAGTAATGTATTCAGATGTATGTTCCTTGGCGACTTCGGTTATCTCGATTGATGATATCTATCAAGTGATGATTGTCTTTGGGTGTTCCCTGATGGTTCTGGAGGAAGCCCATCTCTGCGCCTGCCATGTTCTTTCAGTAGTGAACGAAGCATTGTTCTCCTGCTGCCACCAGGAGTTTCGTAATTCCGATGTAGTAATCTGTCTCCAGGTTGCTCGTGGTCAGAGGGTCGTTGGATGTTAAATACCTTTTACCATTTTTAATTTATACATTTTCCCCTTAAGCATGAATTACTTTACATTATATATTACAGTGAACATAGCAGTGCTGGGCTAACAGTTGAACTTGATGATCTTAGTGGTCTTTTCCAACCTTAACAATCCTATGATTCTATGATTCTAAGGGAATAAAAACCCAAAGTCCTGGTCCTTGATTAGGGATTTCAGTCATGAATCTGGTCTTCCCAATCCTATTTGCTGCCTTGGAGGGAGGTTGATGTGTTGCAGCGTGGTGTGGCCTTAAAGTCAGGTGTCCGGCTGGCAGAAGGGCGGCCAACACCCAACTGCAAATGTGTGAGCACCCCTCGGCGTCAGAAGGCTTCGGGCTGTGCTCACAGCGGATGGAATCGCTGCTGGCCGAAGAGAGTAGAGTCCGGACACTCATTGGGGACTTGTCAGATTTATTGTAGAACTCAACGTGTCAACCAGGGAGTGACCACCTGGCTGGTATCTAACATGTGTCAGCCAGTGAGTGACCTCGAACAAAGGGTGCAACAGGGTTATAAAGGGGAGGAGGGATCTCAGGGAGGGGTTTACAAAGGACCAATAGGGGAAGGTAGGGGAGTGGACTTAACATAATAGGCACTGGGGAGAAACCAATAGTTACATTATAAGGGAGGGGCCCCGGAGCCACAGCCAATCATAACTCCCAGGTAGAAGAAGATTCTGGAAGCTTGGGAGGAGTGGGGAGTGATTGACTGGGCCCAAGGAGAAGAACCAATTCACATATAAGGAAACACAGGGGAGGGGAAATTATATAACAGAGAGGATTGACATAAACTGTGGCGGGAGTAATCAAGGCAACCAAATGACAGACAATACCATGGCGGGAAGAACTGGTGAGGGCAGAACCATTACAGAAAATGAGGGAGTAATACAGAAAATAGGGGAGTAATTAAATAAACTAACAGAACACACTAAAACAATGTGTGCCATGTCACAGAAAGAGCATCATAAAATAGTTCAGGTGGAGAAGTCTTTCAGGTGTGTAGGTACTTAGCAGGTTCTTATCTCCCACCTGACTCAACTTCTCCCAGCACTAGTGTGTCACAGACATTTTTTCATAAAAATCCTTTCTTTTAGGATTTGTCCTTTCTGGGAAGCTGAGGCCCCAGAAGAAGAATGTAAACAATAATTTTCTGCTGCTGTGGAATGTAACAGGTGCATCTGTGATTGGTCTTCTGTGAGTGTTTGGATTTGCTGACCACTCACAGGAGAGTTTGTCCTTGCTTTCTGCTGGACACAGAACTTGGTGATTAGATTCCTATTCTATTCTTAGCTTAGCAAGCTTCTGCAACTTCTCTCCCTATTCCTATTAGTATAGTCGTAATGTATTATATATTATATATTAATTAATCCAGCCTTCTGATCATGAAGCAAGATTCTCGTCCATCTCTCTCACCCTGAGGAACCCTCACAAGTCACTGCAATACTAGTGTAACTTCCTCTTTGCATTAGAGGCAAAGCTACTCCTTTCTTTTAACCCCAGGAGCTGTTAGTTATCTTGTCTTTATTCCTGGCCTTGGGTCGTTCCACCAGCATGCTCTTGACATCACTGTGATGCCTTGGAGTGGCTGCCTGGAACAGAGGCTACACCCAAGATGGATGACTGACGTGGTTTGAGGAAGTAGGTTTTCTGGGATATGCTGTGGTCACCAATAGGTGTTCAGATTTTAATATTGGCACCTGGTGTAGCCACTCAAGTTTGGACACTCCTCTGAGAACACACAGGGGTTAAAAGCAGAGCTGCTCCTCTGGGAGGCTCTCTTGGGACTTCGGCAGGAAAGAGGTCGGATCTCCCTCCCCTGTCCAGCTGCTGGGCGGGGGAGGGGCAGCCATGCGGTAGGCCTGGACCTGGACAGAGATGGGAGGTGAAGAGGCCCTTGAGGATGGAAGAGTGAAGGAGCACCAAGAGACATCGGGCAGCCATCCCTTCCCCGCCCCAGGGGAGAGAGAGAGGGAGAGCCGGTGTCTGAATTTGATAGCGGCCGGCTGAGAAGGAGAAGGGGAGTGAGACGGAGTGGGGATCCATTCTGAATTAGGTGAAGTGTCTGGAAGAGGTGAGGGGTCTGTAGGGCCAAAGCTGAAGGAAAAGCCGCATTCCAGAGACAGCAAGGAGACAGAGAAAGAAAAACAGAAATTACCACAAGGTCAATCTGCCCCAGACCTAAGAATTCCTTTGATAAAGAAGAACTGGTGCTAAATGTCACGCGGAATGAATGTGTATGAACTTATTGTGAAACTGTATGCATATGCATTTGAAAGGGGGATAAAAGAAGATCCGAGGTCTTCAGAGGTACGCTTGCCTTTTTGGGGGCTTGCGTCCGGCGCGCGTCGTAATAAAAGCATACCGGGCTTTACAACTTTTACAAAGTTGTGAGGTTTCTTCTTTTCTCCGCAAAACAGGAGGGTGTGGCGAGAAAGTGCCTGGCAGGGCAGCGTTGGAGCTCCAGAGCTCCGGACAAGCAGAGACTGAAATTTTAACCCTTTTCTTGCCTGATAGAACCCTTACAAATGCTGATCCTCCTGGAGCTGAATGAGAAGAGAGATAAGAGATAAGAGATACGAGGGAATGGGCCATGAGGGAAGTGAAGAAGACTCTTAAATGGGGGGAGAGATGATGGAGTGGCCTTTTGGCTAGACTTTTATTGTGTGGCCATAGACGGAACCATTTTTTGTCCTGTGACACAGAGACTGCATTTAGGGGGACGCAGTGCCTCAGAACCAGGAGGGTTCAGTGTGGGTACCCCTCAGCCCCAGGAGGTGAAAAATTTGGGGGGGACAGCTGTCCCAAAGGAGAGACTGTGCCTTTTTTTTTAGAATGAGACAAAGCATCCTTGAAAGAAAACCCTAGAAGCAGCTCTAGTCCATGTGCAGTGGTGAGAGCACTGGACATGGAAGGAAGATGTCACGATAGCAAAGGATCTCTAAGGAGTGCTATGAGTGACATGGAAACACATGAGGTTTCAACGGTGTTTCCAGGGGATGCCTATAGTACAAGAAAGACTCCTCTCCTCTTGATGAACTGAAGATTGAGTATTCTAAAGAGTGGTGCCGGACCAAGAGTTAGTGATTTAAAGAAATGTATTGTATTGAGAATTTGGTAGAGAAGAGATGTATTTGTGAAGTTTTCATTTCCCTTGTATATTTCTTTTTTTTTTTTTTCCTTTTCCTTGTAGTATAGTTAATAAAGTTTTCTTTATTCCTATGTAAGAGCCTGCTTTGCTTATTCCTGGTCACATCTCACAGCAGATAGCAGGGAGAGAGTATTTTCATGAAGGCACTGGCATTGTGCCAGTGTCAAACCATGACAACGACAGTCATGAGTTTTTCAGACAATTATAAGTTTGGTCCATTTACATATCAGGGGTTAATCCTCCAATTACAGCTTCAGGTAATGAAGTCATATACCCCAGTTTGCTCCCTCCTAAATCACTTTTGTCTAGACTTTTGGGGCCTGAGACAGTAAGGTGTCCTTGAGCTTCAGGCCTAGAGGAATTGTTTTGTCTGACCAAAATGTGAATACAGTAGCTAACAGTCTATATGGAGTTTTAGAGTTATACACTAAAGCAGTACAGGATTGGAAAAATATAAAAGCTAAAATCCTAAGACATCAACTGTCCTGGCACCATGGGCTACTCTTTGCCCTGTGCACATCCAGCCTGTGTCCTGTGCTGCTTTTGCCTCCTGCTTTTTCTTCTGCAATCCATGAGGATTCAAGGGCATTTTTTGTTTTGCTGACCTAGATGCTCTCCCCTCCCTCAAATTCAAAGCACTGATACATTCTACAAGGCAAAGCAGCCTCAATGCCTTCCTGTAAATACCTCAAATTATTGCCCTTCTTGCTTGCCCTTTATACACCCTGCTTTCCCACAGTCCCCCCTTGACGCTGGGGATGCTCTGTACATTATACAGCACCAAGCAAGACATCACTGTGTACTTGGCAAGTACAAGCCGGCATGGACAAAATCCACCCTTTCTTACTCCTAGTATCATTTGAAGCATGCAGAATGGAATAGCATATGTTGTTTGTACAGCCTCTAGATTGGGAACAGGCTAGATCCTGGATCGAAGTCTAGTTTGTCCTCCTTGTGCCATCATTTATGGCTCTGAGGAATGGATGCTGAGCCAAGACCTAGTACATTCTCAATCAGATGTGTTGGGTTTTTTTTAAATTTTATTTATTTATTTGTTTTTCCCAAATGGAGGGAAAGCTGGTGCATTTGGCACTTGTGCAAGTGAAAATGAAATATTGGAGGAGGGGGGAAAAAAAAAGGGGAAAGGAGGAATCCTGTGGCAGCAGCAGTAAATAAAAAACAAACCTCTTGTTAATGATTTATACAGAGAAATCATTTTCCACACATTTCAGGGTGCAGAAGGAAATCTTTGATCAGAGGAAGGAGAGATGATTGTCTTACTATGATGGTGTTAGAAGGGGACTACTGTGTCTGATGACAGCTCAGGGGCAGCTCAGTAGCAGAGCCAATCTAGGAAAATTTGGTAACACAGATGGTGGAATTGCTCAGGGTTTTACTTTCTGTGGCTGATCTCTGTGCTAGTATCTTTCTCTAAATATCCATAAAACTTTCAATTTGTAGCCTGTCATAGCTGCCACTGCCTCCAGGATGTTGTGCTTGGCAAGAGCTGCCTAGAACAAAGTAAGCATTTAAGGCCCCTTCAGTGCATGTTGACACTTTTCCCCAAAGAATTTCATGGCTGTTGTTAAACAAATAAGTTTTTTCCTTGTAGTGGCACATACTGCTGCACCCAGCAAAGGACTTGGGATATTCTCTCAGATTGTCTCAAGAGTCACCTTTGATTATACATCATACCAAGAGTGATAATGCTTGGTCTGGGAGCTCATCAATCTGGTGTTGACTTGATGTAGACAAATTTCTTGGCTTGGTTTTTTGTGTTGCAATAAACTGGAGCACAGTTGGCATATCATTCTGCTTCCTAGTGTCGTGGAGGCCAAATCTTCACAAGGTTAATGAGTAAAAATGGCATGCTGACTCTTGATGTCATTAGGATCCAACACTATTCCTTGATTCAGAGTTGTAAATCCAGCAAACTGAGTCCAACTTTAGAGCAGTCTACAGCACTGTTTGTCTCAGAGGGTGCAAGTGGGAGGAGGTTGGTCCTTTAGAGACCAGAAGTCCTAAGCATGAGGGGGTGTTTACAGGTCTGATGACTGTACTCCCTTCCTTGAAACCCAGATACAACTTTGGGAGTGAGTAGATTTACAAAACCTTGGCACAGTTCTCAGGCAGGAGCTTGAAAAAGTTCTTGGGCAATGCAATGGTCATCTCTCCTCCTCCTGCAAATGGGTGCTTTGCTACACTGGCAGTTGTTACAGCAGTACCTTGGGCAGTCTTGCTTTTATGGGCCTTGTGTTTTATGGCTGTGTTAGTGGTTTAATCATTCAGTTGGACCTCCCATCAGCCCTGTACAATAGTTATTTACATAGAAAGGTGACTATCTGATCTGATTATTGAATCTAAAACCTAATTACAGAGTCAAATATGATTCCGTAATCTACTCTTAATGTCTCTATGATGAGAAGAGATATACATGTGTGCAATGTTCACACTTGCATGCATCCATAATTGCGAATATGCTTGGACACTCATTTATTTGTCTCTTGATCTTGGGGTAGATGCTTGCAGCTTCTTCTGGCTGTGAGAGATCTTTGTTTTATCATGTCTTTTCCCCTCCAGTGTGTCTTTTCCGGGCTCTCTTTGACAGACTTAGGCACGCTGATGCAGAGCTATCAGTCAGTGTTACTCAGTCAGGCTGGTAGCACTTGGATTCACGGAAAACTGATGGAAACAAGTAAAGATTACATTTCTGCTGTTCTGGCAACTACCATTAGTCCTTGCTCCTTGCTTTCATGTGGATAAGACCACATCTGTGAGATCTTGCATCCTTTCCCTTCAGAGAAAGTCCTCACATAACCCATTGACATGGGTTAATGCTGGCTGAATGCCAGGCACCCACAAAAGCCACTCACTCCCCTCTGCAGCTGGACAGAGGGGAGAAAATTGAACAAAGGGTTCATGAGTTGAGGTAAGGACTGAGAGAGAGATCACTCATTAAATACCATTAAGAGTAAACCAGGCTCAACATAGAGATATAAGGTGAATTTATTACGAACAAAATCAGAGCAGGAAAATAAGAAGTAAAATAAGCCCTTAAAAACACCTTCCCCCCCACCCCTCCCTCCTTCCCAGAGGTGCAAGGAGGCAGGGAATGGAGGTTATGGTCAGTTCATAAACAGAGGCTTCTCCCACTGCTCAGAGAGAGGAATTGTTCCCCTGCTGCATCATGGGGTCCCTCCCACAGGAGACAGTTCTCTGTGAACTTCTCCAATATGACTCCATCTCATGAGCAACAGATCTCTGCAAACTACTGGCATGTGAGTCCATCCCATAGGCAACAGTCCTCCCAAAACTGCTTCAGTGTGGGTCACTCTTCCACGGGGTGCAGTCCTTCAAGGACAGACTGCTCCAGCTTGGAAGCAGGGCCCCTCTTCTGATGGGTCTCTCACAGGATCACAGCCTCCTCCCAGCCATCCACTGGCTCCAGTGTGAGCTTCTCCCCCATGAGCTGTGGGTGGATCTCCCTGGGCTGCAGAGGGGACAGCCTGCTTCACCATGGTCTTCACCATGGCCAGCAGAAGAATCTCAGCTCTGGCACCTGGACCACCTCCTCCCCCTTCTTCCCTATTGACCTTTGTTTCTACATAGTTGTTTGTCTCACATATTCTTACTCCACTCGTCTGTGACTGAAATTAAAACTGTGAAACAAGTTTTGTTTTCATTTCTTCTTAAATATGTTATCACAGGAGCATTACCACCATTTCTAATTGGCCCAGCCTTGGCCAGCAGCACTTCCATCTTTGGAGCCATCAGGGATTGGCTCTGACAAATGTTGTGGAAGCTTCTAGCAGCTTCTCACAGAAGCCACCTCTGTGGCCTCCCAATATCAAAAAACAGGCCATGCAAACCCAATATACCCATGCAAAATCAGAGGCAGAGGTGGAAGAACTGAAAGAAAAGCAGTGTTAGAGGCAGGAGGACCATGTGGAGAGGAACCACCTTTCTTCTTCTAATTCACCTTTTCAATGAATCACATTATTTAGTTATTTTTATAGATAATCTGTGTATTACAAGCATTTCTATATGGACATTTCATTTGTAATTATTCTCATAAGTTGAGGATCTCATACTTTATTTGTTGTATTGATGCCTTTTTCTCCGGTCCTAGAAATAGGAGCCAGACACAGTTAAGGTGATAAAAAGGGGTACCTTTATATAAGGATCCTTAGGTGCACAGTCCATTAGGTGGAAAATGCTGAAGATGCACACCTGTGTGATGCATGTACATTTTTAATAGATTTTGCAAATTAGCATATCTGACAAGAGTGCCTAAATTAGAAACATGCTCAATGAAGTAATCCCCCCCCAGCTCTATCATCTTCTTAATCCTCCCCCCTTCAGATGAGGACTAGGCCCTGTTTATAAAAATATGTCTCAAAGATCTGGTTTCAACCTTGGTTTCTAAGGAGAAGCAAGATAGCATAGGATTCCTGGAATTAGTTTTGTCTTTCTGCCTAGGAAAATACTGAAGCTAAACTACAATAAAAGACTACAGAGCTACAAATATATGTGTAAAAATACAGAAAATATATATTAAAGAAAAAAGGTAAAAATCCAGATGACATCAGTATATCCACATCTAATTTACATGTGTCTATATCCAAGTATATCTTATAAATAAATATTTTAGCAGTCTGTTTAAAATTGTCATTTAGCAGAGGGGACCAATTTGCCCAGCACTGGAGATAGAGGCCAAATAATATGTCACAGAAGCACAGAATGGCTGGGATTGGAAAGGCCCCTGGAGATAGTCCACCATGCTGCTCAGCACAGGGTCACCTAGGGCAGGATGCTCAGGGTTGTGCCTGGTTGGGATTTGGATATTACCAGGCTAGCTCTGATTCTTTATGAAGAGATAATGTTCATTTGTTTTGCTTAAAGCGAAAGTCCTTCTGGCTTGTTTCTGCTCTGATTGGTACAAGGAGGGTGAAAGGGAGAGGGTATTTCCTATGGGATCCATATTGTGGACAGAAAATAGCTGTCACAGTAATTTTTTGAGCCCCCTGACAAAGTTGGGTTGTTCTTTCAGAGTATCATAACCATAGGAAGTAACTGTCACAGACATCTTTTGTGAAAAATCCTTTCTTTAGGATTTTTCCCCTTTCTGAGAGGCTGTGGCCTCAGCAACAAATGTAAACGGTGGTTATATGCTGCTGTGGAATGCAACAGGTGCACCTGTGGTTGGCCCATGTTAGATGTGTACAATTAAGGGCCAATCAGAGACCGAGCTCTCTCTGAGACAGAATCAGAGAGAGCTCCTTTATTATTCATTCCTTTTCTATTCTTAGCTTAGCAAGCTTCTGAGACCTTTTCTCTCTATTCCTATCAGCATAGTAATAATGTAATATATATCATAAAATAATAAATCAAGCCTTCTGAACATGAGGTCAACATTCTCGTCTCTCTCTTCACCCTGAAAGAACCTTGCAAGCCCTGTAACAAGTAACTAAGTCTGTGGTCCAAAGAGGCAATAAATCTAGCTCCAGGGCTCTAGGCAGCAGATTAAATATGCTACTTGTGCATGATACTGATCCAGTATAAACTCATTTTCCTGTTTCAAATTTGTTCAAAAAAATTAGCAATGACTTAATTTTATCCCAGTAGACTTTGTATTGCATCATACTATGTCATTTGTCTGTACCACACTGGCTTTATGCCTCACAAGTTTTACCCATTCTCTGGAACTGCTTTTAAGTTGGCATGAAGAAAGGCTTAATCCTCATCTTATGCACTTGTCCATTCCATAGAAGTGTGATCAAATGCCCATTCCTTATCTGTGTCAAGCCTGTGCTGTTGGTGATCTGGCAGTGCATGGACTGTGACCACAACCATGCTTGATAATACCTATGGTTTTGGAAAGCAATAACGAAGAAATGGTTGGGGCATTTTTGTACTCCCAATGTGAGTTAAATGAGTTTAGTGCATTTTGCTACATGCCAGGCTGTTGGGGTTTTTATGTCCCATGATGAATTCTGAAGTTTCACAGACACTTCTCATAGCAGCAAGTTTCTGACCAAACCTTTTCCTTGGGTGTAATGTGGGTTGTCCATTGGCCTCTGCCCCAGAGGCAGCTGCATTTCAGCAGTGGCATATATAATCATGGAAGCAATTAGAGAGTCTTTGGAGTGAAAGGTAATCTCTCATCATTAAATGCTGCTATATAGTCTCCAGTGCTTTGTAGTGAATGGTTTTAAAAGGATTGAGTCTAAAGAAGCTTCCAGGATTTCTAATATTTTGTGGAGTTTTGGGGATTTAACTGTCTACTCCATAAGAGAACATGAAATCCTGAAGCAACATGATAGATGTGGTATTTGAGAAGATGGAAGACGGGAGCTCCACATTCACTATGACATCTCAGACTCATGTCTCAGTCTCCCCTCATTTGGAACTGTTTAATACATTTTTTTTTTCTTTTTCATCTTAAGGCATTTTGGACTCTGGATAAAATTAATGCAATCTCAGTAGCTACAAACATGGCTGTGATTAGTGGACATGGGATTTGGGCAGCACCTCTTAATATTGCTCCAAGCTCTCTGCTGGTGCTCCCAGTGCTTGAGCAGATAAGAGGAACAATACAAATGCTGGGCAACTGAACCTGCCTTGCTTGTGTTCATCTAACCAGCATTTGCTTGTTCTTAATGTGGTTGCTCCTGCACATAGGGCAAAAGCCATGCCAAGTATTATGTCTACTTTCATTTAATGGAGAATTGCAAACAGGTGGATTTCTCCCCCCCTACTATGGGCTCTCCCTTCTTTTTTTATCCTTAGCAATTTTTCAGTTTAGGCACTTTATGGCACTGTGTCATGGTTTGACGCTGGCACAATGCCAGTGCACCTATAAAAATATATTTTTCTCAAATGAGTGCTGTGAGATGCGACCAGAACCAGAACAAAGCAGGCTCAAGCTTAGCAATAAAGAAAAAAACCAACTTTATTAACCTACTCCTATTATAGAAGGAACACACAGAATTCAAAATGAAAACCTTCTGAAACATTCCTCCTCCCCCCATCCATTTTCTACCCAAGCACAGTGAGACAAAACCTTGGATTCTCAGTCAAGTTACCATCCCTCAGATAATCAATTCTCAGTTCATCAAGGGAGAGAGGAACCTCTCTTGTACCATAGTCTTCCCCAGGAAACACAGTTGAAACCTCTTGTGTTTCCATGTCACACGTGGTACCACCTGGAGAAAATCTGCCATGGTGACATCTTCCTTCCTTCCATGTACAGTGCTCTCACCACTGTTCATGGACCAAAACTGTTGATAGGGTTCCCTTTTAAGGATGCTTTGCCAAGTACCAAGAAAGCAACAGTTTCTCACTTTCAGGACAAAGGCCCCCCCATTTTCACTCCCCCTGGGGCCGAGGGTCTCAAGAACAGAGATCTTCTTCCCTGAAGACAGAGGGCACCACCACAGCCTCCTCATCTTTCTCTGTTCTCTTCACTCCTGCACTCAGCGTCACTGCAGCAGGTCACTTTCTTGGCTGAAGCCATTGCCTCCCCCTAAATGCAGTCTCTGTGTTACAGGAAATTGGTTCTGTCTATGGCTGTGCAAGAAAAGTCAAGCCAAAGGCCACTCTATCATCTCTTCCCACCTAGGATTCTTCCCCATCTTCTTCTGACATCCTTCACTTGCTCAGACCTTCACCTCACTTGCCCATTTCCTTCTATTTCATGTCTGTCTCTCTTCTAGGAGGGTTAATGTTCTGCAAAGTTTTCATTGTCCAAGAAAAGGGTTAAAATCTTGGGCTCTGCCTGCCCAGAACTCCCATGGGGCCGGGCACCTTCTTGCCATGCTGCCAGCACATGGTATCACATGGTATCAAATTTCCAGGTGGCAGGCTCTCTCTCTGAGGGGATGGAAACTGTCTCTCTCTGGGTCTGCCCAGAACATCTCAGTGGTTCTCCACCCCTCCGTCCTGCAGGAGCCTTCACTCCCCTTCTCTGTCCAAGGCTCCGGCCTACCTCAGCCGAGATCGCATGGCTTCCCCTCCCCTGCCCAGCCTGTGGCTGGGCAGGGGAGGCCTGACCTCTTTCACAGACAAGAACCAAGAGAGAGTTCCCCTGGGATTTCTCTGCTTTTGAATCCCCTATGTTCTCAGATGCATATCCATGTCTTCAGTGGCCACACCAGGTGCCAATATTCAAATCTGACCACTGATTGGTTTGACCACAGCTTCCCGAAAAACTCACTTCCTTGTCAACCCAGGACACACTGACATCTGAATCCTTGCAAGCACCAGTTGCCTGAGGCAGGAGAAGGGAGCATATTCAGAATCCTTAATGTAAGACATCCAGTATGACTCAAAATGAAATCTTGTACTTCAGGCCTTTGCCTCCATAAGTGTGTTTGAGGTGCCCAGAGGAACTGATAAGAAAGAGGAGCAGCAGTAGCAAGGCTGAACAGGCAGGCATTTGATTATTTCTCAGTACTTATCAGAGGAAGTGTGAATCTCTCCCTAATTAAGTGCTAAAGCAAACTTCTGTGAAATTTGGTGTCATTCACCTGTGAATTGTCCTCCTCAAATTCAATTGACTGCAAGAAGCCTGCTAGCAGTAACACTTTCTTCCAGGCATTAAATTCAGATGGTAAAACCTTCTGTGGTTGCTTATTAAATGAGACTTGATTCTGGTGAGCATTGGCGACCTGGAAGATCAGTTTAGGTGAGCAGTTCAAAGTCTAGACAGCTCCCATCTCTTGGATGTTTAAAATAAAGCTAGAGGTCTTCTGGAAAATCCCCTTCCTCCCTAGATTTCCAGATCTGCATATTGTCAGCTGAGGTAGAAGAGCTGCTGGAGGACAAGTGTTCATCATCGTCCCTCCAGCACTTCTTCCACCAATAGGACAAAGGAGAATGATTTTTAACTGACAGAGGGCAGGTTTAGATTGGAGATTAGGAAGAACTTTACTGTGAGAATAGCAGGGAGGTTGGAACGAGATGGTCTTTAAGGTCATTTCCAACTCAAACCATTCTACAATTCTATGATTCTTCTTACAGGCAGTCTGGAGAGGAGAGATGGGGAAGTTTCCAAAAGAGGTTGTACGTTCAGAAGCCTGAAGTGAGGTTTCCTAATTAGTCAAACCACAGGTAGCCTGTCTAAACAAGAAAGACGAATATGATGTCCCTGAACCTGTGGACCCTCCCGAGGTTCCCCTGATGGGGAGACCCAGAATTGAGAGATGAATGGGACTTTTGGTTTTTTCAGTCTTCAGGTTGTTGTTTATTTTTTCTCTTATCAACTGTTCAGCAGGCCGTCTACATACCAGACTTAGCGTACAAAGAGAAAGGCACCAAAAAGTCCCAAGACACACAGGTTCAAGGTATTTTAAGGCTATTTTTTCCAATTAACTCTTAGAACATATTTCTACCTTTCTACCAATAACTAATTATTTGTCTGTTCACGCATCATCTGCATTACAGCTCTTTCTAACCAATCACTCTGTGCTACCAACACTGCAGAAAATGGAGTAGATGGAGAACAAGAAGGAGATCAGACAATGCCCAAAATCCTCCATCTTGTCTTCTATCTACCTCCGTACTAAAAACCCAAAACTCTAAGTTTTTCACCTTGTGATAAACTATACTACTATATTTCACACACTCGTAGATTCCAATTCATCCCAAAGTCTTGGAAGCTTTCTCCATGCACAAAGGTTAAAAGCAGTGTTCTCCTGGGGATCAGGACTTCTCAGGACAGGCAGAGAAATATTCCCTGTGCCCTGGGTTCCAACATGGACCCAAGTAATTTAACAATTAATCCTGAAGGAGAGTAAGGAGATATCTAAAACAATGACCCAGTTAAATGTGCCTGGCTGTGTTTGAACACAAGGTTATTTGTTGCTACCTTTGGGTCTGGTGATATCATCATCTGCAGGATCTCAGCAGAACAGGAGGCCAATATTTTTATGTGGGATTTTAAGGTGGATTTGGCATGAACTCACCTCACACTGGTGTAATGCAATGACTATTCATCTATCGCTTGTTTCTATGGACCTGGAGACACATGGCCAAGCAGAGATGTGTTTGGGCATTATGACCCAAAGCATGGGTCCAAAACCCACAACCAGACTTTGGAGCAGAAACCTGGCTTGTTATTCACCCTCTATAAAACATTACCCAATGGCTCAAAACCTTGAAAGACCCTTCCCAGCTCAGAGCCATGAGTGGTATTTCTTCTCCCATTCAACAATGGGTCACAAATGGTTTGATTCATTACGCCAGTGGCCATGGTTCCTTCCCTGCACCCTTGTTGACTGTGGACTCATCCTTCTGCCCCGCCTGCTGAGCTAGATGCTGTCTGCCAAAAGCCTTCTCTTTTCTACCAGCAGCAAAATAGGTTAAAAGCCTGTGGGTGGAGGTCAGAACAGAGTGCCCATTGTACACACATGCATACCAGAGCAGTAGCTCCCTGGAATACTGCACCTCTGAGCTTTTGCCACCTTGTGTTTGTGTTTCAGCCTAGGAGAATTTGTAAATTTCATCACTCTCCAAAGAGATTAACAATTTGAAGTGTCAGATAAATAGGAAGACCTTTTTCTTGTTTTTGATTGGGCCAGTTGGAAGAGGAAAGTAACCCTGACTCCAATTGCCTCTATAGGCACAAAAAGAGAGGTGAAGTACAAGGCTGGTCAATTAGATGGAACAGCTGCTTGAAAGTGGGTGGCTTTAATGTACTAATTGCATTAGCAATTAGTGACTACCACATGGTAAACACTTGGGTTCAAAACTATGTAAGGGCATTAACTAACCCACAATGGGTTTGAATGAAGTAAACATGATCCTTGTTTCATGGGTGGTGAACTGGAGAGACCTGCTGACCACAGAGTGAATCAAGGCAGGCATGCAGGAGACCTTAAGTCTGCTAGTTCTTCGAGATCACTTGAAATGAGACCAGTGGCAGCAGCTCTGGGAAATGAGTCTCCTCCCTATTGCCAGAAGATGTGCAACTTAAGCAGAAGTGGTTTTATGGTATACTTTTATCTACTATGAGCTATGGAAATCATCTCCAAGGCCAGATAGAAACTCAAGCTCCATGATAGTTTTTTTTTTTCTTTATTTTTTCTTTTTTATTTTTCCTTATTGGGCTGTCAGCTTGTGCTATTTATGGGAACTTTATTTTAATTTGTGTCTGCTGGGACCTGGGTGGAGGTCACCTAATGATTTCATAAAGCTCTAGGATGCTTAGGACTTTCTGTTAGTAGCCATATGTGCCAGGGTCAGATGTGACCCATGGCCACATATTACATTAGAGGTCATTGGTTGGAATGACACAATGACACAAACTCACCGAGGGTCCTCAATAAACAGCACTGAGTTTATTCCGGCTGCCTCTTTCATAGGGAGTTTGAATTTCCCAGGTTTAGATAGCCAATTGGTTGGGATTTCTCACTGCTCAGACCTCTGACCAGTGGTGTATCTGCATCTAGGCTTGAACAGGGTTGGCTGACATCTCTGAGTTTGAATCCAACTTATCTGGGGACCTGGTTTTGTTTCTAGGCTGGTCAACTTTAGGGGGGCAGCTTCAGACCAGTTGCACTGTGACAGCCATACTCCAGTGGAAAAGTGGATTTATAATTAATAATTATTATTTCTTTTTAAATTTTAATCATCTCCTTCAAGGTACCTTTAAAAGCAGAAAGAAGCCAGAGATATAAGGATATGATTTTTCTTGGTGAGTGCGCGAGGGCGTACACGGCCCTAAGTCCGGCTAGCTGAAGGGGTGAAGCAGCCGACGCCCCTGCGCATCGGAAGCCAGCCCCCCTTGGCGTCGTGGCCTCGGGCTGGGCTGGATTGCGGACTTGGATTCGCGCTGGACGAGACGAGAGAGGAGGCGACCACTTGCTGGGGGTAAAATGTCGGTTTATTGAAGAGCCCACAGGCAGCAAAGGGCAAACCAAACAGGTGGAAAAACCCGCAGCAAATGGCCCCGAACACGGGGGGAGACAGAGTTTTACAGGGAGAGGGTGGAGAAAGGAGGGGAAACCCAGCTAACCAATGGGAGAACATATTGGGAGGTACATAACACAACTGACAGATGAACATATCCAATAAATACAAAGTAAAGGAGGGGCCCCGGGACACCAGCCAACCACAACCCCCAGAGAGAAGAAAGTTCTCGAAAGCAGGGAGGAGTGGGGGGTGATTGACTGGGCTCAGGGAGGAGGAAAACTTTACTTATACGGTGGGATAAGGGAGGAGCAGTTATGTAACTTGGGAGATTGACAACTAACGGGGGCAGGGGTAACCATAGTAACTCAACTGTCAGGGCAATAGTGGCGGGAAAACTGGGAAGAGAGGAGCCATTTATGGAGAACAAAGGGGGAACATACATAAAATGGGGGAGCAAACTGAGAAACTTAAAAACACACCACAACAGTGAGCTATGCTTTAGAGTAGTCCACACTGATATTGCTGTTATGATATTGCTGTTATGATTTGGGGATAGGTAGCAAGATCATTTTTGTTTCTCCTTTACAGTTTATTGCTGCTAAGAATGACCTTGGAAATCCTTGGCCTTGCTCAGAATTTGCTTGCAGTGGGTCAAGGGGAGGGGTTTGGCAGTGTAGCAGAGCTAATCTAGCAGAAAGCTACTGTTAAAAGAGTAAGTTCGCACCCTCCAGCACCTACTTCTAATAGGGCCTTCTTTTTTCCTTCTCCATATGCCACAAGTGATACTCCTCTGACCCACTGGGAAGCTGTTTCTGCTAAAGTAGCAGAAAATATCTTTCTTTGTCTCGGAGATATTATTCCACTAATTTTGTAGACCAAACTGGCTTGGCACGATAGGGAGGGAGAAGGTGGCTATAGGGAGGATTTTAGAGAGGGTATATGAAAGCACCTCAACACCTTTAAAAACACCCTATGGATATTTTTTAGCCAAATATTTTGTATTTGGCTTTGCCTTTTTATGTCATTTGGTGATACATCTTTTGCCTCAGTTGACAGAAATCTTGAAGACACAGGAACAGACTGTCCCTATGTGCCAGGAAATGAGTCACCAAGAAAAATGACAAGTCTGGAAGGGCAAAGAGCTCTTGAAGGAACTAAGGAAAAAAAGAGGGCGTATCGCCTTTGGAAGGAGGGTCAGGTATCTCAGGAAATGTTGAAAGGGGTTGCTAGGGCATGTAGAAAAAAATTACAGAGGCAAAAGCTCAGTTAGAACTCAAACTGGGAACTTGGGTGAAGGACAATAAAAAATATTTTTATAAATATATTAATGGCAAAGTGCTGAGTCCTTCATTTTGGCCACAATAACCCCCTGAAACATTATAGGCTGGAGACAGCATGGCTGGACAGTGTCCAGGTGAAAAGGGACCTGGGGATACTGGTCAACAGCCAACTGAACATGAGCCAGCAGTGTGCCCTGGTGGCCAAGAAGGCCAATGGCATCCTGGCCTGTATCAGGAACAGTGTGGCCAGCAGGACCAGGGAAGTCATTCTTCCCCTGCGCTCGGCACTGGTGAGGCTGCACCTTGAGTACTGTGTCCAGTTCTGGGCCCCTCAGTTTATGAATGATGTTGAGACCCTTGAATGTGTCCAGAGGAAGGCAGCAAGGCTGGTGAAGGGCTTGCAACACAAGCCCTCTGAGGAGCAGCTGAGAGAGCTGGGGTTGTTTAGCCTGGAAAAAAGGAGACTCCGAGGTGACCTTATCACACTCTACAACTACCTGAAGGGTGTTTGTAGTCAGGTGGGGGTTAGTCTCTTCTCCCAGGCAACAACTGACAGAATGAGAGAGTGCAGTCTTAAGCTGTGCCAAGGGAAGTTTAGGTTATACATTAGAAAGAAATTCTTCACTAAAAGAGTGATTGCACCCTGGAATTCTCTGCCTGGGTAGGTGGTGGAGTCACTGTCCCTGGACATGTTTGAAAAAAAACTGGACGTGGCACTCAGTGCCATGGTTTAGTTGATGAGGAAGTGTTAGGACATAGGTTGGACTAGATTATCTAAAATGTCTTTTCCAACCTAGTTCATTCTGTGATTCTGTGACCATTCACAGCTTCTTCCATTAACTTTGGCAAAGACTTCGTAAGGTACTGAATATGAGTGCTTCTATCTCAAAAGGTTCCATCTGTGATGTTCTAAAGGAAGCCAACATTTGAAGGATGAGAGCACAGTCTGTGTATCAGTCAGCCCAAGCCTTTGCCACAAAGCAGCAGTACCCAAGGGCATGAGGAACTCCATATAATATTGAGTTTAACTTTCTTCCACCACCCTCAATATTTGGGACACCGACATGCCCTGCAAGAGATGCAGGCGGATCCTCCTGTACTTCCAGCACCTGAGGGAGCATCTTGGGCTGTAATCTGTGTCTAATGAATAGTTCATCCAAAGCAAGTTTCCCCCCAGAATAGCTGGCAGCCAAGGGCATCTCTCTCTCAAACCAGGGAAGTGGGGAAATAGGGAGTTTGAAACTCTGCTGCCTGATTGTACTAGTTTTAAAGTCAAACAGTGGGAGATCCTGAGTCAGAAATACAACTTAATAGGAAAATTAAAATAAATGCAATAGTACAGAAACACTGACAGAGTCAGGATACAACCTGACACCCTGTTTTTCAGGGTGGTGCTAGCAGTCCCATTAAATGGTGGCTGCAGTCCTCTTGAAGTGATAGATGTGGTTCTGTTGAAGAGGTGATCCTGTAGAAGGGTCTGGTCTTTCTCTGAAGATCCAGTGGTGGTGATGTAGCTCTTGTTCTCTGGGAATCCAGTAGGTAAGGCTGCCCGTGGTGTTCCACATCTCAGATTATATCCAGGTAGGAATGCTTGGTTCCTCCCCCTGGGCAGAACATTTCACAGTGGGATGATATAGATTTATGAGTCATGCAATGAGTGGCCCATTAACAGAGGATATCCCACCCAGAGGGAGTTATCAGGGATAAGTCATGGAAGAGATAAAGAACACTGCCCCACCTGGTTTTAATAGATGGTGATAGAATACATACTTTTGGTTACATCTTGCATTGTAACCTAAGACACTCATTCATAGGGCAGTGCCATGTTCTCTGGTCATTGGGTATTGTTTAACCCAAGGCAAGCATCTGCCTCTATTATTTTCCCTTTGGAAAAACCCTGTGACAGCAAGCACTTAGAAGCAACAAGGGTTTATGACTGTGGAAAGCTGGTTGTCTGCTCGGTTATTTTATTTATTTCCCAAGTTGAATTGAAGGCATTTACACTTAGACAACATTTTTTTTTTCATCAATTTAGCAATACACGTGGTTATTGTTCCTTGCTTTGTGATACCAGGTCCAGCCCCCAGAAATGCTGGCAAGTCTTTGCTTCAAGGAAAGACCTTGAGATGCAGGGGAAGCCCAAGCATGCTCTGTGCTCTGCTTCAATCAGCTCCACACTCATGTTCCATATGCGTGCACATGCTAACTTCCCTTTTTTCTTCTCTCTTCTTTTAACAGTGCCGGATCTGGTCTCTTCTGAGCTCCTTGCAGCCTTTGGGCAATTAGGACATTGAATTTGGCGGACAGTTGCCATTTGTTCCCTTGGATCGTACCTGCCCTTGCTTTCCTCATCCCCTCCTGCACTCCCCTTCCCTCTGATAAAACTCCAGGGTGTTGCAGTATTGTTATGGAGCCCAGAGCAACTCTGGGCTGTTCTTGGCAAGGGAGGGGGTAATGCAGATTTTCTGCGAGCCACTGTCACCTCTGTGAAGCCTCTGTCTGCCTCCTGCTGGTGAAGGAGGTGATGCTGCCTGTGGCAGGATCGGGGAAAGGGATCCTGGTGAGTGGCAAGAGGCTAGAGCCTGAGGAAGAGGACAAGCTGGGTTCTGGGAGAGATGTGGATTCCACTTCCAATGCAGACAGTGAGAAATGAGTGGTGGGAAACAGCCTGGAGGAGCAGGAATTTTCCATCAAGGAGGCTAACTTTACAGAGGGGAGTTTAAAACTAAAGATCCAGACCACCAAGAGAGCTAAGAAGCCCCCAAAGAACTTGGAGAACTATATATGCCCTCCTGAGATCAAAATCACCATCAAGCAGTCTGGGGAGGAGAAGCTTTCTCGAGCTGGTAAAAATAGCAAGGCAACTAAAGAGGAGGACAGACCACACTCCAGAAAGAAGGTAAGTCTTATTCTTTCTGTATTTTCCCTTTCTCCTGAAAGCAGAGGGAGAGGAGGGGATTAAACTTGCTCAAACAGTTTGTGTCCAAGACATAACCTTTGCAAGGTTTGCAAAGCCCTGCTTGGCCACGCAGGAAGTAACACAGAGTGGGGTTCATCCTGCATCACTGCATACACTGCGGAGATGATCTTGAACTATGCTTCAGATTAACCAATTCAGAATGGATCAAAAGTTCAGCCAGGCTTCTTTTATTTTTATGTGCAACTGAGGTTTAAGATTAATAATTGCATGAGTGGTAAATGAAGGAGCCCACTTCTAAACTGCTTTGTGCCTGAGTGCTAATGCTTCAGTCTTTTGGCAGTTAAAGCTTTCACCTGCATTTTAATAATACATGAATGTGCATTGTGAACAACTGAATCCATTCCTGTCTACCAGGCAAAGGGCTTCATTAAGCGGGACAGCATTGTGTGAGAAACAGTATAGTTATGTTTCAGAAAATGCTTCCACTATAAGTCTCATTTTCTCCCAGATGCATAACATCTTCTTGAAATATCCTTCTGGGGAGAAATTTTTGGTACTTTAAGTTTGGGTAAAAATTAATCTTTTTATTTTTTCATTTAGTAAAGGAGATGAAGAGGAAAGGGAAAAGAAAGAAAATAACAAAATCCTTTCTTTGTATTATCTGTTTAACCGTTTTGTTTTGCCATTAGCTTGATTTTTCAGTAGTGTCACCTACAATTAGTCTTAAAATAAATTTAGTTTGAGTGTTTAAGCAGCGCTGGTCAAGAGAGGGACATTTGGTGACTACTCATGTCTTTTTGGGTGTAGTGGTGTTTTCTGTCCTAGGCATTAGACAAAGGAGCTTTAGTCAGGTTGAGGCTTTATCACAGTACAAATAGACTCATAGAATCATAGACTCATAGAATCATATAATTAGCTGAGTTGGAAGGGACCTACAAGGATCATTGAGTACAACTCCTGGCCCTGCACAGAACCATCCTCAAGAGTGACACCATGTGCCCAAGAGCATTGTCCAAACACTTCTTCAACTCTGTCAGGCTTGGTGGTGTGACCACTTCCCTGGGGAGCCCATTCCAGTGCTCAACCACCCTCTGGATGAAGAACCTTTTCTGAACATCTAACCTAAACCTCCCCTGACTCAGCTTCATACTGTTTCCTCGTGTCCTGTCACTGGTCATGAGAGTGAAGAGATTGGTACCTGCCTCTCTGCTGCCTCTCGTGAGGATGTTGAAGCCTGTGATGAGGTCTGACCTCAGTCTCCTCTTTTCCAGGCTGAACAGACCAAGTGACCTCAGCCACTCCTCACAAGGCTTCCCCTCCAGACCCTTCGCCATCCTCATGACTCTCCCTTGGATGCTCTCTAACAGCTTAATGTCTTTTCTATATTATGAGGCCCAAAACTGCCCACAGGACTTGAGGTGAAGCTGCACCAGTACAGAGCAGAGAGTGTTGGAAGGGACCTTAAAGATCATCTAGTTCCAACCCTCCTTCCATGGACAGGGACACCTTTCACTAGACCACGTTGCTCAGAGCTCCATCCAACCTGGCCTTGAACACTTCCAGGGATGGGACATGCATGACCTGTGGGCAACCTGTGCCAGTGCCTCACCACCCTCACAAGAAAGAATTTATTCCTAATATCTAATCTAAATCTACTCTTTCAGTTTGAAGCCATTCCACCTTTTACTGTCACTACATGCTCTTGTAAAAAGTCCCTCTCCATCTTTATGGTAGGCTCCCTTCAGGTACTTGAAGGCCACAATTAGGTCACCCCAAAGCCTTCTCTTTTTAAGGGAAGAACAATCCCAATTCTCTCAGCCTTTCCTCATAGGAGAGGTGTTCCATTCTTCTAATAATCTTGGTGTCCTTCCTCTGAACTTGCTTCAATAGATCAATGTCCTTCCTGTGTTGGAGACCCCAGAGCTGGATGTAGCACTCCAGGTGTGATCTCACCAGAGTGGTAGAGGGGCAGAGTCATCTCCCTCAATGTGCTGGCCACACTTCTTTTGATGTAGCCCAGGATACTCTGTCTCCTTAGTAGCATGTGGGCATCATGATGAGCTCAGACAGGAACCCAAATTTGATGAAAGACTCATGAGTATCTCCAAAACCTGGACAAATTCATCTAGGTTGTAGACATCCACTGATCAGAGCTCGGGGCATGACTTGGCTTTTCTTGCTCATGCAGCTTGAATCCCTCTCCTCCCATTCACACTTGAATACTCAAAGGGCTACTTGAAGCCTTGAGGAGGATAATTGCTAACAGCTCTCCCTGGACACAGCTTTCTTGGCAGACCGACTGAGACCAAAATTTTCAAAACTCTAAATCACTTGTTGAAGCATCAACATTTCCCATTGAATTAAGGGAGAGCCCAAGGGGATTAACACTGCTCACTCTGAGAGTACTTCTCTTAGAAGCTGAACTGGAAAGGAAAGTAACAATTTAAGGTGATTTTTTTTTTTTGCTCAGAATACTGCTAAATGGCATCATCTATGTGTATGAAAAAAGTTGTCGCAGACATTTTTTCACAGAAATCCTTTCTTTCAGATTTCTGTAGCTTCTGGGAAGCAAGGGCCCCCAGAAGAAGAATGTAAACAATTGTTATCAGCTGCTGTGGAATGTAATAGGATGCACCTGTGATTGGTTCATGTCCCCATGTTTATGATTAAGGGCCAATCACAGGAGCAAGCTGAGGACAGAGTCCCTGGACACAACTTTGTTATAGATTCTTTCTTTCTATTCTTGGCTTAGCTTAGGACGGCTCTGCAATTTTCTCTCTTTATTCTATTTAGTATAGTAATAATGTATTATATATCATATATCAATAAATCCAGCCTTCTGATCAAGAAACAAGATTCTCGTCCATCTCTCACCATGGAGACCTTAACAGGTCCCTGTAATAAAAAGTAGCTTATTTTACCACATCAGAGATTTGGCCTTATAACACTGAAATTTTCCCACCTATTGAGAGGAATGGGCTGTCTTCTTAGCACCAAGCAACGTTTTATTTAAACTTCTCTTTCCTCCTGAATATTTGCAGATGTGATGAAAGTCACTACAGGAGGAGGAGACTGGAAATGAATGGGAGGGGTTCCAGTGCTGGCAGCACAATTACTTTCATGGCCAATGTGTGTGTCTCAGTAATTACAGAAATTTTGGGGGGGGAAGATAGTTAAGAGGAAGCAGCAAATTGAAACATGGAGCTGTACCTGTCTGGTCCAGCTATGGGTTTCCCTGGGAGCATGCAGGAGCCTTCTGCATAGAATCATAGAATATCCTGATCTGGAAAGGACACACTAAGATCATTGAGTCCAACTCCTGGCCCTGCACAGGACACCCCCACAGAACAATGGTTCTGCATGTCCTTGCAGAACCACTGAGAGCTACAGTAGTGGTTAAAGAAAAAAGTGATTGTCACATTTAAATGACTCTGGTGGTTTTTATATTTCAGAGTTAGGCTGCTTGATTGTCTGTTGCTTTAATCAGCACAAACTCCAGAAAAGCAGCTACTGGCAGCAGCAGGAGGGAACAATGCATGTAAACCAGTGGGGCAGACCTTCAGCTGGCATCACTCCACTGTCCTCTGTGGATTTTTGCCAGGAGAGTTTGGCCCAATGTACACATTTACCTTGCACATGAAAGCAGCATTATTATTTGAGTTTACCACCTTGCTCATGGATACAGGGAATATATAGAGGCCCCACAGACTGTATATAAGCTCAGCATAACCTGATCTGCAAGTGCTATTCTTGTGTCTAGTGGGTGGGAGCAGTTGTTTTGCACCTCATGAAGTAGCACCTGAATTTATTTTTCCCCCTGAGGAGGAGCAAACTCTATCAGGACTTGAAAAATCACTTAAGTTTGTTGCATAGTAATTAAAGCCACATCTCCAGTAGTCCCCGGTGCTTTGAAATACCACTTCAGCATTCTTGCAGGAGCTTCAATACACACAACAAAAAGGGCAAGTAATGAAAACATGGAAACAATAAAGTAACAGCATGTGGGTACACAAAGGGCTGGTAATGCCAGCAATGTAGAAAGGGACTGTGAACTGGGGATATAGCATTTATTCAGTGACCACTTAGGGAGGAGGAAGATATGCCTGTTTCTAAGCTTTACACTGCTCTGCTAATTAGGCAATAGGGGTTAGAGCCTGATTTCTAAAGCTGTGGTCTGGGGTGCAGTGGTGATTAGAAGGGGGCTCTGTGGAGAGCCATGCTGCTCATGTGCCAAGGCCTGAGGGTTTTGCCTTTGATTACAGCTGCTACACTATATTAAAAGACATAAACATACATTAAATACTTATATTGCATTTCCATGAAAACAATTGCCCAGTGGATGTTATGTGATCATGAATGGGAGGGAGGGAATCCAGGAGAGGACCTTGCTGAATGCAATTGCTGATGCCCTGGAGTGGGAAGTGAGAGAGCATCGGCATTGGGAACCTTAAATGCTTGGCTGCAACACACAACTTTTGGGATTTCTTTTAAGTCATGACCATGACAAGCTTCAAATCAGCTTTCCCTACCAGAGAATAAGAGTGAAGGCAGTTTACTAACCCTTTCCCCAAGGCTGCTTAGAAGGAGAATCATAGCTTGGGCTGTCCCTGCAACTGCTTGTGTGGCAATTGGAAAGTGCAAAAATGTTGTGTAAGAGTTTTCTCTTGTTTCAACCCTTTGGTGCCTGGAAATGTAGTGGGCTGAACTCATGCCACTTCTAAACCTACAAATGGGCTCAATTTAATTTAATCTCATTGGAGAGGGAGGTGTCCTGGTTTAGGGCAAGTTTGGGAGAAACCCTCCAAAAGGGGCCCCTCCAGAAAGCCAACCCACGCGTCCCCTCCCCCCACCTGGTTTGGGAAAATAATTCCTCATAAAGAAGTGGAAAGAACCTGTTTATTTAACAGGCAAAGCACTCCCCAGCACAAAAAAATGAACAATACCAGATGACAAAACTCATGCGCTGCTCTGAAGAGATGACAACTTCAGAAAGTCTCTCCGGCGGGTGGTTGCTCTGTTATCAGCCCCTCCGGCACTAGGAAAGGCTGCAGAGTAGGCCCTGGCAGGCTACTAAGTGCGAGCTCTTGGTGTTTCCCTGGGTCCTGGTCTGGAGCAGGTTCGAATGGTTCCAAAAAGAGGGAAAGAAAAACAGTCCAGGGAAAGCTTGGACTGCCTCAGCTAGCTAAACTAACTAACTAAAAAGCAAAAGGAGCACGGTATTCTGCCCCATCCATGCCCAGACAACAACAGTGGAGTTCTGTGTTCCAGCAGACTGTGGGGGAGAGTGCAGCTGATAATGAAACTCTGTGCTCCTTCTTCTCCCCACCTCATAAACAGAACAGACAATTGGGGATACTGTGGGATCTCAGTCTCTCAGAATTGGGGGGCTCGGGAGTCCTGGAATGTTGCCAGAAATGTCTGGTGGCTGGACTTTGATCCCACATGGGAGATGACATCAGTATGAGGACGGGAGGATTTCACTGGGGTGAATGGTGAAGGGATAAGTTAATTGGAGTGTGAGATACAGGGTTTAAGATCCCTGTACAGGGGGGTCTAGAGAGGCAAGATGGAGGTATTGGGGCGTGCCCTTCTCCTTCTTCTTCTTCCTCTAGGCCTCCATCTTCTGTGGTGGAGTTGGCACTCCGGGATTGGACCTTACTAGGGGAACACTGGTTAATAAGGATAGAGGGTATTGGAGAAAAATGATAAATATTGTATACGTAACTCCGGGTATAAAGATAGACGACCGCCCCAGGGGCTCTCGGTGTGTGCCCATGGCTGACTGCTGAGCAGAACTCTGTCAGGCCAAGAGAAAATCTTTTAGATAAGCAATTAATAAACACCGAGACCGAGAACAATTCTGAGGCTTCCTCTCGTCCTTTCGAACCCCGGGGGCCCAAGGCCATCTTTGGGCTTTTCCCAGACCATCTAGACAGCACCAAAATCCAACAGGATACAAGCATCATAACTTCACCCTAGGACAGGAGGGAAAAAAAATAAAAATCTAGGAGCCCAAAGGATGTCCTGCTGGCATGATGGAAAGCCCTGAAGCTGCTACTCTCCCAACTACAGCAGGGTTACTCGAGTTCAGCTTCCTCAGCATCACTAAAAGTGCCTTTTCCTTCAGATAAGGAAACATGTTATCAGTCTGGAAGGACACTGAAAGCATAGCACCAAATGCAATGAAGCAATTAATCAGCATTCCCTGACTGTCATGCAGAATTTAACAAGCCCCAGATAAGCAGGACATCCCCGGTTTTGTTTTATTTCCTTTCTCCCTCTGCATTTCCTGCTTTGTCTGTTTTCTTCTATCTGCAAACACTTAATTTTCCATCCTTTTTTTAAGCATAGCCTGACAAAGTTTCTTTGGACCTTTCATCATTTGCATAATGTCCTTCTTTGGGGGATGTAAACTAATTTTTTTTGTAATTATAATTGCACTGGGGGGTTTTTTGAGAGCTTGGGAAGGGTGAATACATTTTGTTACTGAGATAAGCAGCAGAAAGTCAATTCGAAGTAAAGCTTCTTTGTGTGCAGAGGAAACTCTGTCCTTGGATTTTCTTGCAACATTTTTTCCTTTGAGTTCCTGTAGGTATTTGCCATTCCTTTGCAGGAAGCAATTCTAACATTTTTCCTCTTGAAGTTCAATTTATAGTGTTCCTTTCCTCTGCCCCATACATGCAACTTTCTCCTGCAGTTTGTCTTTCCTTGAGGACTCTCATTCATATGCTTTCCCTATGTCCTGGGTTGGTTATATGATGCATGTATCCCCAATTGTCTGTTCTGTTTATGCTGGATAATAAGTTTTGCACCTTTAAGACTTGTTCCAAGAGTGAAGGGGGGAGAGAAGAAGCGCGGAGTTTGTTTTCAGAAACTGCACTCACTCCTCCACATTCCTGCTCCTGGACTGTGTTGAATGCGGATGAACTGACAGCGGGACAGAGCTCTCCTTTGCTTTTAGTTAGTTTTAGCTAGCTGAGGCAAAGAAGTTACATGGACTGTGGTTTTTTTCCCTTTTCTTTGGACCTATTTAAACCTGCTCTGGACTGAACACCAGAAGAGCACTGACAGCTCACACCTGTGGCTCACTGGGCTGGGCCTGGGCCGCAGCATTTCCAGCACCGGAGGGACTGATAAGAGACTGAGTGAGCCGAGCTACAGCCCACGAAGGGGACTTTCTGAGTTTGTCTCTCTTTTGGAGCAGGAAGAGGTTCTATTGTTTAATATTGTTCAGGTTTTATTGTTTAATAGACAGCTTTTTCCACTTTTCTCCAAGGAGGTATTTTTCCCAAACCGGTTGGGGGAGGGGCCGATTGAATCTGCTTTCTAGAGGAACCCCTTTGGGGGTGCTCTCCCAAATTTGCCCTGAACCAGGTAACCCTATTACAACCCCCTTCTTACAGACCATGAACGCTGCCCACTCTCTCCTTCCCCCTCATTTGCATCAACTGCACATTGCACTTTCCCTCCAGATTCTCACGTGCATCTGCAGCTCTTGTTGAATTTCCTCTTGTACAAGACTCCTCTCCCCAGTGATTTGTGTGCATGATCATCCAGTTCCTCATAGTGCATGCTTATTCCTCTTTGCTAAGAGCATCCCCGTGTGAGATGTCCTCTGAGTCAGCTCTTTCTGTTATGATCCCAAACATGACTTGGGGAGTTTATGTCATTGCTTGTTCCCTGTGCTGCATGTGGCTTAGCAAGGAGAAGTCACTCAGGTGTTTGTGGTGGTACCTGTTTGAAGTGGCAGACTTTGATTTACAGCTCCTTTTATTTTTACTTTTTTTTTTTTCCCAAAGGATGGAGTCTCCATAGCCCCTTCAGCCTGGACCTGTTTCTGTGCTGGTTTGATCCCTACTCTTTCTAAGCAAAGCCTTGAGGCTGCTCTAAATTATGCTGGTGCCAGGTATCTGAAGCTCACACCAGCAGAGTAAACCTCAGCCTCTTCCTAGATTATGGAATAGTGGAAGAGCCCCAGAAGTGCCAGCACAGTAGGGATGCATTCTTCTAATTGCCTTTAAGGTGAAACTAGCTTTTGAGCATCTGAGAGACCAATTAAGAGCTGGTCTAACAGGCAGGAAGCTCCCGGAGTTTTTACAGCCTTTCTACACAAGTGTATGGGTGCAATGCTACACAAACTCAGCTCTTTGATAGTCATCCCAGGTTTCTTTTTTTGGCTAGCTTTTCTATGTACCATATTGCTGATGGCACAAATGAAACAGCTGCAGTTTGATGCCCTCCCGCCAAAGGGTGGTGAGGTACTCAAACAGGTTGCCCAGAGTTGTGGATGCCATAACTACTTTGGGCTCGACCCAAAAAGAGAGCAGGCATTAATTTATTTCTAAATACTTCAGAGCTTAAGAAAGCAGTTTTGTTCTGAGCTGAGAACCACTCAGGCCCAGGTTCATCTTGGTCCTTGAAAGCACCTGAGGTGCCCAAACTGGACTCTGAGTCTTCCTGGGCTCCCCTGTAGTCACCTGGAGGAGGCTGGTCCCTCCTGAAGGTGGTTTAATCCTCCCTATGATGAGCAGGGAGGGTTGGATCTCAGCTGTTACCCTTCATTCTCCTTCTCCAAGGCCTGCTAGAGAAGCGCCTGTCTTGCATTGTGTCATGGATCTGTTGTGATGGGAATAAGGCACAGTGTCTTTTCCAGCTGGGTCCTCTGCCTGAGCCAGATGATGCCCATATCCCACTGTCTGCCTGTTCCCAAACAATTGTGACCTTTTTTTTTTTTTTAATGTAGCCAAGTATTTCTTAAGGAAGTAAACGTCTGGCTGGGAAGGGATGGGCTGAAGAAGTGTAAGTGTAAGCAGGCTTTTACTGCTGAATATGGAGTGCCAAAGGAGGAAGACTAGTGTATTTAATTAGCTACCATATGACCAGGGCTTGCGGGAGCCATCTGTGTCGAGGACAGGTTTTGTTTTGCACAAGTCCCTCCCTCCCACTGCTAAATTTCAATGGCCTTCTGTGACATTTCCTTGTTTGCTTGTGCTGGGTGTCTCTTCTCAAACCATGATAAAATGTCCCCAGTGCTGGTTTTAGGGATTAGGAGATGCTGCAGGGAAGCAATAGGGGAAGTAAGTGGAACCAGTGCAGGAAGCTGGGGGTCCAGCTGGCGGTCCAGCTGGAGGTCCCCCACTACTGAACCACAGGAGGAGACAGGTGCTGTTCCTGGCAGCCTCATAAAGGCTTGGCCAAGTCAGTGCACACTGGTTGTTTCAAAAGCACCATGGTCTCCAGGCTAACAGAGATGTGTTAGAGATGTGACACACTGGCATGTGCACCCAGAGCTGCAAACCTCTTTACTGGTTCTGTCTTTGTTTGCAGAAGTTTTGGGATGCACAGGGCTATCAGTCCTTCATGTACGTGCTTGTGTTACTCCAGCATCATTTTCTGCATGCAGCACTCCCTTTCCTCTCCCTCAGGGGTCCATTTCTTCTGGCCAGTGAATAAGTTGAACAAAAGTTTTTGGAGTATTTTATCACAAAGATTTCTGTTCTTGCATCAAATTTTATTAAAACTGGACAAAATATTCTAACAACATTGAAGAAAGGATCATGCAGGCAGGCAAGGAGCTTATGTGTGCATTCACATATACACAAACCCAGTGTGACATTAGCCTTGTTTCCTTAGGAAACCAGTCTATTTCTACATCAGGACTATATATGGACCTTGAGCTGCAGGCAGTTGCTATCAAGAGATGGATTCTCAAGCCATGGTGCATGCACCAGTAGCATGACACTGCTTCCAAGTATAATGGTCAGCAAACTCTACTTCTCCAGGGTAGTATCAAGCAAAACACCTTGTTATTATTTTCTTGGTTTTCATTGTTTTGTGTTTTTTTGTTGGAGCCGTGAACTAGCAGTGAAAAGGACAGGGTAAGAGCTAAGGTGTCTGTGCTGGTTTAGCAATTATTGATTTTTGGTGAAGGGGAAAAAACCACGGAAGTGATTCTCTGTGAGGAGCCGCTAGCAGCTTCTTCTGTGCCTGGCAAAACTAATCCCTGGCTAGCTCTGATAATTGGCACACTGCTAAGCCAATTAGAAAAGCTGGTAACGCCTCTATGATAACATATTTAAGAATGAAAAAAAAAACCTGCTGGAAGCTCTCTTGCTCCCTGCTCTCTACAGAGGAGTGGAGGGTCCAGTCGGGCCCCCTCCCCGGCGGGGCCGGCCAGGGCCCCTTTCCAGAGGGGACCGCTGGACCCTTTCCCGGCACAGCTGCCAGGCCATGCTGCTGCAGGCCATCCCGGCGCCGCGAGCAACTATGTGGCCAGGGCAGCGCTGTGCGGCTGCAGTTGTCTCGGCATTGTTCGCAACAGACTTTATTTGATTAGCCGCTTTTAACCAGCCATGCTGAGACCTGTAAGACAAAAGCAGCGGCAGCAGCTTTTCTTTATTCAGCACCCTGCATGAAGAAAAGGCGCGGAGTAGAGCCAGCAGCCGGCGCAGCTTGCGCAGTGCTGGTGGAGACCACGTGACCAATAGAGAGAGAAGCACGGCGAGCAATTCCCCAATTGCAGAGCCTGGACAAGATTAACCTTTCAGTGCTGCAGAGCTCTATAAAAACTGTTTCAATTGACAGAACTTGAGAACAAATGGATCTACAAACACCAATTCTCTCCCAAGTCAGAGAAAAGGAAAAAGTGATGACACATGAGGAGAACAGTATGGTGACACTAAGGTCGGTGCAAAAGAGGGAGGGGGAGGAGGAAGTGCTCCACTTGTCGGAGCTGGGATTCTTCTGCAAGCCATGGTGAGGACTATAATACAACAAACTCTTTCTCTGTAAGTCAGGAAGTGCGTGGGGAGATGCAGCATTCACTCATAGACTATGAGAAAAAGGCACTCGTGCTGGAGCATGTGGATGCTGAAAAGCTGTCATCTGTTGAGAGGCTTGAACAGAGAGAGAGAGAAAGCCCTTGCTTTCAGAGATAGAGGAAGAGGACCCTTGCTTTTATACTAGAACAGCTCATCCTTAAAAACTGCACCATATATGCTAAATGGCCCACGAAAAGCAGTTGTGGGAACACTGCAAGCTGTGGGAGGGACTCCACGTTGCAAACAATTTCCGGGTGGACCGTTAGCCATGAAAATTAAAACCATGTTGGAAAAGTTCACAGAGAACTGTTTCCTGTAGGAAAGACCCCATGGCACAGCAAAAGACTCTTCTCCCTAAGTGAACCGAAGAAAGATTTTTAGAAGTGACAAACTGATTAAAAATCCCATGTTTTGTCTCCCTGCACTGTTGGTAGGAAGGAAAGAAGGGCTGGGGGCGGGGAAAGGTGTTCTAATGGTTTATTTTTAGTTCTCTTTATCCTCTTTTAATTCTGTTAATAATTTTTTCTTTATACCTTTTAAAGTTTTAAGCCTGTTTTGCCCTTAGTGTTTTTCTCCTAATCCTTATGTCACCCCATGAGTTTTCTTTCCCCCTTCTCTGCTTAACTATGATTTGCTGAAGCAAACAAACTCCACAACTTTTGTGAAAGTCGCAAAGCCGATATGTTTATTACAGTGCTGGACACGTGGAAATCATTCCCCTAAAATGACATGCGTACCTCTGGGAATGCCAGATCCCCTTTTATCTTCCTCTCAAATACATGTGCATGCAATTTCACAATAGGTTCATACATATTCATTCCACTAATTTCGCATGACACTTGCCGCTAATTGCTAATTCTTCTTTATCAGAAAGAACTCCTGGGTCAGGTTGCCCTGCTCTGTCTGCCCCCCACTCCCTCCTTATCTCTTGTCCTTCGGCTGAAGCAGTCCCTCCAAGCACAGGCCCTTCATGAGAACAGGCAGTCAGACTAAACAGCAAGCTACAGACTTAACTCAAATATATACATTTCACCTAAATCAAACTGGATTTCTACTCTGGAAAATTTCCACTTTGCCTTAACTACACCAGAGGAAAATGAATAAATGATTTTTATAGGCGCACTGACATTTGACCAGCATCAACCCATCACAGTGTCTTACTATAGAAATGAGAATATGTATTTGAGATGTGGCTTGGACTGTGGCCACAGTGGAAGGTAGCATTGCTGAAGATGACATGGTCATTCAAGATACACAGTCAACTGTAGTTGTGTTTGCAGAACTAAATAGGTCTCTACCTGGCTCATTTTAAGATGGTGCCTCATATTCTTATTGTACATCCATGTTTACTGTTGTTAGGTCTTATATGAAGACATCAGGAGAGCCTGCCCTGCAACAAGTTAACAAACTGTAGAAATAAAAGGAGAAATGAAACCATCTTGTTTCTTAGTACAGAATGTGAAATAGAATAATAAGATTAAGTGACTCACACAAGGAACCTGTTGCAGGCCAAGGTGACAGACCTTTTTCACTGAGCTCTGGTTGCTTTACCATGACACAGCTGAGTCTCCCAGGTGGTGGCTGGATCTTCAAGCACTGGGTGCATAGCCCTTCTGGAAGCCAATTCTCTTTTATTTGTCATTGAAACTGGTGAATTTGTTTCAAAACTAACTGTCTGTATCTTCACTGCTAGCTTTAAAAGAAAATTTATCTCAGGGAAGAGTTAGGGCTGGATGCAGGGATGAGAAGGGTGAATTTTTGGGGCCAACATTCAATTAGTCAACCTAGAGGCCCTTAAGTCCCTTAATGGTCTGTAAACCCCAAAGTATGGTAAGAGTGGAATGAAGAATATCTACTGGAGGACTCATTACCTTCTCATCAGTTTCTCATGGCTCTGTCTCACCTGCATGGCAAGGATTGTAGAGAGATGGTATCTTCTATTGACATCTGTGTTACAACAACTGTACCACTTTAAAACTGGGTGGTTCACTGAGGAATTTCAGCACTTTGCAGCATCCTAGCTTCCTGAGAGGCACTCTCCATCTGTACTGCTCAAAGACGAGAATCAGCCCCAAGGGGATTTACAGATATTTTTGCCTTGCCCAACACTCCTTCTCTCCAGAGGAACATGGGGTCACAAGCAAATGAACTAGAGGCCATGGCCTCACTGTCCTTGCTGGTGGCTCTGAGGAGGAGAAGGCTGAGAAGTGGATGTTCAATGTGTCGCCACTGATCATGGCCTTGCTTCTCTGCGCGGCAATGTTGCTGGTTCCCCACCTGGTACTTCTGTGAAAAGGCATTTCTGTAACACACTTTGCAAGTGTTTCCCAGGAGGACACATAGGAAATAGTCTTCTCATACCTCTGAGGTAGAGTCTACACTAATGCCTTGGATTACAATGTAAAATGCAACCAAAAGAAAGAATTCTATCACCATCTTCATAAACTGTTAAATCCAGGTGGGGCAGTGTTCTTTATCTCTTCCATGACTCATCCCTGATAACTCCTTCTGGGTGCAGATATCTTCTGTTAATTGGTCATCAAGTCTCACTTCATGACTCATGAAATTACATCATCCATCATCCCATTGTGAGATGCTTTGCCCAGGGGGAGGAGCCAAGCATTCCTACCTGGATATAATCTGAGATGTGGAACACCACGGGCAGCCTTATCTACTGGATTCCCAGAGAACAAGAGCTACATCACCACCACAGGATCTTCAGAGAAAGACCAGACCCTTCTGCAGGATCACCTCTTCAACAGAACCACATCTATCACTTCAAGAGGACTGCAGCCACCATTTAATGGGACTGCTAGCACCACCCTGAAAAACAGGGTGTCAGGTTGTATCCTGACTCTGTCAGTGTTTCTGTACTATTGCATTTATTTTAATTTTCCTATTAAATTGTATTACTGACTTGGGATCTCCCACTGGTTGGCTTTCAAACTAGTACAACTTATTTCTAAGTGGACTTTTTTCCGTACTCTCCTCTGCACTCCAGTATATGCTAAAATATTGTGCTGGCCTAGGCAGCTCCAACTAAATGAATGATGGGTTGGTAGGTACTTGCTTGTGGTATTTTCTGACACCCCCATCGAAGGGAGGAATGATGAACCTGACTCCATGTTCTTAGAAGGCTAATTTATAATTTTATTATCTATATTATATTAAAGAATACTGTACTAAAACTATACTCAACTATACTAAAGAATGCAAAAAGGATACAGACAGAAGGCTAAAAGATACTAAAGAAAACTCGTGACTCTCTCTCCAGAGTCTGACACAGCTTGGCCGTCATTGGCCAATAAGTCAAAACAATTCACATGTTGGATAAACAATCTCCAACCACATTCCAAAGCAGCAAAACACAGGAGAACCAAATGAGTTAATCTTGTTTCCCCTTTTCTCTGAGGCTTCTCAGCTTCCCAGGAGAAAAATCCTGGGCAAAAAGATTTTTCAGAAAATATGATGGTGACACTTGCTGTATTCTCAGGTGGGTAATTTGATGAAATCTAAGACTAAGAAAAATAAACCTGAGGCAGATAGTTTTCCAGTGAGGAGGAACAGCACTAGCAGGTGTTTGATCATCTCTCATTTCTGCCTCCCACCAATGTCTTTCAGCTGCAGGGACAGTCCTTACATCAGTCTCCTTCCTAATCTGTATTAGTGGTGAGCTTGAAGGCACTTGTTTTGTTGCATCTTGCACTGGGAACTCATGGTACTGGATTGATGATGTATTTTATTTCTTATACCCCATATATGTGCAAGTTAGATGGGGATAATTAATTTGTCCTGCCCATTTTCTGACATTGCATTCACCAGCACTCAGCTGAGAATTCTTCTCAAACCCATCCTGCTTTCCCCATGGGATACTTTTCTTCAATAATTTATGTAATCATTAGGATTAATTCCCTCCAGGCTTTTCTCTCTCTTAATTCCATAGCATTACTTGTATCATATTTCTGATTTGAAGGGGGGGGGGGAGGAAAGCCTGCTTCCTCTTGTGACACACGCTAATCACAAGAGGAACTGGGAAGAGCATGATGGGGAGGGATCGATCTGTCCTTAGGTCATCAACTCTGGGCATGGGCAGGAGCTGCTGCTAGTCACTCGGTGACAGCAACTGCCAATGTGCTCTGTGGGAATTTGTGAAGCATGAGGCAGCTCTGCAAGATGGCAGCACATCTTTTGCTGCCCCCTGTACTTTGCTTGGCAGCCGTGGCAGGTAGCCAAGTCATGATTCATCCTTGGAGTGTTTTGCGGAGAAAAGAAGAAACTCCACAACTTCGTAAAAATTGTAAAGTGGTATGTATGTTTATTGCAGCGCTGGACGCATGCGGAGATTTCTCTCCCAAAAAGGCATGCATACCTCTGACAACTTCAGATCTCCTTTTATCTCCCCTTCCAAATACATATACATATACATATGCATACAGTTTCACAATAGGTTCATACATATTCATTCTGCGTGACATTTATCGCCAGTTCCTCTTTATCAAAAAGAATTCCTAGGTCAGGGCAGACTGGCCTTGTAACCATTTCTGGTTTTTTTCTCTGTCTCTTCACTATCTCTGTCCTGCAGTTTTTCCCTTCAGCTTTGGCCTTACAGACTTTTCACCTCTCCTACACACTTCACCTAATTCAAAATGGATTTTTACTCTGGGGGATTTTTCACTGTCTCAGGAGGCAACTTGGGATGTGGAGTCCTTGGGTCTGCTTGGAGCACCCTTGAAGAGAGTGGTAATTTGTCTATGATGTCGTATAGAGGGAAGAGGATATTTTAAAGAAAAGGGAGAGCAGCTTGTGATAGCCAGATCCTTAACCTGAAGCATTTGAGTGCAATAGAAGGACTGACAGTGACTTACCCTTGACTTTCTGCATCTGCTGGAATTCATATTACTGATGTGTACATAAGACTTTACTAAAGTAGGACAGTTACTAATTACTGTCTAAAGAAGCCTTTTACTGTTACATTGTGATTTTGGCTTCTGGACTTCACTTCTACCTACTAAGATGTTAGCATGAGGGATTGTCCTAAGGTGCTGAAAAGGTAGGATGGAAATATAGAGAAACTTAGTATTTATTTCAGTCTATCTGGCCTGACCTAAGCTAATAAAATTTAGCATGAGCCTGTGGGGTACAGCAGCTGCATGCTGGAGATGTAAGTTGACTCTGTCCATCTTGGTCACATGGTTTAATAGGTCTATGTGAATTTCCTGAGTCAGAGGCCAGCCACCATACCCATCTTTGTCACATCTCAGTGATGTGTATCCTGGCAGGTTTTTCTTTTTGTTCCCTCCCCAGCATGGAAAGAACAATCTGCCAGGTTGGCTTTCAGAAGATGTTTTAAAACTACCGATTACCCTTTTGTTTCGAGAGGAGAGGGGGGAAGCACACAGACCAGAAGGGGAAAGGAGAAGCTGACCTAAAACCAAGCCAGTATTTGCAGGGATTTTAGAATAGCTCATATGCTGCTTCCTACTCCCCAAGGAAGGGCTGTCCTCTTTCCTCTTTTTGATTCAATTCCCTGCCACTCTGTGAGCAAGTCAGAAGCTTCAGATGCTGCTGTCAGCTGGGAAGGGAGGCCCCTTGTTTAAAACCCATATGTAATCTCTGCTTAGAAAAAGTCAAAATCCTTTATGCTCTCCCTTAAAGTCTCCTTTGCTCACCTGCATCTTCACTGCCTGCCTGTGGTCTTGCCACTTGAGTGAAAACTCAGATAAAAGTTGCCTCGAAACAGACTCAACAAGGAGCACAGATAGAATAAAGGTCCATAAATAAATAAACAAACCCAAAGAATGAACAGTGCAACCAAATTTAGTTCTTGAGAGTGGCAAAGGAATCAGAAAGTATGTCAAGTGTGTTGGAGCAGGGCCCCATCACATGTAACAGTTACTTGGAAAGACAAACACCATCACTTCGAATGTCATCCTCCCTCTTGCCCTTCTTTATATACTGAGCATGATGTCATATGGTCTGGAATATCCCTTTGGTCAGTTGGGATCGCTAGTCCTGGCTGTGTCTCCTCACAACCTCCCATGCACCCTCAACCCCCTTGCCAGTGTGGCAGTACAAAAAGCAGAAAAGGTCATGGCTTTGTGTAAGCCCTCCTCAGCAATAACATAAACATCTCTATATTATAAGCCCTGTGTTCAGCAGAAATCTGAAACACAGCCCTAAACCAGCCACTGGGAAGAAAATTAACTCTACCCCAGCCAAACCCAGCACAGGCCTTCCCTGTTACCTTTTCCCAGATCTGATGGGGGAGGCAGACCAGCAATGCCCACCCACCATGGCATGTGGTTGGCAGGTGGCCCAAAGCTCTCACATGTGGGCTCCTTCCTAGCAGATGACCCATGATTTCTACTTCACGGTTTGGGTGTCTGTCCCCCACCTCACCCCAGTCCCTTCCCCTCTTGTCCCAGCACTGCCAGGGAGGAGGCGGAAGCAGGGATGGCAGTGGGGAGATTGGAAGGGACAAATCTTTTTTCTTCAAATATTTTAGTCTTTGGATGTTTTTAAAGAAAAAAAGAAAAAAAAAACCCTTTATCAGTGCTTGTAAAGGTGCGTTACTGGCATATAAAAATATAGCAGTAGCAGAGGGTATTGAAGTGAAGGGAGACACGACCATCCGATTGATGCATCGAACTCCGATTTTATTGATCAATCAATCACCTTAAATAACAATACTAACGAACTTCATGAATATTCTGTAATCCAATTTCATGATAGGCTAACAGAGAAATTTCTAACCACTCCCTTTGTTTTAGAATACCTACAATTGCTTATTAAAAACAGAAACCAAAACAGAAACCAGAAACTAAAACAGAAACCAGTGTTCCCAAAACTTTTACATCTGTTCTCAGGATGGCAGGCCTTTCCCAGAGACGGTGTTCTACTTGTTATGAGAAGATAGCCCGAGAACTCCATTGTTTATAGAATGATGCCTGAGAGAGTCTAATTGTTTATACAAGTCAGAAGGCTGAGAACTGTTAGAAACTGCTTTACTTTTCCCTTATACTTTTCTCTCAATTGTATGTCTCATGGCCTTTTCTTTAAGTCATTCTCCGACAAGAGGGAACAGAGAGCAACAAAGAAGTGTGGATTTATGTTGCAGTGTGTTGTAATATCCTGTTTTAAACTTCCGGGTCCCTTCCCCAGGTGTGCCAATACCTGTCTCCCTTCCCCCTCGCCCCCTTGCTGAGTGAGTCCTGTCAATCAGGCTTAACATTCCAGGAAGGTCGTCGTGTGGTTGGTCAAGTTCAAAAGATGCCCCTATGCCCAGAGGTCATTGGCCTGTCTAGGTGTCATCCTTCCCTGAGACCCTGCCCCTCCCACCTGGTTGGTGACTCACCTGTCCCTTCCCTCCCCCTGCCCCCGGAGCTTAAAAGGTCAATCAGACCTGGTGCTCGCGATTCTGTTGGAGCTGTTGTTTTGCGGAGAAAAGAAGAAACCTCACAACTTTATAAAAGTTGTAAACCTCGGTATGTTTATTTACGGCGCCGGACACATGCAGAGAAAACTCTCCTCAAAAGGCATGCGTACCTCTGAGAACTTCAGGTCTCTTTTAATCCCCCTCTCAAATACATATGCATACAGTTTCACAATAGATTCATACATATTCATTTTTATGGGTTTCCTGTGACTTTTACCACTAGTTCCTTTTTATCAGAAAGAATTCCGAGGTCAGGCTGACTTGCCCTTACAGCAGTCCCTGTCTCTCTTTATCTTCTGTCTCCTCCCCTTTATCTCTGTCCTTCGCTGAAGTAACTTCACTGAGCTTGGGCCTTGCAGCCTGGCTAAATAACTACGATTTCTAACAACAGGCTCAACTCAAAAATGTACATTTCACCTAAATTAAAATGAATTTCTATCCTGCAAAATTTTCACTTTGCTTCATTCCCCCCTTTCCTAAAAGGTGGAAGTAAATTCTTTTACTTCATACAAATTCCTATGACAACAAGTGTACTTTAGTGCTTTACCATGTACGTTTGATAACGGATATTCTTAAACTTATTCTAACTAATATTAACAAAACTACAGTAGGATGACACAACTTATTAAGGATTCTATTTGTAGCTGGTGACCACCTAAAGATCACATCCCACCAGTGATGATCTGCATTTTGTTCTATTCTTTGCAGAATTCTAGTTATTTCTTTTGTATCATGTTGGACAGTAATTAAGGTTTTCTTTCCACTCTCTTGGATTTCTTTCAAGATTTCCAGTAGGTCTTGGTGCCTAATTAATTGTTTTACCAATGTAAGGTCCATCCCAATAGGGGTAGGTGATAATCTGTGATACATTGTATAATTGGTTTTAACCAGCTGGTGGGATGTCACTGGGGCTGAGTACAAAAATCACACCCAATAATCTTAACAAAATTACAAATACAGAAATTAGAATGATTGCTACTAGACAGAATAACATCATTGCTATCAATTTTTACAGCAGCACAGGCAGTTCTCAGGCATACACCCCCCTTTTCCAGTATATACGAGCACAGTTTTCTGGTCAGTGACTGGATGAATGACTGAAGTGGCAAATACTCTGTTCTGTGTCTAGACACACATCTTGGGCATTGATAGTATTGCTTTTACAAATTAATCTCATCATTTCTCTAGTAATGCAGGACTCTAAGTTTACTGTCTGCCACTTTTCATTCATCCTTCATGCCCACACTCTGTGTTCTGAAGGGTAGAGTATTGTTTTTTCATGGTTTAATCTTAGGGCGATGATGGGATGGATAACACGGATAACATAAACGGTGGCATTATGTATGGTAAGCACAAAGGCAGTGGCCACATTAGAAGCAGGATCATAGGTGAAATTCACCATAGTCCACCAGGATTGAAACTTCCTTTCAAAATCTGTTGCATTATCCACGCAATTTTCCAAATTTCAGCTGGAAAATTACCTTCACCCCTTTGCCATATGATCAGAGCTGCTGTTGCCTGCATCCATAACTGTGCTTGTATACAACTGAAAGCTAAAGACACATTATCTTGAACTGTACTAAGCGCTTCTACTATTAACTTGTGGTCTTGGTCCCTGGCCGTTTCCCATTTTGGCAGTACTTTTGAAATCTGCCACTGGCTAGTTCCTAGTGCCAATAGAGATGACTGTAAAGGCTGTTTCAATTTTGTTAGGCTACCTGCTGCAGTGGCCAGTTTATTCATCAGTATTTCTGAATCAATTCCATTTAAAACTCCTAATCCTGTCCCTAATATGCCAGTTAGATGTTTGTTATGGGGAACAGGAACTGCTTTCTGTCCATGACCATCCCTCCCTGCCAGAGGGATGTGCTGGGCTCACACTGCAAATTCAGACACACTTCACAAGTATATCTGACAGAGGTTTAGGTCATACTTGAAGCAGATGTTTCCTTGAAGTGTCCACAGTTCCTGTTCCTGCCATTCTTGCTCCTCATATACCTGATTCTCGTGGATTACTACAGTAGATATGTTTAAACCTTTTATCTCAGAAGGTTTTCCCACGGATCCAGTATACTGATTAAATGCCTGGGACCAAGGCCATTCAGCATTGCTTTGGATAGAGGTACTCTCTAGTTCTAAAACTTCAGTTATAATTACATACAAAACAATTCTGTAAACTAAAGTGTGAACTACTCTCAACCGCAATATACTCATTTTGCCCGAGTAAGTTTTAGTCTCAGTTCATTGTCTCCTGGTGTCACTCCTGAAGGGGCTTCTGGGCCTTCTGGGCCTTCTTCACCTGAGAGTGATGGATCCAGGCATTCTGCTCCTTGATTTTGATTGCAGTGAAGGTGGTGAGAAGTACTTGCAGTGGTGTCTCCCACTGTGGTTCCGAAGTCTTCTCTGTAAGAGACTTAACATATACATCATCCCCAGGCTATCTACCTCCCTGCTCCGAGTTCCAGCCACATGTTTCTCAATTTCTCTGAGATGTTTGCTTAAAGCCACCATGTAGGTGGACATTCTGGACATTCCCTTTGTATTCTATATGGTCTTCTATAAGGCATTCTAAAAGGATTCAGCATTCCTTTAGCTCAAGGTTTAGTTCGAACTTGCAATAGTGCTAGTGAAAGAGCTTGGGCTAGGGTGGATTAGCTTCTTGCCCCAGTCTTACAATCTGCTGCTTAATGAGATTATTCATTTTCTCTGCCTGGCTACTTGATTGGGGCAGTATGAAGTGTGAAGTTCTTAATCTATGCCCAGGTGGCCACAAATCTGTTGCACTGATTTGGAAATGAAATATGATTCTTTATCTGAGGACATCGTGGCTGGAACTCTGAAGTGTGGTATTATTTCTTGTAAAAATAATCTGGTCACCTCTTGAGCTTTGACAGTTCTGGTGGGGAATGTTTCTGGCCACCCTGAAAATGTATCTATCAATACCAATATCAGTAAATACTGATACCCCCCTTTCCTTGGGAGTTCTGAAAAGTTAATTTACCACTGCTGTACAGGCCCATGGCCTCTCCCAGTCTGACCGAGTTTCGGCCGGAGGGTATTTTGGGGTTAGTCTGGAGGCAAGGATCACATTGTTGGCTCACCTGAGTGATAGTGGCATATAAATTCCTGATAACGATACAACGATTCTTTCAATCAGATGTGTGTTCTAGAAAGCCTGTGGAAATTACTACTTCAAAGTCAATACTTCATTTCAATGCACTCTGTATCACTGGCAGCCTTGGTCATTTTGAGAAAGGAGCCACACTCTATAAAAGGCTTTAAGTAGTTAGGCCCTAGTGTGTTTTCTAGTGCCCTTCCTTCACTAGTAACCACAAAAATGGGAAGGGATTACTAACTCTCTTTCAATGGTAGCCCACCCCTTGCAGTTGTACGTCTCTTTTGATTAGTATTATTGTATTATGGCTTACCTTCGAGGAAAATCTGTACCTCACCCTTTGCTGCTTTCTTTGCCTCTCCATCTGCCAGCTCATTCCTTTCCTCCAATTTTAAGCTCACTCTCTGGTGTGCCTTAATATGCTTTTTCAGGTAGCTGAACTGCTTCCAGCAGCTGGATTGTCTCTTCTTTCCCTGTGAGGTCAGCAGTCCCCTCTCCTTCCAGATGGCTCCATGTGCATGTATGACTCCAAATGCATACCTCGAGTCTGTGTAGATGGTTATTCTCCTCCCTTTTGCCCTTTCCAGGGCACAGGTCAGGGCAATTATCTCAGCCTTCTGCGCAGAGGTCCCTGTTGGTAGGGGTCCAGACTCTATTACCTCTCTGCAGGTAGTCACTGTGTATTTTGCAATGTCGCTTCCCATTGGCAACGTAGCTGCTCCCGTCAGTGAACCAGGTCTCTGCATCGTCCAGAGGGGTGTCCTTTAAGTCTGGACGGCTGGAGTAAGTAGCTTCAATGGTCTCCAGGCAATCGTGGTGTACTGCTTCTCCTTGATTTCCGCTGAGAAAGGAAGCTGGGTTGACAATATTAGTCACCACTATCTCTACATCATCTTGCTCTACCATGATGGCCTGGTATTTCAGAAACCTCTGCGGTGAGAGCCAGTGGCCACCCTTCACTTCCAGTACTGCGGACACTGTGTGGGACACTAGCACAGTCATTTTTGTCCCAGGGTAAACTTGCGTGCCTCTTGAATATTCAGCACAACTGCTGCTACAGCTCTGAGACAACCTGGCCATCATTTGGCTGTTGCATCTAGTTGCTTAGAGAAGTAAGCAACTGCCTTTCAGTATGGATCTAAGTCCTGAGCCAATATTCCCAGGGCAATTCCTTGCGTGGGAAAATAGAAAGAATGGTTTACTTACATCTGGAAGTTTCAAAGCTGGAGCCGACATGAGGGCACTCTCTAGCTGATGAAAGGCCCATGTGGCATCTTTTGTCCACTGGAGATCTCTGTTTCCATTGGCAATAAAAGCATAGAGGGGTCTGACGAGCAGTCCATAATTATAAACCCACAGCTGGCACCACCCTGACATGCCTAAGAAGGTTCGGAGTTCCTTCGTTGTCTGGGGTTTCGGGGTTTGGCATAGGGCTTCCCTGCCTTAAAGTCTGCTGCTCAGCACTCACTTCTTACCCCAGGTAGATTACCTTCTTAGATTACCTTCTGTTTCACTACCTGTGCCTTTTACTTTGAGACTCTGTATCCTTGGAGTCCTAGGAAATTCAAAAGGCTTACCGTCCAGGCTTCTCTTGCTTCCCTCGTCCGAGTGGCTACTAGAAGATCATCCACATACTGCAACAGCCTCCTTCCCTCTTGTGGAGCTTCCCAGGACTCTGGGTCTTTGTAAGCTGTTCTCTAATCGGAGTGGGGAATTTTGAAGCCTTCAGGCACATGGACTATGTGAGCTTGTGTTTGAATGCAAAAATTTTCTGGCTGGCTTCGTGGATAGGGATGTCGCAGACATTTTTTCATAGAAATCCTTTCTTTGGGATTTGTTCAGCTTCTGGGAAGCTGAGGCCCCAGAAGAAGAATGTAAACAATTGTTATCGGCTGGTGTGGAATGTAACAGGTGCAGCGGTGATTGGGCTTCTGTGAGTGTTTGGATTTGCTAACCACTCACAAGGAGAGTTTGTCCTTGCTTTCTGCTGGACACAGAACTTTGTTATTCATTCTTTTCTATGCTATTCTTAGCTTAGCAGCCTCTGCAACTTCTCTCCTTATTCTTTTTAGTATAGTAATAATGTATTATACATCATATATCAATAAATCTAGCCTTCTGATCATGAAACAAGATTCTTGTCCACTTCTCTCACCCTGGAAGACCTCATCAGGTTGCTGTAATATAGGGAGGCAAAAGAAGGCATCTCTTAGGCCTAAAACAGTGAATCAGGTTAGCTCAGGTGTTAAACAAGTTAGTAAAGTACATGGATTTGCTACCACAGGGTACAAATTCTGTGTTATCTTATTGACAGCCCTTAATCCAGTACTATCAATTATTGGGCTGATTCCTTCCCTATCTTCCTTTTGAGGGTGCTACTCAACTCTCACTGGTCGTGTTCTTTCCTTAAGCTTGATTAGCTTGATTACCATGGGGGGCCATTTTTCACTCTCCCTGGTAGAGCAGAGGCCCATACCCTTGAAAACACTTATTTACTTATTCTAATATCTCCTTACTAATGTCTTTCTTAATTTCAGTGTCTGTTAATGTTAAGCCTAACATCTTCATATCATTTGCCTCCAGAGTAACCTTTCTCATTTGAGAATGTTTAGCAAATTGAGCGAATTGTACAAAAGCTTCTAAGTACACATGTTACTTTAAAGGTTTGCAAAAGTATGCCTTCTCAGACTGGCCAGTTGTTCAGTTGTTCCCCATACTACAACATAAACATTCTCCACAGGTACCAAAGCTTTATTTAAAACTGAATATATGGCCCTTCTTCCCTTTTGGGGAGGTCATCTTTATCCTTCCTCCCTTACCTTGGGAGGAGCCTTTAACAAATCATATGTACTCATTTTGCGAACTGTGATTGCTTTGCATTTCAGCATGATAATCTTTGCTTGATTTCATACGTTGCTATCTTATGCTGCATGCTGAACAACACGTTTGATTTGCTTTCTCTTTGCCTTGTTTTCCTTTTCAAGGGCCAAGACCAGAGGGCTGTCTGATCTCACAGTGTCTTTGCCACTCTGGGTGATTTCTTAAAACAAAAAGACATTTCAGCATACCAAAACCCTATCCCATTTATCTTCCTATCTTAAAACAGTACTAACTGCAATGAAGTATCATAAATCTTTTTATTTTCTGAGCTGCTCCTACTGGCAGCCTTCTCCCAGTGTGCCCCTCCTCCCAAAAAAGGGCTAATTTAGGAACCTCTTTGCTCTGGTCAGTTCTCATTATCTCTTTCTCCTTGCCCTATTTTGCTTCCACTCAAACCTCTTTTCACAGACCTTCACAGTAGTTTCTCAGTTTTCCTCCTACACATACACAGCTCCAGGTGGCAGGTATCAGATGTGATTTCTAACACACAAACCTTAAGATCTTAGGTTCTGAATCAGCTTGATCAGAAACCTTTAATTTACACTCAGGCCATGTGTCCTGACGCTTATTAGAACAGCAATACCAGCGTTTTCTCACAAACACAGCACTTGCAATAATACCTGCACATCCAGCTTTTGCCCACAGGTCACTCCCATGTTCCCTGGGGAAACAGGGCAGCCAGAGCTGTCCCTGTGCTCAGGGGACAGCCACTGTCATCTCATGCAGCGTGCCAGCCTCTTGATGCACCAAAGGCTCCCTGAAATTGCCCGCAAAGGCAGGCTATTCTGTTTATTACAGAGAACTGTAAATCCCTATAGTAGGCCATTCCCAGCCCAGACTTACTACAGTACCAGCTGAAGTCTCATTAACGAATCCATCTCATTCATCTCTTCTATCCAAACTCTGTTTTACAAAATATCAGTCTTTTCTAGTTCTCTTCTTGCACAATCTAATTAAGCACTGTGTCTACTTACACTTGTTTTACTGCCTTGCAAAAAGGCTGTGCTTGTCACAGCCGAAACTCTGATATGCCCACAGACACAGACACACATGCACCCCCCCCCTTTTATCTCAAATTCTCTACAGCCAAGGCTTGAATTACTGTGAGGGGAGAATTCTTGGAATTCCTTTAATTCGCTTTATCGTAGTTAAGCATAAATCACCATACTATAGTTCTCCTGTGTAAAATGCTACTCTTGTGGCAAACAAAATCTTAAAATCTCCACAAACACCCCTATACAATCCGAGAATCAAATTACCACAATTCAGTGGAAGAAAATCACCACACAAAATCACTGGGAAAGGGCATATCTCTCAAAGTGCTCACTTTCCTCAACACAACACAGCATACCATAATTCAGCATTTACTCACATCAGTCTTTCCTGGACACAATCAAAATAACAGCACACAGTCTAGAGATCAAGTCCAAACATCCAGGGCAAAGGAACTCTCTGAGCTCATACTCACAGTTAAAATGTACCAAATTTACACAAATCACTACATTTCAACACAATAAATACTATCACTGACATTCCTCCACTCGCTTCTCCGTGGGGCACTTCTCTCCCTGCCCCCACAGCCTGCTGCAGCCAGCACCCCAGGCCTCACTCGGCTGCTTCAAACACTGGTAGTACTCACCCCCCCCCCCGCACTGTAGGGCACTGTAGATCTACTCTCTTTTAAGCTGTGCACCCAGCTGAAAGAGCCTTGGTTGCAACGCTCTCTGTAGAGACTTTTGGGATTTATCCCAGAAGACGTTTTGTGGACTGTTCGGCGCCTCTGGAAAACCCAGCACCTTTCTGGTGAGCAGATTTTCCAGAGGAAGAACGGGGTAGCCTCTCCTGCCCATAGAGGGGTCCTGTTCCAATGAGAAGCCCTGCCTGCCTGGACCTAGCCACCTACAGCTTCCATTTCGGGTGAGTATCTCTGCTCTTGGTAGAGCAGAAGCTCAAAAACAGACTCTGCCGTGAGTTCTGTTCCTTTTTTGCCTCTGCATTTCGGCTGTGCAGCCCCACAGACGGAATCCATTGCGATCCAGGCTTTACCTTTCTGCTGCATGTGTTGCTGTTATTTGGAATTCGTGCCGGAGCGGGAGTGCTCTCTGCCCTTCCCCCCGGCTCAGCAGCGCAGGGGACTCTGCCCTCTCAGTGGGGGGAGCTCTCTTGGCGCGGGGGACTCTGCTCTCTCTCGGTGCGGGGGAGGGGGGCTCTCTACACGTGGCCGGGGGGTTCTCTCTCGGCGCAGGGTGGCAGGTGCTCTCTAAACGCGGCGCAGGCCGGCCCCGGTATCGGCTTGCCACATGATGCAGGGAGAGGCTACTCTCTCTCAGCTCCGCGGGGGAGGTGCATTCTCAGGCAGGGGAGGCTTTCCCTGTTCCTCGGCTTGGCAGGGCGTGTCCTGCTGCTGCTGCCCGGCAATTTTAAAAGCAGTATCTACAGCTGCATTGTAAAGCTTTTGTCTGTTTGTTATCGCTTTGCTTTCTGTGGTTTTTTTTTTGAAATCGGTAGCTGATTTTGGCTTTGTTTTTGGTCAGGCGGGATTTAGTACTTTGCCTTTTACATCTAACATGGGTTCAAAACTCAGCATTGTACAAAAAGGAGTGTTTTATAATATTGTTAGCATTTTAGTCAGTGGTAATGTGAAGTTCTCAAAAGGAAAATTGAAACAGTTTATAAGATGGCTTTTTCTGCACTTCCCAAAAATCTCCCCTGAAGAAATCCACAATATTCAATTCTGGGATAAAGTTGGGAATGAATTGATAACCTTAGGACAGTCTGGGAATACACCCTGAGCTAAATTTGTGTTCTGGAATTTACAAAATAGAACAGCCTTGCTCAAACAAAAGGATTTGGAGAAAAAGCCAAATGCCAAGCCACATACCTCTACTCTCCCTGTTTCTCCCTCTCCTAGCTCTAAAACCCCTAAACCTCTTACCCCAAAACTTGGCACTTTAAAGAGAGCACACTCATTGGGAAGTCGACTCCCAGAGTTTGCTAAAGTGCCTGAGAAGTCCTGTCCACAAGGCCCTGGCCAGGCTGCGTGGAACCTTTCCCAATCCCCTGTGTCCCCTGCTCTGAAACACAGAGCATGTGTCAGCTTTCCAGAGAGCAGTGATGCCCAAAATGGCCCCCAGTCCCTAGGGGGTCCACAAGATGGAGGATGCCACGTGGCATCTTCCCAAACCAGGTCTTCTTCTTCCCAAAATCCTCTCAAGTATCCCAAAATTCCATCCCCATGTCCCTCTCCTCCTGTTCCTCGTGACACCTTCCCCCCTCCCCCTCCCTTTCCTGCAATACCCTCAGCTCCGCCCCTCTACTCCTCCCAGGGGGCGTCTGCTGACGTGATGTCACCAGGTGTCCCCGCCCCCCGCCAGCCCCCTGACCCCGCCCCTTGTTCCCACGGTGTCCCCGCCCCTTGCCAGCCCCCTGTCCCCGCCCCCTGTGCCCATTGTGTCCCCACCCCCTCCCCGAGTTCCCACAGTGGGGACACTACCACTGCCTGTCCCCAGACCTGTATCTGTCATCCCAATGCTTCTGATTCAAGGGATACAGAGCAGGGAACAGCAGACCCAATGCATAGTCCCATGTTGTCACTGGCTCCTGTTACCTTTCAGCCTGCAGCTCAGGGAGGAGCAGCTCCAACTGCTAATTGGAGTTCTTTTGGACGACAATTGATTAAAGAGATCTGTAAATCTCATAAAGAATATGGTCCACACAGTCCATATTTCCGTGGCCTTTTAAATTCTGAACTGAGTGGGACTGTGGTGATTCCACATGATTTAAAACAGCTTTTTTCCTGTCTCATGACCTCCACGGAATTCAAATTATGGGAATTAGCATGGAAACAACTGCTTAAAGATGCTCTCCCAAGCCTGCATGCTGATCCAAACACAGCGAAGGACAACAGTGGTAACACTATCACCATTGAGCACCTCTGTGGTGAGGGCCAATGGTCTTTACCCTCAATCCAAGCTACTGCAATTCCTGCAGAAACACTCGAGAAAGTAAAAGAAGCACCTGAAAAAGCATTCTTTTCCCTCCAACCTGAGGGGACTTTTGAGCCCTATAGTAAAATTAAACAGCTACCATCAGAGCCTTTTTTGAAATTTGTAGAAAGTTTAACTAGAGCCATTGAAATACAAGTTAAAAAGGACAATGCTAGGGAAGCAATTTTAGAGGAAATGGCATTTACAAATGCAAATGAACAGTGTCGAGCGGCAATCCTGAGCCTTCCTATAGAACCTCCCTCTACACTCAAAGATATGCTTCTAGTGCGTAACAGGAAAGTGCCTCTGATGAGTGTGGCTGAAGACACAAGACCAAGGCTGCTGCCAAGACCACCTCAGCGTGTCGCCGTTGCCAGCCCTGCACCCATTCCCTCAGCACAGCAGCACACTGGGCAGCAGCAGAGACCAGCGATGGTTGAGCCCACAAAGCCATGCCTGCTTTGTAACAGCCTTGGGCACTAGAGTAACCAGTGCTCCCTGAAAAGGCAATTTGATGAATTTAGACATGGCACGGGAGGAGAACTACAAGCCCTCCCTGGGCATCAACAACAACAAAAAAACTGAATGGGGAGCGCCGACCTGCCAGGCGTGCAGACACAAAAAGAGCAGGCCAAGGGAATAAGGGTAGCAAAACAAACCTAGCGCGCGATAATATTAATATTTGTGTAAGTGAAGCAGGTGCTTCAAAGACCATGTCTGCTCGTCCACTGTTGAAAGTGAAGCCATTCATTACAATGAACAGTAGTTTCCGAGGAATAAAAGAATTAAAAGATCTGAGGAATAAAAGAATTAAAAGACACTCTATCAAGGGAAACACAGAAGTTAATAAATAACCTAAAATACATTGTTTGGGAAAACTTTGATTAGATAAGTTAATAAATAATCTAAAATACACTCACAAAAGAAACTTTGGAATTAGAATATTTGAAGAAGCGAAAGTAGAAGCCAAAAAGTTAAGGTGACCTGCCAAGCCGTCAGAATCAAGCCAAGTGCAACAGTGATTTCTGCCAAGTCATGGAAAAACATGCCAAGGATGACAGGAAAATGCCCAAATTAGGAGAAGCTTAAAATTTAACCAAGGAAGACCAAGAGTTCCCGGAAGACTCCGCCTATATTCCTACCTGCCTATGAATATGCATGTAATAAATGATGTAATTCTTGTTCAAAATTGTATAAAAACCTGCTTTTGCTGTACCTAATTTAGAAATCCACTTGGTGATTTCTCCAACGCGTTGTCAATAAATACCTCCTGCCTATAGACCTCAAATCTAGTCTCTGGGCAGCTTATTATCGCCTTTTGGGGCAAAATTCGGCATCATTTTTGGCGACCGCGGCAGGACGGAAAGAGTCCTCCCGAGCCTTGGCTCGGGGGACCGGGATCTCTTCGGGGCCCTTGACGGAATTCTGTCAGAAGGGATCCCCATCCCCCAGCCAACGCGCAACGGTGGACAAGAACTTTCTGCATCTCCTGCTCCAAATTAAGAGGTATTTATCTTTGCTTAAGGGTTTTATGGTAAAGCGCTTTATTGGGAAACGAGGGTCAGACGTGACCGCTCGAAGGGAAGCCGGGGGACGCCCTGGTAAAGAATCCCAGTTGTGTTAGAGGTACGGTAATAGTAACGCAGGTTAGAGTCCTGCTGTGAGGAATATTTGTTTTTCGTAATGCAGGTTAGAGTCCTGCTGAAAGGAGTATTTGTTTTTCGTTTATCTTGGTATCTTTGGAAAGAATATTTGTTTTCGTTTATCTTGGTATCTTTGGTTTGTTCTCATTATGTGGGAAACCGTTTTAACATTGTGTTTAATGTTATAATACTGTGAATTAAGGGTCAAGAACTGAAATTGAGACCGGAAGAGAGGTCGGTCAGTTTGTGGTATTTTTGTGTCTGCTCTATGTGTCTGTTGCAAAATCTTACAGGAGGCGTCTTGTCACTCTTCATGTAATAGACGCACGTCTCAATCCCGGGAAGAAATTTGTCACCCCCTGCAATTGTTACGGTGCTTTGCGATTGCATGAATCTGGCAAACCGGTATCTCACGGTCTGTAGGCGACCTCTCGTGACCCTACCTGGTAAATAATCCGTTCTGATATAGACCATAAGGTAGGAACTATTTCATAAAGGTGTGTGGGTGAGAGTGAATGAGACGCAGCATCGCTGCGAAGCGAGAGGGAGTCCCACTCCGCATTTCCTGTTCTTCGCGAGAAGCCAGGTCGGAAACGGACAAAGCGATTGGAAATTGTGTGTGTGAAGTGTTAAAATCAATTGGCATACAGTATTTGCGAAAAAGAGACTGTTCCGGTTAAACAGAAAACGCAGACACGGGAAATAGCAATGGGAGGTCAACAGAGTAAGGACGTAAATATGAAAACCCCCTTAGGATGTATCCTAAAGCACTGGAAGGACTTGGGAGGGATTTCGGGGGGAAACATAAGTAAAAAGACACTCCTTAAATATTGCACACAGTGGTGGCCATTGTATAAGTTAGATGACAATGAGAAATGGCCACCAGAGGGAACAACTAATTATAACACTATTTTACAACTGATGCTTTTCCTCCGTTGACTTAATAAATGGGATGAAGTGATGTATGCTGACATGTTCTTTATGTAGCACCTCAGGACCCCCTAGTACTAGCTCTAGAAAAAGATAAGAAAGGTTCAAAGCCTAAAGAACGTTGCTGTGATGCATGTAGCATTGGGGAACAATGTCTTAAGTTAACAAGAAGGGATAGTGGAAAGGAGAGTGAAATAAGCCTGTGGGAATATCATCCATTCGCCCCAGGATGGGAAGGGCCCCCTTCCCAGGCCAAAAGAGGAACAAGGGGATCTTAGCCCATTAAAGGAACCGGAATGATGGTGGAAATCTAAGTTTGGGCATAGCCCTCAGAAGTTAGACAACAGTTGAGGAGGACAGTAGCCCGGAACAGGACAGGCGCCGGCAGATGCGGGAAGAAAGGCGACAGATGCAGAGCGAGAGGCGGTTGGACTGTGTAAACCATGCTAGGGAAGTAGTAGGAAAAGAGTTGACAGAAATTGAAAGTGAAGATGAAGAACAGGGAAAGGGAAAGAGAAAAGGGAAGAGAAAGAATAGGGAAGACACTGAGGCACAGGAAGAAGATCCCGGGGAGGGGATCAGTCACTCGTATTATACCAGATCTGTGGCACGGAGGGAAGCGAAGCAAAGAGAGGAAGGTAACCATACGATAGCTCCTCTCCGACAAATTATGCCAATGGTAGGGGAAAGGACTAGGGTAAAGGTGCCGTTCTCCACGAGTGATCTGAACAATTGGAGAGATGAGGCAAGGAACTTCAGGAGGAACCCAGAGGGAGTAGCGAAGAGGTTTGAATTAATGGCGAGGAATTTAGATATTGATTGGGAAGATATAGAGGTGATGCTGTCAGAATTGACAGATACAGAAAGGGAACTCGTATTGGAAACAGGAAAACGACATGCTCAAGTATTATCAGGGAGACTAGAAGATAATTTCCCCAGCAGTAAACCAGAATGGGACCCGGGCAACGAAGAGCATTATCGGCGGCTGGTGCAGTATAGAAAACTGATAGCGATGGGCTTGCGTAATGCGATCCCTAAAGCTATCAATTGGTCGATGCTATATGACATCAGGCAGGGAAAGGATGAGACCCCATCAGAGTTTTTGGATAGACTTAGGGCAGCCATGAGACAGTATACACCCCTGGACCCAGCAACGGAAGAAGGGAAACAACACCTGTTAGGATTAATGATGGGGCAGAGCAATCCAGACATCAGGAAGAAATTACAAAAGCTTGAGCATCCAGCAAATAAAAACCTGGAGGCATTGCTGAATGAGGCATGGAAGGTGTATAATAATAGGGAAATAGAGGAAAAGAAAAAGGAAGATAAGAGGCTAGCTCGAATAGTGGCTGTAGCAATAGGAGCTCAAAATACAAACCATTTGGGGCCTAACACCAGGGGTAGGGGTAGAGGCTACCCAGTGAGAGGGGGAGGGAGGTTCCAACCCCACCCAGTTAGAATAGGGCCAAACCAGTGTGCTTATTGCTTCCAAACGGGACACTGGAAACATGAGTGCCCTCAATTAAGAGAAAGATCAATGGACACTACTACTATCGCACATCAGGGCAGTGAATGAGGGGGACCGGTGGGCCGTACCCTAGCAGACCCACTGGTTAAAATGGAGCTAGGGGAAGGTAAAAAGGAATTGAATTTTTTGATTGATACAGGAGCAACATTTTCGGTTTTAAATCAAGAATTGGTACCTAAGAGTGATGAATTTGTACAAGTTGTGGGAGCAACAGGCCAACCAGAAAAAGCTTACTTTTTGAAACCTATTAAATACAAAATTGGGAAACAAATGGGAATTCACCAGTTTCTGTATTTGCCAAAGCCTCTACTAGGAAGAGACTTACTGGAGAACTTGGGAGCCATTATAAAATTCAACAAAGACAAATTGGAATTTCAAGTAAGTGAAGAGCAACTGATTACAGCCTTAAGCCTAACAATCAGTTGCATAGAACCAAAGCCTGAAGGCCACAATATTGAGCGTATCCTGAGTGAAACATATCCATTAGTATGGGCTACCGATATACCTGGGAGATCAAAACAAGCAACACCTATCATTATTGAACTTATACCTGGAGCGAGGCCGGTAGTTAGGAAACAATACCCACTGAGGTTAGAAGATAGAAAGGGAATTGAGCCCATAATCAAAAGGTTTTTAGAATTAGGTTTATTGATAGAATGTGAATCATATTTTAACACCCCAATTCTGCCAGTAAAGAAACCTAATGGAGCTTATAGATTAGTCCAAGACCTGAGGGCAGTAAATGGGATAACCAAGACGCTACATCTGGTAGTTGCTAACCCTTACACACTCTTAACTAAATTAAAAGGAAATTTGACATGGTTCACAGTGTTAGATTTAAAAGACGCATTCTTCTGCCTTCCTTTCGCTCCGGAGAGCCAAAAGATCTTTGTGTTTGAATGGGAATCTGCAGTTAGCCAAAGAATTAGAACAGTGGGAAAGGCCGCTGGGAGATGGTACTCTTTTGCAATATGTAGACGACCTCCTAATAGCAACAGAAACAGAAGAAGAGTGCATTGAATGGACTATTTCCCTGTTAAACTTTCTGGGTTTAAGTGGATATCGAGTTTCTCAACAGAAAGCACAGCTGGTGCAAGAAGAAGTGGTGTATCTGGGATATGAAGTTTCCAGAGGACAGCGATCCCTGGGAGCAGCCAGGAAAGAAGCCATCTGCCAAATGCCTAGACCAGAGACGGTGAGAGATTTGCGCGCTTTCCTGGGGATAACCGGTTGGTGTCGACTATGGATCTATCAATACAGAATACTCGCTAAACCACTCTATGATTTACTGAAGGAAAGTAAGGGTGTTCTACTTTGGACCCCCGAGGCAAAGGGAGCCTATAAGAGACTGAAACAGGAACTCATGAGAGCACCAGCCTTGGGTCTTTAAACCATTCTGGCTGTTTTCTCATGAGCGACAAGGAATGGCCCTAGGAGTCCTAGCACAACAGTTAGGACCACATAAAAGGGCTGTGGCCTACTTCTCCAAACAATTGGATGAAGTGAGTAAAGGATGGCCTGGCTGCCTGAGTGTAGTGGCCGCAGTGATAATCAACATTGAAGAGGCCAGAAAGCTCACGCTGGGCCAGAAAATGGCTGTGTTAGTGGCTCACACTGTGTCTGCTGTGTTAGAGCAGAAAGGGAATCACTGGCTGTCACCTTCCAGATTCCTAAAGTATCAAGCTATCTTGGCTGAGTCAGATGATGTTACTATTCAGGTAACTAACGTTGTGAACCCAGCTTCATTCCTAGAAGGGAAAACCTCAGCAGAACCCATCGAGCACGATTGCCTGGAAACGATTGAAGCCGTTTACTCCAGTCGCCCGGATCTCAAAGAGGAGCCATTCGAAGATGCAGACGATTGGTTCTCGGACGGTAGCAGCTTCGTAAAACAAGGAATAAGAATGGCTGGTTATGCAGTAACTACCACAGAAAAGGTAATCGAGTCAAACCCCTTGCCTGCAGGGACCTCAGCCCAGAAGGCAGAATTGATAGCTCTGACTCGAGCCCTAGAATTGGCAGAGAACATGCGAATAAATATTTGGATAGACTCTAAGCATGCCTTCTCCGTTGTTCACGCTCATGGAGCCATTTGGAAAGAAAGAGGACTGTTGACTACTCAAAGGAAAACAGTCAAACATGCAGAGGAGATTCTACGATTGCTAGAAGCAGTCCAACTCCCAGCACAAGTGGCCATAATGCATTGTAAAGGACATCTAAAAGGTAACACTATTCCAGAAGTTGAGAATAGAAAGGCAGATGCAGAAGCTAAATTAGCCGCTGCAAGGACCGGAAAGGTAAATATAACAGCTCTGATACCAGGAGAGCTGGATGTAAACCTCCAACCAAACTATCAGGAATCAAGATCATAGATGGATTCAAAGGAATAAAGGTAAACTGTTAGACAGTGGATGGGGACAATCAGAGACAGGACAGTTGGTAATACCAGGGAACCTAATGTGGCAGATTGTAAAGACGGAGCATGAAAAGGCCCATTGGGGTCTATATCCGCTTTACCAATATTTGCAAGCCAGGATAGCAGGACCGAAATTATTTATCACCATAAAACGTGTCACATCCCAGTGCGAGCGATGCTTGAAGAACAACCCGAATACAGGGACTAAGATACACCAGGGAGCAATAAATCGAGGTAAATTTCCAGGTGAGGTATGGCAAATTGATTTTTCTGAACTCCCAAGAAAAGGGGGGGTTTCGGTACTTGTTGGTATTAACTGATACATTTTCTGGGTGGCCTGAAGCATTCCCTTGCAGGACAAATAAGGAAAGAGAGGTGACTAAAGTATTGTTGAATGAAATTATTCCACGGTTTGGAGTACCGAAGAGCATATCTTCGGATAGGGGCACACATTTCTGTGCAAAAGTGGTGAGAGCAATAAGCAAAGCATTACAAATTAAATGGCAATTACACACACCTTACTGTCCACAGGCCAATGGGTGGCCTTGTGGGCGAAACCTGTTTTTGATGCAGCCTTGGCACCCCACGGAAGAGGACAGGGAGCGACTGAAGAAGAAACTGCCCCTAGTCCTACGACCACTGCCGCTACAGCTGAAGGGACACTCGAGAGGGTTAGACAGAGCTCTGATACGTCACTATCAAACGGCCCAGGATTTGAATGGTTTTATTGACTCATTAGTCAAGTCCGGCAAAGGCACCTTGCCTTGATTGTTATGATCCACATTGTGCTACCTGGATAGCTTTACATTGTGGAGGTTGTGATAACACTTTTTGGATAGAACAATCATTATTATGGGATTTATGGTGTCATACTTGTGAGCACGAGCACACGTCGGGTAGAAGCTGGGAAAATGAATTAAGGAGACAGACGGGGCAAAATGCATATGCAGCTTTAAATCGTTATGAGTCTCCCGAACAGAAAATTCTTGCTTATTGTCGTTGGAAAGTACAATGTGTTGTGAATAGAATTAAGGTTCAAAGTAAATCGCGTATAGTTTCTGTAAGGTGCAGAAAATTAGTACCTTTAACACAGCGTTCAATTGTAGGGCCCTTCAGGGGAAATCCTGAAAAGGCATTAGATCATTGTATTGGAAAATTGCAAAAATTGAGTTTGCAAGTGACGGGACCAGTAAAGTTAGGAGCAGCAAAACTGAAAATAGATAAGAAAAAGAAGGCAAGAAAAGGAACGACTTCATCTAAATAAGGTTATTAGTAATTGTTAATTAGTTCCCTATGATTAGGACAATTTCACGTCTAAGGGACCCTGCCTTGTGGGACGCTGTTGCTCCATGGGACCCTGCTTCGTGGCATGCTATAGGTGTTGAAGAACAAGAACAACGATTACGAAGTAAGATACATGTTGCCTTAAAGAAGGAGCTTGAATTCGTAGCCGCATATAGTAAGAAAGCCGAAGAGGCTTTACAGTCACCACCATTGAATTGGTTATATTGGATTGAAGAATCAGACTTTTATACTGGCCCTTACTTACATTCACTTCCTTGTTATGTTTGTAAAAGGGATGTTGATAAGTGCTATGCTTGGATAGCTCTGCATTGTGCTGATTGTAATCAGATTTACTGGTACTCACAAAGATCAATAGGATTTTTATGGTGTAGACCTTGTTTTGGAAGATGGATTCGATATTCTTCCTGGTATAGAGCTCTTGAGCACAGTACTGGTCTACCAGGAAGGTCAGGATTACAACTTTATGAGAGTACAGAACAAGTGGCCATAGCATATATGAGGTGGAAATTACAGCAAGTACTTAGAGAGCTTGAAATTACTACATCCTCCCGCATTATAGCAGCTCGCTGTAAAGCTGATTTGCCTTCAAACTTACCTCACGCTATACCTGTAAGCAAAGATGCAGATTTGGAATTAGACCAGTGCATTCAAAAATTGACACAGCCTTATAATAGACATTCTAACAAACCAGGGAAAAGACAACAAAGAAAGGAAAAACAGAGAAGGCAGAAAGAAAAATAAAGCTTGTTCCTATTATACTGCTCAATGCTGTATACTACTCAACAGCTACACAGGTCTTCAACTACTAAGAATCATAATGAAAAGGACCCAAATGTTTTGGGCTATGGTACGAGCGTACCAGCGCCCTATAGGATTAGAATTTGACGAAAGAATTCGTAAGTTATAAGAAAAGGGGGGAATGAAGCCATTCATTACAATGAACAGTAGTTTCCGAGGAATAAAAGAATTAAAAGATCTGAGGAATAAAAGAATTAAAAGACACTCTATCAAGGGAAACACAGAAGTTAATAAATAACCTAAAATACATTGTTTGGGAAAACTTTGATTAGATAAGTTAATAAATAATCTAAAATACACTCACAAAAGAAACTTTGGAATTAGAATATTTGAAGAAGCGAAAGTAGAAGCCAAAAAGTTAAGGTGACCTGCCAAGCCGTCAGAATCAAGCCAAGTGCAACAGTGATTTCTGCCAAGTCATGGAAAAACATGCCAAGGATGACAGGAAAATGCCCAAATTAGGAGAAGCTTAAAATTTAACCAAGGAAGACCAAGAGTTCCCGGAAGACTCCGCCTATATTCCTACCTGCCTATGAATATGCATGTAATAAATGATGTAATTCTTGTTCAAAATTGTATAAAAACCTGCTTTTGCTGTACCTAATTTAGAAATCCACTTGGTGATTTCTCCAACCCGTTGTCAATAAATACCTCCTGCCTATAGACCTCAAATCTAGTCTCTGGGCAGCTTATTATCGCCTTTTGGGGCAAAATTCGGCATCAAAAGTGAAACAAAATAACCTTTGTTATGATTTAGGTGATTCTGTGTTAACCACGTCAATGAGCCTTACAGGTTGCAGCTGACAGAGTCACTCCACCTGAAGGACACTGACTGGCATTTTGTCTCTGTCAATCCAGAACAGAAGGGTACTTGGAACCGAATTCGTTGTAAGTATATCGTCATTGGGGAGACCAAACACACACCACAAGAGATCGAAATTGCTCCAGGAATGACAACATCAGATCCTGAGCAATTCGTTCTCGGGCTGCACTGTTTCCACCCACCCCTGTTTCTTCCCAAGGGACAAATTGTTGCACAAGCTATCCTTGTGCCGTCTTTACCTGAAAGTACTGAAAAACAAAGGCCCACCGTCGCCTGGGTCCAAGTTATAGGGAAAGACAAACCCAAATTATGGTGAAATGTCAGTGGGGGTGGGGAGTCAAAACGCATTTAAATGCTTGTAGACACGGGTGCAGACTGCACAGTGATTCCAGTACAAGACTGGCCAGCACATTGGCCTTTGCAAAATGTTGCCGGTCACATTCAAGGTGTAGGAGGTCTGCAATTGGCAAGACAATCCAAAAGCATTATTCAAATCGAGGGACCAAAAGGACAATTGGCAAATATCCGTCCATTTGTTTTAGATTATTCAGAACCTTTGTTAGGGAGAGATTTAATGGCCCAGTGGGGTGTCACAATTGATATTCCAGACTCTCCACAGAATTTTGTACAGCAGTCATTGAACAACAGCGCCCCACTCAAAAACTGAAGTGGAAAATGTTGAAAAAGATATGAAATTTAGCAAAATGTTTAATTATAGTTTAGTTATGAGTTGTGTGTGAATTGGTTTGTTAAAAGCAGTTTTGTAGCCGTTGATAGTGTGTGTGTTGGGTTTGTGTGTAACCTAGCAGGTAGTCTTAGGAATTTAATAAATATTTAAACTAGTGCAGGAAAGTAAGAATGCTAACCTGTCTGGAGGCAGCATACAATGCTCTTAGAATAAGATAAGCAGAAGATTAATGATCTTGTTTGTGAACCAAGGAATGTATTACAAGGGGTCTGTGGTTAGGCAAGGGGAACTGTTTCTTGGAGACCCTGTTATGAATCGCATGTATAAAAAGGGAAGCACCCACACGTGAAATTGGGGGCTCGGACTTGGGACGTTAGTCCGCCGGCACCCCGGGCCCTTAATAAAGCACCCACAAAACTTATCCGAGTTTTGTGTCATTTATCAATCGGGCAACAAAAACAGACAAACCAGTTGACATGAAACAGTGGCCGCTCAGTAAACAAAAAATAAAGGTGCTTGAGGAGCTAGTGGAAGAGCAACTAAAAAAGGGCCACATTGTGGAGACCATGTCCCCATGGAACTCTCCAGTGTCTGTCATCCAAAAAGCTGACAAAAAGAGATGGCAACTTCTTCATGACCTCAGACAAATTAATAATGTAATTGAAGATATGGGTTCTCCCCAACCTGGTATGCCAGCCCCAACAATGCTTCCCCAAGATTGGAAATTAGCTGTTATTGATATTAAAGATTGTTTTTTCCAAATCCCCTTGCACCCTGACGATGCACCGCATTTTGCATTCTCGGTCCCTTCCATCAACATGGAAGCCCCTATAAAAAGGTACCATTGGACCGTTCTTCCTCAGGGATTGAAGGTATCTCCAGCTATCTGCCAGTGGTATGTCTCTTCCCTGCTGTCTCCAGTGCATGCAGCTGCAGAAAAGGCCATCATCTGTCATTATATGGATGATATCCTTGTGTGTGCCCCCAATGATGATTTACTCACACATGCGCTTGACCTAACGATCGATGCATTGATTGTTGCAGGGTTCGAGCTCCAGGAAAAGAAAATTCAAAAGATGCCACCTTGGAAGTATTTGGGTTTAGAAATTGGAAATAGGACCATTGTTCCTCAAAAACTAGAAATCAATCAAAGATCAAGACCCTTGCGGATGTCCACAAGTTGTGTGGGTCTTTGAATTGGGTAAGGCCATGGCTCGGTCTGACTAACGAAGACCTTGCCCCTCTTTTCGATTTATTGAAAGGAGGAGAGGACCCAGGTGCTCCTAGGTCTATTACCCCAGAGGCACGGAAAGCTCTAGAAAAGGTGCAGATTGCAATGTCCACAAGACAGGCCAACCGATGCCGGCCTGACCTGCCATTCAAATTTATCATCCTAGGTAAGTTGCCACACCTCCATGGAATTGTTTTCCAGTGGGAGGTAAAACAAACACCTAAGGCAAAGGACACACCAAAATAGGACCAGGACCAGAGGGACTCTCTCTTGATCATAGAATGGGTTTTCCTCAGTCACAAAAGGTCCAAGAGACTGACAAAGCCTCAGGAGCTGGTAGCAGAACTGATCCGCAAAGCAAGGACCCGGATCAGGGAGTTAGCAGGATGTGATTTTAAGTGCATTCACATTCCAGTTGAGTTAAAATCAGGTCAAAATACTATTAAAATACTGGAACAATTGTTTCAAGAAAATGAAGTGTTGCAGTTTGCTCTGGATTCCTATTCAGGACAAATTTCGGTAGCGCGGCCCGTTCACAAATTGTTTGAACAAGATGTTCGATTCACTTTGAAATTGAGAAGTGCTCTAAGTAGGAGACCTTTAAAAAAGTCTCTGACTGTCTTTCCAGATGCGTCCGGGAGGTCCCACAAGTCCGTTATGACTTGGAAAGATCCTCAAACCCAGCAGTGGGAGACGGACATTGCTGAGGTGGAAGGTTCACCTCAGGTTGCTGAATTGGCTGCGGTTGTTAGGGCTTTTGAAAGGTTCTCAGAACCATTTAATCTGATTACAGACTCTGCATACGTGGCAGAAGTAGTATCCAGGGCAGATCAAGCAATACTGCAAGAAGTGTCTAACATCGCACTTTTCGAATTGCTCTCAAAACTGGTAAAGTTAGTCACTCACTGAGAGCAACCATTTTATGTGATGCATGTCAGGTCACACACTGACTTGCCAGGGTTAATTGCTGAAGGCAACAGAAGAGCAGATGCTCTTGCTGCACCTGCAGTGATGGCCACTCTCCCAAATGTTTTTGAACAGGCAAAAATCAGCCACCAGTTTTTCCACCAAAATGCACCTGGCCTGGTTCGTCAGTTTAACATCACTCGAGAACAGGCCAAAGCGATTGTGAGCACATGCCCAAATTGCCAACAACATGCACTCCCCACAGTGAGTACGGGAGCAAACACAAGGGGACTGAACAGTTGTGAACTGTGGCAAACAGATGTAACACACATACAGTCTTTTGGACGGCAGAAATATGTTCACGTTAGTGTAGATATCTTTTCTGGAGCGGTCTATGCTTCTGCCCACACAGGAGAATCATCTATCAATGCTATTAAGCACCTCTTACAGGTTTTTTCTTTCATGGGCATCCCCAAGGAGCTGAAAACTGATAATGGGCCTGTTTATAAATCCAAGGAATTCGGGAGCTTCCTGCAACAATGGGGAGTAGAGCACAAAACTGGCATCCCCTACTCCCCTACAGGTCAAGCCATTGTAGAAAGAACTCACCGTGATATTAAAAGGGTCCTGGACCAGCAACAACAGGTTCTGAAGGTGGAACCTCCCCACATCCGGTTATCCAGGGCGCTATTCACAATCAATTTTCTGAATTGTTCTTTTGACAGCCTGAACCCACCCATCCTACGCCACTTTGGGGGGAGCAGTCATAGGCTGATGAAAGAAAAACCTTCGGTTTTAGTAAAAGACCCTGAGACTTGGAAAATAGTGGGACCTTACAAATTGGTTACTTGGGGACGTGGATACGCCTGTGTGTCCACCCCCTCTGGTTTAAGGTGGGTTCCTTCCAAATGGGTGAAGCCCTATGTTCCCAAAGTCTCAGAGAAATCTACAGAAGCACCCCAGGTTGCTCATGCAGCCTGGAGAAGGAAACGTCACATGCGTTCTCTGGAGGAAATTCCATTTAAGCCTCCTATCTGGAATAGTTTGTAATATATGTTTGTTTCAAGTTCTTGTACCAGTTTAGATCCCACTGTTCGTGTGTAGCCTTGAGATGCCATGAGACCGGGCCTGCTTCTCGTCCTACTCGTGATCATCCCACCTGCGATCGCCTGCATAGTCCCTCAGTCCAAACCACATATGGACTACCTTGACAAAGGCTCTCAGACATCAACAGAGAAACTGACTACGGGCTGAATGGACTGTTCAAAGGCTGGGGACTCTTGGACTGGTTGGGATCTATTCTGAAAACTGTGTTTTTAGTGCTGTTTATTTTAGTTATAGTTATTGTAGTTGTTAGCATTGTTTTTGGACGAATCAAATGCATGGTTCTCAAGTTAATTTCAAGCTCATCTCCCCCTCCTGAGGTCTACCATTTGGAAGCCCTCAGTGCTTCAATGGATGACCTGGAAGCCTCAGTGGAAAACACTGACCCTCCTGTAGAGGAAGAACTGATTTACCAACCATGGTTTGGCAAGCATTCTGCACCACAAACCCAGTCCTCTTCTTTTTAAACAAAACTAGGGGGAGATGTTGCAGTGTGTTGTAATATCCTGTTTTAAACTTCTGGGTCCCTTCCCCAGGTTTGCCAAAATCCCTCTTCCCCTTCCCCCCTCGCCCCCTGCTGGGCTGTCAATCAGTTTTAACAGTCCAGCAAGGCATCGTGTGGTTGGTCAAGTTCAAAAGATGCCCCTATGCCCAGAGGTCATTGGCCTGTCTGGGTGTCATCCTCCCCTGAGACCCTGCCCCTTCCACCTGGTTGGTGGCTCACCTGTCCCCTCCCCTCCCCCTGCCCCGGGAGCTTAAAAAGGTAATCAGACCATGCGGTCGCCATTCTGTTGGAGCTGTTGCCGAGATTCAGACCTGTGTGACCATGGAATAAAGCTCTGGATATTAAACCCTCCAGCAGAATCCATCTCCTTTGTCTTCACCATCGTCTGAAGCCTTCTTTCTGAGGTAAACGGAGTTCCTAACAAGCCTGGACTTGTTCAGCTGCCCAGCTGCAGTCTCCAGCAAGCCAAAGGTATCTCTGGGGTGATACACCACAGTTGCTGCCTTTGGCCTAGCAGCAAGGGTCAGACTGGCCCAGGCACAATCTAACTGGTAATATAGGGATTCCTATTCCAATACTTGTCAAACTTTCATCCATCCCAACAGTGATTGTAGTCAGGCAGGGGTTGGTCTCTTTCACCAGGCAGCAACTGACAGAACCAGAGGACACAGTCTCAAGCTACATCAAGGGAAATATAGATTGGATTTTAGGAAAAGGTTTTTTACAGAAAGGGTCATAACGTTCTGGAATGGTCTGCCCAGGGAGGTGGTAGAGTCACCATCCCTGGATGTGTTTGAAAAAAGATTGGATGTGGCACTCAGTGCCATGGCTTAGTTGAGGTTTCAGGGAACAGGTTGGACTCTAAGATCTTTAAGGTCTTTTCCAACTGTTATAAATGATCAAATCGATAGCCAAATTTATAAAAAGATTAACAACGATTTATTGGGTCAATTACAAAAAATAGAATTTCGAGCAACCACTACAGCCAAGGCAGCGCCTGTCCTGGGAACAGGCGCTGGGTCAAACCAGAGGTTCGACCGACAGAGTGACGGTTTCCCCTGAAAGGTTCACCCCGCATGTCTCCAGCATCCATCTTATATACAGTTTATTCTGCCTGGGGCGTAGATGACCACATCATTCTATTCACTTCTTTGAATGCAAATTCATTTCTACACATAGACAAAGACGGATCCCAGTTGCAGACAGAAGTCTGGGCACACAGGGAAGTTTGTTTTCATATGAAACAAGTTGGTATCGATTCCTGAGTACCGCGATGAAGTCATGTCCCAGGTGCATGTCTTGTGCGCACCTCCAGACATTCCATTCCGGGAAGGTCCAGACAGTATCTCCCGAATGCGGGAACTGGAGGAAGCCCCCCATAATAGCTGGGGACTATTCTATACATACAGTAACAGACCTGATATCATCTTAACTCTGCCCAAGGATCGGTTATAATGTGAATAGGACTGTGCTCCCGGCCAGGGTGGTTTTGCAAGCATGGGTTTAGACTCTACTTAATATTTTATACATACATATATCCACTTATACTGCATGAATCAACTACATTACGTATAAAAAATCCCTCCCCATTTATTTTTACCCATTTAATTCATGCTACAATTTTAATTTTCTACTTCTACCCTTCACCAATAATAGGACTCCCACAAGTAGAATGTTACACAATTTGATATTCCCCTGGTGGGAGACCCTGGTACATTACATTATTTCTCTTCCAACTGTAGGATTTTTGATGTGTTGCCTCTGGAAGCTCCTTCTGAGTCCATGGGAATTATAGCGATCTGCATTCCCTGGACCACAGAATGAATCAGTCTGATAAAACATGGAATCAGACATGGCAGGAACAGGATTCCTGCTACTGTTCAGAGTACGAGAAACATTATTTTGTTCCACCAAGTCCCATTGAATATTTTGTCCCACCAAGATGACTGTAAAATTGAATTCCATTTTTGAACGGGGACATGGGCCACCTTTTTGATTTCAGCTGCCAAACCTCTTATGGTCTCCCCATAATCATCAATTTCAATACAACATTCAGATTCATTGAATTTTCCACACACTCCTCTCTCTTCGGCCAGCAAATAGTCTAAAGCTATTCGATTCTGGTACACAAAAAGCCCGTACCTTAGTGTGCTGCCGACTTAGCAAATCCAGAGCCTCGGAGGTGCAATTTGAAACAACTTCTATCACTGCTTGCAGCCTAATCAGTCTGTTCAGTAGGTAAATTGGAGTCCTGTACCTGTAGCTTCCATCCTGAGCCCAAGTGACTGGCCCATAATATTCAATTATTTGTGGTGCTGGCCACTCACCCTCCCCCCAGGTTTGCTTACCACTTATCACTGGTATTATATTTTTCAGACTCCTCCTCTCCCTTCTGAGGGTCTCGTACAACAGAGCCCCTAGTAAATTACTTTTTGTTCTTGGGAGAGTGAAGAAAACTGGACAAATCGTTCCTAATGTGCATGATCCTTTCCACCTGGAGGGTAACTCACTGTATGCCTTTTTTCCCACACATCAAATAAATTCCATCGGGGGCCCTCCATTTGAGGTTAATTCTTCCTGGGTCTCCCCAGTATTCTCACATGCCTTCCAAGGACTGGAAAGGGTTGGCTCCTGGACTCTTGGTTTAACACAATCCTATTCTTTGGTCCCACTTGCAATTTGTTCCATTCTTCTGGCTCCAGTACCCCAATGGAGGATCTGGGTGCCAGGCCCTGCTTTTGGAGTCTGAATTCACTGTCAGAGTGGTGGCACACGGGGTGTACCCCGCTATTTCAGTGTATTCTTTCCCTTCCCGACTGACACAAATTGTACCAATCACTCTCTGATCCAAAATCCACCCTTCAGGTCTCTGTGCCAATTTTGAGACCTGCGGATTGTCCCATTTGAGAAGCTGTTCCGGAGCTAATCCTTCCTCTTTCCAAGGCCATCTCTCCGCAGATTTCATCCCCCCTCCCACAAATCCAGCAATTCGACAAGCCCAATTCCGTTGCAATTTCCTGCATTAAACCAATGAGCTGATTCCTATCTGGGGAAGGTAGTTCCCCATCAGCAAAGTTTCTCCAACATTTCATGTTGTTCTCCCAATGTTTTCAATTGCTCCTGTTCAATTCTTTGTCTCCTCGATTCTGACTCCCTCCTTTTTCAGTTCCTGAGTTATCTCCTTTATCATCCCCTCAGGATTCTCATTATCTTTATTTTTCGCAAAGCGAACAACCCTATCATATTGAAGGCACACTCTATAATCATTATCTGTTGCCAGTTCCAATAAAATTGGATCTTTGCTCCGGGTAAATTTGCTGTCAAACCTTTGTATTTCTCGCCATCCAATAATTTTTCCATTCATCCTGCATATTCCCAGCCTCATGTTGTTATAACACAACGAGTTCACCTGGTGATATGCAATGAGGATAGACTCTGTCTTTCCCTCAACCCACACGGTCTGATTACACTGGTTACAGACGGGGATTGACATGGGTTCTATACTTCTTCTCCTCATTTTGTGCTTGTGGTCACTTGACTGCCCATATCCCTTTCCTGCCTCGGGACTGATACACCAAGTCCCGATCTCCAATTCACATAATTTGACCTGAGTGCCATTCCTCCAACAGTACCTGCCAGTTCTCCTGAGACATTCCTTTGGGGCTTGGTATGCTGAGTATCCCTCGTCCCTGGCAATCGGGACCACCTGAGTGCACCTTCCGCACTCATCCACGGAGCTGTAGCTTCCGCTTTTCCTCGGGACCTCAGTGCGCAGACTCTGAGACCACACACAACTAGGCTCGGGCCAATCAAGATTCCCACCAGGCGTACCCCTCTGCCTTTGCCTCCGCCCCCTGGGGTGACACCAGCGGCGAGGAAGACCATCTTCGCGACAGCAGGAGTATTCTTCAGGGAAGACGCCCTCGGACCTAGCCACATATCTCCTCTTGAAGGAGCCCCACTGTTACACTCTGACTGCATCAGAACTGCACGGGACCCTGATGGATTTTAGGCACTCCACATCCAAAAATTTCCGTCTGAGACCTAAGCTTCCCACGCACCCTGTTTCGAAAAGTCCGAAAACCACTCCTGAATCTAATACAATGATTCCCCAAATTGATGGCTAAAGTTAGGATACGGTCAGTCAACTCAAGTCCTTTCCCCAAACACTGGGTCCACAGCCCCTTTGGCCTCTGTCCCCTTCTACAATGAATAACACAAAAACCTCCTGACAATTTTCACACTTAAATGCATGAACGGATAGCATACACAGTCTGTTAGTATACAACCTATCCGCTCGCTGTTTGTCATTGACGGGGACGCTGAAGCTTGATCTTTAAGTCACCAGGAGAAGAGGTGACCTCCCACTCAGGTTCCTCTTCCTGCTGTTCGATCTTTTTCACTCTGGGCACGTGTGTCCAGCCCTTCTCCACCATTCAAATGGCCGTGTCTGTTGTCAGGAGGACAAGGAAAAGACCTTCCCAGTGATGAGAGAGTGGCACCTCTCTCCACACTTTGACCAACACCTTGTCTCCGGCTGAATTTTGTGAATAGCAAACCCCAGAGAAACACTCTGTGTCACTATTCTGTGTTTTCGAAGCTAATGAGTTCCCTGATTCAAATCAAAATGCAGTTCACTACTCCATATCGGGGTACAATTTCTTCTAACAATTTCCTGGCCACAGTTTGAGCTGTTGCCCTTAAGCTGGGGAAGGCTTCCACCCAATGAGTCAATTTATCTGCAATCATAAAAAAAAATTTGAACCTTCCCACCATAGGTAATTCTGTAAAATTAACCTGAATTCTTTCAAATGGCCGGTACACAATGGGGTGACTCCCCAGGGCAGCCTTTTTGGCCCTTGATCCGTTTACTTTTGACAAACCACACACCCCAGAACTTCCTGTTTTGCCAATTCATAAATTCCCGTGCACCAAAAAAATTTCAAAAATTGTTCTGCCAGGGCCTGTGCCTCCAATGTGTTTTCTGGTGCAATTTCAGCAAAATTCTCCTTGCAAATCCCCGGGAAACGAATTCCCTCCCATCCGGCAGTTTCCACTTATCTTCCTTCAGATTCGCTCCAATTTTCTCATAACATTCGATTTCCCTTTGAGAGAATCTTCAGAGATCTCCACCCCTCCGATTTCCGGGGTACTCACCACCATCAACGCTGCAGCCTTGGCTTCCTGATCAGCAAAGTTGTTCCCTCTGGTTCGGAACTGAATCCCAGTCTGATGTCCCTTCACATGAACCACCGCACTTCCCTGCGGCCCCCTTAGAGCTTCTAAGATTTGCCAGACCAGTCCCTTTCCCCTCGTGTTGATCAGCCCTCTTTCTTCCCAAATTTCCCAAACGTGTGAACCACCCCGAAGGCATACCTTGAATCTGTGAAAATCGTCCCCTTTTTCCCTTTCAGTCCCTTCAAAGCCCTTAGAACAGCATACAGCTCGCATGCTTGTGCCAACCAGTTCGCGTTCAGAGGTCCTGCTTCTATCACTTTTCCTGATTTCCCATCCACCACTGCGTAGCCTGATTTTCTTTTTCCCTCAATCACCCTGCTTGAGCTATCCACAAACCATTTTTCCCCTTCGTCTAATTCTTCTTCCTCCAAATCCTCCCGGATCTTGGTTTGCAACTCCACCACTTCTACACAGTCATGAAACAAACCCTCTGCAGCCTCCCCAAACAAGAACTGCATAGGATTACGTGCAGTTGGGGTCCACAACTCCAAGTTCTGTGAATGAATCAAAATGGCTTCATACTTTAACAACTGTGCATCAGTGAGCCATTTGTCTGCCTTTTGTTGGAGTATGCTCCTCACATTGTGTGGTGCAAACACCACCAGAGGTGCCTCGAATGTCACCTTTTTCGCCTCTTCTACCAACAGCGCCACAGCCACAATTGCCTGCAGACACGTAGGCCACCCTCTGCTGACCGGGTCCAACAACCTGGATAAATATCCCACCGGTTTTCTGACCCCTGCCCAATCCTGTGTTAACACACTGTGTGCTGTGTGGTTGCTGGTATCCACAAACAACTGAAAGGGTTTTCTCACATCGGGGAGACTCAACACTGGAGCCTCCGTGAGAGCCTCCTTGATTTTCCAAAATTCCTCATTATCCTCCTGTGTCCATTTGATTTGATCTGTGGTGAGTTTTTCATAAAGAAATTTCACCTTTTCACTGTACCCCTCGATCCATTGAAGGCAATATCCTAACAATCCCAACACCTGCCAAATTTCCTTCTTAGTCTGAGGGGGTGGCAAAGCAAGTATTCCTGCCACCCTTTCTGGGTCTAATTTCTTTTTCCCTTTTGTGAGCCAGTGTCCCAAATACCTGACCTCCGACTCAGCGAATTGCAACTTTGATTTTGAAACCTTCAACCCCTTTTCCCCGAGAAAGTTCAACAAATCAATCGTACTTGCCCTTACCTCCTCGTCTCCCCTGCCTGCAATCAACAAATCATCCACATACTGTAAAAGCTTCATGTTCTCACTCAGTACAAAATGACTTAAAACCTGCTCCAGTGCCTGCCCGAATAAATTCGGGGAATCCACGAAGCCCTGAGGCAATGATGTCCACATTAGCTGTTGCCTCCTGTTCGTCTCGGGGTCCTCCCACTGAAACGCGAAATAATCACGGCTGTCCACAGTGAGAGGACAGGTCCAGAAAGCATCCTTTAAGTCTATCACACTGTACCATGTATCCTCGGGAGAGAGGTTATTTAACAAAGTGTAAGGGTTTGCGACAGTGGGGAAAAGGGTTTTAGTCCTTTGATTCACCACCCGTAAATCCTGTACCAATCTATAACTACTATCCGGTTTTCTTACTGCCAAAATTGGTGTGTTGTGCCTTGACATTCAGGGTTCTAATGTGCCCTTTTTTATTAATTCTTCGATCACTGGTTTTGATAGTGGAACCCTGGAAAAAGTTAAAGATAGAATCTAAAATGTTAGGCTTTGTGCTTTCCCAGATCAACTGCACCTGCGTAAGCAGTATGATAAATTATATAATTGTTAGATGTGATGATTGTTTAGTAATTAAATGTAATTATTATATAACCATAAGAAAAATAGTGAGAAACTATGTTGGAAATTCAGAGAGGGGCTAAATTTATGTATACAATAGAACAATATAAGTTTAATAATTAATATGAAAGTTATGTAACGATAGAGTATAAAACATGATCATTTCGGATGTATGGTCGGAGTCAGATTTGGGTTGAATATACCCCGATTCCCAGAGCTCTTAATAAAAAGCACCGCATATAATCGCTCCGTGATTATGTGTTTTTGAACGCTAACATTTTGGCGACCCAGATGGCACCCTTGTGAGTGCTGCTGAGCGAGTTCGTGACTCGATCACGCTCCAGCCGGCACTGAGGGATTCTCGGGGAGCCCATCGGCCGCGACCGCTTCCGCCGCTCACAAACGTCCCCGGGAGAAAGGTAAGGTGCTTTTTACTTTGGTTTGGGTGCCTGCCAATAAGACGCAGTGAAAGCTACGCTTGGTTGGGCTAAAGGAATTCCTGTTGGTGTAAGCCTAGGCGCCGTTCCGTAAGACAATCGCGAAAGCGTTGCGGGTTCGGCATTTGTGGTATTTTTGAAATGGAGAAACTTAAAGGGATTTTGGGCAGTAACACCCCTATCCCACAAAATTCTCCTTTGGGGTGCTTATTAGCACATTGGAAACAAGGTAACTTTGGGGAAGGATTGCGTAAAACTAAGTTGATTGATTATTGTAATTCATGGTGGCCAGAATATGCCTTGGAGAACGGTGAAAAATGGCCAAAATATGGTACTCTGCAATATAACACTATTTCGCAGTTAATGTCGTTTTGTAAACAAGAAGGAAAATGGGATGAAGTCCCATATGTTGATCTGTTTTTCTACTTACGGGGAAAGCCAGAATGGCAGAATGAATGTGGATTATTAATGGTTAAAACATCTGCAAAGTGTGGGGTTTGTGAGGAACGTTGTTTAGAACACTTGGCGTTAAGAGAAAGCTTGAGTAGAGAAAATTATACAGATATTGATTTACAAATAGCTCCAATAGGAACAAGAGAACCTAACCCTATCCCACCTGTTTCATCTGTCCCTATCCCACTACCTGCTCCTCACCCACCTACCCCTGAACCTGTTTCATCTAGTACACCTTTCCCTCTTTATCCTCCTCTCCCATCATCACCCGATCCCTCTTCCTCGGAAGATGAGCAAAACCTAACTGTGATAGAAAGGGGAAAGAGGTATGCGAGTCAAAAAGATAGCAATGGTAATGAATCAGTGACCCCAATAGCCCATAGAACCCGGGGTCGGGCAAAGCTTGCTCCAGTTGTGCGTAGAGATGGCATAAGGAAACAAAAACAGACTGTGATTGCCCCCTTGCGACAAGGTGTCGGAGTGGAAGGGCCAGTATTTGTAAAAGTGCCTTTTTCCCCGGCAGACTTAGTAATTTGGAAACAGTCAGCCGGAACTTATAGAGAAAATCCTGATAAAGTGGCACGTGTAGTAAAAATGGTTATGAAAACGCAAAATCCTGACTGGGATGATATACAAGTGATATTAGATACTCTGATGGATTCTACTGAAAAAGAAATGGTACTTAAGGCAGCCAAAGAGAGGGCAAGAGAAGATATTAGAAATGGGCTGGTAACAGGAAATTTAGATGTGAATTTCCCAGTTGAGGATCCAAATTGGGACCCTAATTTATTGTGCGATATGAGGAGGTTACGGAAATATCAAGAGTGGATCCAAATAGGAGTTCAGAATGCTGTGCCCAAAACTATAAATTGGTCCAAACTATATGAGGTTCGACAGGAAAAGAAGGAATCTCCCACTGCGTTTTTGGAGAGGCTTAAGGAGGTAGCAAGGAAATATACAGACCTCCAAATGGATACAGAGCAAGCAAAGGTTCAGCTCGCTCTCATATTCTTGGGCCAATCACAGGATGACATTCGTAGAAAATTGCAAAAATTAGAAGGGGAAGAATTAAGGAATTTGGATAAGTTGCTCGAGGTCGCCTGGAAGGTATATAACAATCGGGAAAAAGAAGCTAGTAAAAGGCAGCAGCAGAATCTTTTGGCAGTACTACAGGGGAGAGGGAACCCAAATTTCAGGGGGCGTAACAGGAATGGTCGGGGTAGGAGACCAGTTACCCAGGGGTTAAGCCTGAATCAGTGTGCGTATTGTAAACAGGAGGGGCATTGGAAGCGAAATTGCCCAAGTCTGAATAACCAGTTTGACCAGGGCAGTCAGTTCCAGCAGGCTACCAAGGAGATGGTCCTGGGGGAGTATACCAGCTGACTAGACGTAGAACCGGTAGAACAAGTTAAGGAACCTGTTGTAAATATACAGTTAGGGCATAAAGAGGTCAGATTTCTAATAGATACAGGAGCTAGTTTTTCTGTATTGAATGATTTGGAAGGACAAATTGGGGACAAGGAAACGACAATAGTCGGCGCTACAGGGAAAGAGGAAAAACAGCCTTTCCTGCAACCCCTAAATTTGTGTTTTGGAAACAAGATTATAACACACGAATTTTTATATGTACCTGAGTGTCCAATTCCGCTTTTAGGGAGAGATTTGCTAGCAAAACTTGATGCGGTAATAACCTTTGAAAATGGAGAGCTTATAATGAAAATACCTGAATCAAAGACGGGACAGATATTAATGATCAAAGAAAAACCTGTCCTCTCTATCCCTAGGGAGGTAGAAGATGCAGTGATTCCCTCTGTATGGGAGACAGATATACCAGGGAAATCTAAATTGGCACAACCAGTGCATGTAGAGTTAAAAGAAGGGGCAAGGGCTGTACAAGTCAAACAATATCCCATAAAACCAGAAGCAAGGCAAGGAATAGTAAAGATTATTGAGAAATTCTTGAAATACCAAATTTTAGAAGAATATGAATCAGAATTTAATACACCAATATTTCCAGTAAAGAAGCCAAATGGTGAATATAGATTAGTGCAGGATTTGGGAGCAATAAATAAAATAACAAAGGACATTTATCCAGTGGTAACAAATCCTTATACATTGCTAACATCCGTAAAGGAGATATATAAATGGTTTACCGTAATTGATTTAAAAGATGCCTTTTTCTGCATCCCCCTTGACAAAGAAAGTAGGAAACTGTTTGCTTTTGAGTGGGAAAACCCAGGGAACGGAAGAAAGACCCAGCTCACCTGGACACGATTACCACAAGGCTACAAGAACTCGCCCAACCTATTCGGAAACCAACTGGAAAAGGAACTGGAGATTTGGACTGAAAATGGGCAAGTACCAAGAGACCAATACTTATTGTTGCAGTATGTTGATGATATACTAATAGCTACAGAAGAAAGGGCAACCTGTATAAAGGTAACCATTGAGATTTTAAATTCACTGGGAATGGGAGGCTATAAAGTATCCAGAGGAAAGGCACAAATCGCACAACAGACTGTGATTTACCTGGGATGTGAAATTTCACAAGGGCAATGAAAACTAGGTACTAACCGTATCCAAGCTATTTGTGCTATTCCAGAGCCCCAGAATTTACATGAGCTGCGAGTCTTCCTTGGGATGGCAGGATGGTGTCGCTTGTGGATCATGGACTATGGACTGATTGCGAAACCCCTGTATGAAGCTCAGAAGACACAGCCATTCACCTGGGGCAAACCACAGAAAGAAGCCTTCCTAAAATTAAAGGAAGCACTGACAACTGCTCCAGCACTAGGGTTACCTGATCTGTCTAAAGATTTTCAGCTGTTTGTACATGAAAGGCTGCGCCTAGCACTAGGAGTCCGGACACAACGTCTGGGAAGCTGGAAAAGGCCGGTGGGCTACTTTTCCAAACAACTCGACAACATAAGTGCCGGATGGCCCCCATGTCTGCGGGCAGTCGCAGCTACTGTGATCCTGATACAAGAAGCCAGGAAACTTACTATGGGAAGGCACATAGATGTCTATGTACCACACATGGTAACCACTGTCTTAGAACAAAAGGGGGGCCATTGGCTATCTCCCAGCAGGATGATGAAATTCCAGGTAGTCCTGACTGAGCAGGATGATGTCACATTAAAAACAACTAACCTTTTGAATCCAGCTTTGTTCCTAGGTACCACAGCTGAAGAAGGCCCATTAGAACACAACTGTGTAGAAGTAATAGAGTACACCTATTCAGCAAGAGAAGACCTGAAAGACGTCCCACTAGAGCAGCCGGAGTGGGAGCTGTTTACAGATGGGAGCAGCTTCGTGGAAAACGGAACCAGATACGCTGGATATGCGGTAACAACAGTCAATACAGTAGTGGAGGCAAAGGCATTACCACCAAATACATCTGCCCAGAAGGCAGAACTGGTTGCTTTAACCAGGGCACTAGACTGAAGTGAAGGGAAAAAGGTAAATATCTGGACTGACTCAAAATATGCTTTTGGAGTGGTGCATGTACACGGAGCACTGTGGAAAGAAAGAGGACTGTTATCTTCTCGGGGTACGCACATTAAACACCAGGATGCAGTCCTGCAATTGATAAAGGCAGTACAAAAACCTGAACAAGTAGCAATCATACACTGCAAAGCACACCAATCAGGAAACTCCAAAATCTGTGAGGGAAATCGAAAGGCAGACTGGGCAGCCCGACAGGTTGCTCGAGAGGTACAAACAACAATGGCATTGATACCTTTGAAGCTTAATGTATCCCAATTCAATTTGCCTCCAAAACCAAAATATTCAGTAGAAGATGAGAGACTGGCACGTTTGCTAAATGCACAAAAGAATTCAGAGGGATGGTATGCAACTGCACAAGGACAAATAGTGGTACCCCCCTTGAGAATGAGAGAAGTTCTACAAATTAAACATAACGAATGTCACTGGGGAGCAGAGGCATTGGTAAAATTGCTAAAGCAGAGTTTAATTTCAGTACGGATGTTAACAATGGCAAAATCAGTAATGTCGAAATGTGATATCTGCTTGAAAAACAACCCAGTGGCCAGGCGACAGGCACAGTTAGGAAGAATTCGGATAGGAATAGAGCCAGGAGACTATTGGCAGGTAGATTTTGTAGAACTACCAAGAACTCGAGGATACAAATACCTGTTAGTGGGGGTTGACACATTCTCTGGGTGGCCAGAAGCCCTTCCCTGTCGCACGAACCAAGCAAAGGAAGCAGTTAAGTGGTTACTACAGGAGATTATTCCCAGGTTTGGGGTACCCCTAGGGGTATCATCAGATAGGGGACCCCATTTCATAGCTACAGTAGTAAGAGAGGTAAGTAGATTGCTGGGGATAAATTGGGACCTCCACACACCGTGGAGACCCCAGTCAAGTGGACAGGTAGAGAGGATGAATCAGACACTAAAAAGGCAAATCAGTAAAATATGCCAAGAAGCCAAATTGCAGTGGCCCCAGGCTTTGCCAATAGCACTGTTGAGGATTCGGATAAAGCCTAGGAGTGGGATGTCAGTCAGTCCTTATGAGATATTGTATGGGAAACCATATGAATCTCCTGAGCCTAACCCTAATGTACATGTCACAGGAAAGCAGGAAGTGTATAATTATGTTCTGTCTCTTGGGAAAACTTTAGCTCAGCTCCGAAGTATCCTCGTGTGGAATAGACCAGTGACTCTCGAGAACCCAGTCCATAACATACATCCAGGAGACGAGGTGTACATCAAGAACTGGAACGAGGAACCGCTGAAAGAAAAGTGGAGTGGACCCCATCAGGTACTACTGACCACCTTTACAGCAGTCAAAGTAGCCGGCGTGGAACCCTGGATCCACTATACCCGAGTGAAGAAAGTCCATCCTGGATCACGGACTGTATAAACTCTGGAATGAACAAAGGCTGCAGATAAGACGTGTTTAATTGCTTTCAGAATGCTATCAGTAATTGTGCTAACGTTATGGTTATTAATATCTTTGGGATGTGGAATGCAAAATGATCAACCATCCACTCTTCATTCTAGAATGAAGAGAGAGGTACAAACGGAAACACAGGTGATAAAGGTTTCTAATGCAGTTCGGGCTGAGAATGTAATGATTGGATTAGTCAAAGATTTTGCCAAAATGCAAAACACCAGCCGAATAACTGCCTGTCTGGCAATACCAAAGGCAGCAGGAGACCCAGTAAATTGGGGAATCATAACATCAAAACTACCTGAAATACAAAAGAACAAAACAATTACATGTAAACTGGTACCCGAATCGAGGCAAGTTACAGAAACAACTCTGGTATGGGAATGTGAGGCCAAGGATAAGAAAGATCAGATAGAACCTTGGGACAGTGCGTGGTCTGTGAGTATTCTTCAAAGATTCCAATATATGGCAAACACCCCTTGGTGTATTAAGTGGGAAGGCCCCGAGAATGAAACAGATCCAGCAATAACGAACACTGACACTAGTAGCAGAACGAGGGCAGACAAAGTAAGTTGGTGGGCATGTACTAAAACTTACGACTGCACTTCAGATGATGAAGAGATAAAACAGATGCCACCCCTGGCAATAGCCCTACAAATTGGTTGTGCTTGCAGAGGGATCAAACATAAACAAGGCAGAGTGAATTATAAAGTAATTATAGGATGTACAAGGATTACAATCCGAGGTCCAGGACAATTTGTATGGGCAGCAAGTGATGGTACCTGGACAACACATCTGCCTGTAGACGGGAAAGTAAAGGAGATTACTTTAGGCCTGCCAACCTTATGTCCAATTTGGAGAAAGTCCCCATTTAATGGAAAACATTAACTTCTGCAGATAAGAGCAAGACAAGAAGTTCTAGACAATGAAAATCCAGATGACACTTGGCAAGAACCCTCTAGTGGAGTGAAATTTGGATGGGCCCTAGAGTCATTGCTTGGTCCTATAGCAAACTATAAGAGCAGAGAGATGCTGTACAAACTTACAGGTCAGGTAGGTAGACTGGCAAGAGTCACCCGGGAAGGATTTAAAGAATTAAATATACAGTTACAAGCCACCACAAAAATGACTTTACAAAATCGATTGGCCCTAGATATGTTACTCCTGAAAGAGCATGGAGTATGTGGATTTTTAAAGGGACAAGTTGATCATTGCTGCGTTCATATCCCAAATGTAACAGCAGATGTAGAATATGACATCAATCAGTTGAAACAAATAGATCATGAAGCACAAGAAGAGCAAAAGGATTTGGCTACAAGCTGGTTAGGAAAAATCTTTAGAGGATTAGGGTGGAATGTGAGTTCATGGATTAAATCTATCATTGAGAGTGTGATAATCTTACTAATTGTATTCTTAGCAATTTGGTTAGTTTACAGCATCTTAAAGGGAGAGATACAGAAGAAAACATCCTGGAACCAGAGGATAATAAAGGCACTGACACGAGATCCACGCCCACCATCTTCTGGTTCTCCAGCTCGTAACAGCATCCACGACAACGTTTACATCAACCCTGGATTTGAAGAACCAAGTACGAACTGAGGAATAAAGGACTGTATCAAGTGAAAACATTTTACACCTATAGTGAAGTGAAAATGCTTTCAAAGGGGGGAGAATGATAGTGGAACCCTGGAAAAAGTTAAAGATAGAATCTAAAATGTTAGGCTTTGTGCTTTCCCAGATCAACTGCACCTGCGTAAGCAGTATGATAAATTATATAATTGTTAGATATGATTATTGTTTAGTAATTAAATGTAATTATTATATAACCATAAGAAGAATAGTGAGAAGCTATGTTGGAAATTCAGAGAGGGGCTAAATTTATGTATACAATAGAACAATATAAGTCTAATAATTATTAACATGAAAGTTATGTAACGATAGAGTATAAAACATGATCATTTCGGATGTATGGTCGGAGTCAGATTTGGGTTGAATATACCCCGATTCCCAGAGCTCTTAATAAAAAGCACCGCATAAAATCGCTCTGTGATTATGTGTTTTTGAACGCTAACACAAGCAGGCATTTTAACACAAGCATAGCTATTTCACTAAGCTTAATTAACAACATACATAAAAACAATATCTTTATAACAAAGTTATTTCAACACTACACATATAAAATCCATTTTAATATTTGCAAAAAGCCAATATTATAATATGTGTCTATAACACTAAGATACATGTGTATCTTGGATTCAAAGTTTCCTTATTGTCATAGTTTAGTAATGGTTGGTACTCCCCAATTTAATGTTCCCACTGAAACACTCCAAACCAAGTGCTGCTTGCTTGCTTCCCCCTCCCCCCTGTGGCAGGATGGAAAGGGGAACTGGAGGCAAAAAAGATAAAGATCGTGGGTTGAGATAAGAACCATTTACTGGAAACAGCAATGAGATAAGACAATTGACTGTAACAGCAACAATACTAATGACAGAGGGTACAAGAAACAATTCACATGTGAGTTCTCTCACCCCCAACAATACCCAACAGCCACCATGTTGTGCAACCCAGAAAGAACCCCTTCTCCCTGTCCCTGGCAATGATATGAAGTGGTATGGAATAACCTCTGGGTCCCAGCCATGCCCCCTTCTTGCTACTGCAAAAAATTAACCCTGTCCTGGCTGGAACCAGGACACTGATATAGGTCAAAATCAGTTTTGAAAACATTACCTCCTGGAAACCACTTAGAAAGCTCTGTCAAATAAAACTGTAACCAAAGTGGTCTTTGTAGTTGAAAAAAAATCCCTTGTGCAGGGGAGAAAACATTTAAGCTATAGTTTGAAAGTCTTTATAGCAGGTAGAAGAAGAAATTCAGTGTCTATGGAGTCAGCTCACCCTTCAGAGATGCTGGTTCAGTCCCTCAGTCTGACACAAGTTTCCTACACAACCAGATGTGTTTATTCAATTCCCACAAGACCTGAGGTAGGTTAACACTGGCTTGAAATATAGAATGGTGCTTATTAGCATCATGACAGAGGGATGTTTTATTATTTTTTTGGTCATATCTTAAAAAGAGGCAGACAAAAATATGATCTAAAGAAGGAAAAAGAAAAAAGAGAGAGCCATTGTCGGATTCCCGGCTGTTTAGATGGCCTGGAAAGGCCCGGGGTGGCCTTGGACAGCCCGCGCTTCAAAGGATGAGAAGGGACTTCAGATCTTTTCTCGGTCTCGGTGTTTATTAATTGTTTATCTAAAAGATTTTCCCTCTGCCCGACAGAGGTCTGCTCAGCAGTCAGCCATGAGCACACACTGAGAGCCCCTGGGGCTGTCACCTATCTTTATACTCGGAGTTACGTATACAATATTTATCATTTTTCCCCAATACCTTCTACCCTTATTAACCAGTGCACTTTTAGCAATAACCAATCCCAAAGTGCCAACATCACCACAGAAGATGGAGGCCAGAAAGAAGAAGAAGAAGAAGAAGAACAGGACACGCCCCAATTCCTCCATCTTACTTCTTTAGACCCCCCTGTACAGAAATCTTAAACCCTGTGTTTCACTCTAATTAACTTATCCCTTCACCATTCACCCCAGTGAAATCCTCCTATCCTCATACAGATGTCGTCTCCTGTGTAGGATCAAAGTCCAGCCACCAGACACTTCTGGCAACATTCCAGGACTCCAGAGCCCCCCAGGGGTTGTCTCGGTCACTCTGCACCTCAGTCCTGAGGGGTTGAGATCCCACAAGCCATATCATTGTCTGCAGTACTGCAATGCTGTGAGTCCTGACGAGGGGAGAGAAAATGATGCATCTGACTCCATGGGTTTCAGAAGGCTAATTAATTATTTTATTAGTAATTAATTACTTTATTATTCTATACATCTAAAACTGAATCTGCCAAGCACTCAATCCTGCACACAACTGCACACACACTGCACTGAATTTCGTGACTGTCAGCCTACAGCCCCAACAGGCACACACTTAGCCCTGACAGGCCAAGGAAACAAAACATCATGACTTTGGGTAAACAATCTCCATATTGCATTCTACTTTTGCACAAACAGAGGCACAGCAAATGATAAGAATTGTGTTTTCTTTCTCTGATGTTCAGAGAATGTGAAACCCAGAAATATTCTTGGGAAGAAGTGTGCCTTGCTTTTCTCTGTGAAGAGAAATGTGGCTACACTGCAGGACTAAATCCCCTTGGCAACTGCTTCCAGCCTGAAGAATATATTCACAGCTGGGTTATAAACCCTCAAAAACAGACAACACAAACTTAACTTACACAACATTACTAAGGCACTGCTGTAATAGGATCATTGCGCTATGTTTTTTCAAGCCATTTGGATGAAGACAAGGCTTTTTAAAATCAATACTGAAGCTTGTGTTCTAAAGAGCAAATGGAAGAGTCATAAGTTGCTTTACCTCTTATCTCTAATTCCCCATATTCATAACATAAGCCCTGTCATTTGGATTTATACTCTGTGGCCTGCAGTTACACCAGAAAAATAGTCCTTTTTAATTCTGTGGCAAAAAATAGCAATGCTGCAGAGTAGGGTAATATCTCCTCATTAGCCGTGCAGGTGCAGGGCGGGATTTTCCTCTGGCCAGTGGCCAGTTGATTAAAAAAGGGCTCTAGGGAGGGCAGTGACCCAGAGTGTGGCTAACAGGAGCAGGCAAATAGGGGCATGGCACATCTCTGAGGGAGTGACACAGCACTTTGTGCAGGCAGGGCCAGCAGGTAGGGTTGCAGGTTTCCAATTGCTAGTGGGGTTTTTAGTTTCTGGTTGGTATGATTTTGTTGGTTCGTTGGTTGGTTTTGGGTTTTTTCTTAGTAATGGTTTTTACATGATCAAAAGCTGCAGTTAATAAAAGTGAATGTAGCCAAATAGAACCCTCCAAGAAGGATGCATCTGTCCAGACCCCTTCCTGTGAGGAGTGTTTGAGCTTATCAGTGGTTCCAGGGGGAGTTGCAGAAGAAGCCTGTCTGCGGTGTGAACAAGTGAATGATCTTTTGCTGGTGGCCGAGCTTAGGGAGGAAGTTAAAAGACTAAGGAGTATTAGGGAAAGTGAAAGTGTCTTAGGTTGCAATGCAAGATGCGGCTGGGGGTGTGTATTCTGTTGCCATCTGTTAGAACCAGGTGGGGCAATCTTCTGTTAATGGGCCACCTGTTAAAACCATGTGGGACAGTTTTATTTCTGTCTTCCACCACCCATCCTCCCTCCGGGAGATAGCTTCTGTTGATGGGCCATTAAGTCTCACTACATGACTGATAAAAATTACATCATCCCATTGTGAGATGCTCTGCCCAGAGGGAGGAGCCAAGCACTCCTACTTGGATATAATCTGAGATTTGTAACACCACAGTCATCCTTTTCCCACTGGATTCCCAGAGAAAGACCAGGCCCATCTACACCACCACCAGACCTTCAGAGGAAAACTACACCCTTTCTACAGGATCACTGTTTTCAACAGAACTACATCTGTCACTCCAAGAGGACTGCAGCCACTATTTAATCGGACTGCTACCAACACCCTGACCAACAGGGTGTCAGGTCATATTCTGACTCTGCCAGTGTTATTTTGTGTTGCTGCATTGTTATTTTTACTTTTATTTTCCTAATAAAGAACTGTTATTCCTACTCCCATATCTTTGCCTGAGAGCCCCTTAATTTCAAAATTATAATAATTCAGAGGGAGGGGATTTACATTTTCAATTTCAAGAGAGGCTTCTGCCTTCCTTAGCAGATACCTGTCTTTTCAAACCTAGACAGAAAGGGAGATAGATTTGTGGAGTTCTGCCCTTCCATACTTGAGGGAAGTCCACCAGGAGTCAGAGGACTCACATGCCTCCTTTCATCAGGTAATTGGAGGACACCAGATGGATAAAGAGGAGTAGAAATGAGTTCCTATTCGGGGAGGTAATGGAAATTCCTCCCGACCCCCATCACCTACCCAGGTGCCACTCCAGAAGTGGTATGAGGCCCTGGATGAGGAGGGTCATCTAGATTACGTAGAAGAAAATTATCTGCCTAGAGAGCCTCTCAATTACACTTCATCTTTCAGACAGATCACCAACTCCAACATTAAAAAGATAAGAAGGGTAGTCGTAGTAAGTGACTCCCTTCTGAGGGGAACAGAGGGCCCTGTATGCCAACCAACCTATCCCACAGGGAGGTCGGCTGCCTCCCTGGGGCCCGGGTATGGAATACTACCGAGAGACTCCCTGGGTTGATTCAGGCCTCTGATTATTACCCACTGCTGATTCTCCAGGCTGGTAGTGATGAGATTGAAAAGAGGAGTGTCATGGCAATTAAAAGGGAGTTCAGGGCACTGAGCCAAGTGGTTGATAGGGCAGGAGCACAGATAGTGTTCTGCTCAGTCCCTTTGGTGGCAGAGATAAATGATGAAAGGAATAAGAGAACCCACATGGTCAACATGTGGCTTAAGGGTTGGTGTCATCAGCAGAATTCTGGGTTCTTTGATCATGGGGAAACTTTTATGGTACCTGGCCTGCTGGAACATGATGGGCTCCGTCTCTGTTAAGGGCAAAAGGATTTTAGCTCATGAACTGGCAGAGCTCATTGAGAGGGCTTTAAACTAGGTTCAAAGGGGGAAGGAGATGCAGTTGGGCTCTCTGGAAGCAGACCCAAGGGTGGTAAGCCTGAGTTAGGGGTGAAATCAGTAGTCCAGCTGAAGTGCATGTATACTAAGGCACGCAACATGGGTAACAAACAAGATGAGATGGAAGCCATCATGCAACAGCAAAGCTATGATGTAGTTGCCATCATGGAAACATGGTGAGACGACTCGCATAACTGGAACACTGCACTGGATAGCTGCAAGATCTTCAGAAGAGACATAAGGAAGACAAGGTGGATGAGTGGCCCTTTATTTAAGGGAGGATTTTGATGCCATGGGTATTGAAACTAATAACAAGGCAGTTGAATGCCTATGGGTAAGAATTAGGGGGAAGACCAACAAGGCTGACATCCTACTGAGAGGTGGACAACTTATTTTATAAGCAGCTGGAGAATGTTTCAGGATCACCAGCCTTTGTTCTTGTAGGTGACTTTAACATACCAGACATCTGTTGGGAACTTAATACAGCAGATAAAAGGCAGTCTAGGAAGTTTTTAGAGTGTGTGGAGGATAACATTTTGTTGCAGCTGGTGAGTGAGCCCACCAGGGGAGGGACTCTGTTAGACCTGTTGTTTGCAAATCGAGATGGGCTGGTGGGAGATGTGGTGGTTGGAGGCCGCTTGGGACATAGTGATCATGAAATTATAGTGTTCTCGATATTTGATGAAATAAGGAAGAACATCAGTAAGACTTTTACATTGGGTTTCCAGAGGGCAGACTTTGGCCTGTTTAGGAGACTTATTCAGAGAGTTCCTTGGGAAGCAGCCCTTAAAAGCAAAGGAGTCCAGGAATGGTGGGTGTGCTTCCAAACAGAGATCTTGAGGGCACAGGAACAGACTGTCTGTGTATGCAGAAAGATGAGTCAAAAAGGTAAATGTCCAGCCTGGATGGGCAAGGAGGTTTTGGAGGAACTTAGGAATAAAAATAGGATGTATCATCTTTGGAAGGAGGGTCAGGTTTCTCAGGAAATATTTAAGGGGATTGCTAGGGCATGTAGGAAAAAAATTAGGGAGACCAAAGTTCAGTTTGAACTTAATTTGGCAACTTTTGTAAAGGATAATAAAAAATGTTTTTACAAATATATTGGTGGCAAAAGGAAGGGTAAGGCCAACCTTTTTTCTCTACTGGATGCAGGAAGGAACTTAGTAACTGCAGATGAGGAGAACATGGAAGTATTTAACACCTTCTTTGCCTTGGTCTTTAGTGGGAAGATGGCTTGTCCTCAGGACAACTGTCCTCCTGGGCTGGTAGATGGTACCAGGAAGCAGAATGGTCCCTCTGTTATCCAGGAGGAGGCAATCAGAGAACTGCTGAGCTGCTTGGATGTTCATAAATCTATGCAACTAGATTGCATCCATCCCAGGGTGATGAGGGAGCTGGCAGGTGAGCTTGTGAAGCCGCTCTCCATTTACCAACAGTCTTGGCTCACTGGTGAGGTTCCAGATGACTGGAAGCTGGCGAATGTGACACTCATTCACAAAAAGGGTAGGAAGGAGGATCATGGTAATTATAGGCCAGTTAGCCTGACCTCAGTACCTGGTAAGGTAAAGGAACAGTTTATATTGAGTGTCATCATGCATCGCCTACAGGATGGCCAGGGTATCAGACCCAGCCAGCACCAGTTTAGGAGGGGTAGGTCATGTTTGAACAACCTGATCTCCTTTTATGCCCAGGTCACCCACCTGGTGGATGCAGGAAAGGCTGTGGATGTTGTCTTTTTGGACTTCAGCAAGGCCTTTGACTCTGTCTCCCACAGCATACTCCTGGAAAAGCTGGCAGCCCACGGCTTAGACAGGAGCATTCTTTGCTGGGTTAAGAACTGTCTGGGTGGTGAGGCCCAGAAAGTGATGGTGAATGGTGCTGCATCCAGCTGGTGGCCAGTCAGCAGTGGTGTCCCTCAGGGGTCTGTGCTGGGGCCAGTTTTGTTCAATATTTTTATTGATGGCATAGATGAGTGTATTGAGTCTTTCATTCATAAATTTGCAGACGACACTAAGCTGGGAGCATGTGTTGATCTATTGGAAAGTAGGAGGGCTCTGCAGAGAGACCTGGAACAGTTGTATGGGTGGGCAGAGTCCAATAAGATGACATTTAATAAGTCCAAGTGCCAAGTCCTACATTTTGGCCCTGCAACGCAATAGGCTAGGGTTGGTGTGGCTGGACAGTGCTCAGGCAGAAATGGACCTGTGGGTAATGGTCAGCAGCCAACTGAACATGATCCAGCCGTGTTCCCTGGTGACCAAGAAGGCCAGTGGCATCCTGGCCTGTATCAGGAATAGTGTGGCCAGCTGGACCAGGGAAGTCATTCTTCCCCTGTACTTTGCATTGGTGAGGCAACGTCTTGAGTGCTGTTTCCAGTTCTAGGCCCCTCAGTTTAGGAAGGACATTGAGACGCTTGAGCATGTCCAGAGGAGGGCAACAAGGCTGGTGAGAGGTTTGGAACACAAGCCCTATGAAGAACAACTGAGGGAGCTGGGGTTGTTTAGCCTGGAGAAAAGGAGACTCAGAGGTGACCTTATCACTCTCTACAACTTCCTGAAATGTGGTTGTAGTCAGGTGAGGGTCGGTCTCTTTCTCCATGCAGCAACTGACAGAACAAGAGGATGCAATCTTAAGCTGCAAAAGGAAACATAGGTTGGATATTAGGAAGAAGTTTTTTATGGAAAGAGTGATAAAGTACTGGAATGGTCTGCCCAGGGAGGTGGTGGAGTTACCATCCCTGTGTTGCCCGATTGATAAATGACACAAAACTCGGATAAGTTTTGTGCGGTGCTTTATTAAGGGCCCGAGAGCCGGTGGACTAGCGTCCGAAGTCCGAGCCCCAACTTCACGCACAGGTGCTTCCCTTTTATACATGCAATTCATAATGAGGTCTCCAAGAAACAGTTCCCCTTGCCTAGCCACAGACCCCTTGTGATACATTCCTTAGTTCACAAACAAAATCATAAATCTTCTGCTTATCTTATTCTAAGAACATTGTATGCTGCCTCCAGACAGGTTAGCATTCTTACTTTCCTTCACTAGTTTAAATATTTATCAAGTTCCTAAGACTACCTGCTAAGTTACACACAAAACCCAACACATACTATCAACGGCTACAAAACTGTTTTTAACAAACCAATTCACACACAACTCATAACTAAACTGTAATTAAACATTTCGCTAAATTTCATTTCTTTTTCCAACACCTGGATGTGTTTGAAAAAAGATTGGATGTGGCACTCAGTGCCATGGTTTAGTTGTGGTGTTAGTGCATGGGTTGGACTCGATCTTAAAGATCTCTTCTTACCCACTGATTCTGATTCTGTGATCCCCACAAAAATTTAGGACTTAAATATTTCATGTTGGGCATAAGATTTTGGTGTCTTTTTCCCCTCCCATTTGTCTCCCTCCTCTACTGTTATGCGTCAGTCATCCTCTTTCCTAGAGGCTAGCATGTAAACAGCATAATCCCAGAGGGAAGGGATACTTATACAGCCAGTCTTGCACAACTTCTGCTCTGTCCTTGGAGATGTCATTGCTAAATCTAATGACAGGATTTTGCTGATTGTGGAGAGCCATGAAGGTATACAGCTGAGGGAAAAGTAAAAAAGGTGGTTGTAAAGCATTTCCCAGGCTTGATTCTATAAACAATTAGGCTCTCTCAAGCACAACTTTATAAACAATAAGATTCTCAGACAGTCTTCCCATAACAGGCAGACATTCTGTCCTTGGGCTCTCTGAGAGAGCTGGTCCTGTTTTCAATAAACAAATCATAGGTATTGTAAAACAAAAGGAGGGGTTAGTGTTTTCTCTGTTAACCTATCGTGAGCTTGGATTTTGCAATATGCATGAAGTTCATTAACACTATTATAAAAGTGGCTGGTTTGATCAATAAATAGGAGTTCGATGCATCAATCGGATGGTCGTCTCCCCTTCACTTCAATAGCTGATGAAGTGTTTAATCTAGACTGGAGAAAGCAATAGGGGCAGTAATCTAAGAATCCAGCTTTGCCACCATTAGGTGATCTGTTGGATCTCCACCCGCTTCTTTTTTTTAGGGATTTTCTAAACTTCACTTTCCTTTATTACTTCTTCGCTTTTCTTATCTTGGCACTTACATAAATACAGTTTCCTCACCAGCAATATTTTAAATTACGACCTGGAAATGACCCTTAGACCTGAGTCAGCCAACCCAACTGAAATATTCATAACACATAAAGGATTGGTGTTGAATTAACCAATGATTTTAAAATCAAGAAGGATTCCTGTATAGACTGCTTTTTGGAGAGAATGCCACAAGCTCAAATGATATTCTCTTAAGTGGCCTTCAGAAGAGATTTTTGGGTTTGTTGGTGTCTTGGCTTGAAAGACAGGTGCCTGTCAAGGAAGGCAGGAACCTCCCTTGGAATGGAAAATATGACCTCCTTCCCTCCTAATTATTATAACTTTGAAATTACAGGGCTTTCAGGCAAAGATATGGGAAAAGGAATAACAGTTCTTTACTAGAATATATATATAAAACAAGGCAAACAAACAACAGCAACGGCAGCAACAACAAACAGAAAAAAAAAGAAGAGACCCAATGACAGCCTTCTCTTGGCTGTCATGCTTTTTTCCCTTTGGTGTAGTTATGGCCACAGCTGGCAGAGGCACTGTTGGCTCTCGGCCAGGCAGGGCAGGTGCGATGATTCCCTGGGGCTGCAGAGGGTACTGTGGTGCATGCGCAGCCACCTTTCCACCTGGTTAATAGCAGCTCAGCCAGTGGAAGAGATAGAAAGGAGCTTCCTTCGGAAACTCATGGGGGAGGGGGGCAGCCAATCCCAGTGCCTCTGTGGATGGCGAAATGGATGGTAGCAGGAACCTCAGAGCAGCAGGCTGGAACAGCAGAGGTGGGCACATCTGGGGTGGCAAACAAAGTGTATCAAAAACTCCAGAGCTGTGCCAGGAGCCACTGGCAGTCTAGGCAGACATGAGATGTCTGGTTAAAGTGTAGCAAAAAAACCTGAAGCAGCGGCAGAAAACAGCAGGGCTAGGCAGCAGCAGGAGAGTTGCCACAAGCAGCAAGGAGACACTCCCTCTGGGAAGGGGTCGGGGTCAGGTTCCCCTTCCCAGTGAGGTCGGGTGTTGAAAAGGTCCCAGTTCAACAGCTGCTCTTGCCAGCAGACATTCACCTGCGATAAGGAGACACAGTGAAGGATGAAAACTGCACAGTGGCAGTGAATCCTCTGGGCAACAGTCTGGAACCAAAAACCACACTCATCCCACTCCAATCCTGGGAGAGAGAGAGTGAAGAGGTGAGCCCAGCCCCCTGACCCCCCCAGCCAAAATCTCGAGGTATTTCTGCATTTCCCAAGAAAAAGCCCCCCAGCTAAGAGGGTAGACATCTGTATCTTTTCCCCTCCTCCTCCCAGCCACATCTTTTATCTTTTAGGTATCGTCATTATCATCTCTTAAGCAATAAATGGGAGAAAATTCCCTAAGAAAAAAAAAAAAAGGAAAAATCCTACTCTCCAACAGTTGGGTTGGATTTTTTTTTGGCCTGAAAGTCAGAAATGTGTTTAGAGGAGGTGGTGTTACCTCCAGAAAAATATCACAACAGTTTATTCAGGAGAAGTTGATGAACAGTGGTTGACTTCGGGGAAGTCCAGGCAGCGACAGCTTTTTTTGCAGCAGCACTGTGTCCCTGCTTCTGTGTTAATTGAACCAGACTTGAGATCACATACTATTCTGCTGGCAAGTTTGGGAATGACCTTTGATGGGAACCCAGTACTTTCTTTAATCTTCTAAGCCTTTAATAAACCCCACTATTTTTCTAACTCCTCCCAGGACTTTGAATTACACTTCAGTGAACATAGGAAACGAGTACGAGCTTAAGGCCTATAATGGGTGGCCCCATTAACAAAGACCATGTTTGTTGTCTTGGCTGCATAGCCATTCCAAACATTGCTGCTCTTTTTATTCCCCCAGCATTCCTCACTTGCCTTTTTTTTGTGTCATTTTTTTCCTTTCCCAATCTAATAATATGTGTTTTAACCAGTTACCTTTGGAACCAAAATAGTAACTGCTTAAGAAGCATCTTTTCTGAAGGTTCATAAAATATGTATCAGAGTAAGTAATATAAAATTATTCCATTTTGTACCAGAGAAAATGTATAAATGCTGAGTGAAAATTGGGAGGAACCCAACTTAAATCTTTGAAAAATCACGGCCAGTTCCAATGTGCTGTGTCTATTTTTACACGGAAGGCTCAATCCACTCCAGATGAGTTCATTTGGTTGAAAGCACATATCTGTGTTGAGCTGGGAGAGAGGAAGAGAGCTGGGGTTTTCTGCACAAATTCAGATTCAGATTTCAGATTCTCCATGCCTGATGCTTAGTCTGCTTTGTGGTTTGCTTGCTCTGAGCCACAGACATGGAAAAAGCCTGTTGAGTCACTGACTTAATTGCCTGTTTACTCATTGCCAACACAAAGTTGCCATCTGCAATGGGCTTGAGACTCTTCTCCCACTTCTACCTTTCTAAGATTTTACTCCTCACAGCTGGCTTTTATTACCGATTTGCAGCAGAGAAAACCAGCAGAGACAGACCTGTATTTCCTGTTTTGAATCCAAAGATGCACTGTCACATGGGCAGTGCTGGACATGCAGTTACCACACTCCTGAACCTCCAACATGTAGGCATGATATTTTCCGAAAAATCCTTTCCTTAGGATTTTTCCTTCTGAGAAGCTGAGAGGCCCCAGGAACAAAATGTAAACAATGATTATCTGCTGCTGTGGAATGCAACAGGTGGATCTGTGATTGGTCTCATGCAGTTGTTTCTAATTAATGGCCAACCACAGTGAGTTGGCTCGGACAGAGTCTGAGCCACAAGCCTTTATTATCATTCCTTCTTTTTCTATTCTTAGCTAGCCTTCTGATGAAGTCCTTTCTTCTATGCTTTTAGTGTAGTTTTAATATAATATATATCATAAAATAATAAATCAAGCCTTCTGAAACATGGAGTCAAATCCTTATCTCTTCCCTCATCCTAAGACCCCTGTGAATACATTCACACCAACACTACCTGGTTGTTACAGTGTAAGCCTGGGCTGAGGATTTAGAATGAAACTTCCTTTTCCAGGAGATGTCTCTATTAAAAAATGACAAAAGAAAAGGAACACAGTAAAGGGGAGAAGTAGGATAATCTGAGCTTTATATTAGCAGGATGAAAACTGCATTGCTGCCCTTGAAATCCACATAAGCTGTTGGTCCATGTCCCAATCATACACAAGGGTGGACTCTCAGCTGGGTTCTACAAGGGGTGGCAGTGACAGAAGTGACCCAGGAGAGCTGAAGGAGGATGGAAGCACCCGGGCCAGAGGAGGAGCTGCCTGTATTGACTTTCACTCAATTTACTGGAGTAAATTTCAGTGAAATGTGAACGGTGCTCAGTCAGCTGCATACTGAGACACTTCTGTCACTACTGTCAATAGCATCAAGTTTCCGATCCTTTCTCAGATTAGCTCTGTGCCAGAACATAAAATAAAAAGCTGTTGGGTGTATGGGGAAGGGAGAAACTCCAAGCAGTTACCTAGGAATTGGTTTACAGACTTCAAAGTGCTGTCAGATTTATTCTGATGGCCTAGAGCAATGTGCAGGGAGCCTTAATGCATTTGGAGTATAATGTAGACTGTCCTCTTCAGCCCCACTTTCTCTCAAGGTCTGGGAGGCAGGAATGGGAGAACAGAGGTATCTCTCCCAGTGAACCCAAATAGCATGCAAGTGGCTTGCCTCCTCTGGAAGAACTGCTCTTCAGCTTGATGGAATAAATTGCTTTTCTTATCTTACCTTTCATCCTGAAGGATTCCTCTACATTTCTCTCGGTGCTGAAATGAAGCCTTTTCCTGGTAGAGCTGGGTCATGTAGAGGAATCACCTTTAAAAATAGGACAGAAGTGAAAAGAAGGGAGGCAGGTTTGTCATAGAGAAGTTGTCATGGCAAGGGAAGACTCGGGACGCTCAATATGAAAATCAGCAAGCTTTGTTTATTAATTAGAGCACCAGACATTTATTTACAACAAGTAATAAGCTCATGCATATTCTGTAAGCTAAGCAGTCTATTGGTTATACTACAATATCAGCTCTTCCTCATTCTTTAGAACTTACATTTCTTTTTCTCTCGTCTCTCTCACTACTTGTTATCGTACCACAGCTATGCTCAAGGACACAGTGTTTTTGCAGCTGCAGGGACTCAAATTAGCTACGGCTCTGTACTTTTCCAATTCCTGGTTAGCTATTATTCCAACACAAAGTGATGAAGGGAGAGTGAGCGAGGTCCAGCCAGCCTATCTGAGCAGTTTTTGGCAGTGCTAATCCTTGAGTGAGCTTTTTTTCTTTTTGTATAACAAGGCAAGAGCTTTGTAGCCTCTTAAGTTATTCCAAGACCCATTTCTTGATGTTTAACTGACTGGAGCTGGGACAGCCCTTATCAAGAATGTTTCCTTCATGATGGATGACAATATGAATGTCTCTATTTATGGGAAGAATAACCCATGAGGAGAATTTATTTTTTAACTTTGAGGATTTGAAAAAATCTCTTTTCTCTGAGCTGAAACAGCTTATGGCAAGTTGATCTCACCCATTTGCAAAGAATCCAAGAAGGTAATGTCAATTCTATTAGAAAAATAATCTCCCACCAATAATAATAATAGGGGTGGAGAAGCAATCCTTTTGAGGCAAATTCACTGAGTAATTCCTGTGAATTTGCTCTTTTCTTCTCAGAGTTGAGATGTTAAACACTTTGCTATCAATACATGAATTATAAAGATTACTATTTCCTTTCCACTCTTGAATAAAAATTAAGCAAGGGAAAAGCTGCAGTCTAGCATTATTACTAGAGGTATGTGTCCTTCAGAGAATACACCTGGGTTTTGATGAATACTGTCTCAAAGAGTGAGGCAGTGTCCATAGAGAAGACGTAGTGGGTTGATGCTGGCCAGATGCCAGGCACTCACCAAAGCTGCTCTATCGCTCCCCTCCACAGCTGGACAGGGGAGAGAAAAATTTAACAAAGGGTTCATGAGTTAAGGACCATGAGACACCATTCATCAAATACCATCACGGGCAAAACAGGCTCAAAATTAGAGATATTAATTGAATTTATTGCTAACAAAATCAGAGCAGGATAATGATAAGTAAAATAAACCCTTCAAAATACCTTTCCCCCACCCCTCACTCCTTTCCAGCTCTACTGTATCGAAAACAGGGCGCCCCAGACAAAGGAAATTATTGACATCTGATTCCATTGATTCAGAATGCTGAACAATTGCTTTATTAAAACTATATTACATTATACTGTACTATACTAAATTACATCCTAAAGAAAACTCATGACTGTCTCCCAACAGTCAGGACACAGCTTTGACCCAATAGGCCAATTAATACAACCATCACTGGAGTCCAATTAAGAACTCACTTCAGGTAAACAATCTTCCTAACACATTCCACATGTGCAAAAACAACAGGAGCAGCAAGTAGAGATAAGAATTGTTTTCTCTTCTTCTCTCTGTGCTTCTCCAGGAAAAAACCTGTGAGAGAGAATTATATCTCTGTTCAGAGAATGTGAATGCCACACTACTGCCTACTCCAGTGGTTCAAGGAGACAGAGAATGGAGGTTATGGTCAGTTCATCACCCGTGGCTTCTCCCATTGCTCCAGGAGAGGAGACGTTCCCCTGCTTCACTGTTGGGTCCCTCCCATGGGGGATACTTCTCTGTGAACTTCTCCAATGTGAGTCCATCCCACAGGCAACAGTTCTCTGCAAACTACTGCAACATGACTCCATCCTATGGGCAACAGTCCTCCCTAAACTGCTGCAGCATGGGTCACTCTTCCATGGAGTGCAGTCCTTCAAGGACAGGTTGCTCCAGCGACAGTTCCTCTCTCCACAGGCCTCCCATGGGGTCACAGCCTCCTCTCAGGCATCCACCTGCTCTGGCATAAGTCTCCTCCACAGGCTGTGGGTGGATCTCTGCATTCCAGTGGATTTCCATGGAATGCAGGGGCACAGTTGCTTCACCATGGTCTTTACCACAGACTGCTGAGGAATCCCAGCTCTGGTACATGGAGCACCTCCTCCCCTTCTGCACTGACCTTGGTGTTTGCAGAGTTGTTCTTTTCAAATGTTCTCACCCCACTCTTCTCTGGCTGCAATTACATCTGTGCAACAACTTTTTTCTTTCTTCTCAAATATGTTATCACAGAGACTTAACCACCATCTCTAATTGGCCCACCCTTGGTGTTACAAATTGAGGGGAGAGTTTAAACCAGTCCCTGCCTCTGCCCAGGTCTTTGGCAGTAGACAGTAACTTTATTGAGGCAGCCAGCACCCCAAAGCCTGCTCTTGTTCTGCAAGTTCTTAATAATGGCTGATTAGGTCTATTACAAAATGAATGTTTTATTAAATAGACCAAGGAAAACAGACTTAAGACTTAAAGTAGACTTCTTACTACACAGGATAAACAAAGAAACACTACTAGTAGATAACATAACTAGTAGGTAACATACAGTGCACAATTAAGGTACCCAATTTTACTGCTAGCAAAGAAATAGCATAGATTAGGATTCAATGTGTCTTACCATCCAATTGCTAATGGGGCATACATAAAATCTTTTCTCTTAATTTCCTGAAAAGTATCTACGAAGATGCATCCAAGCTTCATAGGAGAAGGCCTACATGTTTCCAGGGAGTGTGTAAGAGGCTTCTATCTCTGTAATAATTTGTGTGGCTTTTATAGTTGTAAAGAATAGTGTCTTTGGGTCAATGATGTTTTTATCTCTTCCCACATCTGCTCTCCAGACCCAGATATTGATTCTTAGTTGGGGGTCTCAGCCCTTTTGGTGCCAGAGATGATCCCCTGCCAGGCATTTGACCCAGCCGGGATTATCTCTTCCATATGCACCAGCCATCTGGGGAGGGGGGAATGACATCCTACCACACTTGAGCAGTGGCACATCCATCTTTGGAGCTTCCAGAGGTTGGGTCTGCTGGACATGGAGGAAGCTTCTAGCAGTTTCTCACAGAAGCCACTCCTGCTACCAAAACCAGGCCATGCAAACCAATACAACTCTGCATAGCACTAATCTAGTTTTTTCCTAGAATGCAATTTTAAGACTAATTTTTTTTTCAGTTACCCCATTCCATTATTAGGTTGCTTTTGACCTCAAAACATCAAAAGGTTCATTTTTTCCTCATTAAAGATTCTTGAATCACTACTATCCTTGCCAAGCAACAACTGCTTTTCACCACTTAATATTTAAGCAACTCTCTGTCCAAAACAAACCATACCTTACCTCCTCCTTGATTGCTTTAAAAATCAAACCTAACCCAGTTCAAAGAACTATATAAGTGTTCTTTAATATCAGAGGCAACCTTGTTTGCTTCTGTTGGTGACATGAATGTGAAAAGGCCATGCAATAGTATGAGAAAGACAACAGAAAGGAAAAAAACCACCACATTCTCCTTATAGAGTATTTCAAAGGAAATTCTGGATACATGCCTTTCTTTGACCTTTTCCTTAAATTAGTGGCATAGGCAGCTGCTGTACTTTTATTACACATTCCAGTGCATGCACTGACTTGCAAGCAAGGTACGTGTGTCCGTGCATGTGTGCACACACATGTGTTTGTTATTCAGCCTGTCAGCCAAAGGTCTTCAATGCTGGGTTTACCTTTTTTTTTTTTTTTCCCATAGTTTCCAAGGAGGAATGTGGTTGTTTCTGGACTTTGTTTATGTTTACTGGGTGACAGGAAACTTAGGAGCTTTTAGTGAATTCAGATATACTCTGTGAATCTCCAAACATCTGGGTTTAAAAGATTTCATTAAGTCTGAGAATAGAGGAAGAAAATAAACATTTCTGCTGCTATTTATCTGCAGAGTAATGAAAGGTTTTCCATCTGTGGGCCCCACCAGGATAGTACCTCCTACAAAGGGAGAAAATGAAGGAGAAATAAAAAAGGCTTGAATTGCAAAAAATTGCAAATTAGTATCTTAAAGCTACTGTGTTGTCATTATATTGCAAAGGTTCCATTTTGTTGTTTCCTTGTTACAAGAGTTTCATACCTCCTTAACGTTTCTCGCAGGCACCTCCTCTAAGCGCTGACTCTTCCTTCTTCTCAGAGTAACCAACTAACTCCAGTTCCCCCTCAACCACCCAATCCACTCTTTTATAACACTCTTCTTATTGGCTACAGCTGTGGCCTGTTAAAGTCAGGCCTGTTCCTAATGTTTAATAATTAGCCCAGCTGCAACTCCTTAGGGGTAAGATTTCTTTCTATACTACCTTTATTTACTTATATTATATCCCCCTACACTAATGCTCAATTTGAATTTGATCTTCATTTTACCAAGACCCTGTTGAACTGGTTGGCCTTGGCAAGAATCTAATGGAGCAGAGTGTGCCCATCATCCACAGGATGGATTTCATGGGAGGGGTGATGGCTCTAACAAAGGCATGAAGGCAGCTCTAATGATTCCAGCTAATTGCATCCATCCCAGCGGAAATGGACATAGGCAGGGTCTGGGCTCTCCCTCTCCTTGCTTGACCTCCCTCACCTGGGAAGCTAAATGGGCTATTGCCGCTGCAGGCAGATGCTGATGGCAGTATGGAGATGGACATGTGTCTGCTCTGTGTCGCTGCAAGAGAGATTTAGTGTCACCAAACTGAGAACTAGCCCATACACCTGGCTCTGCCTCATGACATAGAGACAGATGATTTATCTCATGGTCTAATGTATCCCCTGCCTCTACCCACCTGTGGGCTCCTTGGGGCAGGTACTTCCCTCAGATCGTGTGTTCGTGCAGTGCCTAAATTGCAGATGCAAGGGCAATATAAATAATAAGGTTAAAAGTTGCTCTTTTTGAGGGGAGGTGAAAAGAGAATGGAAATGGAGCTGCTGCTCAGCTTCCTGGCTTTTCCTGGAGTCAAAAAGAGAGTGCAAAAGGATATTGCAGGATATGTCAGAGTATTTAGTCTTGAATCATTTGCCATCCTGTTTTTATTACCCTGCACATATATTTCAAATAAAGTGTTTAGGTGGAGCTGATCTCAATTATGGTTGAGGTTGCCTATCACTTCCTATTATAAGTCCCTGATTTGGTTGTTTGGACTGTGGCAACTCCCAGTGTTTGAGCTGAAACTTCCCCTTCTGCAGGTCAAACTTGTACCAAGTTAATTTCAGAGGAGGGGGATTTTCAGTGCCTACCTAAAACCATGCTGGCTTTTATCATTTGGAAAGAGGATTCCTACTTTTTCATCTTTCAATATTTGAATTGCCCATACTATTCTAGATGTGCCATTATACACCAGCTTTTAAAAGTGATAAGAAGTTCTGATATTAAGTGGCTCCATATGCTGGCCAGCACCTGGGGTGTTGCCTCTTTTTCTCCTCAGCACGGGCTTTCCCAGTGATGCCTTTTTCTCTGGTCCTAGAAATATGACCCAGACACAGCTAAGGTGATAAAAAGGGATACCTTTATATAAGGATCCTTAAGTGCACAATTCATCAGGTGGAAAACACGGAAGATGCACACCCTGAATGATGCGTGTACAATTTTTATAGATTTTGCAAATGAGCATATCTGACAAGAGCCCCCATTAGAAGCACACTCAGTGAAGTAATGCCCCCAGCTCTAGCATCTTTGAAATCCTCCCTCCTCAGATAAGGACTAGGCTCTGTTTATAAAAAATATGTCTCAAAGAGCTGGTTTCTAAGGAGAACCAAGATAAGCATAGGGATCCTGAAATTTGTTTTGTCTTTGCCTAGGAAAATACTGAAGCTAATTTACAATAATAGACTACAAAGCTACGAATATATGTGTAAAGAATACAGAGAATATATAAAAAAAAAAAGGTAAAAATCAAGACCGCATCACCAGCAGTGGCAGTCCAGCCATTTTTAGTCTGGAGAAAAGGAAGCTGAGGAGAGACAGTAGATGTGGCACTTGGGGACATGGTTTATTGATGGACTTGGCAGTGCTGGGTTAACTGTTGGACACAATGATCTTAGAGACCTTTGCCAGCCTTAATGATTCTATGATCTTTCTAGAGACAGCAATATCATAAAAAGAAACCAAATTAATAAGGGAGGTGGCAAAAGAGTTGGAATGTCAGGACATCAGTGGATTTGAAGGCTTTGCCTTTGTGTGTTGTGTCATTAATAGACACAATCTCAGGTCCAAGTGAACTACTGCTAGGTGTGCATTTACATTTTCTTTTCTTTTCCAATGTCTTCAGGTGATGATGAGGAAGGCTTTTGGATGAGTTTTCTGAGAGAGTGAATTATCCATTTGTCTTGGGGTTTTGCTTGTTTGTTTGGGTTTTTGTTTAAAATGTGTGTAGAATTACATGGAATTTATTTGGCTTAGTTCAGTCCTTGTGCCATTATTGGCAACTCATTATTGATTGGTTGCCAGAAGAATGAGTCACTTGCCCCATGGACAGGTACACCGATTCCAGAAATGATTGGTGGCCGATATTGCCATTGCTCAGGTTTTGGTGGCAGTAGTGGTGTTGTCTCTGATCCTGTGTGCACACCATCCGGGTGTTGCAGTAGTTACACTTAGTAGCTGGGCATTAGAAATAAATTGGTACTTCTAGTTTTCAGCTCCTCCAAGTCACTTGACCTGTATTTCTTCAAGACCTGGTACAGTGGTGTCTCAGTTGAACAAGGGCCCTTCTGTAATAATAATGAGGTTATTTGTTTCATATTCATTTTTACTTTTCCTTATTTACCCAAGATCGTGAACCAAATTGTCCCCTTCTTAAATCAAGTCTTTCCTGGCCCACTGTAAATCATGTCTGAACTCTAGTCATCTCCAGCCTTGCTGAGTCACCCTGGAGCTTGACTTTGAGTTTTCTTGACTGATAAGAGGTGGAGAGCAACTCTTAAACTTTAGAGACTGGTTCCAGGAGAAATCCATTAGTAAACATGATAAAGGATTTCAGTTACTCCAATAATTCAGGCTGTATAGCTATTGAAAACAAAGTTTGCATCTATGTGTGGACATATTTACATATATACATGATTGTATGAGAATTAGGATTAAAAGTAAATTAATATAGATTTTTTTTTCTCTTAAATAATAACAGTTGCTCTTGAATTGTCTAATGTGTTGTCTTTTCCAACCTAGAAATGAAACTCGAGATAAAATTAATATGGGAAGTAATAGAAAAGTGTATCTTTTTTGAAGGCCTTCAGGGGCAGTTATGGAAAGATGTCCACAAAAGCCCACCCACAGCAGGTGAATACAGGTTTTATACGTTTAGCAAATTAGCATACTTGACAAAAAGCACCAATTAGGAGGACAAGTGTTGATGGAATTCCCTCAGGTCAAGCCCCTTCTCTGGAGTCCTCCCCTTGGCACTAGCTGTACTTTGTCCATGAAATGTATCTCAAAGAGTTGTTGTCAGCCTTGGTAGCCAGGAAGAACCAAGATAGGATAGGGGCCTTGTATCCCCCAGGGCTTGGAGCTCTGGAATTTGTTTTGTCTTTCTGCCTAGGGAAAGGGCATGGAAAATTGCTGAGAAAACTAGCCACTAATACAATAGGCTACTGTCGTGGTTTGAGAGGAAGTAAGTTTTCTGGGATATGAAGTGGTCAGGCCAATAGGTGTTCAGATTTGAATATTGGCACCTGGTTTGGCCACTGGGGGTATGGATGCGCCTCTGAGAACACAGAGGTTAAAAGCAGAGTACTCCCGGGGGAAGCCCTCTTGGGTTCCAGCGAGGGAAGCAGGTCAGACCTCCCCTGCCCAGCTCCTGGCTGGGCGGGGGAGGGGAAAGCCATGCAGCCGTGAGGTGCGCCGGGCCCGAGGATGGAAAGGTGGAAGAGAGAGAGAGCCGAGAGGAATCGGGCAGCCTCCCCGCCAGGAGACAGAGAGAGCCTATGCCACCTTGAAATTTGATATCATGTGGTGGCAGCACAGCCTGGCCAGCAGAGAAGGGGGGGTGGGAGTGATGGGGGGGGGGGGGGTGCAGCAAGAAGGTGTCCGGCTGCTTGTGGGAGTGCCTGAGCTTTTAACTCTTTTTTGGACAATGAAAACTTTGCAGAACAATAAACTTTCCTAGAAGAGTGATAGAGATGAAATAGAGGAAGAAATGGGCAAGGTTCATGCAAGTGAAGATGAGGAAGAGTAGAGAAGGATCTTAAGTGGGAAGAGATGATGGAGTGGCTTTAGCTGGACTCTTCTTGTTATAGCCATGGACAGAACCATGTTCCTTGTGACACAGATACTGCATCCAGGGGGAGGGGATGGCTCAGACCCAAGAGGGTTCAGTGTTGAGACCCCTCGGCCCCAGCGGGTGAAATTTGGGGGGGACAGGTGTCCCAAAGGTGAGACTGCTCTTTTTGGAACGGGACAAAGCATCCTTAAAAAAGATGACCCTAGAAGCAGCTCTGGTCCATGTTCAGTGGTGAGAGCCCTGAACATGAAAAGAAGAGGTCACGTTGGCAGATGTTTTCCGGGTGGTGCCATGAGTGACATGGAAACACAAGAGGTTTTTGACTGGTGTTTCCAGGGAAAGCCTATGGCACAAGAAGGACACCTCTCCTCTTGATGAACTGAGAATTGGTTACCTAAAGGGTGGTGATGGACCGAGAGTTGGTGATTTTGGGGGATAGATGTATTGGAAATTTGGTGGGGGGAGGAGGAAATGTTTTTGGAAAGTTTTCATTTTCCCTGTGTGTTTCTTTTGACTTAAAGTTGTAGTTTAGTTAATAAAGTTTTGTTTTCTTTATTTCCAAGTGGGAGCCTGTTGCAAGGCTGCCAAGGGTTCCTCAGGGGTGAAGAGATAGATGAGAATCTTGACTCCATGATCAGAAGGCTGGATTTATTATTTTATGATATATAGTACATTATGACTATACTAAAAGGAATAGAGAGAAAAGTTCAGAAGCTGCTAAGCTAAGAACAGAATAGGAAAACAATAAACAAGGGAGCTCTCTGTGAACCTGTCCCAGAGAGCTTGGCCCCTGATTGGCCCTTAATTGTAAACATGGAACATGGGCCAATCACAGGTGCACCTATTGCATTCCACAGCAGCAGATAACAATTGTTTACATTCTCTTTCTGGGGCCTCAGCTTCCCAGAAGAGGGAAAATCCTAAAGAAAGGATTTTTCACAAAAGATGTCTGTGACAGGAGCCTGCTTTGCTTATTCCTGGTCACATCTCACAGCAGACACAAGGGAGAGTGTATTTTCATGGGGGCACTGGCATTGGCCAGCGTCAAGCCATGACAGCTACAAAGCTACAAATATATATGTGCAAAGAATATGGAGAACATATAAAAGAAAAAAAGGCAAAAACCAAAATGGCATCAAATGAGTGTTAGAATTTTCTTCCCCCAGTATATTTACTGCTCTGGAAAGGATGCTCACAGCATAGATTAAGTAAAGAATGTATCTCATACTGGGGAGTTCCTTTTACTACTGAAGCATCATTCCCAGCTGTTCCCTACTGTACAATGCCCTTCTCTTCCTCTCACTTCCCACCTTCTCTACATCTCCACCCATAGTAGAAAATTGTCCTTCTATATCAGCTGCCATTTACTCAGCAATGAAAAAGGCAGTGGAGCACAGTTTCCATTTAATCTCCACAGATTCATTATGCAGCAATGAAAAGCTTTCATTTTTGCTATGCCAAAGCTCCTAACTTTGCCAATTTATTTCAGTTTGCTCGAGCATCAAGATTTGAATCTTTGCCTCCTGCCTGAGTTATCCAATCAGCACTCAGCTGGATCCAAGGGTGGAAGGATGGTTGGTTTGCATCGACTGAGTTTTGTTTTGGGAGCTGCATAGCCAACTTGTGATTTTTAAGTGTGTTATGACATGAGGTGTGCAGTGGTTTGGTTTTTTCCCTGTTTTGTTTTTTTATTTTTTTATTTTATTTTTAAGCATCTGCAGCTGAATCAATCAGTGATGAGGCTTAAATGATAAAGTGCCTGAAACTCAGAAGTCACAGAAATAAGATGCAATTTGTATAATTTTAAAACTAATTCAGAGTTTTTAAGGAGCCTGCCCCACAATCTTCAAATATTTTGACTTCAGCAATATTAGCAACTCCAGTTATAATGCTGCTGATGGTGGCCCGCATAGAGGTATGATCTTTAATCCTAAAGCAGTTATGATTCACCACCAAATCACTCACTCTTCCATGTTGGCTGTCTTAGGTTGGAAATGGGGTGTGTATTCTATTCCTATCTGTTAGAGGTGGGGCAGTTATCTTCTGTTAATTGGGCAGTTTTCTTTATCTTTTCCACAACCAATCCTCCCTCCGGGGAGATATCTTCTGTTAATGGGCCATTGAGTCCCACTGCATGACTGATAAAATTACATCATCCCCTTGTGAGAAGCCCCACCCAGAGGGAGGAGCCAAGCATTCCTACCTGGATATAATCAGAGATATGAAAGACCACAGGCAGCCTTTTCCACTGGATTCCCAGTGGAGCAGCCTTTTTCCCCACTAGATTCCAAGAGGAGCAGCTTTCTTCTCCACTGGATTCCCAGAGGAAGACCAGGCCCATCTACACTACCACTGGATCTCCAGAGGAAAACTACATCCTTCTACAGGATCACTTCTTCAACAGAACCACACCTGTCACTACAGGAGGAATGCAGCCACCATTCAATCAGACTGCTACCAGCACCCTGAGCAACAGGGGGTCAGGTTGTATTCTGACTCTGTCAGTGGGGTTTTTTTGTTTGTACTATTTGTTATGAACAAAAATTCAGTTGATTTTTTTCTGTGAGAAAAAAGTTACCACTACTGCTGGGCTGCTGCTAATGTTATGGTAATTACAGGTCGTTGTTGTTAATGGTTGTTTTTGTATTAGTAAAAGCCCTGGCTGGGGCGAGTTAATGGCTCTTCTCTCAGACAGTAACGGGTGGGGACCTTCCCGAACAGTGAGGAGAAACGACTTTGGAGGGGAGGGATATGCAAAATAACTCTAAGGACCAGCATGCTGTGTGGGACCCCTATTCCAAATGCACGGACAAAACCCCAAAAACAACGAGCCAAATAAGAGTTGAGAGACTGGAGTGATGTCTGGACGTGAGGAGCCGAGTGCTGAGCCTGCAGAGATGCGGAACACCTTTGGAGTCCCTCTCACCCTGAGCACGGGAGTCGTCCCCGGTGCCAAGATCGGGCGGGATGGGGCCGGGAAAAGTAACAACGAAGGGATCATCACGCCCTAAAGGCTCCCACGAGGACCTGATCCCCAGCTCTGCCCCTAGTGGACAAAGCTGCGCATATCCTCCTCCTCTGAGTTGCCCTGGGAGAGAAGATGGGAGACTGCAGCCCCGCCGAGCTGCCCAATCCTGAGCTGATCACTTTTAATAAAGGCATTAAAAAGGAGAAGAAGTCTCCTGGCCCTGTTTATTTCACTATTTGTTGGAGAATTTTGCTCAGACATGGCTTGAAGGAAAAAAGTCCATGAAAATATACAGCTGGTTGAAAAGTGAGAGGCAGCTGTAAGCAGCAAAGTTCTCAGGCACATTCCTGTAAACAGCAAAGTTCTCAGGCTTGTTTTTTAATAACAAGTAAATACCTTGTCCTTGGATAGTGATGGGAAAGCAGGATGACAAACATGGAGACCTTGAGAACAGTTAATAACAGGATGAGAAAAACAAGTTTTGGTCTCAATAACAAACCACAGGTATTGAAAAAAAGAGGAGGGGTTGGTGTGTAATCTGTGGCCAATGATGAGCTCGGGTTTTGCAATATGTATGAACTTAATCAACACGGTTATAAAAATGTGCATGTTGGATCAAAAAATCGGAGTTCGATGCTGATCAACAAGGATGTGGTCATCTCCCTTCGCTTCCTCAACTATTGCATTTGTATTTTTAGTTTTCCTGGTAAAAAACTGTTATTCCTACTCCCATATCTTTGCCTGAGAGCCCCTTAATTTCAAAATTATAATAATTCAGAGGGAAGGGGTTTACATTTTCAATTTCAAGAGAGGCTCCTGCCTTCCTTAGCTGACACCTGTCTTTTCAAACCAAGACATTGGCAGATGCAACACTTCTCCCTTTGTAGTGGGTTGACACTGGCTGGATTCCAGGCATCCACCAAAGCTGCTCTGTTACTCCCCTCTACAACTGGACAGGAGAGAGAATATATAGTGAAAGGCTCGTGAGAAGAGATAAGGATGGGGAGAGGTCACTCATTAATTACCATCACAGGCAAAAGAGACTTGACTTGGGGAAATTAACTGAAGTTATTACCAATCAAAATCAGAGCAGGATAATGAGAAATAAAACAAATCTTAAAATCACCTTTGCCGCACCCCTCCCTCCTTCCTGGGCTCTACCTCCTCCCCTCACAGAGGTGCAGGGAGACAGGAAATGGGGGTTATGGTCCATTTGTCACATGTTTCTGCCTCTGCTTCCTCTACAGAGAGAGTAGTCTTTCCCTTGCTTCAGCATGGGGTCCATCCCATGGGACGTAGTTCTCCATAAACTTCTCCAGCATGATTCTTTCTCATGGGCTACAGTTCTTCAGAAACTGCTCCAAGATGGGTCACTCTTCCATGGGATGCAATCCTTCAGGAACAGGCTGCTTCAACATGGGTCCCCCACAGGGTCACAAGTCCTAGCAGGAAACCTGCTCTAGTGGGGGCTCCTCTCTCCACATGTCCATGGGTCCCTGACAGAACCCTGCTCCAGCACAGGCTTCCCATGGGGTCACGGCAATTTTTTGGACATCCACCTGCTCCAGCGTGGGTCTTATCCACAGGCTACAGGTGGATCTTTGCATTCGCATTGACCTCCATGGGCTACAGGGGAACAGCTGCTTCACCATGGTCTTCACTACAGACTGCAGAGGAATCCCAGCTCTGGTGCATGGAGCACCTCCTCCCCCTCCTTCTGCACTGACCTTGGTGTCTGAAGAGTTGTTCTTTTCACATATTCTCACCCCACTCTTCTCTGGCCACAACTGCATCTGTGCAATCACTCTTTTTTCCTTCTTAAATATATTATCAGAGGCATTACTACCATCTCTGAATGGTCCAGCCTTGACCAGCAGCACATGTGCCCTGGAGCTGGCTGGCATTGGCTCTTCTGGACATGGAGGAAACTTCTGGCAGCTTCTCACAGAAGCCATCTCTGTAGCCCCCCTGCTACCAATACCTGGCCATGTAAACCCACAATACCTTTGTAAAAGCTGGGACCTCTTCCTAAATCTTTGGTAGGTTTATTGGCCCATTTTTCTGCTTCCTTCCAACACTCCCAAGACTAAATATCTAAAAATTAAACTACAAAATTTGCTCTGCTCTTTCATATTGCATGCAAATAAGGGTTTTGTACCATGTCACTGACTTTTCCTGTAAAAAGAGAATTATGATTTTCATTTTTGCATTCTAAAATAGCTATAAAACCTGAATACTAGGTTCTAAGTCACTATTTAAAGTAGGAGAAACCTCATATTTTAAAGTATTTTTCATCCAGTAGCTTCAAAAGTACTTCCCTGGTTTGAAAATTGGGCTGACATTTGAATTGAAGGATGCATGAAAGGATCTTTCAATTTTCTGAAATGCTAGAAAATACTAGAGTTGCATTATAAAGATTTAATCTTCAGCAGCAAGGCTGAAAAATTTTACTTAGAATGATAGTCATAGAATCATTAAGGTTAGAAAAGACCTCCAAGATCATTGAGTCCAACCTTTGACCAAACAACACCATCACCTAAATCATAGCACTAAGTGCCACGTCCAGTTGTTTCTTGGACACTTCCAGGGATTGTGAGTCCACCATCTCCCTAGGCAGTCCGTTCCAATCCTTAACAAGCCTTTCCATGAAGAAATTCTTCCTGATTTCCAATCAAAATCTCCCTGGTGCAACTTAAAGCTATCCCTAGTTGCCTGAGAAAAGAGGATGACTCCCACCTGGCTACAACCTCTTTTCAGGTAGTTGTAGAGAGCGATAAATCTTCCCTTCTTTGGACATGCTCCAGCACTTCAATGTCTTTTTTGAAGTGAGAGGCTGTCTTGGTTTAAGATAATTTAAAGGGGAACAGTCTAAAATTAGTTATCTCCCTTTGTTTAACCAATCCCTTTCCACCAATACAGAGAAACTAAATACAAGTAGAAATAAGTTAAAGAAGTGAAGTAGAATAAGTGAAAAAATAGCAGTTTAGTAACAAGTGGAACAGCAACAGGCAAAAAAACCCCATAAATAACCACTAGAGACAAAATTGCTAAATCTTATGAACTCCCTGAGAACAAAGAGAAACCCAATATGCCAGAAATACCCTTTCCAAGATGGTGCCTGACATGGGTGACTGCATCTAGGGAGACAAAGGGAAAAGATGGTGGCAAACCCTCCCCCAAAAGGGCGGCCTTCACAGGCTACCATGTGGTCCGGGAGACAAAGGGAAAAAAATGTCAGACTAAAAGAAAATCATCCCAGAAAGGTTAGAGCTTACAAAGCAGTTCTTGTGGCAGATGAAAACTGCCAGTGTGTGTTGGGTCAGCACTGCTGCTCACTGCTTCTTCCTGCTGCCCACTGGACTGTGCCAATGTTGGTTCTGCTGTCTTCTGAGCCGTGGGTGAGTTGGGGGGCAAAGAATCAGTCTGTCAGCACCAACACAGGGTGACTCAGACCCAGGGACCAGCTTAAGCTTTTTGCTGCTGATAGCATTTGCAAAGTTCACTCTGAAACAGTTTACAAAGTGCAGTTTTTCTGTTACAAGCCCAGAAAAAAAACCCAACTGCCCAAAGCAACCCCCTTCACAGATGAGCTTCCACCTTCTGCAAACACTGCCAGGTGAGAGAAAGTTTTCTGCTTCCAGGGTCTGACTTAAAAAGGACCGTAGAAATGCCTCGGCCCCTTGCCCCCCCTTCATTCTAGTTCCAGACACAGTGCCAGGTCTTAAAGAGACAGTAATGATTTTTTTTTGGCACAAATAGATATGGAATAAAATAAAATTTTGAGTTACCCATGACAGGGGCCTAGAACTGGACACAGTACTCAAGATGGGACCTCAACAGTGCCAAGTACAGTGACACAATCACTTCCCTGGTCCTGCTTGCCACGCTATTGCTAGTGCAAGCCATTGGCCTTCTTGGTCACCTGGGCACACTACTGGCCCATGTTCAGCTGGCTGTCAAACAGCACCCCCAGTAGCTTTTCCGCTGAGCAGCTTTCCAGCCACTCTTTCCCAGGCCTGAAGCATTGCATGGGGTTGTTGTAACCTAGGTTCAGAACCTGGAACTTCATCTTGTTGGACCTCATACAATTGATCTAAGCCCATTGATCTAGCCCCTTCAGATCCCTCTCCAGAGCCTCCTACCCTCCAGCAGATCAACACTCACACTCAACTTAGTGTCATCTGCAGTCTTGCTAAGGATGCACTTGATCCCCCACTCCAGATCATCCACAAAGTTATTAAACAGGACTTGCCCCAATACTGAGCCTTGGGGAACCCCATCTTTCACAGGCTGCTAACTGGCTGCAGCAACATTCACTACCACCCTCTGGGCCCAGTCATCCAACCAGTTTTTACTCAGCAAAGAGTGCACCTTTCCAAGCTGTGCGCTGCCAGCTTCTCCAGGAGTATGCTGTGGGAGACACTATTGACAGTGATGCCTAGACAACATTGACAGCCTTTCTTCATCTGCCAGGCAGATGTCCTTGTCCTGCAAACTGTGGGCAATGCCATTACTTAGTGGAATACATTTCCCAGAATGTTCACATCTCCAAACATTCTTTTCTGAAGAACAAGTGAATAGACTGCCGGAAAAATTACAGGCTTCCCATATTTTAAGGCTGATCTCCTCCTCCAGAGACCATCCTCATTGCAAGGAGTTTACTCCATGCTAATGAATTTCTGGAGAAATAATTTTGAGAAGCACAAACTGATTTGGTTTCATGAGCTGATCTGGCTGAGATAATCCATGCCTTGCTGTTTAATGCCAAGGATTTTTAGTATTACCCCATCCTCTGAGCCCTCAGGTGGATAATTTGGAGCCACTCCACATCCCCATGAGACATTTCCATGAACCAACTGGTTAGTGGCATGACTCTTAAGGGTAGGGGGATGTGATGAATCCTGCACTGTTCCTTGCAAGGGTGAGACATAGCTGTTCCTAGATATGGAGAGACACAAACAGGTATCCATCTCCACAGGTGACTTCTCTCCATCATCTCCATCAGTGCCTTGGATGACCATGAGAGGATAGAGAAAGGCAATCCTTTAGAATGAATTTATTCTAATGCCTCTGAACCTAGAGGTTTGAAAAGAAATCCAAGACCACAGGTTGTACCCAGTCTTCACTGATGAGCCAGTGTGTTTCTCAGGCAATATTATTCAAATATTTTAACCTCCTTAACCTCATTCCTTCCTGACCCAGTTGGGGCTTCTCTGTTGCCTCCCATCCTGGGTACAAGTCTGAAACAAGTCTCAAATAGCAATGCTTTTGAGTGCTTCATCTCCATACCTTTGGAAACAGCAGCCGTAATCTTTAGTAAGTGAAATCAGAGGCTTTTGCTGTGCTCTTAAGCACATCCTTATAGCACCTTTATCTCCCTGCCCCCCTGCCCCTACCTGCTGCCTTAGTATCTAGTTGTGTGCAATAAGCATAGGCCAAGGCCCAGCTTATTGCAATGATCTTTTTCTCCTTAGAGTTATCACGGTACTTCTCTTTCAGGTATTTCCCCATCTCTGCTGGGTTTTGTATTTGTTCACGTGGAAAATCCTAGGCTATAGGGTCAGAAAATTCCTTCAGGGTTTGGCCCATATACTCTCATTCTCCACACCACTCAGGGTTTTCCATGCCTGGGTCTACTTCTGGGTTAAGGGCTTCATCAGGTCCTCTGGAAATCTCAGTCCTCACTCTAGAGAAGTTGTGGACTGTATAGAGGAAGCTTACAAGATGAAATAGCAGGAAGGTGATATCCTTGGTATTCAGGGGAAAGTGAACATTTTAAAAAAGTGACTGAACAGATTCAAAGGAGAAGGAAAGGAAAGGTTGAAATGCTTCATCCCCTGCTTCTCCTCTAACAAGCTGGGTGCAATTACTAATAAACCCCCAAAATATGCTATTGGAACTAGGATGTAGGGTAGGATGAAGAAATCATAAACTATATTTATCTTGAACAGATTCCAGTTCCTTTGTAAACTCCCTATAAATCATTATCACTGAGCCCAGCACAATAGCTATTCTAATCCGTGCTCCTCTACTGTAAAAACTACATGTTAGGGATAATATCGGAGCTATTTCTGGATAAGAAAATAGACCTAGGGACCAGAAAGGTATTAAAACCTCAAAAAAGCCTAGGAACCAGAAACACATGAAGGCCTCTACTCTGAGAGACATTATGAATTCAAGTAACATGGTTACTGACTGCTTTATCCCAGTAAGCACAACCAAAATGCAATCAGTACAGGTTTTTTCCCACTTTCTGACCCTCACGCTAGCTGCCAAAAATTGTATTTGTTCTGGTTTAGGGTAAATTTGGGAGAAAACCTCTAAAGGGGTTTCCTTTAGAAAGTAAATTCAAGTGGTCCCTCCCCCAATTGGTTCGGGAAAATTATTTCCTTTGAGAAAAGTTGAAAAAAACCTGTTAATTTAATAGGTAAAATATTTACCAGCACAAAAAAATTAACAATATTAAACAATAAAACTTCTTGTTGCTCCAAAAGAGATGACAAACTCAGAAAGTCCCCTTCGTGGGTTGTAGTTTGGCTAATTCAGTCTGTTATCAGTCCCTCTGGTGCTGGAAATGCTGCAACCCAGGCCCGGTCTGGTGGGTCACAGGTGTGAGCTGCCAGTGCTCTTTTGGGTGTTCAGTCTAGGTTAAGTTTAAATAGGTCTAAAGAAAAAGAAAAATCACAGTCTAGGGAACTTCTCTGCTTTAGTTAGCTAAAAACTAACTAAAAGCAAAGGACAGCTCTGTTCTGCCATCTGTCCATCCACAAACAACACAGTCCAGGAGTTGGAATGAGTAGGAGTGATGGCAGTTTCTGAAAACAAACTCTGTGCTTCTTCTCTCCCCCCTTTTGTTTTCGGAATCAATCCTAAAGGTGCAGAATTTATTATCCAGCATAAACAGAACAGACGATTGAGGATACAAGCATCATATAGCCAATCCAGGACAAGTACCTAAAGGAGTCCTACAAGAAAGACAGAAAGGGACTTTTTACAAGGGCATATAGTGATAGGTTAAGGGGTAATGGCCTTTAAGCTGAAGGAGGGTAGGTTTAGATTGGGTATAAGGAAAAACTCTTTGCTGTGAGGATGGTGAGGCACTGGAACAAGTTATCCAGAGAAGTTGTGGATGCTACATCCATGGGAGTGTTCAAAACCAGGTGGACAGGGCTTTGAGCAGACTGGTCTAGTGCAAGGTGTCCCTGCCTATGGCAGGGAGGTTGGAACAAGATGGTCTTTGACATCCCTTACAACCCAAACCATTCTAGGATTCTATGATATTATTCTCTGATTTGTGATGTTCAGGTAGTGGTTGGCTTTAGCCTGACTTCCAAAGGGTGCTACTACCCCAGCCAATGCCACTGCTGAGGTCTGGGTCATTAGACATGAGACTATTTCTGTGGTTCATCAGTGGCATTCAAAACTAAATGTGACCTTTGTCATCACAACATTGTGGTGTCACGCATGGCTGCAGGGGGTACATGTGAGTGACGAGGTTCTCTTTTGGGTGTCACTTCACCATATGTCTTTGTGTGACCAGAGGTGTTTGTTTATGTTCTGGGTTGCATGGTTAAGGAAAATTTTCAGTTAAACCCCAGTCTCTCTGAATGCACCAATGTCTTGGGGTGATTTTATGATAACACTGTATTCCCCTATAATCTGCTTTATGCCCAGAAATGGATCCTGTAGCTTTAAGTTGGGTCTGGAGGGAGAGATGGGAGCCGGGAGAATTCTTGCGCAGTGTTGTGTTCAGGCACTCACTCCCCCAGGTGCTCAGCTCTGCGACGGGGAAGAAGCTGCATTTTTGCTTTTAGCTAGCTTGGTTCTTGTTAGCTGAGGCAAGAAGTTTTCCCTGGACTGCAATAGCAATGCTCCGGTGACTTCTGTGGCTTCTGAAACTGTTCAGATTAGCTTTGGTCTGAGAACCAGACCATCGGTGGGAGCTGGATGCTGCGGACCAGCGGGGTGCTGCAGGACATTGCATCCCATCTCCAGACCTCGGGAGAACTCTAAATCCACCAGCTTTCTCTGCAGCAAGGAAGTTCAATATTTAACAGTTTTTTTTCTCCCTGTGTCCTGCAGGCACTTTGTTAAATAAACAGCTTTTTTCACCTTCGTCCTAGAAATTCCTTTCATATAGGTGGGAGGGGAGTGCCAAAATCTGTTTTCTTTAGAGAAAACATTAATTCCAGAGTGTTTTTCTCCTAAAATTGTCTCCAAACTGAGACAAAATTTGGCGCCCAACTTAAAGGGGCCCGAGAAAGTGAAAAAACCAGTAATAATTACATTCTGGTTTTAAACACTTTGTATTGGGGTACAGTAGTCACTATGCTGTTTGATGTAATAATGTGTCTCTGGTCCCTAGGCATGTTTACCTATCCACAGATAGAGGCAATTTCGTACCTGACATATAACTTTTACAGAGCAGGGATACAAATCAGGATTGCCATATTGATGTGCCTGGTAGTAATGATTTATAGAAGGTTAACAGAGGTACTGGGAGCTGCTGAAAATGTGTATGCTCTGTTGTTTCTCCATCCTAGTCTTGGTAGCCAGCTTTGGGGGTTTATTTGTAATTACACCCAGTCTGTTAGGGGGAAAGCAAGGGATGATGTTTCCCAGCCCTTCATCTCCTTCTTCCCCTTCAAATCTGCTATGTTATCTTTTGAGAATGTTTGGTTTCCCCTGGATGTTAAAGATACCACCTTCCTGGTGTTTTATCTGGTAGGTTCCCTCTATACAGTCTGCAGCTTCTCTAGAATGAGGGCTGAGGTTTCCAGAGGGGCTGTCCAGACACCTGCTCCAGGCGTGGAAAATCCTGAGTGGTGTGGGGTATGGGAGGACATAGGTCAAACCCTGATGGAATTGTCTGCGCTGATAGCTTGGAACTTTCCCCCTGAACAAATTCAGAACCCACCTGAGGCAGGGAAATATCTGAAAGAGCAGTACAATGAGAAGAAAAAGCTCATTGCAATATGCTCGGCCCTGGCAAATGCTTATTGCACACTGCTGGATACTGTAAGGCAGCAGATATAGCCAGAGGGGCCAGAGGATGAATCAGCAGTCACTCAGGCTGCAGCTAAACCAGACAGGGGGCCTAAGCCAATAGCAGTTGCCCCTGTCCAGAGAAAGAAACACAAAGCCAATTTCATTTGCCCAGTGGATGATGATGGGGAGCCAGGATCATTACAGCCAGCAGAGGACTCAGAACCAGAAATCATTACTGAGTTTCTGTCCATAGAAAACCTTCATGGCCTAAGAAAGGACTACACCCGGTGGTCTGATGAATCTATATTAAGTTGGTTGGTCGACATCTGGAACGCTTCAGGTGATAATACAATTCTGCATGGTACTAAAGCAAGGTATTTGGGATCTCTGTCACATGATGCAGGTATCGACCAAGGGATGGCAAGGGGGCCTGAAGCTCTCAGTCTCTGGACACGGCTCTTAAGAAGTGTGAAGGAAAGATACCTGTGCCCAGAAGATCTCCAGATGCAGCAAACTTCATGGAAGACCATAGAACAAGGGACTCAATGCTTGAGAGAACTGGTGGTGGTAGAGATGGTTTTCTCAGCTGACCAAACAATTAAGAGTCCAGACATGGTAAAATGTACACCACTGATGTGACTAAAACTCATACGACTTGGGCCACAAGAATATGCCTCTGCTTTAACAATGATGAAGTGGAATGAGGGGGATGAGATCATGCTTGCTATGGTGAAGAAGCTCTGAGCATATGCAGATACCGTGCATGCAATAATCTCAGCTATGGAAAAAAGGCTGTCAGAGCACATGGAGAAAACAGAAGATAGGATTGAGGAGACTCACCAGAAACTCATTAAGGAAATTGAAGAGAACCTCCTCCAAATCTTTTTGGTATAGAGCAGAGGCCCTGTTACCAGAAGTGGGCATCCCCCAGTTAGGGAGAGAGGGTACACCCCATGAGCTGAGCTGTGGTTCTTCCTGTGTGACCATGGGGAAAACATGAGGAGGTGGGATGGAAAACCCACCGCTGCCCTGGCAGCATGGGTGCATGAATTGAAGGAGGGCAATACTCAGAGAGGAAGTTCCACCAAAAGAGAAGTAGCTCCACTTGCCCATAGCTGAGCTGCCAGGCATAAAGGAAGAGAAGATGACATGTCCAATTCCCTTGAAAGAACCTTTAGAACGCATGCCCAGGGAGGAAATGATAACCAAGACTAGAGGGGCCTTGCCTCTAGCCAGGTAGAGGCCAGGGAAAACCACATCTTTTGGACTGTGTGGATTCATTGGCCTGGCACATCAGAACCACAAAAATATGAGGCCTTGGTCAACACTGGTGTGCAGTGCATACTAATCTCATCGAGACATGGAGGCAGAACCTGTTTCTATTGCTGTCATGACAAGTGGATGACAGGAGTTGAATCCTGTTGGAAGCTGAGGTGAGCCTGACTAGAAGAGTGGAAGAAACATCCTATTGTGACTGGCCCAGAGGCCCCATGCATTCTGGGCATAGACTTCCTCCAGAGCAGATATTTCAAAGACCCAAAGGGACTCAGGTGGGCATTTGGGATAGCTGCTGTAAAGACAGAGGACATTAAGCAATTGAACACCTTGTCTGGACTATCAGAAAACCCTTCTACAGTAGGACTTCTGAAGGGGGAAGAGCAACGAGTACCAATTGCCACCTCGACAGTGCACTGCTGGCAGTACTGGACAAATCGAGATGCTGTGATTCCCATCCATAAGATGATCTGTGAGCTGGAGAGCCAAGGGTTGGTCAGCAAGGGCCACTCACCCTTCAACAGCCCCATTTGGCCTGTGCGCAAATCTGAAGGGGAATGGAGATTGACTGTGGATTTCGTGGTTTGAATGAAGTGACTCCACCACTGAGCGCTGCTGTGCTGTACATGCTGGAGCTCCAGTACAAGCTGGAGTCCAAGGCAGCGAAGTGGTACTCCACTGTTGACACTGCCAATTAATTTTTCTAGGGGTGTGCAGTACACCTGGAACAGGGTGCCCCAGGAGTGGAAGCACAGTCTTACCACCTGCCATGGACTGATCCAGACTGCACTGGAAAAGTGTGAGGCTCCAGAAAATCTGCAGTATATTGATGACATCGTGGGGGGGAACACAGCCACGGAAGTGTTTAAGAAAGGAGAGAAAATCATTCAGATTCTTCTGGAAGCCAACTTTGCCATCAAAAAGAGCAAAGTCAAGGGACCTGCTTGAGAGATCCAGTTCCTGGGAGTGAAGTGGCAAGATGGACATTATCAGATTCCCACCAAGGTTATCAATAAGTTCACAGCAATGTCGCCACCGATCAACAAGAAAATGCAAACTTTCCTAGGTGTCATAGGCTTTTGGCACATTCCTGAGTACAGCCAGATTGTGAACCGTCTTTATCTGGTTACCCACAAAAAGAATGATGTCCACTGGGACCACGAACAGCAACAAGCCTTTGCCCAGATCAAGCAGGAAATTGCTCATGCAGTAGCCCTTGGCCCAGTCAGGAGAGGATCAGAAGTGAAGACTGTGGTCTATTCTGCAGCCGGGAAAAATGGCTTGTCCTGGAGCCTTTGGCAGAAGGTGCCTGGGGAGACTTGGGGTTGACCACTGGGATATCTGAAGCCAAAGTTACAGAGCGTCCAAAGTCAACTACACTCCCACAGCGACGGAAATCTTGGCAGTTTTTGAAGGAGTCTGAACTCCCTCAGAGGTAATTGGCACTGAAGCACAACTCCTCCTGGAACCCCGACTACTGGTGCTGGTGTGGATGTTCAAAGAAAAGTTTTCCTCTATCCACCACACCACCGATGCCACATAAGGCAAATGAATTGCCCTCATCAAATAACCCACCCATGTTGGAAATTTGAATCGCCCTGGGATGTTGGAAATAATTACAAATTGGCTGGAAGGTGAAAACTTTGGTCGCACTGATGAAGAGGAGCAAGAACAAATGACACAGGCTGAGGAAGCTCCACGGTGCAACCAACAGCCAGCAGAAGAAACACGCTATGCTCTTTTCACTGACAGTTCCTGTCGCATCATAGGGAAGAACCAAAAGTGGAAAGCAGCTGTATGGAGCCCCACACAACAGGTTGCAGAAGCCACTGAAGGAGAAGGTGGATCGAGCCAATTTGCTGAACTGAAAGCCGTTCAGCTGGCCCTGGACATTGCTCAAAGAGAGAAGTGGCCAAAGCTCTACCTCTACACTGATTCATGGATGGTAGACAATGCTTTGTGCGGTTGGCTAGAAAAGTGGAAAAAGGCTAATTGGCAGTGTAGGGGAAAACCAGTCTGGGCTGCTGAAGAGGGGAAAGACATCACTGCCCGGGTAGAAAAGCTACCTGTGAAGGTCTGCCATGTAGATGCCCATGTCCCCAAGTGTCGGGCTAACAAGGAGCATCAAAACAATGAGCATGCAGATCAGGCTGCAAAGACAGAGGTGCCCCAGTGTGATGGGTTGATGCTGGCCAAACGCCAGTGTACTGATGAAAATAATTTTTTCATTCTCCTCTGCTATAATTATGCAGAGGAGGGGAAAAGAAAACTCATGGGGTGAGATAATGATTAGGAGAAAAGATTTTAAGGGCAAAACAGGCTCAAAAATTTCAAAGGTATAAAGGAAAAAAAATTATTAACAGAATTAAAAGATGATAATGAGAACTAAAATGAACTTTTTCTATGTTCACCATAAATCAATTATTGCAAAATCAGCACACCCAGATAGGCTTGGACTGTGTGAGAGTCTGTCAGAATTTTCCCTCATCTGCCTCACGATCATCCTTGGGAGACCACTGAAGAGAAGACCCCCCCTGTCTATATCTGGCTCTGAAGGAGAAAGGGCACATGCCATGGGCCCTGAGACCTGAAAGCTCAGTGTTGAGATATTGTTTTCACAGGAGTGTTTGCTGTATGCTAAGAAGAGGGCACCATGCCCCGTTTGCAACAATAGCAGCTCTGGAAGCTGTCCCACCTCTCGGCCTGGCTGGACTTCTCCTGAGTTTCGGGTGGTCTCCCACAGAAGACCCTCATCTGTTTTACAACCACTGTGACAGACAGACGGAGATGTGAGAAGCTTTTCCATCAAGGACTGAGACACGAAACTCCTAAAAGGCCCCTCTGCTCCTTCCAAGGACTGGGACTGAAACCCCCAGCCCGGGGGAGGTGTGTGTGGGAGGCAAGCTGACCAAAGTGAGATGTTTGCCTGCAGATTGTGACCACTGGAGCAAGAAAACAATGGCTCTCATTTACTGCTGAGAACATAGACTACCTGTTACATCTATCAAGCTCATTTACTGCGGAGAACATAGACTACCTGTTACATCTGTTCCCTATTGTATCTGTTTCCCCCTCCTCATAATTTTCAGTAATAAAAACTTCTGCGTTAGCTAGAGCCTTTGAGATCTCCCCAGCGTAGCAGGCGGACCCTCGGCTGGACTGCACCAAAGGACTTCGTCTCTGCGTTGGTAGCTATATCCCCTCTCTCTCTCTCTCTTTCTCTCTCTTTCCCTCTCCCTTAATCCCTCTATCGCATTTTTGCTGTAGTTATTTCAATAAAACTGCATTTGTTTTGATTATCACTGCAAACCCCCTTGTACTGTGTTGGTGTTTTGCACTCTGAGATCATTCCTACGAACCATCAGGTCATCTGTCCACTAGGACGGACCCTGACAGACTGGCAACACAAAGAGAGTTATTCCTAGCTCAATGAGCCCATGATGCCTCAGGCCACCAGGGCAAAGATGTCACCTATAAGTGGGCACGAGACCAAGGGGTAGATCTAACCATGGACAGTATCTCCCAGGTTATCCATGACTGTGAGACGTGCACTGTGATCAAGCAGGCCAAGTGGGTGAAGCCCCTATGGTATGGTGGGCAGTGGTCCAAATATAAGTATGGAGAAGCCTGGCAAATTGATTACATCACACTGCCTTGAACCAGCCAAGGCAAGCGCTACAGGCTCACAACATTAGAAACCACCTTGGGATGGCTGGAGACCTACTCTGTGCCTCACACTTGAAGCAAAGTGAAAATTCTCCAGGATAGAAATTCATTTTAATTTAGGTGAAATGTACATTTTTGAGTTGAGTCTGTGGTTAGAAACCATAGTTATTTCGCCAGACTACAAGGCCTAAGCTCAGTGAAGTTACTTCAGTGAACGACAAAGATAAAGGGGGGGAGACAGAAGATGATAGAGAGAGGCAGGGACTGCTGTAAGGGCAAGTCAACCTGACCTTGGAATTTTTTCTGATAAAAAGGAACTAGTGGTAAATGTCACACAAAAGCCATAAAAATGAATACGTATGAACCTCTTGTGAAACTGTATGCATATGTATTTGAGAGAGAGATAAAAAGAGACCTGAAGTTCTCAGAGGTACGCATGCCTTTTTTGAGGAGACCAATCTCTGCATGCATCCAGCACTGTAATAAACATACCAAGCTTTACAACTTTTACAAAGTTGTGGGGTTTTCTTCTTTTCTCGGCAAAACATTATGGCGAGCCAAGCCGGGAGTTCTCTGTCCCCGCAGGGGCAGAGGGGATAGACAGACCTCCAAGGTGCGCCCTAGGATTTTTTTTCCTGGTGAGGCTCCGCTCGTCTCGACTTGCCTCCTGCGAGGACAGACAAGGACCTGCTGGCTGTGGAGGAAGATATGGTATGTACTGAGGGCCCCCCGGGGGAAAAGAGAGCTAGGGAGTAAATCACTCAGAGACGTCTGGGTCCAGCTGATGAAGCAGCTATATTAGAGACGGGAGTTCATCGTTTTGATAGGGCAGCTGCTAGCGACCCTGGGGGTGGGTCGAGTGGACCTCTATGTGTGTATGTGTGTAGCGTCCAGACACTGTATCGGGGGTTCATCGTCCTGATAGAGCTGCCGCTAGCGACCCTGGGGGTGGGTTGAATGAACCCGTGTATGTTTATGTGTGTGTGTGTGGTATCCAGACACTGTGTCGCTGTATGGTTAATGCTTTGTGTGGTCAGTGCACTTTGTTTCTAATCGTGCAAGTGTATAAGTGTATGGTGTATAAAAGAGAGTAGATCTACAGTGCTCTACAGTGCGGGGGGGGGTGAGTACTACCCGTGTTTGAAGCAGCCAAGTAAGGCTTGAGGCGCCGGCTGCAGCAGGCTGTGGGGGAAGGGAGAGAAGTGCCCTGTGGAGTGTTTTGAGGAGAAAAGAAGAAAACTCACAACTTTGTAAAAGTTGTAAAGCTTGGTATGTTTATTACAGCACTGGACGCATGCGGAGATTGCTCTCCTCAAAAAAGGCGTGCGCACCTCTGAGCATTTCAGACCTCCTTTTATCTCTCTTTCCAAATACATATGCATACAGTTTCACAATAGGTTCATACATGTTCATTCCGCGTGACATTTATCACCAGTTCCTCTTTATCAAAAGAATTCTTAGGTGAGGGCAGATCGGCCTTGTGGCCATTTCTGTTTTTTTCTTTGTCTCTTCACTATCTCTGTCCTGCAGTTTTTCTCTTAACTTTGGCCTTACAGACTTTTTACCTCTCCTAGACACTTCACCTAATTCAAAATGGATTTTTACTCTGTCCCAGGAGAAGCGGAACATCAGTGACAGTATTTATTGTGTTTAAATGTACTGATTTGTGTAGATTTGGTACATTTTAACCGTGAGTATGAGCTCAGAGAGTTCCTTTGCCCTGGATGTTTGGACTTGATCTCTGGAAGTGTGCTGTTATTTTGATTGTGTCCAGGGAAAACTGATGAGAGTAAATGCTGAATTATGGTATGCTGTGTTGTGTTGAGAAAAGTGGGCACTTTGAGAGATATGCCCTTTCCCAGTGATTTTGTGTGGTGATTTTCTTCCACTGAATTGTGGTAATTTGATTCTCGGATTGTATAGGGGTGTTTGTGGAGGTTTTAAGACTTTGTTTGCAACAAGAGTAGCATTTTACACAGAAGACCTATAGTATGGTGATTTATGTTTAACTATGGTAAAGCAAATTAAAGGAATTCCAAGAATTGTCCCCTCCCACAGCAATTCAAGCCTTGGCTCTAATGAATTTGAGATAAAGAGGGGGGTGCGTGTGTCTGTGTCTGTGGGCATATCAGAGTTTCTGCTGTGACAAGTACAGCCTTTTTGCAAGGCAGTAAAACAAGTCTAAGTAGACACAGTGCTTAATTAGATTGAGCAAGAAGAGAACTAGAAAAGGTTGATATTTTGTAAAACAGAGTTCAGATAAACAAGATGAATCAGACTGATGAGATTTATGAGACTTCAACTGGTACTGTACTAAGTCTGGACTAGGAACAGCCTGCTGTAGGGATTTAGTGTTCTCTGTAACAAACAGAATAGCCTGCCTCTGCGGGCAATTTCGGGGAGCCTTTGGTGCATCAAGAGGCTGGCACGCTGCGTGAGGTGACAGTGGCTGTCCCCTGAGCACAGGGACAGCTCTGGCTGCCCTGTCTCCCCAGGGAACACAGGAATGACCTGTGGGCAAAAGCTGGATGTGCAGGTATTATTGCAGTGCGGTGTTTGTGAGAAACGCTTGTATTGCTGTTCTAATAAGCATCAGGGCACATGCCCCGAGTGTAAATTAAAGGTTTCTGATCAAGCTGATTGAGAACCTAAGATCTTAAAGCTTGTGTGTGGGAATCACATCTGATACCTGCTACCTGGAGCTGTGTGGGAATGTGGGAGGAAGACTGAGAAACTACTGTAAAGCTTTTTAAAGAGAAGTTTGGGTGGAAGTGAGATAGGGCAAGGAGAAAGAGATAATGAGAACTGACCAGAGCAAAGAGGTTCCTGAATTAGCCCCTTTTAGGAGGGGTTCACTGGAAGAAGGCTGCCAGTAGGAGCAGCTCAGAAAATAAAAAGATTTATAATACTTCATTGCAGTTAGTACTGTTTTAAGATAGGAAGATAAATGGGATGGGGTTTTTTATGCTGATATGTCTTTTTCTTTTAAGAAACCAACCAGAATGGCAAAGAGACTGTGAGATCAGACGGCCCTCTGGTCTTGGCCCTTGAAAAGGAAAACAAGGCAAAGAGAAAGCAAATCAAACGTGTTGTTCAGCATGCAGCATAAGATAGCAACGTATGAAGTCAAACAAAGATTATCATGCTGAAACGCAAAGTGATTACAGTTCGCAAAATGAGTACATATGATTTGTTAAAGGCTCCTCCTAAGGTAAGGGAGAAAGGATAAAGATGACCTCCCCAAAAGGGAAGAAGACTTAGGCTCCAAAAGTATACCCACTGGAACTCATCCCCCTCCTGGCAGTTAAATTTCGTCCAGAACTAGGATGTAACAGACCCCTCTGCAAGAGGCAGTGAGATCAGAAGAAAAAAAAGGGTAGAATTTTAGTCGACACAAGGGCCATATATTCAGTTTTAAATAAAGCTTTAGTACCTGTGGAGAATGTTTAGGTTGTAGTGCGGTGAACAACTGGCCAGTCTGAGAAGGCATACTTTTGCAAACCTTTAAAGTAACATGTGTACTATGTGTACTTAGAAGCTTTTGTACAATTCGCTCAATTCGCTAAACATTCTCAAATGAGAAAGGTGACTCTGGAGGCAAATGATATTAAGATGTTAGGCTTAACATTAACAGCCACTGAAATTAGGAAAGACATTAGTAAAGAGATATTAGAATAAGTAAATAAGTGTTTTCGAGGGTATGGGCCTCTGCTCTACCAGGGGGAGTGAAAAATGCCCCCACATAGTAATCAAGCTTAAGGAAGGAACACAACCAGTGAGAATTGAGCCATATCCTCAAAAGGAAGAGAGGGAAGGAATCAGCCCAATAATTGTTAGTACTGGATTGAGGGCTGTCAAAAAGATAACACAGAATTTATACCCTATGGTAGCAAATCCATATACTTTACTAACTTGTTTAACACCTGAGCTAACCTGGTTCACTGTTTTAGGCCTAAGACATGCCTTCTTTTGCCTCCCTATCCACGAAGCTAGCTAGAAAAATTCTGCATTCAAACACAGCTCACATAGTCCATGTGCCTGAAGGCTTCAAAATTCCCCACTCCGATTGGAGAACAGCTTGGAAAGACCCAGAGTCCCGGGAAGCTCCACAAGAGGGAAGGAGGCTGTTGCAGTACGTGGATGATCTTCTAGTAGCCACTCAGACGAGGGAAGCCTGGATGGTAAGCCTTTTGCATTTCCTAGGACTCCAAGGATACAGAGTCTCAAAGAAAAAGGCACAGGTAGTGAAACAGAAGGTAATCTACCTGGAGTAAGAAGTGAGTGCTGAGCAGCAGACTTTAGGGCAGGGAAGCCATATCCCAAACCCCAAAATCCCAGACAACGAAGGAACTCCGAACCTTCTTAGGCATGGCAGGGTAGTGCCAGCTGTGGGTTTATAATTATGGACTGCTCGTCAGACCCCTCTATGCTCTTATTGCCAATGGAAACTGAGATCTCCAGTGGACAAAAGATGCCACACGGGCCTTTCACCAGCTAGAGAGTGCCCTCATGTCAGCCCCAGCATTGAGACTTCCAGATGTAAGTAAACCATCCTTTCTATTTTTCCATGCAAGGAACTGCCCAGGGAATATTGGTTCATACCGAAGGGCAGTTGCTTACTTCTCTAAGCAACTAGATGCAACAGCCAAAGGATGGCCAGGTTGCCTCAGAGCTGTAGCAGCAGTTGTGCTGAATATTCAAGAGGCACGCAAGTTTACCCTGGGACAAAAATGACTCTGCTAGTGTCCCACACAGTGTCCGCAGTACTGGAAGTAAAGGGTGGCCACTGACTTTCACCACAGAGGTTTCTAAAATACCAGGCCATAATGGCAGAGCAAGATGATGTAGAGACGGTGGTGACTAATATTGTCAACCCAGCTTCCTTTCTCAGTGGAATCAAGAAGAAGCAGTACACCATGATTGCCTAGAGACCATTGAAGCTACCTACTCCAGCCACCCAGACGTAAAGGACACTCCTTTGGACGATGCAGAGACCTGGTTCACTGACAGGAGCAGCTACATTGCCAGTGGAAAGCGACATGCAAAGTACACAGTGACTACCTGCAGAGAGGTAATAGAGTCTGGACCCCTACCAACAGGGACCTCTGCGCAGAAGGCTGAGATAAATGCATTGACCCATGCCTTAGAAACAGCAAAAGGCATTCAGAGTTGTGCATGCACATGGATCCATCTGGAAGGAGAGGGGACTGCTAACCTCACAAGGGAAGAAGAGACAATCCGGCGGCTGGAAGCAGTTCAGCTACCTGAAAAAGCATGTTAAGGCACACCAGAGAGTGATCTTAAAGTAGGAGGAAAGAAATGAGCTGGCAGATGGAGAGGCAAAGAAAGCAGCACAGGGTGAGGTAGAGATTTTCCTCGAAGGTAAGCCATAATACCATAATACTAATCAAAAGAGATGTACAACTACAAGGGGTGGGCTACCATTGAAAGAGAGCTAGTAATCCCTTCCCATTTTCGTGGTTACTAGTGAAGGAAGAGCACTAGAAAACACACTAGGGCCTAACTACTTAAAAGCTTTTTATAGAGTGTGGCTCCTTTCCCAAAATGACCAACGCTGCCAGTGATACAGAGTGCATTGAAATGAAGTGTTGACTTTGAAGTAGTAATTTCCACAGGCTTTCTAGAACATACATCTGATTGAAAGAATCGTTGTATTGTTTTCAGGAATTTACATGCCACTATCACTCAGGTGAGCCGACAATGTGATCTTTGCCTCCAGACTAACCCCAAAAATACCCTCTGGCCGAAACTCGGTCAGACTGGGAGAGGCCATGGGCCTGTACAGCAGTGGCAAATTAACTTTTCAGAACTCCCAAGGAAAGGGGGGTATCAGTATTTACTGGTATTGATAGATACATTTTCAGGGTGGCCAGAAACATTCTCCACCAGAACTGTCAAAGCTCAAGAGGTGACCAGGGTATTATTGCAAGAAATAATACCACGCTTCAGAGTTCCAGCCACGATATCCTCAGATAAAGAATCATATTTCATTTCCAGAGCAGTGCAACAGATTAGTAGCCACCTGGGCATAGATTAGGAACTTCACACTCCATACCGCCCCAATCAAGCAGACAGGTAGAGAAAATAAATCATTTGATTAAGCAGCAGATTGTAACACTGGGGCAAGAAGTTAATCTACCCTAGCCCCAAGCTCTTCCACTAGGACTATTGAAAATTCGAACTAAACCCTGAGCTAAAGGAATGCTGAATCCTTTTGAAATGCCTTATAGAAGACCATGCAGAATACAAAGGGAATGTCCACCCACATTAGGGTGATAACACTAGCCACCTACATGGTGGCTTTAAGCAAACATCTCAGAGAAATTGAGAAACATGGGGCTGGAACTCGGAGCAGGGAGTTAGATAGCCTGGGGATGATGTATATGTTAAGTCTCTTACAGAGAAGACTTTGGAACCACAGTGGGAGAGACCACTGCAAGTACTTCTCACCACCTTCACTGCAATCAAAATCAAGGGCCAGGATGCCTGAATCCATTACTCTCGAGTGAAAAAAGCCCTAGAAGTCCCTTGGAGAGTGATACCGGAAGACAATGAACTGAGACAAAATTTTACTCGGGCAAAATGAGTATATTGCGGTCGGAGGTAGTTCATAATTTAGTTTACAGAATTGTTTTTTATGCAATTATAACTGAAATTTCAGAACTAAAGACTACCTCTATCCAAAGCAATGCTGAGTGGCCTTGGTCCCAAGCTTTTAATCAGTATACTGCATCCATGAGAGAACTTCCTGAGATAAAAGATTTAAACCTATCTACTGTAGTAATCCACGGCAATCAGGTATATGAGAACCAAGAATGGCAGGAATGAGAGCTGTGAGCACTTCAAGGGATCAGAAGAGAAGAAATCAAAGTAAGGTGCCAGGTCATCAATAAGACGGCTTATGAGAGACCAGATGCAATTAGTGTCTCAACCTCCCCTGGTGTATATGAACACCAGGAAGTCTGTGATAACCTAAGTGAATCAGACTGTTGGTGTAATTTCACCTTGATACAGCCTGTAGAAGTGACCTGCCTTTGAGCTCGAGTTGCTATCAGACTTCCATTTAAATTCAAAGTAGACACTGCACTTTTTACAACAACAGGGCCTTATACAACCCATAGTAGGACTCAAATAGTTCAGACTCAACCCAAACTTGAACCTAAAGTGTATGAAATAGGCCCCTACGTAGCAAAGAATGTGAGTGAACAACAGCTATTATTCAATCCAGAATGGTCTCTCAAACGTGTGAAGTTGAGAATGCAAATTAACATCTCAAAAATCCAACCAGCCTGCTCCTCCTTCCTAAAAACATCCTTTGAGGGCTGGACAATGTGGTTACACAGACAGGCATATCTCAGGAGCAGAATAAGAAAGGATCTAACTGGCATATTAGAGACAGGATTAGGAATTTTAAATGGAACTGATTCAGAAATACTGATGAATAAACTGGCCATTGCAGCAGGTAGCCTAACAAAATTGAAACAGCCTTTACAGTCATCTCTATTGGCATTAAGAACTAGTCAGTGGCAGATTTCAAAAGTACTGTCAAAGTAAGAAAGTACGAAAAGGCCGGGGACCAAGACCACAAGTTAATAGTAGAAGCACTTAGTACAGTTCAAGATAACGTGTCTTTAGCTTTCAGTTGTATACAAGCACAGTTATGGATGCAAGCAACAGCAGCTCTGATCATACGGGAAGGGGATGAAGGTAATTTTCCAGCTGAAATTCGGAAAATTGTTTGGGATAATGCAACGGATTTTGAAAGGAAGTTTCAATCCTGGTGGACTATGGTGAATTTCACCTATGATCCTGCTTCTAATGTGGCTACTGCCTTTGTGCTTACCATACATAATGTCACTGTTTATGTTATCCATCCCATCATTGCATTAAGATTAAACCATGAAAAAACAATACTCTATCCTTCAGAACATAGAGTGTGGGCACGAAAGATGAATGAAAAGTGGCAGACAGTAAACTTGGAATCCTGCATTACTGGAGAACAGATGGGATTCATTTGTGAAAGCAATACTATTAATGCTCAGGATGTATATTTAGACACTGAACAGAGTATTTGTCACTTTGAAGTTCATCCAGTCACTGATCAGAAAACTGTGCTCGTATATACTGGAAAAGAGTGTGTGCCTGAGAACTGCTTGTGCTGCTGTAAAAACTGATAGCAATGATGTTATTTTGTCTAGTAGAAATCATTCTAATTTCTGTATTTGTAATTTGTTAAGATTATCTAGTGTGGTTTTTTGTACATGGCCCCAGTGACATCCCACCAGTTGATTGAAATCAATTACACAATGAATCACAGACTATCACCTACTCCTATTCGAATGGACCTTAGATTAGTAAAACAATTAATTAAGCACCAAGACCTACTAAGGATCTTGAAGAAAAACTCAAGGAAGCAGAGAGAACTGTCCAATGTGATACAAAAAGAAATAACTAGAATTCTGCAAATAATAAAGCAAAATGCAGATCATCACTGGTGGGATTTTTTTCTTTGGGTGGTCACCAACTGCAAATAGAATCTTTAATAAGTTCTGTCATCCTACTGTAGTTTTGTTAATATTAGTTAGAATAAGTTTAAGAATATCCATTATCAAACGTACATGGTAAAGCACTAAAGTACACTTGTCATAGGAATTTGTACGAAGTAAAAGAATTTACTTCCTCCATTTAGGAAAGGGGGAAATGAAGCAATGTGAAAATTTTGCAGGATAGAAATCCATTTTAATTTAGGTGAAATGTACATTTTTGAGTTGAGTCTGTGGTTAGAAACCTTAGTTATTTAGCCAGACTGCAAGGCCTAAGCTCAGTGAAGTTACTTCAGTGAACGACAAAGATAAAGGGGGGGAGACAGAAGATGATAGAGAGAGGCAGGGACTGCTGTAAGGGCAAGTCAACCTGACCTTGGAATTTTTTCTGATAAAAAGGAACTAGTGGTAAATGTCACACAAAAGCCATAAAAATGAATACGTATGAACCTCTTGTGAAACTGTATGCATATGTATTTGAGAGAGAGATAAAAAGAGACCTGAAGTTCTCAGAGGTACGCATGCCTTTTTTGAGGAGACCAATCTCTGCATGCATCCAGCACTGTAATAAACATACCAAGCTTTACAACTTTTACAAAGTTGTGGGGTTTTCTTCTTTTCTCCGCAAAACACACTACTGTCTGTAACACCATCCTGGGCCTTGAAAAACAAGTCCTTTGGAGGCATGGCATCCCCAAGACAATTGAGTCATGACAGTGATTGATAAAGATGAGGTCTCCATAGTTTGCACACATGAAGCCATTTATTGATACACAAAGCTGAGTTTATATATCTTTTCAGCTGTAACTAAAAATAGCACAACTACCGTTTATGTAAATAGCTAATATTGCTTAATTCAAAGCCTTGTACAGACTAGTGCAGGTATGTACGGTCTTAAATAATTTCTGCTTACCAGGCACATGGTATCAAGCACGCCGTTAACTTCTGCGTTCCTTCTTCAGGGTTCTGATTTCTGTTGCCAAAGCTTGTGGCCTACTAATGCTAACATATCCACTTCTGTCATGAGTTGAACAGTGCTCCCAGCTCAGATTTCTAGCTGTATTTCTACATGTCCCCCTTTCTTTTCCACCAGTAAAATTTTCTTTGTGGATTTATCAATCAGTCTCTGAACACATTGCAAAACACATGGCAAGCAAATCATCATAAGAAATAATGTGGCTAAAATAGAAATTCCTGTTTTAGCTGAATGTTTAAGTCATCCAGTAAGCCCCCATCCTCCAAATATATGTCCAAGCCTGTCACTATCCTCTACTACTCTTAATTTGGTTACACTGTCTCAAAGGGCCTGTATGTTAGCATCAATAGACAGAGTTGTCACAAAGGTTCATGCAGCATAAGCCTTCAAAATCTTTACAACCATGTCCATGTGCCAAAAGCAAAAAATCAATTGCAGCTCTACTCTGCAGTGTAGCATGCCTCAACATCGGTTAATAAGCCTGTTAAAGCAGAGCTAACAGCATTCATTTGTTTTGCAAGCCAGCAACCAAGATTATTTAAAGTTTTTAATGTGTGTGCTGTGCCTATAGATGAAATAAATCAGGCAAACGCTCAGGCTCCAATGTACCAGGATTCAATCTTATCATCACAATCTGGACTATATGTGTGTGTGCTAGGCTTTGCTCGCATCAATCTGTGTAAAGACGGTAAGCTTTTCCAGAAGGAGTGAAACATGGTTAGTCACCCAAAAGTGCAAGGGCCTCCCATAGCCCTTCCTGGTATTCCTTTCCAGGCTCTATTTCCACATTTCAAAAATATATTGTCTATGAATCCAATAGAAGCACTCCCAGGTAAAAATGGTTGAGGCAGGATATGATTTCACCAGGCAGGAGCACTGGCGTAAATTCCCATGCCAAATACATCAAGGCCAAATCTTTTATCAGCAAAAGGTCCACTAGTATAATTTAGAAAGAAACATTTAAAGGACTGTGTGGATCCAAAAATGTCCAATTCTTGAGACTATAGGGAAAGAGTAAAAAAGTCGGAAACTTTATTTACTCCTAACCCTCTTTTGTTAGCAAAATACCATCCAGCTGGTCTACTTTTCTTTTTATGATACTTGTCATTGCACCACCACACTGGCTCAATTTGACCTGGGGTGACACAATCCCTGTGCATTGTCATGTTGTATAAGGCATCCCATTCACTTTTCTCTAAAGGCATGGCTACTAGGCAAGTCTGGAAAGAATCACTGGGGGAGGTCACGGATAGGCACAATGTGGATTCATTTAAAGCTTGAGCTAGCATAAGCCGCACATTAAGTTCTGGAAGGTGTGGCATTGTGACCACCTCTCTTTTGTGGAGAAGGAATCCTACCAGAAGGACCAGCCTGAGAAAGCAGATCTGGCTCCCAAAAATACTGATGTGGAAGCGAGCCATACTCTTGCACACACACCAATTTTAAAATTATACAATCAACAAACGAATAGCATAAAGGATCACACTGTGGCAATCCCAACGCCGGTGCTCTGATTCTCAATACCACTTTCTCTGGCACTTAAACACAAAGTCCACACATGGTGGGAATAGTCTCTGCAAATAAAACAAGGGATAGGGTTATTTTCAAATGCAATTCCAAGCCTCCTTTCACTCAGTCTCTGCCATTTTTCTCAGAGAGAGACTTGTTCTGCAATTAGAGCTTCTACTGTCTCTGGGATGAGTTGACTGTGCAGCTTGTGAAGTGGTGAGAGATCAATGAGTCCCTTCGGGTGAGGTAGAAGCTGGTTTGCGTGGCTGCAGGATCTCGGTGGATCCAGACTCAGCGGTCTGAGAAGGCAGAGCTGAGGGTGAAGCAGGCAAAACCAGGGAGGGAGTGCCAGGGTGATCAGGATACTCAAGAGAGGTGTTCAAGGATTCTCTGAAAGGTCTCACATTTTTGGCTGGGATCAACCTTAGGCTGTTTTCTGTAGAGACACAAGCAAAACCTCTTCTCCATGTGACAAGGGAATAAGGTCCCATAATTGTATGTCTTCTTTCTGGGTCCTTAATAAGAACTGGGGCTTTCTGTTTAACTTCTAACTGAGAGTTATTGCCAAAATGTCTTACAATTGGAGGGTTAGGATCCATTAGGGAGCAATTAAAAAAGTTTAAAAACATCTGTAATTGCTCTGCCGGGGTAACATTCCTCATTATCCCTTTCTGTTGTAACAAAAGACGCTTCAGCGAAACATGGGCTCTCTCAATTATAGCTTGGCCCCTTGAGGAATGAAGAATCCCTGTTTTGTGTGTTACCCTCCAGAGGGCAAGGAAATTTACAACCCTCTGGGAAATATATGCTGGGCCATTATCAGTTTTGACTTGTGAGGGGATTCCCAGGACCACAAAGGCACTCGTAAAGTGACTGCAAACATCTTTTGCTGATTCCCCTGTATGACAGGATGCAAACAACGCACCTGAAAAGGTGTCAATAGAGGAACGAGTGTACTTAAGTCTGCCAAACTCAGGAAAATGAGTAACATTTGTTTGCCAAATTTGAAGGCTTTCGAGTCCTCTAGGATTAACACCTCCTGCAATGGAGGGGAAGGAGTGTCTTTGGCACTCTGGGCACACAGCCATGATACTAGCAGCTTGGCATGTGGTCGAGTCAAAGGCACAGGTGAGCGCAGCAGCATTCTGGTGAAAAAATGAGTGACTGAGTTTTGCCTGGGAAAAGCGGTTCAGCAGTTGAACAGGCGAGGCAAGTAAATCTGCTTGCCAGTTCCCCTCTGTAATGAAACTGGGCAAAGTTGTGCAAGACCTGAAATGCATAACAAAGTAAGGGTGCTGTCTAGTATCTAAAAGGAAAACAAGTTGTTGTAACCAGTGAAATGATTCCTTGTTGGGCACATCCTTTAGTACAGCAGCTTCAGCTCTCTCCTCAAGTCCTGCAATGTAAGCAGAATCTGTTATTAAGTTAAAAGACATGACAAATCGCTGAAAGACTCAGACAACAGCTGCCAATTCAGCAGTCTGGGGGGAACCTGAAACAGTAGCAACATCTGAATCCCATCAATTGAAATTGGTGTTCCACCAAAGCAGTGCTGACTCGTGGATGCAGCCAGATCCATTTGTAAAGACAGTCAAAGCTTGTAATGGGACCTCACTTCTCTTGGGTTGCATTAGGAGATTAAAGCTGGTTGCCACAAGCTTGTGATTTGAGGTATGTGTAGAAAGCTGTCCAGAGAAGCCAGTGACGGCCATTTGAAAAACTTCAGATTGCTGCAACAGCCACTGTAAATAGACAGTAGTAATAGGCAAACAGATCAAACAAAAATCCACACCTGCAAGTGATGCCTTGTGAAGGCTGACCTAGAACAGAGACTAGACAGAGCTAAAGAATAAAGTAGGTATTTATTAAGAGGTCTCAAATAGAGCCACCTTAGGCAGCACAACCCAATATGGCCACAAAATGGACAACAGGTCACAGGGTCTCACACTTTTCTAAGTTGTGGTCCATTAGCATATTGGAGCTAATTGTCCAATTACAGTCTTAGCCCATGAAGTCCCATCCTTCTTGTTTTCCCTCTTCGGTCCGCCATTGTTTATGCTCTTGGGCCTGAGATTTGGATCGGCTGTCCTTGGATCCCCAGCTAGAGAAGGAATTGTTTTGTCTACCTATCCTGTGGAGAGAGCTTACTGTCCCCTAATATGAAGCCTAGACTTGCACACTAAAGCACAATAGAAGCTGAAAAATATAAAAGCTAAAACCTGAGGCATCACAAGTGTGATAAGTCTCTGTCTAGCTTTTACAATGAGCAAAGGAAGCATCTCATGTTGTGCGCTTACAGTTTTAGACATTTGGTGTGCCAGGAAAATCCACTCTATGATCAGCAAGGGATCAGGCGCTTTAGGGTCCAACTGAAAAATCAAAGCATAGGGTTGCCTAGCTGGATTCAGAATTATTAAAGAAAAGGGCAATTTAGGGGCCCATCAGGCCATTTGCAGATTCAAAACAGCATTGGCTACAAGTTGCAGTGCCTGACAGGCTTCTGGTGTGAGCTGCCAAGGTGACAGGAGTTCTGGTTCCCCTTTTAACAGATCAAACAAAGGGCTCAGGTCTGCATTTGAAATTCCTACAAGGAACAAACCGAATTAATTGAACCCAAAAGTTTTTGAGCATCATGCAAAGTGCGAATGTTTGTTTGAATCTGTAAATGCTGAGAAATACTCTCGGTCCTAATGTGCCAGCCAAAGTATTTCCAAGGGGGTTTGTGCTGGATTTTTTCAGAGGCAACACAAAACCCTGCTTGGGTTACAGCAGCAACAACAAGGGCTAAGGCTTCCTCGACTTCCTGGTTTTCTGTTGCAATAGGAATGTCATCCATGTACTGATATATTAAGGCAGCAGGCATTTTTTGGCAAATGGGGCTGAGGACCCTCCAAACAAACCACTGGCAAATAGTGGGATTAGTTTTCATGCCCTGGGGAAGGACCACCCAGTTATATCTTTGCAGAGGTGCTTGCATGTTAGTACTTGGGACAGAAAAGGCAAATTTAGAAGCATCATCAGGATGTAAAGAAATGACATAAAGCAGTCTTTTAAGTCAATGACTGTCAAGTGACAATCTTGAGGGATCATGGTGGGGGATGGCAGATCAAACTGGAGTGCTTCCATGTCCTCCATAGCAGCACTGATTTTGCAGATGTCTTGGAGCAAGCACCACTTGCCAGTTTGTTTTTTAACTAGAAACACAGGCAAAATCCAGGGACTATATGCCCCTTCTGAAGTTGTCCTTGGACAAGGCCAGTGAGTGCACACAATTTAGGTAGTGAGAGGGGCCATTGTCACACTCAGAGAGGTGTTTCAGTTTTCCAGGTTAATTTTAGGGTGTCAGGTGCCACAGTGGCCCCTATTAAAAATCAGACTGAATTTTGAGACCCCACTGAGAAAGTACATCTCGTCCCTATAATACCATGGGCACAGGCAGAACAAACGGCTTTACAGAGGCTATATGACCTTCAGGTCCTGTCACCTGAATTAGATGGTGACTTTGGTAACTGCGACTGTTCCCCCAAATCCCAGTGAGGGTTTGGAGTACCTCTGTGAGGGACCAAGTGGGTGCTATCTTTTTTGGTTGATAGGACAAGAAGACCCATTCCAAAATGTGCAAAGGATCAAACCATTTTTCACTCCATTGGCCAATGATACCTGTAGGATGAAAATCTGGATCAGTAATGAAAACAGTGATATCAATGGAGGGATCTACTCAATAAACTTGACAAGCAGAAATAACTTGTTGAACTTCCTCCAGTGCTCGTCGTGCCTCAGGAGTCCATTTCTGAGGTGAATTCAGATCAGGGTCCCCCATTAAAATGTTGAACAGCGGGAACAATTGTGGCATGGTTAGCCCCAAATAAGGATGTAACCAACTGATGGCACCCAGCAATTTCTGGGCATCATTCAGAGTCTTAATAGAATCTGTGAATTGCTCCTCTTAATGTTAAATGGGGAGGGGGGAGGTGGTTCTCCTTTTTCAGAGGCAATCCCATGTTATCTGCTGCAGCCTTCCCAGTCATCTGCCTCCAGTTGTCCTCAAAATCTCTAAATTGCACAGATTGGAACATCACTTGACCCAGATGTTTAATATCCAATGGAGCAAGCAGGTCAGTGTTTAAAACCCTGATAGCTTGCATAACTTCTGAAGAACCAAGTCCATGCATTCTTATATGAAAGCAGTTGGTTCTTCAGATTACAATCAACAAAACTTACCCATTTCTATCATGTCATTGATACTGGGTTTCACAGTATGAGAAAACAAAAAAATAATGTCTGATGTTTCTTAGGGAAATAAAATAACTGATCACTGTTTTAAAGTCTGAATAGTTGAATCTCAGGAGAAACTTCATTAGCTGGAAATGTTGATCTTCAACATCAGTGAATGTCCTTCTTGGTCCTGGAACAGGTAATAGCTGAAGAATGTTAGTAGGGACATTATACCATGATGATGACATAAGGCTTTTGTTGGCAAATTACTTCTATACAGTTCCAGACACAACTGTGTCTTGGTTATGTTCATGAAGAAATATCAGAGCAAAATGATGCATATAATGAAAAATAAATTGATAGTAATTAGGAGTTAATCAGATAATATACATAATCAATAACACATATGAAATTAGATAATGATCAAGTATTAAAACACTGAACTGTCATCTCAGAGTCTGCAACAGCTGATAAACCTCAAATCAGTAGAGAATTGGAAAATCATGTCTGGACAATGGCTTTCCAAGCTCACTTTAAAAGTAGGTTCAGCTGTCATATATATAAAGGGTCAAATTGCCAAACAAAAGTGACTTGAATAATTTTTGTAGAAGCTTGGCTAAAGCCCAAACTCTAATTGGTGGATGTCACTCAACACATTTTTAAAACAAGGCTCTTAAGAATAGCAGTTATGAGTAAAAACCTTAGGGTTAAAAATGAATCAAACCATCTAATAATTGAATCCCTACAAAGTTTCCTTTAGGATAGAGATTCTTTGAACACAGCAAACTGCTGGAATACTTCTGTAATAATAACTGAGAATTTGAACAATACATGTTTAAAATAAAAACAGAATGATTTTGCTGAAGAAATTACAAAGAGAGTGTGGTAGAGCAGTTGCAATTTTTTGTGATGTAGATTTGGGCATAGGTAAAAGCCTAAGTTTCAATTAGCTGCCAATAATCTTGGATATATAAATTTCTAATCATTATAGTAAAAGCCAATAGCATTACAACTGTGTTGTGGTGCACACAAACAGCTTTGAACTCCTCCAGTGAAAACTGCAAAGATCAACTTTTTTTTTTTTTTTTTTTTTTTTAATTCCTGCCAATCGATGGGTCTCCGGCCACCATGGAGCAATTAGAGCCACCCTGGGAAGGTGGGGAGAGAGTGGAGGGCAGAGCCACCCACAGGAAAGGGGGCACAGAGTGGGGAGCTGAGCCGCTTGCAGGGAAGGGGGGAGGACACTGGGGCGGGGGGGGAGGGGGCTGCCTGGCCGCAGGAAAACCAACTGCACGCTGGGGGGAGGGATCAAACTTGCTCCAGGGTGTCAGGGGAGCAGGGGAGCCCAACCTTCCCTGCACTGCTGCCACTGCTATTACACTTGGTTAGTTTGCGTTCAGTTGCCATCCTCCCAAACATCCATGATGGGAACCTGGCTGCCGGGAGGGAGGGGAAGGAAATGAATCTTTTGTTATACCAAGCGTGTTTTTTCCCTCCTTTTCACAGCATACTGACTTACATATGCACTATAACCTTATTCTCAGTGGGGATTTATGCTGTATTTCTCCCCATTATTTTACCTCCCACAACCAAAGTCCAGACTGCTCTCTGTGGCCGCGCTTTTTCACATGTGCATCCATCCACATGTGTGTCCGGGTTTAGGGCAAATTTGGGAGAGAATCTCAAAAGGGGGCCCCTCCAGAAAGCAAACCCACACGGCCCCTCCTCCCAACTGGTTCAAGAAAGATTCCTCAGAGAGAAGTGGAAAGAACCTATATATTTAACAGGCACAGCATCCCCCAGCACACAAAATGAACAATACCAGATGACACCACTCTTTCACCGCTCTGAAAAAAGATGACAAATTCAGAAAGTCTCTCTTGAGGGTGGTCGCTCTGTTATCAATCCCTCCGGCACTGGGGTAGCTGCTGCAGGCCACAGGGTGCAAACTCTCAGTGTTTCCCAGGTCCCAGTCCGAAGCAGGTCCGAGTAGGTCCAAAAAAAGGAAAGGAGAAACAGTCCAGGAAGAAATTTGGACTGTTTAGCAAAACTAGCTAATGAGCAGAAGCAAGAGCAAGCAGAAGCAAAGCAGAAGCAAAAAGCAAAAGCAAAGAGAAAAGCAAAAGCAAAAAAACAAAAGCAACACAATGTACTGCCCCGTCTCTGTGTCCCGCCAGCCATGGGGGAGCAGCTGATAAGAAACTAAAACAAAACTTTCATGCTTCAGAGCCAGTCTTGAAGGCACAGAACAGAATATCCAGCAAAAACAGAACACATGAATGGGGATACAAGCATCATGACATCACCCTAGGACATTCTACCCCTTATCCCCATATCATCAACATACTACCACACATCATGCATTTATTCATATAAAACTTCCATCTGTTGCCCCAAAAATTACAAGCAATAACCATCATGCCCTCATCACATCCCCACACTGGACCACTGAATCCAGGCCCCATACTACAGAGATGCAGGATTCCCCCCTTTCACGTTACTCACTCAAATCTCCATCTTCCACTTGCTCAGACCTTCGACACTTACACATTTCCTTCCAGCTCATGTCTGTATGGTTTAATGTACAGACAATGGCAGTAACATCCAATGAACAGTGATATTTGCATATCATTCTCACCCCACAATCAGATCTCCCTGAGGTACATATCGTGTTGTTCCATCTCTTTGCATTATCCACCATGTGCAACCTGGTGCCTGAGCAAAGACAACCCCACAAATGGGTTTGTCTGTACTTGAGGCAGAATCGATCCACATGGTCTTCCCTAACAAACTTCTGACATGTACCACTGGGACTTTATCTCCATCTATTATATTCAGGGACTCAGACTGGGCAGGACCTGCGCAGTTGGTGAAACCTTGAATGTAGTTAACCAGGTGGCCTTTGCTAAATGCTGCTCCCAATTTTTGAAAGATCCCCCACCCAAAGCTTTCAACTGGGTTTTTACTAGTCCATTGTACCTCTCTACTTTCCCTGCGGCTGGTGCATGGTAGGGGATATAGTACACCCACTCAATGCCATGTTCCCTAGCCCAGGTGTTGATAAGGCTGTTCTTGAAATTAGTCTCATTGTCTGACTCAATCCTCTCAGGGGTACCATGCCCCCACAGAACTTGCTTTTCAAGGCCCAGGATTGTGTTACAGGCAGTAGCATGAGACACAGGGTAGGTTTCCAACCATCCCGTGGTGGCTTCTACCCTGGTCAGCACGTAGCGCTTGCCCTGGCGTGTCTGGGGCAGTGTAATATAGTCACTCTGCCAGGCCTCCCCATACTTGTACTTGGACCACCGCCCACCGTACCACAGGGGCTTCACTTGCTTGGCCTGCTTGATGGCAGCACACGTCTCACAGTCATGGATAACCTGAGAAATACTGTCCATGGTTAGATCGGCCCCTCGGCCTCGTGCCCACTTATAGGTGGCATCCCTGCCCTGGTGGCCTGAGGCATCATGGGCCCATCGAGCTAGGAATAACTCTCCCTTATGTTCCCAATCTAGGTCTATTTTGGACACCTCTATCTTTGCAGCCTGGTCTACCTGCTCATTGTTTTGGTGTTCCTCATTAGCTCTACTCTTGGGGACATGGGCATCTACATGGCAGACCTTCACAGGCAGTTTCCCTACCCTGGTAGCAATGTCTTTCCACTCATCAGCAGCCCAAATTGGTTTCCCTCTACCTTGCCAGTTAGCCTCTTTCCACCTCTCCAGCCATCCCCACAGAGCATTGACTACCATCCATGAATCAGTGTAGAGGTAGTGCTTTGGCCACTTCTCTCTGCAATGTCCAGGGCCAGTTGAACGGCTTTGAGTTCCACAGGTAGACTTGATCCACCTTCTCCTTCAGTGGCCTCTGCGACCTGGCGTGTGGGGCTCCATACGGCTGCTTTCCATTTCCGGTTCATCCCTATGATGCGACAGGAACCATCGGTGAAAAGAGCGTAGTGTGTTTTCGCTGGTGACAGTTGGTTATATGGAGGAGCCTCTTCAGTCCATGTCACTGGTTCTTGTTCTTCATCTGTGACACCAAAGATCTCACCTTCGGGCCAATTTGTAATGACCTCCAAAATCCCAGGGTGATTCAGTTTACCTATACGGGCGCGCTGAGTGATTAGAGCAATCCACTTGCTCCATGTAGCACTGGTGGCATGGTGAGTGGAAGGAACCTTGCCTTTGAACATCCACCCCAGCACCAGTAGTCAGGGCACCAGGAGGAGTTGTGCTTCTGTACCAATCACCTCTGAGGCGGCTTGGACTCCTTCATAGGCAGCTAAGATTTCTTTCTCTGTTGGAGTGTAGTTGGCTTCAGAGCCTCTGTAGCTTCAACTCCAAAATCCCAGTGGTTGACCCCGAGTCTCCCCAGGCACCTTCTACCCAAGGCTCCAGGACAAGCCATTGTTCCGGGCTGCAGAGTAGAGCATGTTTTTCACCTCTGGTACTGTCCTGACTGGGCCAAGAGCCACCACATGAGTGATCTCCTGCTTAATCTGGGCAAAAGCTTGTTGCTTCTCAGGGCCCCAGAGGAAACTGTTCTTCTTGCGGGTGACCAGGAAAAGAGGGCTCACGATCTGACTGTACTCAGGAATGTGCATTCTCCAAAAGCCTATAGCACCTAGGAAAGCTTGTGTCTCCTTCTTATTGGTGGGTGGAGACATTGCTGTGATCTTGTTGATGACATCTGTAGGAATCTGATGCTGTCCATCTTGCCACTTTACTCCTAGGAACTGAATCTCACGAGCTGGTCCCTTTACTTTGCTCTTTTTAATGGCGAAGCCAGCTTTTAGGAGAATCTGGATGATTTGGATAATTTTCTCTCCTTTCTCAAACACTTCCGCATCTGTGTTCCCCCACACAATGATGTCATCAATATACTGGAGCTCTTCTGGAGCCTCACCCTTTTCTAGTGCAGCCTGGATCAGTTCATGGCTGATGGTAGGACTGTGTTTCCACCCCTGGGGCAGTTGGTTCCAGGTATACTGCACTCCCCTCCATGTGAAGGAAGGCAAACTGAGGCCTGCATTCTGCTGCCAGAGGAATGAAGAAAAATGCATTGGCAATGTCTATAGTGGCGTGCCACTTCGCTGCCTTGGACTCCAGCTCATACTGGAGCTCTAACATGTCTGGCATGGCAGCACTCAGTGGTGGACTCACTTCATTCAGTGCATGGTAGTCCACAGTCAATCTCCATTCTCCTTCAGATTTACGTACAGGCCACATGGGGTTGTTGAAGGGTGAGTGGCCCTTGCTGACCACCCCTTGGTTCTCCAGCTCTCAGATAATTTTATGGATGGGAATCACAGCATCTCAAGTAGTTCTATACTGTCAGCGATGCACCATCAACGTGGCAATTGGTACCTGTTGCTCTTCTCCCTTCAGAAGTCCTACTGTAGATGGATTATTTTACAGTCTAGGCAAAGTGTTCAATTTCTGGACATCCTCTGTCTCTACAACCGCTATCCCAAATGCCCACCTGAGTTTATTTGGGTCTTTGAAATACCCACTTCAGATGTAATGTATGCCCAAAATACATGGGGCCTCTGGGCCAGTCACAATAGGGTGCTTCTTCCACTCATTTCCAGTCAGGCTCACATCAACTTCCACCAACATGAAATCCTGTGATCCTCCTGTCACACCAGCAATAGAAAAAGACTCTGTCCCCACATGTCTCAATGGGATTAATGTGTACTGTGCACCAGTATCGACTAAAGCTTTATATTCTTGTGGTTCCGATGTGCCAGGCCAATGAATCCCCACAGTCCAGAAAACACGATTTTCCCTAGCCTCTACCTGGCTAGAGGCAGGGCCCCTCTAAGCCTGGTTATCCTTCTTTCCTTGGACATAGGTCTTGGAGGTTCCTTCAAGGGGATCGGACATGTCATCATCACCATCATACCTGGCAGTTTGGCTACAGGCAACTGGAGCTGCTTTCCTTTTGGTGGAACTTCCTCTCTGAGCACTGTCTTCCTTCAATTCACGCACCCATTGCTCCAGAGTAGCAGTACGTTTTCTATCCCATCTCCTCATGTTTTCTCCGCAATCACGCAGGAAAAACCACAACTCAGCCCGTGAGGTGTACCTTCTCTCTCCATCTGGGGAATGTCTGCATTGTGTACCAGAACATCTCATCTGTACTGCTGAGATTTGGAGAAGGTCTTCTTTAATCTCCTCTCTGAGCTTCTTGTGATTCTCCTCTATCTTGTCCTCTAAGTACTTCAGACATGTTTCCACCTCTGCAATTCTGGCATGTTTTGGGCCCTGTACAGCATCTGCATATGCTCGGAGCTTCCTTGCCATATCAAGCACAGTCTCATCCCTCTCATCCCTCTTCATTATGGCTAAAGCAGAAGCATATTCGTGTGGCCCAAGTTGTACAAGTTTTCGCCACATCACAGACGTGCATGGTACCAAGTCTGGATTCCTAGTTGTTATGTCATCTGAGAAGATAATCTCTGCCACTGACATTTCTCTCAGGTGTTGGATCCCTTGCTCTGTGGTCTTCCATTGGGTTTGCTGCATATAAAGATCATCTGCACACAGGTATCTTTGTGCAACACTTTCCAAGGCCTGTGCCCAGAGGCTGTGAGGGTTAGCCCCCCTCATCATTCCTTGGTCGATGACAGGATCATGTGACAAGGATCCAAAATGCCTCGCTTCAGTGCCAACCCCAATTGTAGCCTCACCTGCAGCATCCCAGAGATGGACTAACCAACTAATTATAGATTCATCAGATCGCCGAGTGTAATCCCTCCTTAGGCCATGAAGGTCCTTAAGGGAAAAGGACTCAATATTGGCTTCTGATCTTGCATCTGCTGCTTTGACTCCAGATTTTAGGTCAGGAAGCATTGAGGGTCCTTCTCCTGCATCATCATCATCATCGTCATCATCCACTGGTCGATTGGTCTTGTCTATGCACTTTCCACTTCTAGTGCTAGTAGCAGCAGACATTGGTTGAGGCTTATTGTCTGATTTAACTGCTGGCTTAGGCTCACTATCTGGTTTGGCTGCTGGCTTCGAGCCTGGGGTGTTGGCTGTAGCTTGAGTGACTGTGGTAGCTGCTGATTTATCTCCCTACCCCCCTTTCTGTGTCTTCAGCCGTAGAGCATCCAGCAGTGTGCGATAAGCATATACCAGGGCCCAGCTCACTGCAATGATCTTTTTCTCCTTAGGGTCATCATGGTACTTCTCTTTCAGGCATTTCCCCACCTCAGCTGTGTTCTGAATTTGTTCATGTGGAAAGTCTCAGGGTATAGGGTCAGAGAATTCCTTAAGCATTTGGCCCATATCCTCCCATTTCCCACACCACTCAAGATTTTCCATGCCTGGGTCTACTCCTGGGCCAGGGGTCTGATAAGCCTGTCTAGAAATCTCAGCCCTCATTCTAGAGAATCTGCAGACTGTATAGAGGAAGCTTACCAGGTTAAATACCAGAAAGACGGTCTCTTTAACATTCAGGGGAAACTGAACATTCTCCAATAGTGATGTAACAGATTCAGAGGAGAAGAAGGAAAGCAAAGGCTGAAAAACCTCATCCCCTGCTCCTCCTCTAACAAGCTGTGTGCATAACCATAGCCATGAACCATTCATACCTGGAGCAGACCCTAGCATGTTTATAAACTTCTTATAAATCATTGCCACCAAGCCCAGCAGGATAGCTATTCTGGCCACTGCCCCTCTGCTGTAAAAACTACGTATTTGGGAAAATAGTAGAGCTATTTCTGGATAAGAAAATAAACCTAGGGACCATATGGGTGTTAATATATTTTTAAGATTTCAAAAACACCTAGAGATCAGAAATGCATGCAAGCCTTCACGCCAAGAGACATTATGAATTAAAAAAACATGGCTATTAACTGCTTTATACCAACACAGAGTAATGGCAACCAAAATGCACTCAAACCAGGATTTTTTTCAACTCTCTCTCAAGCCCCATGCATTGGGCACCAAATTTTGTCCTGGTTTAAGGCAAATTTGGGAGAAAACTTTCAAAAGGGGACCCCTCCAGAAAGCAAACCCACACGGCCCCTCCTCCCAACTGGTTCAAGAAAGATTCCTCAGAGAGAAGTGGAAAGAACCTGTTTTTTTACCAGGCACAGCACCCTCCAGCACACAAAATGAACAATACCGGATGACACCACTCTTTCACCACTCTGAATTGATGACAAATTCAGAAAGTCTCTCTTGGGGGTGATTGCTTTTTTATCAATCCCTCCAGCGCTGGGGGTAGCTGCTGCAGGCCACAAGGTGCAAACTCTTGGAGTTTCCCATGTCCCAGTTGGGAGCAGGTTTGAGTAGTTCCAAAAAAGGGAAAGGAAAAACAGTCCAGGGAAAAATTCGGACTGCTTAGCTGAACTAACCAATGAGCAGAAACCAAAAGGAAGAGCAAAGTAGGAGTAAAGCAGAAGCAAGAGCAAAGCGAAAAGCAAAGCAAAAAGCAAAAGCCGCACTATGTACTGCCCTGTCTCTCTGTCCCGCCAGCCGTGGGGGAGCAGCTGATAAGAAACCAAAACAAAACTTTCATGCTTCAGAGCCAGTCTTGAAGGCACAGAACAGAATATCCAGCATAAACAGAACACATGAATGGGGATACTAGCATCATAATGTCACCCTCGGACACTGGGTGAGTGCTGGATTGGTAGGTTGAATATTTGTGTTGGGTATTTCCCCTCTGGTAATTGCCAGATTTGCATTGGAAGACCTTCAGAGTGGACACACCTGACAAGGAAATACATCTGAAATCTCCTAACAGCACTTTACAGTTCTTACAGATAAATAAATGAGGACTTTTCTTCCCTAGATCCTGTTGAGGTAGTCAGCAGCTTGAAGCAGGTAGATTTCTACCTATGCATAAATGACAAGTATTCCCGAGGCCCAAGAGAGGGAGACCATTTGCTACAAGACCATTGAGACTTATGAGCAAAAAAGGAATAAATATTCAACGCAGAGTTTTCCCAGGTGCTACTGACATGATGGTCTTTTTCATCAATTTAAAATTAGAGAAAAAATCAGATTGCTGATTATTATGTTTTGCTTTAATCTTATGAAGGTTTATATATGATTGAATGGTCCAGCCCAGAGGGTGGTGGTAAATGCTGTTAAATCCAGTTGGTGGCCAGTCACAAGTGGTGATCACCAGGGTTCAGTTTTGGGGCAAGTCCTGTTTAATATCTTCAACAATCATCTGAGTGAGGGGATCAAGTGCACCCTCAGTAAATTTGTAGACAACACCAAGTTGGGTGTGAGTGTTGATCTGCTGGAGGGTAGGAAACTCTGGAGGAGGATCTGGACAGACTAGATCTATGGGCTTAGGCCAATTGCATGAGGTTCAACAAGGCCAAGTGCCAAGTTATGCACTTGGGTCACAACAACCCCCTGTAGTGCTTCAGGCCTGGGAAAGAGTGGCTGGAAAGCTGCCCAGAGGAAAAGGAACTGGGAGTGCTGGTTGACAGCAGCTGAACATGAACCAGCAGTGTGTCCAGGTAGCCAAGAAGGCCAATGGCATCCTGGCTTGTATTAGTAATAGTGTGGCCAGCAGGACCAGGGGAGTGATTGTCCTGCTATACTTGGCAGTGGTGTGGCCACACCTTGAATACTGTGTTCGATTCTGGGCCACACTATTGCTAGTACAAGCCACTCACTCCAGGAAAGACATTGAGGTGTTGGAGTGTATCCAGAGAAGGGCAACAGAGCTGGTGAAGGGTCTAGAGAGTAAGTTCTATGAGAAGTGGATGAGGGTACTAGGGTTGTCCAGTCTGGAGCAAAGGAGGCTTGAGGTGACCTTATTTCCATCTACAACTACCTGAAGGAGGTTGTAGTGAGGTGTAGGTTGACCTCTTCCCCCAGGTAACCAGAGATAAGACAAGGAGGAAATGGCCTCAAGTTGCATCAGGGAAGGTTCAGGTTGGATATTAGGAAAAATTCATTCACTCAAAGAGTGGTTAAGCATTGGAACAGGCTGCCCAGGGAGATGGTAGAATCGCCATCCCTGGAGGTATTAAAAAAACAAGTGGACATGATGTTCGTGGTATGATTTAGTGGGCATAATGGTATTAGGTCAAAGCTTTGAGTTGATTATCTTGCAGGTTTTTTCCAACCTTAATGATTCTATGATTCTTTTAAACACCAGTGACTTGTTTATTTTACTTTGAATTATCATGTAAGGGAAACCTACTTTTCATTTCCAGGGCAAGCCTTAAAACTCAGTATGTTGTTTAATAAAATATCTTTCTGTTACTGAGAAGATAGCATTGCTAAGAAAAATCGATATTTTTGTTTCTCTCTCTTTGATAAAGCAGTGGACTAGGGAATGAGATACACGAACAGAAGTCTCAGCTCTGCCAGAGAGTTTATGGGTGGTATTGGTTGGATTTAAAAGGACATAACTTTGCATATCCTAAAGTCATGTCATATCTGAGACAGTGACTCGGGGTCCTTCTTAGAGAACTCTCTTGAAATGCGGTTCTATTAGCTATAGATGGAGTCTGGAATCAGTAGACACTTGCATGTCTAAGCTAAATAAAATAAATCCTTCTCTTTATAGTTTGGTCCTTCTCTAGATTGTCTGTGTTAAATGGGTGTAAAAATCTTTCCTTTTTACTCATCTTTCTGGAACCCCCTCAGGGCTTCTCTTGTTCTGCATGTGCTGCCTAGTGCAATAATGCCCTGATACAGTTACAGACCATGAGGTCTCACTTGCATTTTAGGTCATCATCATCAAGTTTTAAGTTACTACTTTACTGGGAGTTTGTTACATGTCGTAAATGTATATTGTACATGTATACTATACATGTACTATATGCAGTGCTGAAAGAACAAAGCCTGAACATCAGTTTCATTGAGGATCATGCCTGAAATGTAAATTTTCAAGTGAATGTGAACATCTAATAAGAATCTAGACATTAACATGTGTCCTGGTTCTGACCAGGATGGGATTAATTTTTGCAGTAGCCAGGAGGGGATATGGCTAGGACTTGGACGTTATTCTATACCATCTCATGTCATTGCCAGGGGCTACCTCTGGGACTCTATTAATGATTGCACCCAGCCTCTGAGAAGAATAGGGGAGGATGATTTTCCCCAGCTTTTGATGCCCTTTTCCTCCTTCAGGCCTGGTACAACAGCTTTTAAGAATTTTGAATTTTCTTTGAATGTTAAGGAAAGCATGTTCTTGTTGCTAAATCTGCCAGGTCTCCTCAGTGAGATCCACACCATGTTATAGTGTCAGAACAGAGATTTCTAGGAAGGTCAGTCAGAGATCTGCCCTAAAGGTAGATAGCCATGAGTGGCATGAAATATGTGAGGACATGTGGGAACTCAGCACAACATTCCTGATGTGCAGAGTCACCGAGACCACCCTTGGGGGGCTCGGAGGTCCTGGAACATTGCCAGAAGTGTTTGGTGGTTGGACTTTGATCCTGCACGGGAGACGACACCTGTATGAGGATGGGAGGATCACACGGGGATAAATGGTGAAGAGATAGATTAATTATAGTGTGAAACACAGGTTTTAGAATCTCGGTACAGGGGAGTTCTAGGGACAAGATGGAGGAATTAGGGCGTGTCCTGTCCTTCTTCTTCTTGTTCATCCATCTTCAGTGGTGGTGGTGGTGGCACTTTGAGATTGGTTCTTACTGAATGTGCACCTGTCAATAAGGGTGAAAGGTATTGGGGAGAAAAGGTAAATATCTTATACGTAGTTTTGGATATAAAGATAAGTGACCGCCCCGAGGGCAGTCAGTGTGCTCATGGCTGACATGCTGTGCGGACCTCTGTCGGGCCGGGAGAAAATATTGTAGATAAGAATTAATAAACAACACTGAAGACTGAAAAACCTGAAGACTCCTTTCGTCCTTTGGAGCGCGGCCTGCCCCAAGGCCACTCTGAGCCTTTCCAGGCCATTAAAAACAGCCGAGAACGGGACAAGGACATGGGCTAGTATTTGGAGGACTTCTTTCCTCCAATGATTTGGAATTTGACTCCTGAACAACGACAGGACACTGTTAAAGTGATAAAATATGTGAAAGAAAATTGCTGTGGCAACTCCAGAGAGGCACAAAATTATGCAACATACTGGGACCTGGCTACTAGTTCTCACACACTGCTTGTTATTAGACAGCATCCTCAGGGGGAGAAGGAGGGAGTGCAGACCAACAGGCACCATGTCCACTCAAACTGCAGCTGAACCAGAGGAACAACCTGTGCCAATAGCAGTCACCCCTACACAGAACAAGAAATCCAAATCCAAGACCAAATCAGTTCACTTAGTGAGAGATGAAGAGGAAGCAGGGCCCTCAGAAGAGAAGGAAGAGGCAGGGACAGATAATCACCCAATCCCTATCCCCAGGTGAGCGGCAAGATATGCAAAAAGATTTCAACTGCCAGTTGAATGAGCCCCTGGTGACCTGGCTGCTCCAATTCTGGGATATCAAAGCCAAAAATATGAACCTAGATGGTGGTAAAGCCTAGCAACTGGGATCTCTGTTCTGGAATGTAGGCACTGACAAAGGGATTGGGAAGAGGACAAAAACTCTCAGCCTTTGGATGTGATTCCTTGTCTTAGTTTGAAAGACAGGTGTCTACTAAGGAAGGCGGGAGCCTCCTTAGGAATGGAAAATGTAATCATCTTCCCCCCCAAATTATTATAATTTTGAAATTGAGGGCCTCTCAGGCAAAGATATGAGGATAGGAATAACAGTTCTTTACTAGTATGTATAATAAGGAGTCCTGGTTTGAGAGGAAGTGAGTTTTTTTGGGATGCTGTGGTCAAACCAATAGGTGCTCAGATTTGAATATTGGCACCTGGTGTGGCCACTGAGGACATAGATACGCCTCTGGGAACACAGGGAGTTAAAAGCAGAGAACTCCCAGGGGGAAACTCTCATGGGTTCCGTCAGTGAAAGAGGTCAGACCTCCCCTGCCTGGCTGCAGGCCGGGCGGGGGAGGGGAAGCCATGCAACCGGGTGAGGTAGGCCAGGCCTTGGACAGAGAGGGGAGGTGAAGGCCCTTGCAGGATGGAAGGGTGGAGGAACATTGGAGAGTCATCGGGCAGCCCCCCCCCCCAGAGAGAGAGGGAGAGCCAGCCTGTGCCTGTGTTTGTGCCACCTTGAAATGCGATATCATGTGCGGGCAGCACAGCCGGCCAGGAAAGAGAAGGGAGGGGCGGCGAGAAGGTGCCTGGCAGGGCAGCATGGAAGTTCTGGACAGGCAGAGCCTGCTATTTTAACCCTTTTCTTGGATGATGGAAACCTTACAAATGCTGATCCTCCTGGAGCTGAATGAGAAGAGAGGTAGGAATGAATAGCAGGAAATGGGAAATGGGCCAGTGTGATGCAAGTTTGTGCAAGTGAAAGATGTCCGAGAGAAGTTGAGAAGAATTCCAGGTGACAGGAGATGATGGAGTGGCCTTTGGCTGGACTTTTCTTGCATAGCCATGGACAGAACCATTTTTCCTGTGACACAGAGACTGCATTTAGGAGGAGGCAATGGCTCGGAGGCAAGAGAGTTCAGTGTTGTTATGTGAAGGAGTGTGGGAACAGAGACGACAGGTGAGGAGGGTGGTGGTGCCCTCGATCTTCAGTGAAGAAGAAGATCTCTGTTCTTGAGACCTCTGGGCCCCGGGGGGGTGAAATTTGGAGGGGAACAGGTGTCCTGAAAGTGAGAGACTGTGCTCTCTTTGGAACTGGACAAAGCACCCTTAAAAGGGAAACCCTAGAAGCAGCTCTGGTCCATGTGCAGTGGTGAGAGCACTGGACATGGAAGGAAGACATCACAATGGCAAATGTTCTCTGGGTGGTGCCACGTATGACATGGAAACACACGAAGTTTCAACTGTGTTTCCAGGGGAAGCCTATGGCACAAGAGAGACTCTTCTTGATGAACTGAGAATTGATTATCTAAAGGGTGATGATGGACTGAGAGTTGGTGATCTGAGGGATGGTAACTGAATTGAGAATCCAAGGTTTTGTCTTACTGTGATGTATAGGGAATTTGGTGGGCGGAGGAGGAATGTTTGGAAGGTTTTCATCCTGAGTTCTGTGTGTTTCTTTTATATATTGTAAGTTAATAAAGTTTTTTTCCTTCTATTCCTAAGTTGGAGCCTGCTTTGCTCTATTCCTGGTCACATCTCACAGTAGACACCAGGGAGAATGTATTTTCATGGGGCCACTGGCATTGCGCCAGCGTCAAACCATGACAAACAAACAAGAACAACTACAGCATTAAGAACAAAAAGAACCACAAACCCAATAACAGCTTTCTTGGCTGCAGGCACTTCACCCTTTGGTGTAGTGATGGTCAGAGCCAGCAAGGGCGCTGGTGGCTCCCGGTGGGCAGGACAGCTGCAAGGGAGTGCTGTGGCATGAGCTCTGGGAGCATGTGGCAATGGCGGCTTGACCAAGATGGGAAGGGCTGGAAGATAGACTTTCTTCACAAACCCCCTGGGGTAGCTGATCCCAGTGCCCCAGCAGGACTCTCAGAAGCAGCAAGCTAGAACAGCAGGACATCTTGGTGGGCAGGAGATGCGGGGCTACAGTACAGCAAAAACTCAGAACAGTCCCGAAGAAACGGCGGGGGTGGGGCAGCAGCGGCCCAGCTCCCAGCAGGGCAGGGAGACGTGAGCTCAGGATCCCAGGCACCCAAGCAGGGTCCCTTTCTTTTTGTGGGGTAGGTGTTAATAAGGTCCCAGTTCAGTGGCTGCTCTCATGAGCAAAGGCTCACCCCATGGCAGAAAAAGCAGCTCTGGGCTGGGGTGCGGTGGCAGCAGCAAATTCCCTTCCCCAAGCAGCAGCTCTGACTTTTCTCTTCTGAAGCCAAGAGAGAAAGAGAGCCAACAGCTGCCCCAGCCCCACCTTTTATCAGCCCAATTCTCTCAGCAGCTCTAATCCCTAGGAGAGAAACTCCCAGATAAGAGAAGTGCAACCAGATGCCCTCCTCCCCTGAGCTTGGCCACTTCTTTTGTTTTTCTTAAGTGCCCAGTCGTTAGTGTTTCCTAGCAACTTATGGGAAAAAATTCTATAAGTAAAAAGGAACAAAAGGAAAGAAACCTAACCCCCAACACTCCTGTCAAGTGTGAGGGTGTCCAGGTTCAGAGCAACTTTGGGGAAGAATCCCCCAAAGGAGCTCCGGTAGGAAAAGCAGATCCAATCGGCCCCTCCCCCCAACTGGTCCGGGAGGAAAAAAATACCTCCTTGGAGAAAGGTGGAAAAAAACTGTTTATTGAACAATAAAACCGAAACAATATCAAAACAATGAGACCCCTTGCCACTCTAAAAGAGATGACAAACTGATAAAACCCTGGGTTCAAGCAGCAGCTCACTCAGTCTCTGATCAGTCCCTCAGGTGCTGGAATTGTCGCAGGCCACGCCTGGCCCGGTGGGCCACAGCTGCAGCTGCCGGTGATCTCCTGGGTGTTCAGTCCAGAGCAGTTTCAAGAGGTCCAAAGAAAAAGGAAAAAAACAGTCCAGGGAACTTCTTTGCCTCAGCTAGCTAAAAACTAACTAAAAAGCAAAAGAAGAGCTCTCTGCCCCGCTGTGTGTCCGCAGACAACACAGTCAGGAGCAGGAATGTGGAGGAGTGAGTGCAGTGTCTGAAAACAAACTGCGCGCTTCTTCTCTCCCCCCCTTCACTCTCTGGAACACTCTTAAAGGTACAAAACTTATTATTATTCAACATAAACAGAATGAGACGATTGGGGATAAAAGCATCATATAGTCAACCCAGGACAGAGGGAAAGGTATTATCTCAAGGATGATCTAGTAGTGCACCCAAGCAGGTGGAATGCCATGGAGAAAGGTATCCAGTACCTGAGAAAATTAGGTATGCTGGAGGTAATCTATAGGGATTCAAATATCGAGCAGTCCCCTGTAGATCCAGATGAGGTCCAGTGTACACAATCCTATTACAGCGACCTGATGAGGTCTCCAGGGTGAGAGAAGGATGAGAATCTTGTTTCATGATCAGAAGGCCGGATTTATTGATATATGATATATAATACATTATAACTATACTAAAAAGAATAAGGAGAGAAGTTGCAGAGGCTGCTAACCTAAGAATAGAATAGAATAAGAATCTAAAAACAAGAGAGTTCTCTGTCACTGTGTTCCAGAGAGCTTGCCCTGTGATTGGCCCTTAATTGTACACATGGAACATGAACCAATCACAGGTGCATCCTATTGCATTCCACAGCAGCTGATAATCATTGTTTACATTCTCTTTCTGGGGCCTCAGCTTCCCAGAAGATGAACAAGTCCCAAAGAAAGGATTTCTATGAAAAAATGTCTGCGACACAATCCATGTGACAAAAGTTTGTACGGAGCGTGTCATCATTGTTCGCCAGCTCATTAGCATTAATGTCAATGAAAGGAGAACAAGCAGTGCGTCAGCCATCAGTATGATGAGCATCCTTTTTCTTCCCTACCAACCTGCACCTCAGCTGTGGAAAGACGGTCCAAGACTGCAGACAGACTCAAAAGACTTGATCAAACTAGAGACGAAATGTCCCATGCCCTGCCAGTACAGATCTGTCGGACTGAGAGCCTTGTGGGGTCCGTTTGGCTAGCTCTGGACCCTGGCTCCACTGACAAGGACAAAAGCTAAAGACGAGAAGCTCTCTTTCTCCTCAGGATGAACGTCCCACAACTTTTTTTGTGGAACACCTCCAGGGGAGAGTCCGGAAGGGAGGTAATGGCATCCAGGAAAAAAAAAAAAAAGACACTGTCTGATGGGAGGAGATTTTAAACCTGGGGAAAGGGAGGTGGAGGAGAGGGGCCACAGCCAATGGGATACAACTGATGGGAGGGGCAATGAGAGGAAGTAACCCAGGGCAAGACCACCACCACAGGGCTTTGGGGAAGAGGGGAGAACAGAACAAACCATGTGATACAAACAAACCATCTAGTGTGTGAAAAACGCCAATCACTTGTTTTAAATTTTTAAAAGTTTAATAGTAATGAAATGCTTTTTAAAATAGTACTAAAGATTAAAGCAATAAGAATTTGGACAATCAGAGTTAAGACAATAAAGGACAATAAAAAGCAAAGAAATACAGAAGTCCAGATGCTTCCTACGGCAATTAAGCCCTGAAAGCACACCCGCTAATAAAGGAACAACCCTTAAAAGCAATAGCCTGTTGCATATTCATATATCTCATACATGATGCATAAATTCTTTTCAAACAAAGGGTGTTCTCTGGTTATTGTCAACTTCTCCCCCTTAATCCTGTTGGGTCCTCAAAGGCAGGAAGGAGATAGGAAAAGTTGGTCTCTTCTGATAAGGAGGCAATATTTCTTCTCTTGGGGATTTTGGTGTCTTTTTAAAAAGTATCTTACATTGTGTAGTTTCTATTTTAACGTTATGTTATAACCTTAAACTACATTTACCACACTACTTAAAAAATACAGTACTACTAATTAATACAACATAACACATATAGTATCTGCAAAGAGCAAATCATGTAATATGTACTTGTCACAATTCTCCCTCTTCCTTTTTATAAATCATTTGGCTTGAGCAATGTTCATTGTTTTCTAGCCTTCATTATTCTCTCATTTTTTTCAATCTCACTTCTTTTAAGGGGTCTTCTATATTATTTTGTTTCTTTAACACCATAATCCTTTGTGCCATTTTTGTTGTAGCCAACTTTTGGTCCATGATCACTAATTGCATGCCTTGGACTACACTGGTGATGAGACGAATGAAACAGGGGATTAAACAAGGAAGAAATATCAGACCATCTGAAGTGCATAAAAGGAAGAAGCCTAACTTTTTCCACCATCCTATTCCCAATACATTATCCCACCAGCTAGTATTTAGCACTGATTCCCACTTTTGAACCAGCACATGGGTGATTTTTCTTATATCATTGACTATATCTAGGACAGCATCCCCATGGTAATCTATTTTTAAACAACGGCCTGATGTATTAAATTTTCCACAAACACCCCCTTCTTTAGCTAATAGATAGTCCAAAGCCAACCTATTTTGATACACGACTGCTCTTCTTTGAGTTTGTTGCCTTGATATTTATTCCATTGCCCGACCAGTTTTGTTCGCTATTATCTCTACAGCAGCTTGGAGTCTTATAATACAATTTAGCATTTAAATTGGGGTCCGATATCCCCAACTCCCATCTTGTGCCCAAGTGTCTGGCCCATATGTTTCCAATATGCATTCAGGGGGCCATTCCTCATCTCCTCATTTTTGGAATCCTCCAATCAAATCTCTTTTGTTTCTCTTTAGGTCCTCATAAACTGGTATCCCTAATTGATCCCCCATCAGGTCCTGGTAAAAGAAAAAATCCTGGCTGTATGATTCCCAGAGTACAGCTCCCTTTCCACTGAGAGGGGAGTTTTGTGTATGCTCTTTTTCCACATATCCAAAATAAGCCATCTGGAGCTTTCCAATAGTCAAATTTTTGTTGATCTATATTCTCCCAAAATTTGGAAAGTTCTGGGATGCCAGAGTAGGGATTCTTGCCTGTATCATTACATTGAAAAAGTCTGGTTTTATTATCATACTTACGATTTCCTTTTTTTTGTTTTTCCCTGGGTCCAGTTCATGGTTGGTTCTTCTGGGATCCAACATACAGAAGTTCCATTACTAACCTTATATCTTTTACAGGGAGTTTTTCCTACTTCATGAAGGAACTTTTTCCCAGTGCACCAAAGACATTTTTTCCCCTATCACTATTGAACTTAAAATCCACCCTTCTGTTTGGTTTTCTCCACTTATACATGTTTGGTTCCACTTAAGGATCTCAATTGGGCCAAAGCTGCTGCCTTTCCATGGCCATTCTTCTGACATCAAAGCCCCTCCACAGACCCAACAATTGGTTAAGTTCCCTACTTATTCTTTCCCCCCATTCCACAAACCGGTTTTTACCCATCCTTGAGATATCTATTTCTTTTTCTAATTGCTGTTCAAGTTTTGCATACAAATTGTCAAGTGAGATTGGCAAAGGTTTAGGTGGTTGTGCTGGCTTAGCCTTTTTGTTTATCAATTTATCTTTTACCAAATCTTGTGCTTGTTCCCAACAGCGTATGTGAAATAAATCCATCTCTCCCCTTTTGGGCATTGACTTCCCATTCTGTTGCCATTTGTTCCTAAGTTCTCTGCAGTCCAGTACTTTTTCCCATTGTGCATGCAATTGCCTTATTTGGATGGGTTATAACAGTGACTGTTGACATGAGTGTGAGAAATAAAAAAGGAACCTCGGTGTCTTTCCATATACAGCTTTTGGTAACACCTGTGGCATGGCTTTGTCGATATCCCAAAAGGGAAAAGACAAAATATGAGTGACAGAAGGAGGAATAACAGAGGTCCAGTATGGCTTATACTCCCACCTCCCATGCCTATGGGGTTGCAACTCACAGCAGGTGCATATGATCTTCTTGGTGGCGAATAGAGAGGCCAATCCAGTCTTGCCCTCTTTTCCCCTGTCACTACCTTTTTACTAATTTCTAGGCCAATCATTTTTTCGACACTCCTTAACTGTGGTTTCCCACCATTCCTCAGGTATCTCCCATTCAACAGGCACTAATAATTCCCATCCACAAAACAAAGTCATTATTTCAGTTGCTTTGAGTTCTACCTGGATGGAGGATAGATTTGGCACTCGACACTTCCTCCAACAAGGATGTTGATTGTGTGAACTACAATGCCAATTTTCCCCACAATTTAAACATTTATATTTAACCCAGCTAGCATGCCCGGTATTTGGGTGAATCAAACAGGGTATTTGATATGGCACTGATGGAAGTTGTAACTCCTCCTCCTCTTTGTATAAATCACAGGCTAAGGCCAGAATACAAGAGTTCTCTGTCCGAAACAGTCCTGAGCCTCCTGTTTGGAGTGGAAGCATTCTTCCCCAAGGAGGGTGTCGGAGGCTTCTCAGAGCTTTTCCAGGCAGTACTTTAAACCACTGATATAAGCTCAGTCTTATTTCCCAATTAGGCGTTATCTTGTGTATGTTTCCTAGATCATTTGGGTCTTCCCAGTTCATTACCACCCATTCCCTGTTTAAGAGTCAATTTGGTATCACCTGGCATTGATGTTATCGTCCACTCCTTAGGTTCTTCTACAGGTCCTTTGATTCTGCTGGTGTGGATCCACCCTCATTCCCTGGTCCGGATTGCAGCCTCGGTCCACAGCAATACCTGAAAAGGATCTTCCCATTATTGAGTTAAAGATTGTTCTTTCCAAGTTTTTACTAGTACCCACTCCCTTGGATGAATATTATGGATTTTAAAGTCTAAAGGTGTGGTTTGAGGGATTATCCCTTTTAACTGCAAGTTTTCAAGGGTTTTTGCAATGGTGTTGACATATCCCTTAACACTCATTTCTCCTACTTCCTAGGAAGCATTTTCATGTTGGATGGTTAGAAAAGGTAACCCAAACCTCATTTTATAAAGTGACACTCCCAGGTCTGACCTGGGTTGGGTTTGGATTCTCAGTAAGGCTAAAGGTAGGCATTGTACCTATGACATTAGGGTTTCAACTATTAATTTAATCAAAGTTCTCTTTAAAGTCTGGTTCATCCTCTCTACCTGGCCCGAACTCTGGATGCCATGGGGTGTGTAACTCCTATTTTATCCCGAAGGCTTGAGTTATTTCTTGTAACACTTTTGGCATAAAATGTGTTCCACTGTCCGAGTCTATCCTATTAACCATTCCATATCTGGGAATGATCTGTTCCGAAAGGGTTTTACTTACTACATTGGCTGTGGCCTTGATAGTGGGAACCACTTCCACCCAATGAGTTAAATGGTCTGTCATTACTAGTAAATACTTCCATCTTTATACTTGAGGAAGTTCAGTAAAATCTACTTGGATACTTTGAAATGGTCGAAGAGCTAACTCACTACCTCCTTATGTTGTTTTTCTCATTACCTTTTTATTTATCCTTTGGCAAGTTATACATCTTTCAGTTACTTGCTTTGCTACTCCAAAAATCCCAATGCACTCATAGTTCCTTAAAAAATGATCACACAAAGCCTGGGTACCCCAATGGGTTTTCTGATACGTCTTCTAATATTTTCCTAGTAAGCATTTTATTAAGTAATTGTCTCCCATTAGGAAGTTTCCATTTCCCAGATTCATCTTGCTCTCCTATCTTGCTTAATTCTTTTTTCTCTGCTTCACTAAACTTTGCAATTTCCAGTTTTTCCTCATTTGGAGTTTATATGAACATGACTCTTTCAGCCCCATTTTCTGCTGCATCTTTAGCTTCCTGATTTGCCAGATTATTTCCTCTTATTTCTGAGGTCATTCCCTTTTGGTGTCCCTTAATATGTACTGTAGCTATTTCTTCAGATAATTTTAATGCCTCTAAAACTTCTAAAATGAGTCCCTCATGTACTAATCCCTTTCTTCTTGAATTAAGTAATCCTCTTTCTTCCCAAATTTTTCCAAAAGTATGTACTACTCCAAAGGCATACCTCGAATCAGTATATATAGTTCCTTTCTTGTGTGCTAAATATTCCAGTGCTCTTTGTAGAGCATATAATTCACAGACTTGAGCTGACCAGTTTGAAGGTTATTGTCCTTTTTCAATAATTTGCATGTCTTTTCCATCAACTACTGCATACCCTGACATTCTTTTTCCTTGTAGACATCTGGAGGATCCATCCATGACGAAAGTGAAGGGAGACGAGTACATCCTATTGATGATCATCTGTTGCCTTCTCAAGGCGTGGCGACCTGGTTCTAAGTCCGGCATGGTGGCCCAAAGCCCAGGGTCATTCAGTCCATATGCTCCTGACACCAACGTGGTGGACAGCAAATGGTGTTTATTGAGGGGTCTCAGGGGTTTTTATAGCTTGGGCAGTCAGCGTCATTTCCTTCTGCTCACGTCCGGCTGGGTGTGGCCAGGCACGGAGCAAAGGTCTGACTGCAGGGTGGGGGGATGTCCTGACTGACCGTACAGCCCAAATTCTTCCACACGCACGTCCCTAACTCTCCACATTTCCCCCCTCCTTCATGATTAGTAAAAATCGTATAAAGTTATAAAATGTAGAGGTTATGAAATTTCCATGGGTTAGTAAAATTAGTATAAAATTGTAAGTGTGTTAGTAACTGGCACGCCTCAAAGTAATTGTCGGCGCTAGAGAAACATAATTTTAACCATTTCTAAACACTTTTTAACGAATAGCACCAGTTTGTTTAATATGCAAGGCCCGAAGATTAGGGTTAGTAAGATTATAGTGAGTGGGCCTATTAGGGTAGAAATCAGGGTGGTGAGCCATGGGGACCGGTTGAACCACGACTTGAACCAGCCCTGTTGAGCTTCTCTGTCCATTTTTCTTAGGTTCAGCTGGTTTCTCAGTTTGGCCATGGAGTGTCTAACGACTCCCGTGTGGTCTGCATAAAAGCAGCATTCCTCTTTCAAGGCGGCACACAGGCCCCCTTGCTGCATGAACAAGAGGTCCAGTCCTCGTCTGTTTTGGAGGACAACCTCTGAGAGCAAGGAAAGGGATTTTTCTAGGGAAGAGATGGATTTCTTGATCCTTTGCAAGTCCTCGTCGACAGTCATCTGCAGTTGTGCCAGTCCTTGATGTTGTGTTGCAAGGGCCGAGATGCCTGTGGCAGCGCCAGTAGCTCCTAAACCGAGGAGCATTGCGATGGTGATGCCTGTTATCACTTCTCGTTTGTGGAGCCGGTCGGGTTCCTCGAACAAGCGGTGCACCTCTTCTTCCTGGCGATACAGGACTCTGGGGACAATTGGAACTTGGACACAAAAGTCAGTAGAATGATTGAATTTGTCAAGGAGTACACATGGGCTTACCCCGGATTGTTGACAGACCCACATTCCCGATGCAGCTGGGATCACCCACTGGAACTTCCCTTCCTTAAGTTTGACGAATTCCCAGCAGACGTTGCCCATCTGCTTTGCCAAGGTTGCATTGCCAAAGCATTTACCTTGGCCCGTAACTTGACTTAGGGTAATGCCTCTCCAGGGGGTGTCCCATCTGCATTGGCGTGGATTGTCTGACTTTGAGAAGATGAATGGGAAATCGAGGGCGACACCTTCGTAAAAAGGGGGTTGTGCATCATAGCATAACCAGCATGACTCTGTGAGGTTTGGGTTGGATTGGTTTAATGATAAGAAGGTAGCATTTAGCACGCTTAAGAATGGATTGGAGAGGGTTGGTTTGGCTAAGAGATCAGATGAGGAGGTAAGTTTTGGCATCTGTGTTTTGCGGCTAGAACTGCCCTTAGCTGCGATCCCCTTCCTGGGTCTACTCATTGCTAGAACTGGATTGGGTGCGACTGATTGGGATATTGGAGCTGGGAGTCTGATAATTTGTATGTTCGCCCAGATGCGGCGAGAGAGATAAACAAACGCTGTCCACACTTTGCCCGTGGCCCAGCCATCACGGGTCGGCTGCAGGATTGTCATTATATAGCCTGTGCAGGTGTGCTGTTTCCTGCCTTGGGGCAGTTTACTGCCACGTGGCCTGCCTGGCCACACTTAAAGCATGCCATCACACTGGTTATTGCAGTGCGAACTGCTGCTTGGATGGGAGCTAGGTGTTCTTCCTTTGCAACGTGTCTGATCATGGTAGCTATATTGGACCCAGGTGGCAGTGATCTTAAAATGTCCTTGGTGGCTGAGTTGCACTGCTGGCATAGGCAGTCTGCTAGCACAGGACCATTCCCCTCTGAGGGTAATGCAGAGGAATCTAATGCTGCCTGAAGGCGGTCCACAAACTGAGTGAAACTCTCACTCTCACTCTGTTTCATAGTTGACCATGGTGAGGGTTTGGCTATTACTTTGGAAGCAACACGGATGGCTTCTCGGGCAGCACGGGTTGTTGTCATAACCTCATGGGCCCACAGGCCCTCAGCCTGCACCTGGGGGGTGATCATAGTGGGGTCTGTACCCATTAGCCTCTGTATGCTGGAGCCGTGCAGTGGATGGTCTGCTCCTGTTACCAAAGCTAGCTGCTTTACACAGTTGTCCTCCCATTCCTGTTTAAAAATGATCATCCCCGCCCCATCGAAAATCAGCCTGCAAGTATGTTTGATATCAAAGGGTAGCATATCATCGCCTCCAAACACGCTGTCCATGAGTGTGGAAACCATGGCAGAATTAATCACCCTGTCTGCAATCACTTTAATAATTGCCTGTACGTCGTTCGGGTTTACCGGGGAGTAGGTTCTTTGGTTTCTGCCTGCCCCCCCCACACGGACCGGGAACACCAGTGTGGCAGACGGAGCCCACTCCGCGCAAGCCATTTTTATTTTCCGCCAGTCTGTAAGCGGGGTTCAATCTTTCTCTGATATCCCCTTAACCCACGCAGGAGCGCTGTGGCTAGTGATCTTATATGCCACCACTCTCTTTTTGTTAAAACTGGAATCCGTGTCGGAATCCTCCGACCACCTTTCGAGCCCGTCCCAGCTCGAGTCAGAGTCCGAGCCGGAAGTCCACTGGCCGGACGTTTCCGGGCTGCTCTGCCATTTTCTTGGGCTCCGACCCCACCTCTTCTTGCGGGGGTCAGGCCGTTCCCTCCCCCTGGGCTCCCCCCGCCTCCTGCTGGGGGAGGTCCTTGCCCTATAAGGACCTAATGTGAATTGAGTGCTCTGATTGGTCTTAAGCTCCTTCTTGGGGGCCGCCCCTCCTTCCCGCTCCCCCACACTTGCGCTGTTCAGTGAGCCTTCTGCATTTCCACCCCCCATGTCTGCCTTCCAGTTTTGCTCACGGGCTCCGGCACCATTTTCAAACGCATATGGTGGGGGTGCATTTTTATCAACCACTTCGGGGTCCGATATTATGGCCACCTCCCGTGCCTCCTCTGCTAGCCCCTGCCAAAACGCTTGCATGCGCTCCTCCCCCTCTGATGGTGAGTCCGTTCGCTCAGGGGGATACGGCGTTCGCGCCTCCGCGCGCCAGACCGGGTCAAGGTCCTCTGCGGTTTGCGTCGCTGCCCCTACCCCCAACTGCAGCGTGGCTAATAAACAAGTTTGCGCGGCTTTCCAGGTTTCTTGCTCTTGCCGAGCTTTTTGCAGAGCCTGGATAACTCTGCCTCACGATTTGAGGGCTTTCCCTGAGCCTGAGGACATGGTTTCCTCGGCCAGAGCCTTTGTGCAATTATCCCAGATCTCCAGATGGAGAATGTCTACCGGGCTTTCTATAGCCCCAAACTTAATCAGTCTCGGTAATGCAAGACATAAATCCTTAAGCTTACACTCAATACCCCACTGCGCGTGGATCTGACTTATGACCTTCGCGATAGCGTCCATGCTCCTCGCTGGTCCGGGGGCGTCCCCCCCCGCTGCACTAGGCCATCTGTGCAGCCGCCGGTCCCTTGTCCAGGCGATCCCCGAACTCCGGGCACTGATCGGTCCCGGGTTTTTGGCACCAGATGTTGCCTTCTCAAGGCGTGGCGACCTGGTTCTAAGTCCGGCACGGTGGCCCAAAGCCCAGGGTCACTCGGTCCATATGCTCCTGACACCAACGTGGTGGACAGCAAATGGCGTTTATTGAGGGGTCTCAGAGGTTTTTATAGCTTGGGCAGTCAGCGTCCTTTCCTTCTGCTCACGTCCGGCTGGGTGTGGCCAGGCACGGAGCAAAGGTCTGACTGCAGGGTGGGGGGATGTCCTGACTGACCGTACAGCCTGAATTCTTCTGCACGCAGGTCCCTAACTCTCCACAATCATCGGTCTCAGATTTATTGATCCAGCTTACATACTTTTATAGTAGTGTTATTTAGGCTCATACATATTGCAAAAGCTGAGCTCATCATTGGTTACAGATTGCATGCCAACCCCTCCTTTGTTGCTAATACCTGTGGTTTTCTTGTTGAGACTAATACTTGTTTTTCATCCTGCTGCTGACTACATTCAAGGACTCCATGTTTTTCACCGTGTTTTTCTCATCATTTGATCAAGGACGCAGTGTTGTTGTTTTTCTCGTAAGGAAAAAGGCTGAGAACTTACTACTTACAGCTGCTTTTTACTGCTTAACCAGCTGTATATGATCATGGCCTTTTTCTTCAAGCCACATCTGAACAAAACTCTCCACACTTCCCCCGTTTTCGTTTTGCACAAGGAGGTCAGTCTGCCAGGTTTTTTCTATCATTCTACTGACCATATTTGGAATACAATTAAAAATACAAGGAAAAATAAGCAAAAGCATTAAAGCACGCCTAGTATCCCTATAGCATATGTCACAAGGTTCCTCAGCCACGGTCCAAGTCCCATACTTTTAAGCCATTCATCAATTTCCAGTCCTTCTTCTTCTTTGAGATTGTGAAGTCCCTGCTGCAATTCTTTTATCTTAGCATGAATAGATACAGAGTGATCGGACAAATTCATGCAGCACATCCCTTCAAACTCTTCACACCCGTGGCCTTGTGCTAAAAGCAAAAAATCTATAGCGGCTCTATTTTGCAAAACTGCTTGATTAACACTTTGTACATCTGCAGTTAACATATCTAAAATTTGTGACGTTTTGTTTAATTCACCCTTAGCCCAGCACCCTAGTTGTTTTGCTAAGTTCATAGCTTTGTTTGCAGCACCTCCTGGCAAGATAGTTGAAACCACTACTTGTTTCAGCTCACTCCAGAACCGTGGGTCTCCTATCTGACTGCAGTCTAAGTCATGTAGGCTACGCCTCTGTCTGCTTGCATTACATTGGGGTGAAATAATGACAATTTTCCCAAACAACAAGGTCCACCCTGTGGCCGGGCTGGTATACCATTCCAGGCTCTGTCTCCACAAATTAAAAATATCCCTGTGGGTAATTTCATCAGTGCCATGATGTTAGTGCCGTTACATTGGCTGTAAAGCTGCTGAGACACTGCCCAGACTCAGGGATGAATCTAAGGTAGCCCATGTTCCTCTATGCTGATTCAACTTCTGAAGATCTAAGGGATCAAAACTGAACCATCCGCCATTTGAGGTGTTAGTCATACTGGCGTTTGCACTTCCGAAAAGATCCAATTCTTCTGGAGGAGAGTGCAAGGTAGTATTAAGTGATAAGATTATTAAGCATTGGCGGTAGCCGTCACTTTGACTTGCAGTATACCCTTGTTGCACGGGTAATCTAATGTTTGTCATATTATGCATGCATAGAGTTTGGTTATTAATCAGACTGCAAAATTCCCCAGGAGACCACACTGGGAGTCCCACCAAGCATGTTCGAAATGGGTTAGTAACCCCTCCAAGACTAAGACAAAGCGATGATTGGTTAATTTGATTAGCAAGCATAATCCATATATTATCTCTGGGTTGATTAAAGCGTATTACCCCTACTACTCCAGCCACCACTGCACTAAGAAGTATAACAAAAATAAGCCTCATTTTTCTGTTGTCTTTCTTGCTTTCTTTTTCTTATCAGCTTTTAACTTTACCGCTCCTGACACTTGTAGTCTCCACTCCTGTAGTTCCTTAATGCAGTGATCTAATGCCTTATCAGGATCTCCTTTAACGGGTCCTACAACAGAACGCTGTGTTAAGGGCACCAATTTTCTACACCTTGCAGAGGCTATGAATGACCTACTTTGAGCATTAACCCTTTTCAGAATATACTGTACCTCCCACCGATAGTAAGCCAAAATTTTCTGTTCATGAGACTCATAAAGATCTAGAGCTGAAGCTGTATTTAGCCCTGTCTGTCTCCGTAGTTCCCATTCCCAATCATGGCCCCATGTGTTTTCATGATCACAGGTGTTAAACCACAAGCGCCAAAGCAATGACTGTTCTACCCAAAAGGTCCTACCACAACCCCCACAATATAGTGCTACCCAAGCGGCACAATCCGGGCTGCGGCACTCAAGGCAGTTCTGCCTTGCCGGTCCCCTTATGTAGAAAGATGATAATGATTCAACGGTGTTAATCAGTTCCTTGGCTGTCCGGCGGCGGCGTGTCACGGCCCTGTCGACCGCTTTCGAGTGTCCCTTCAGCTGTAGCAGTAGTGGTTGTAGGATCAGGGGCAGTTTCTTCTCCAGACGTTCCTTGTCCCCTTCCGTGAGGTGGTCCACCAATCGCTGCATCAAGAACAGGTTTAGTCCACTTGGCAGGTACCCACAGTGCTCCTGCAGGAGTGGAAATACAGAGATATCCCCTTCCCCAGAACAGGACCTTAGCAGGATCCTTCCACAACCCTGTCTTGGGGTCCCTGTATCTTACCCATATTTCTTTTTTTCTGCTCAGTAACCTCTTTTGACTTATAATGCAGTTCTGCCGGGGGTTGCCCTGCATCCCCAAATACACACAAGTGATTGATCACAAATAAACTTTTTAACAACCTCGCCTGGGGGTCAGTTACTCCCTCGTGTTTGGCTAAATACCTTTTCAAGGTACCATTTGCCCTTTCAATGATGGCTTGCACTGTCGGGGAGTTTGGAATGCCTGTAACATGTTTGATTCCCCAATTTCTTAAGAATTTCCCTATCCTCTGACTGATATAGGCAGAACCATTATCCGTTTTAATTCTTTTTGGTGTACTCATTACCGCAAAGCAACTGTACAAATGCCTTTCCACATGTATTGCTTTTTCTCCTGTTTGAGCCATTGCCCAAATATATTTGCTATAGGTATCAATAGACACATGTACGTATTTTAGCCTGCAAAAACTAGGGACGTGTGTGACATCCATTTGCCATAACTCATTTGTTTGCAGGCCTCGTGGCTTTACTCCTAGGCCTAAACCACTACCCCCATTATGGTGACTACAAGTTGGACAGGCCCTCACGATGGCTTTTGCTTCCGCGAGTGTTACCTTAAACTCTCTACTTAAGCCTTTTGCATTTTGGTGAAACATTGAGTGAGCTTCTCATGCCAATTGGTGATTTGACAGGGGTGTGTTTTGGGTTATAGTAACAAATTTACCCGCCCTATCATTCCCTTCTCCTAAACCAACATTCCATTTGTGGCTCCTAACATGAATTACAGCATAAGCGTGTTCCCTTGATCTTGTAGCTTTCTTCAGCTGCATTAACAGTTCATACAGTCTCTGATTTTGTACCTCCTTTATGGAGGCATCTTAAATTCTTGCTACAACTCCTGCAACATACAAAGAGTCTGTAACAACGTTCAATGGTCCCTTAAGCTGTGCCATTGCCCATACCACTGCTAACAGTTCCATGGTTTGTAAGCTGTCCACTGCCTCTGCTTGCAAAATCTGATGTTTCCATACTCCCTTTTGTTGACAAGCTATTGCAGCAGTTCTTGACTTCCTGCCAGCATCTGTGAATGCAGTAATAGCATCTGGTAGAGGGGAGTTTTCTCGCTTTGGGCGAGTTATCCAGTCCCAGTCCCATATCCACTGAACCAGAGCTGGTGGAAGCTTGTCCGTTTCAATAGGGCAACATGCACCTAAAAGAGCTTCCTGTAGTTCTTTTGAATTATTCAGGTACCAGTCCAAAGTGTCCTTTTTCATTGGCATTGTGATGATAGCTGCTTCCCCCCTAGCCACCTGTAACATCCTTTCTCTACCTTTATTAGATCTGCTAACATTTCAACTTTTTGAAAAAGAGTTTTAGTTTGTTGTAATGGAGGGGAAAGCCATTCTAGTATCCGTGTCTCCCCCGTTTTCTTTTTGAATTGCGTTAGCGCACCAAGAAGATATTTTGGACCATTCCAAATGGTCAAGTCTATGGGTAGTTCTGGATCCCTTCGGTAAACCTGCCCATGTGTAATACAGTCCAGAATTTGCTGAATGACCCGCTGTTGTTTGTCAGTGATTCGCACCAGGCAGGTTGGGTCAGTTCCTTTTAGTAGCGGGCGCAACTCATCCAGTAGTTCGTTGGGTATTCCCACTATTGGCTTTAGCCACTGCAGATCACCCAAAAGTTTTTGAGCATCATTTAAAGTTGCCATCTTTGTTTTTAACTCCAATTTCTGAGGTTTTACTGTTTGCTCCGACATGGACCATCCCAGATATTTCCAGGGGGCTGTTGTTTGAATTTTTTCAGGAGCTATCACCAAAGAATACTGTGCCAGCATGGTCCTTATTTTCTGGATTTGTTGTTCTGTAAAAGGCACTGGCTGAGCAAACAAGACATCATCCATGTAGTGATATATCACTGTGCTCGGCCATTGTTTTCTTAATGGTTGCAATGCTGCATTAACATAAAACTGACACAAGGTGGGGCTGTTGCGCATGCCTTGCGGGAGTACGGTCCACTCGAACCTTTGATCAGGCCCTTCCCTGTAATGGCAATGTAAAGGCAAACCATTGCATATCCTGTGGATGAAGGGCAATAGTGAAAAAACAATCCTTCAGGTCAATGATTAGCAGAGGCCAATCCATTGGAATCATTGCAGGGTTAGGTAATCCAGGTTGTAATGCGCCCATAGGCTCCATTTGATCATTAACAGCACGCAAATCGTGGAGCAACCTGTACTTCCCAGATTTTTTCTTTATCACAAAAATTGGAATATTCCAGGGACTGGTAGATACCCACAGGTGTCCTTGTTGAAATCGTTCTGATACCAGCTGATGTGCATGTTGAAGACTTTCCTCTTTTAAGGGCCATTGCTTAACCCATACTGGGGTGTTAACAGTCCAGGTGATGGGAATTGGGAAAGTCCAAGCAATGGCTTTTACTCCCAAGGGGTGTTCATTGGTTAAAACCACTCCCAACTGAGCTATAATGTCCCGCCGTATAAGGCATTGCACGATAGGTGGTAATTGGACTACTGAAAAAATAGCTGTTAGCTGTTTTCCATCTATACGAACCCAGAGAGGAGGCAAACGGCCAGCCAGGGTAAAGCCTCCAACCCCGGCCACTGTGGTGGCTGCTGGCTGCAAAGGCCAGTGTTGAGGCCAACACCTAGGGCTAATGTTGCTGGAATCTGCTCCAGTGTCCAGCAAGCCTGAAAATGATCTTTTTTGTCCTTGAAATTCCACTTCCACCCTTTTCTTGGGTCTCTCAGAAAGGTTCAAAGTCAACAAGGTAATTCCTCCGGTAGATCCAAAACCATTTTCCCCCCTCTCTTGTCCTTTTATAGCCTGTAATCCCTTAGTCATTTGCTCAAGTGGTACCAGCTGAGCAATCCTCTTTCCCTTATTAATTTGGAGTGGGGGGAAAGGGGTATACACCATCACCATAATTTCTCCTGTATAATCTGCATCAATGACGCCAGGCAAAACAAATAATCCCAACATAGACACAGATGATCTTCCGAAAAGCAGAGTACCCACCGCTTTATCCTGTATAACAATAGGTCGATGAATCCCTGTCGGGATTTTTCGTGGGTGCGGGGTCATCAACGTAACATCTACTGCGGCTGCCATGTCCAAGCCGAGGCTCCCTGTTGTGGTGGGTTGGAGGCAGGAGGGGGTGCTGCTGCTGCAGCGACGACTTGTGTCAGGGCGCGGTCCCTGCGGTTCGTGCTCCTGTGGAAGTTTCCTGATCTCCGCCTGCAGGCGCCCGTATTATGGGTGTCCGAGCGGCATTTTTGGCACCAAAGTCCTGTGGCTTGGCATTTCCGGGGCATATGACCCCTGCCTCCGCATCGATAACATTTCATGCGGTTCCCTCTGCTTGTTGGAGCCAGTGCAGCTGACGCTATAAGTGGTGCAAGAGCAGCTAACACCTGATTTGGAGAGGTCTTTGCTTGTTCCTGTAAGCCTAGCCCTAATTGTTTGATTGCATCTACCACAAAGGCTTGCGGTCCTGTTGGCATCAAAGCCATCCTCTCTAATGCCTCCTCTATAGTCCAATTGGCACCCAGAGTATTAAGCATGCTCCTAGTAGTAGAATTACAATTTTGGAGAGCACACTGCTTGAGTAATGCCCCCCTCATATATTCTGGTACCCCGGCCCTTTCGATCGCAGCAGCAGCTTTATCAATAAATGACCCGAATGATTCTTCTCGCCCTTGCTTAATTCCCATATACACGGGTACCCCTCCCAGTTCTTTTACCCTCTCTATAGCAAGCCTGACCAACCTCATCGCTTCCCGACACTTCTCTTGCCTCAGCAAAGCTTGCGCTTAGGTACGAAGAAAAGGTCCCAAGCCCATAAGCTCATTCACAGTTATACCATGGAGAGGATCTCCCTTCTGTCGCTGTACTGCTACGCATTCATTTACAAGCCCTTGCCAATGAGCATTGAATAACAACTGCTGATGTTGAGTAAATATCAATTTAGCTATTCCCCGACAATCATTTACCAAGAGAAGACTGGTATCAAAAATATAGTCTAACATTTGTTTGGCTGGCTCACTTTTCACTCCAAATTGACTGACAGTAGCCCTCACCCGAGACAGTAATTTCCAATCAAGGGCTGTAATGGTAGCCTGCATGCCCCCTCGCTCTTGCGGATTGAATACAACAGGACAAGCTAGCTGGGTAGCAGTGCTGATAACCTCGTCATCCCCTTTCTCCATGGTGTCTCTTGCCAGTGCAGCCCAAGCCCCCCTGCGCTCCCTCACAATAGCCTCCGCTAGGTCGTTTTCCACCCCAGGGATCGGCTCATTGATTTGCGGGAGCTTATCGGGTGGTCTTGGCCACGGCTCCTGTTTTTCAGGGGGTGCGGAAGGCTCAGAAGCGTGCTCTATACCCAGTCCCGGCGAAGCCGAGGAGGACGGAGAGGCAGGCAAAAACACCGTCCTAACTGCAGGGGCTAGGGGAGTACCTGCGTCCTGATTATAATCTTTATTACGGCCATGTGCAGTTGTTTCCTGTTCCGCCGCTTTTCTCTCGGCTTGATGCTGTAACAGCTCATTGTGAACCACCCTCCATAATTTACCTAACTTCTTGGCAGTTTTATCGTCCTCTAAAGTAGCCTCCCACAATAAATCACCGAATTTACGCCACTCCGTTAACTCGTGAACCGTATGGGGGTTAATAAAAACTCCCTTAGCGTAGCCATAAGCCAAAAGCCCTGGTAAATCCTTTTGCAAATCTATTCCCCTAACCTGCCGTTTTTGTTAAAAGGCAGTAAATAAATCATATGCTGCTTGCCTCTCCATACCTAAATCGTCAGCGCTGTTGCAGCTCTTCAAGGTCACGGCAGCACGTATCGGCCGGGCTCGTCTATACGACACCCAGGGCACGGCCCGTCTCAGTTTCTTTTTTCTCCTTTTTTCTCCGCGCTTTTCTGCCGTCCTGGCTGCTTTCAGGACCCGACCTGGTTCTTCACTCCTCCGTGGTGTGTTGCCGTATCACTTCGGGGTCACCATTTGACGAAAGTGAAGGGAGACGAGCACATCCTATTGATGATCATCGGTCTCAGATTTATTGATCCAGCTTACATACTTTTATAGAAGTGCTAATTAAGCTCATACATATTGCAAAAGCTGAGCTCATCATTGCACATCCACGTAGATTATTTCCCCCTTCTGAAAGGGCTTGTTCTTCAAGATCTTCTCGAACTTTTGTTTGGTTTTGTATAATTTCTAAATAATTATGTATTATCTCCTGGTTCTCTATATAAGAATTGAGCTGAGTTTAAACTTCTGTTTACTTCTAGTGTCAGGTCATCACTGTCTACCAAGATTGCTTCATATTTTAACATTTTAGAGTCTGACAACCATTTTTCAGCCTTCTGGTTTAACACATTTTGAACTGCATGAAGTGTACACACAATTAGTTTACTCTGAAAAGTAAGCTTACAACTCTCTTCTACCAGGATTGCAGTAGCTGCTATAGTGTGAATACATACTGGCCAGCCATGGCTCACTGGATCCAACATCTTTGAGAAATAAGCTACTGGTCTCTTTACTCCTCTCCACTCCTGAACCAGAACTGCATGAGCTATCCCATTTTCCACATTCACATACAGATGGAAGGGTTCTTCTAGCGAGGGTAAACTTAAAGTTGGTACTAAGGCCAGTTTTATCTTCAGTTCTTCTAATTTAATATCATCTTCCTTGGTCCACATTATATCATCTCCCTCTGTCAATTTTCCATACAAAAATTTTACTGCCTGTGTGAACCCGTCAATCCATAATCTACAATATCCCAACAATCCGAGTAGTTTTCTGATTTCCCTCTTTGAAGAGGGAGAGGGAAGAGACAAAATTCCTGCAATTCTCTCGGGGTTGACCTTCCGGCTACCCTTACTTATTAAGTGTCCAAGATATTTTACCTCTGGTTCTACAAATTGCAGCTTCCCTTTTGATACCCTTAACCCTTTTTCCCTGAGAAAATTCAAAAGTTTTATAGTAGCGTCTCCAACTTCAGCTTTCCCAGATAAAAGATCATCCACATATTGGATAATTTGTATTCCAGGAGGAGTGGGGAAAGCTTGTAGTATTGTTGCTAAAGCTTGCCCAAATAAGTTTGGAGATTCAGTGAACCCCTGTGGTAATTTTGTCCATCTTAATTGCTGCTTTCTCCCAGTTTTTGGATCCTCCCATTCAAATGCAAAGATATTTCAGCTCTCCTTGGCTAGTGGACAAGCCCAAAACCCATCTTTACGATCCACTACACTAAACCACTGATGCTGGGGTGGGACTTTACTTAGAAGAGTGTAGGGATTTGGTACCACTGGGTAATGAATCCGAGTTCTTTTGTTAACCTCCCGTAAATCTTGTACCAATCTATAGTTCCCATCAGGCTTCTTTACTGGGAGAATAGGGGCATTATGAGGAGATATACAAGGTTCTAATGTCCCATCCTTTATTAGTCCTTCTGTTACTGGCTTCAAACCTTCCCGTCCTTCTAATGAGATAGGATACTGAGGTAAATGTATGGGGCAATCTTCTCTCTCAGTTGTAACCCTTATGGGGTCAATATTTAATCCTCTCCTATTTCCTTCCCCAGCTCAAACTTCCTTGTTAATTTTTTCTTCACCATCTTGGCCAAGTTTTAAAACCCTAGCTGTCATTTTCCCTTCTTCTGGTATAACTCCTATTCCTAATTTCACCTGTAAGTCTCTTCCTAATAAGTTGCTGCCTGCTCCAGGGCCCAATAAGACATTCCCCATCCAAATTCTAGTTTCTTCCTAAATTACTACATCTTTAATGACAGGAACTGTGAAACTCTCTCCTTTTGCTCTTGTTACTTTTACAGTGTCTTTGCTTATACAATAACTTTTTTGAATATTTAACAGGCAGGTTCTTTCTGCCCCTGTGTCTACTACAAATTCCAATTCTTCTTCTTGGGGACCCACTTTTAAAGTTATCACAGGCTCCAGATGGTGTTTGTCCCCCCAAAAATAGAGCCTATGACCCCCCCTATTCCTCCTCTGGGCCCATCTCTCGCAAGATTTTTACATCTTTTACCTGCTTAGGACAATTTCTCCTATAATGTCCTTCGACCCCACAGTAAAAACAGATATTCCGTGAATGCTCCTGAGATTTGGTTTGCATTGGGGTTCTATTCTTTTCCTTTCCCCTGTCTCTACGACCTTCATATCTAGGAGTAGTGCCTGGGGGTTTTTGATTTCTCTGGAAATTGTTTTCTAGCATGTTGGCTGCCAAAAATTTTGCTTTCACTTTAGCCTTTTCTTCATCTCTCCGTACATAAACTTTCTAAGCCTCCTTTAATAAATCGTCTACTGATTAATTATGACAATCATCAAATTTTTTCTAATTTTCTTCTAATACCTGGTCAAGCATTAGTGACAAAATTAATCCTTAATAAAGCTATTCCCACATCAGTTTCAGGGTCTGTCCTGGAATATTGCTTTATATTTCTCCTAAGTCTGTCTAACCATTCAGTTAGAGTTTCTTCTTTCCCCTGATGTCCTTCAAAGGCCGTTTTAGCATTTTGCCCTCAAAGTGCCTATTCTTTTATTCCCTTGATTATTAAATTATGATATTCATTTGCTTCCTCCCCTCTTCATTATTTTGACCCCACTCAGGAGGTGCTGTTGGCATTTTGTCTTCTCCTGGAGGGCCCTGCGGGTTTTCTTTTTCCCACACTTTTATTCTGGCTGCTCTGATCTATTGCCTTTCTTCTTGAGATAAAATTATTTTCATTATAGACTGCATTTCTTCCCAAGTATAAATGTTCGGACCTAAAAACTGGTCTAATCGTTCAGCTGTGCCTATGGGATTTTCCTAAATCCATTTGATTTCCTTTTTAAAATTCCTGACTGTCTCTGGATCTCTTGCTGGTCAGAGTGACTTCGAGAAAAGTTGGAAAGTCTCTTTTCTTAGTCTGGTGCTCCAAGAAGGAGTCAGAGCTCTTCAGTTCTCAGTCTCAAGGTTGTTTATTGTTCTTTATCTATAAAATATTTTCTCTTGTCTAGCTGAGGTCTGTTTAGTAAGACAGTCTAGGGCACTCTGCCTGCCCCCGGGGTGGTGTTATGTCTTTATACTAAAACCTACATATCAATGTTTACAATTATTTTCCAATACCTATCACCTACGTTAGACAGTGAGCTTCTACTCTAAACTAATCTACAAGTGCCAACATCACAGCAGAAGATGGAGGCTAAGAAGAAGAAGGAGAAAGGCTGGCCATGTCCAGATTTCTCCATCTTGTCTTCTGAACCTCCATTTTAAAAACCCCAAAATCTACTTTTTCACTCCGTGATAAATTCGCTATCATTCTACTTAAACTGTCATGGCTTGCAGATCTTCATCTAAGGTTGGTAACTTGCTCCACAGGTCATAATCAAAACCACAGGCATCTTGGGCTCTGTGCCAGGGTCTCTGAGCCCCCTGGCAGGGGTCTTGGCTGCTCAGGACAGGCAGAGGGATGTCCTGGGTTCTGACACCTGACCTCAGAAGAAGTCAAAGGGGCATTTACAAACCCCATTCCACCCCCTCCCATGGGAACCTCTCTTAGTGGAAATAGACTAATTTCTTCAGCTAACTCTTTTTATTTTTTATCTTCTATAGCCTTTTCCCCATGTTTTGAGAAAGAATCTGGACAGGGCTGTCTTTTAACTGAGCTCCTAGTGTTTCAATAAGGTACTTCCTCTAGAGACCTTCCCTGAAGAGCCGGATCTGTAGTTACCAAGGGAACATAACGCCGGGCAGGACAGGGGGTGATGGGGGGATATCTCGCCATGGATTGGTCCTCCAAGGGCAGGATGTAGGCATGGTCTGCTGCCGGAACTGCCAGATGTGGGGGTACTTTGGGTGGAAACCAGACCAGAGCGTGGATAGCCCACACATGGCTAATGGCGGCTGAGTCAGCTGCTCCCAGCAGAGACAAAGCAGGCGCCCAGCGCAGCTGACATGAGCAGGGCAGCCAGGGATTGGGCAGTGGGGGAAGCTGTCAGGGATGGGATGGCTGGGACTGATGGGAGCCCTGGCGCGGTCGGTGTGCTGGTCATAGACCACGTGGCCGGAGGGATCCCCGTCCCAGCCAGCAGGGTGGACATGGGCCAGGCGGCCAGGGCCCAGGAAGAAAAATTCACCAGCGGGGCTGGAGCTGGGGTGTGGGAGGGGACTGGCGAGGCTGCCATGAGCAGCGATCCTGGACCTGGGATGGGGACTGGGACCCGTGGGGCCATCACGGGCAGAGGGGGTGGGAGCAGGAACAGAGGGGGCAAAATTTGCAAAGGATCCCACTCTTTTTCCTTTTTTCCCTCATTCCCCTCCCTTTTCTTTCCCCTTTTTATTTTCTTGTTTTGTCTCGGGGGTTACTGATACTTTAAAGATTTTTACTGTCCTAAAATATCCCATCCAGCATGTGGTGTATTCTCTTTCTTCTGGATTAATCAGTTCTTTTGAATTTGCAAATACATTTAGAGCGTGACAAGTCTAATTTTCAAAAGAGCCATATCTAGGCCAATAAACGTGGTCAGATCTTATTTCCTTTCTTGGCCATTCAAGCATACAGAATAGTATCATCTTTACCTTGTCCTTTTTTCTTGTACAAGGGTTTTTTCCCTAGTTGGCTAACATAACTCCCAGAGGGCTATCTTGGGGTATTTCCGTTGGTAATTTTTTACTCCCTTTTTTCTTTCCTATATCCACCTTACTGGGTTTCTGTCCCATTTTTTTTTCAAGTTCTTACCTATTCGTCTCCTGCCTCTGTTTTTCACTTTCTCTAGCAACCTAAATACCACCTTCTTCCGACCACATACACAAAATAAAAAACCTTTTTCTCACACTACTACTGAATACAATAAATGTCCCTCCAAGGGGATATAGTAAAGCTTAAAATACACAGTCTACATTACATACACTTCCATTCGTCTACACTCACTCACTTTTATTTCTCATTCACTTCCACACATTCTTTCACACCCTCAGGACACAAAGTGGACCCCTATCACCAGAGAATCGCGGGTCCATGTGCCCCCCCCCCCCCCCCCACCTTGGGGTTGGCCTCAGGGTTTCAGTATTTCCGGGCCTCTGGGAAGGGCCCTGACTCTGGTCGCCTCTGGTGCCAGTTCACCTGTGAGGCTGTCTGTGTGTCACTCACTCTTTAGCCACAGATCCCCACCTGTCCAGGAGAACATTGGCTTTTTGTGGGTCACATACGCCTTTTTCCACAGCCCTCCCCTTCCCACCCGCCTGGGAAGTTGAGGCTGATTTTGTGTGACTCACTTCCAGACACAACAAGACAATAAAAAGGTACCTTTTACTGTCAAATTTCCTGTTACAATTTCAGGTGTTACTGGCCAGCCCTGGTACTATTGAATATCCCTCAGTCCAGCTGTGTTGTCCAACTCCGGATGCTCTTGGGCCTATCCTCAGTCTGGCAGAATTTGCTCAACCCTGGATGTTCTTGGGAATATCAATCCCTCAACCCAGCAGGTTTTTTTTAGGGGGCCCTTCTACATTTTTTGCTTTATTTTATTCTTCTTTCCCTGTGGATTATGCCAGAAAAACCCTTGGCTCCCTCTCTCCAAGGGGTCCCACCCCTTCCCTGAGACCCAGTCCCAGTTTCCCTGGGGGGGATTCTCTCACTCTTTTTGTCACTCACTTTGTCTCTTTACTGGCTGCTTTTCTCATGAAAAGATGGAAATGCAGCATGGGAGACCCCACACTCACATAGCTGGTCTGGGATAAGCAGCCCGCCTCTCATTCACACATATTCATCCCTTCCTTAATCCTCGCTGTCCAAACAAGTACTTACCTATTCTTTGTTCTTGGATCTTTGTCTTCATGTATACTTTAGTCTAAGGGGTCAATTATCGCGTTTTTAGGGAATCATTTCCCTTTTCTTTGTTTTATTTTCTCTTTTTGTCCACCAGTTGCAACCTGCGTCTGCCGGCCACCGAGAAGAAACAGACTGGGGACTGGGCAGGGTGCACCTTCCCCACTCGGAATCCCCTGGGGGCCTGTAAGAGTCTATCCAAAAATCCTTCATTTTTGCCTCACAATTGTCATGAGAAAAGACCACCGAAAGGTTAAAAACTGTTGAGCCAGTTGGGAAAGAAAGTCTCATGCTTATTCAGTGTGTTCACAGGTGGTGTTTGCAGAACATGCCATGCTGAACTCGAAAGTGGCATGCTTCCCTTTTCTGAACAATGGCTCTCTACCTCCTGACTTGGCTGCTCTGAGCTCTGGGGTGGCTCCCCCCCTCCAAGAGAAGACCCCTCTTGCCTGCCTTCAACCACCGTGACAGACAAACAGAGATGTGAATCCCCTCGTCAAGGAACCAAGACAAGACAAGAAACCCCCTTGGCGCCCTCTTGGCACCCCCCTGGCATCCCCCTGGCAACCCCCTTCCAGAGACTGGGACTGACCCCCCCCCCCCCCAGCTCGGGGAGGGGGGGAAAAACTGCCCAGAATAAACGTACCTGCGAGCATTCGGCCATGAAAACAATGGAATAACATCCCCCCTCCTCCTGTTCCTATTCTTTTCCTCTCCTTGGAAACCTAATTTTGGCCACCTTTCCCCCAACGAAAAACAGTATATTTTTGGGGTGCGATCTGACTGTGCTCTGAGATCTCCCCGAGGCGTACACCAGTGAGCTTTGACGGCTGGACCCCGAAGACATCACGTTTCAGTAGCTATAGCCCCTCCCTGACCTTCTTTCCTCCCTCTTCCCTGGTCTTACCCTTTTCTTCCCCAAATTCCCTAACCAACGCATATTCAGCTGTGGTTATCATCAATAAAATTGCATTTTGTTGATTTGTTACTGCAAAGCCCCTGTGGCTTTGTTGGTTATTTTTTGCACCAAAAAATCATCCGTCACCCGTTCATTTCGGGCGGACCTTGACAGGGCCCAGCAGCAAGGGGTTAAATCTGTGTCACAGCACCAAAATTGTGAAATATGCCAATCACTTGTTTTAAAATGTTAAAAGTTTAATAGTAATAAAATGGTTATAAAAATAGAGTAATAAGAATTTGGATAATCAGAGTTAGGACAATAAAAACGCAAAGAAATATGGGGCAGTCCAGGTGCTTTTCCTAGGGCAAATATGCCCTGAAAAGCACACACACTAACAAAGGATGAACTCTTAAAAGCAATAGCCCTCTTGCATATTCATATATCTCATACATGATCCATAAATTCTTTTCAAACAAAGGATGTTCTCTAGTTATTGTCAACTTCTCCCCCTTAATCCTGGTGGCTCCATAAAGATGGGAAGGAGTTGAAGGAATGTTGGTCTTCTCTAATAATGAGGCAATATTTCTGCTCTTTGCTGGTTTAGATGCCTTGTTGCTGTTATCTCTGTGCGAAGAATTTCTCAATTATCTCATAGCTAGTTAAAAAAGTATATTATGTTATAACCTAAAACTATATTTACCAGACAACTTAAAAAAAGATTATTACAGTAATACTAATTAATACAACATAATACATATAATATTCCTGCAAAGAGCCAATCATGTACCATGCACTTTTCACAATACCTTTGAGACGGAGTTTTCTGGTGCTGAGATCCAAGCTCCCATGGTCTCCTAGGTGATTTCAGTCCACAAAACAGGTTTTTCAACCCTCGGAGCACTTTCTGCTGTCTGCCAAGGGGTTTTTATGCCACTGTCGAACCAGTGAGTCCTGGTTTTACACTGAAAGTCTGGTTTTTACACCGTTCCAGCTTTTACGCTGTCCCCAGCTGTATTTTTCCATTTCCAAGCACCAATCCAGGCTCTGATGCCCTGTAATCCAAGTCCCACCTCGATTTCCAGCTCTAGGCCATTTGTCAATTGGATTCTAGACCAAAACCCAGCTATAACACCACGTGTCTCCTTTGCTCTGTGTTGCTGAGTTCTTATCACTTTGGGGTTCACCACGTGTTAATTCACACTTCAGGGGATGAGGAGCAAGGAGACAGAAAACAACTCACCCCCAATGTTTGTGTGGCACAGAGGAAGTTTATTTTCCAGGCTGCCCTTTATATAAAACATTTGAAAGACCCAGTCTGGATATTCTCATTGGTCTGAACTCCATGCCCCGTTGGGATCTAAACATTGAAATGCTTGCAGCTTCATAAGAGACCTGATTGGGAGAAGCCCCTGTCAGTTAATCCTGAGGCTTGGTAGCAAGCTCATATATCCTATTCGGTAACATACCACAATAATTAGTTTTGTGTGGAAAATTATCCTGTTCATGGACACGATGTTTAGGGCTGAGGGCTACCAAATTTAACTAAAAAACAACTCTTTAACAGTATCTGCCTATAGCACTAATATAGGTTTGTTTTGTTGTTTTGTTTTTTTTAAATTTTGTATGTGTAAAAGCTTTAGTTTTTTTTTTTTAAAGCTCAAACAATGTTACTTGTGAAAATTCCCTCTGAAATCTGTACAGCAAATGTATTTTAGCATATACCTGTGTTCTAGATGAGTAATGTAATAGTTGGCTCTCAGAATTAAGAGACAGATATTATGTGGATGTTAAAAATGTATAGTGATGTTATTGCAATATGTCCTCCCATAGTCCTCTTTCCCCTCCCCCTTTTAACAGCCTCAGTAGTCAGGGCATTTAGAGAGGGCTGGCTTATTACCAAGAGGTGCAGCATAACAACACCTGACCTCCAACCAAGATGTAAGAAAGTAATCTCCACCAATGGATGGCAGAGAAGGAGTTGACTGACAAAACTTTGGGAGGGGCTAAAGGTTAAAAAGGCAGAGCATCCTTTTTGTAGATGAGCATGTGGCTGATAGGTACAGGGCCTCCCACCACTGTGATTTTTCCTTATTTAGTCTTTTGTTGTATTTTTGATAAAGTTTAATAAAGCTTTTAAAATTATAAAAGTGAGGGTTGTTTCTCACACCTGTACATTCGAAATACATAAAAAGATTTAATCTGTTCAGTTTTTAAGAACTATTTTTAGCTTTTTGCGGTGGTCTTTATAAATTTTATGATTTTATTGAGCATAATTTTAAATTTTTTGATATCTAACTGGATAAAGCTACCACAAAGGCAAAATAAATCTTGCCTGCCTTTAGCATCATTTCTATGGTGCAATATATCATTAGAACATTGTACCCATTTATTTAATTTTATACCTAAACTAATCAATTAACCAGGTTGCCATTATTATTATTGTTCTCTGGGTTGGATAGTGTTTATAGATTGCACTTTTGTTAAAGTTTGATGTTTGAAGTGGCAAACCCAATCCTTTCTTGAACCCATTTTATTACTAAAAATCATTCATATCACAACCTGACTAGGCTTTATATATACTTCTAGTTTTCAGAATAACATTGTACATAGTGGTGTGCCAGCACTACCCAGGCACAGATTCAAAGGGGAGGTTCAATAGACAGGCTCAGAAGCTGCAGCCTGCATCTTCTGCATTAGCTTTAGCTGCTTCATGCACATTATATTACATAGCTACATGTTGGAAAAGAAATGAAATTTAGCAAAATGTGTAATTATAGTTTAGTTATGAGTTGTGTGTGAATTGGTTTGTTAAAAGCAGTTTTGCAGTTTTGCAGCCGTTGATAGTGTGTGTGTTTGGTTTGTGTGTAACTTAGCAGGTAGTCTTAGGAATTTAGTAAATAATTAAACTAGTGCAAGAGAGTAAGAATGCTAACCTGTCTGAAGGCAGCATACAATGCTCTTAGAATAAGATAAGCAGAAGATTTATGATCTTGCCTGTGAACTAAGGAATGTATCACAAGGGAACTGTTTCTTGGAGACTTTGTTGTGAATCGCATGTATAAGAGGGAAGCACCCATATGTGAAATCGGGGGGCTTGGGTTTTTGGGACGTGAGTCCCCCAGCACCCCGGGCCCGTAATAAAGCACCCACAAAACTTATCCGAGTTTTGTGTCATTTATCAATTGGGCAACAGTTTTTCTGGCGACCGCGGCAGGACTCCAAAGGCAGCTGGGGCGGTTCCGCGTTCCGATCCACTCCAAGCCGGCACCGAGCACTTCTCGGGGAGACATCGGTCGTACCTGACCCCGCGCCTGTTGGACAACTGCCAAGGTAAGCCCGAAGGTGCTTTATATTGGAAAAAGGTGATAATTGGATTTGGATTTGGTGGTTGGTAAAAAGCCTAGGCTCCGGCCATAAGACGTCTAAGGACGCAGGACCGGAACTCGCCTCCTGTTTTTGTTTGGGAAGGACGGCGAGAAGGTATATTGGTTTAAGGTGTATTGGTTTACTGGAACTAAAGGTGGAATTAAAGGCTGTAATATGATGTCTTTTAAAACTTTTAAAACCTTAGTGCAAGCCAATGGTAAAATACCTGGAAATACGCCATTAGGTTGTATATTGAAACGGTGGAAAACTGAGGGGTATTATCAAGAATTGGATAAAAGTAAAATGATAGATTATTGTAATCATTGTTGGCCTGAATATGAGATTGGGCAAGCGGGATGGCCGGTGAATGGTACACTGGAATTGGAGATAATGGAATCTTTGATGCAATTTTTAAGGAGAAATGAGAAATGGGATGAAATACCATATTTGGATTTGCTTTTCGTTTTGTACCGGAAAGATGAATGGCAAAAGGAGTGTGGTATTTTGGTTTTAGAAGTGAATGATGAAAGGGAGTGTGTGGGATGTAAAGAAAGAAAGGAGCGTAATTTGTATCCTTCAGTTGAGGAAGATTTGTCTTACTGTATAGCACTTCCGAGGGCTCCGGTTGCTCCTAATGTGCCCCCTGCTCCCCCTGCGGATATAGTTATAAAAACGGGATCTAGTGAGAGTGATAGTGATGGTGGTGATGGTGAAAGGAATGAGAGTGTTAAAAGAACTCCGTTAGCAGGGCGGACTCGCAAGGGGAGGAAGGGGCAGAAGGGGCCACAGTTAATTGCGCCGTTAAGGGAAGCTGTGGGACCACAGGGAGAAAGGATACTTATAAAGGTGCCTTTCTCCCCCGGGGATTTGGTAATATGGAAGCAATCAGCGGGGAGTTATCGGGAGGATCCTGAAAGGGTGGCAAGGGTGGTTAAAATGGTAATAAAGACTCAGAATCCGGACTGGAATGATTTACAGGTATTATTAGATACTATAATGGATTCCACAGAAAAGGAAATGGTTATTAAAGCCACTAGAGAAAAGGCTCGTGAGGAGATACGGTTGAGACAACTAAATGAAACAGTTGATGAATTGGTACCTAGTGAGGAACCAAGGTGGGACCCAAACTCTACGGGGGAATAAGGGCTGTAAAACGATATCAGGAATTGTTGGTGGAAGGAATTAGGACAGGAATACCTAAGACTATGAACTGGTCTAAGCTGTATTCAGTCAAGCAGGACAAGAATGAGTCACCGTCTGCCTTTTTAGAACGATTAAAAGACGTGGCTTGGAAGTTTACTAATTTAGATGTAGAGGATCAATCAGGAAAACTTCAATTGGCATTGTTGTTTATGGGGCAATCACAAGAGGATATTAGGAAAAAGTTACAAAAGTTGGAAGGAGAGGACACTCGAAGTTTGGATAAAATGTTGGAGGTAGCGTGGAAGGTATACAACAACAGGGAAAAAGAAACTGCAAAAAGACAACAAGCTAGTATTCTGGCTGTAATGCAACAGACAGGGGTAGGAGGAAGACCCATTAGGGGTCGAGGTCGGGGAGGAGCTAATCACGGACAAAGGGGGCTGGCAAGAGGTCGGGGAGGATTTGGGTTTGCACCTAACACGGGGAGGTTGGATCCAAACCAGTGTGCATTTTGCCGACAGTTAGGACACTGGAAAAATGAATGCCCGGTTAGAGGAGGTATGGGCATGGGAAACATAGGATTAAGGACAGGTCCAATGGGGAATGCTCCTGTGGGAGGATTCACGGGAGGACCAGCAGAAGTCGCTCAAGCACTAGTTTTGGGAAACTATCAGAATCAAAGCTGACTAGAAAAGGATCTTAGGGTAGTTTTAGAGATAGATGGAAAGGATCAAGAATTTATGGTAGACACTGGAGCAACCTATTCTGTACTTAATAGACTATTGGGACCTTTGAGTGACACAACAGTACAGGTGGTGGGGGCAACAGGGAAGCTAGAGGAACAACCATTTTTACAACCTTTAAATCTTAGGTTTGGGGGGAAGGAATTAGATCACCAATTCTTGTATATGCCAAATTGCCCCACACCCCTTCTTGGCAGAGACCTGTTGTCCCGACCTTATGTGAAAATAATATTTGAAGGGGGAAGGGTGAAATTGGAAATACCTGAGGAACAAATAGCAGGCATTTTTGTGATCAAGGAAGTGGATGCCTCTCCTATTCCAGAAGAAATTGAGCAGGCTGTAGTACCCTGGGTATGGGAGTCAGGGGTTCCCGGAAAATCTAAAGCTGCACAGCCAGTAAAGGTGGAACTAAAGGAAGGGGCCCAACCAGTGAGGGTAAAGCAATACCCCTTGAAGCTTGAGGCAAGGAGGGGAGTAGCCCCATTAATTAAACAATTTTTGGCTCAAGGAATATTACAGGAATGTGAATCGGAGTATAATACTCCAATTTTTCCAGTAAAGAAACCTAATGGTAAGTACCGTTTGGTACAGGACTTAAGGGCTATTAATGAAATAGTGAAAGACATACATCCAGTTGTTGCTAATCCTTATACCTTGTTAACATCTGTATCGGAGGAGTTTAAATGGTTCTCAGTGATTGACCTTAAAGATGCCTTCTTCTGCATCCCACTGGCAGTAGAGAGTAGGAAATATTTTGCCTTCGAGTGGGAGAGTCCTGATTCTGGGAGAAAGAAGCAGTTTACATGGACCAGAATCCCACAAGGATTTAAATGGTCCCCCACTATTTTTGGAAATCAACTGGCCAAGGAGCTGGAGGAATGGAAGATGACCCAGGTAACAATATCCCCATCCTTGTATGTAGTCCTGCAGTACATGGACGACATCTTTCTGGCTACTAAGGAAAGGGAAATGTGTGTGGAATTAACAATTAAATTACTCAACATGCTGGGCCAAGCAGGGTATCGGGTTTCTAAGGAAAAAGCTCAACTGGTCAAAAATAGCGTTATTTATCTTGGTTGTGAGATCACACAAGGGCGGAGACGTTTGGGAGTAAACCGAATAGAGGCAATATGTGCTATTCCTTTGCCTCGTAACCATCAGGAATTGAGATCTTTTCTAGGAATGGTGGGATGGTGTTGACTGTGGATCATGAATTTCGGTCTCCTAGCCAAGCCACTGTATGAGGCCTTGAAGCAGCATCGGCTGGAGTGGACAACACAGCAAAAGAAGGCCTTCCAGGAATTGAAGCAGGCACTAAAGGAGGCCCCAGCCCTAGGACTCCCTGACCTGACCAAGGAATTCCAGTTGTACATGAATGAGAGGCAAAAACTGGCATTGGGGGTCCTCACCCAGAAGGTGGGATCCTGGAAGAGGCCAGTGGGATACTTCTCTAAACAACTGGATTTGGTAAGTTCCGGGTGGCCCTCGTGTTTACGAGCTGTGGCGGCAACAATAATTCTTATTCAAGAGGCCCGGAAATTGACTTTGGGGGCAAAAATGAAAGTGTTTGTTCCCCATATGGTCATGGCTGTTTTGGAGCGAAAGGGGGGTCACTGGTTATCATCCAGTCGAATGTTGCAATACCAGGCTACCCTGAGAGAACAAGATGATATTGAAATAAAGACTACTAATCATGTTAATCCAGCAGAGTTTTTACGCAGTGACCAGGAGGCTGGGGGACTGGTGCACGATTGCGTAGAGGTAATTGAACAAGTATATGCCAGCAGACCCGACTTAAAGGATGAACCATTGGAAGACCCTGAATGGGAACTATACACTGATGGATCCAGTTTTGTCGAGAATGGGACTCGCTATGCCGGGTATGCAGTGGTAACATTGGATCAGGTAATAGAGGCAAAGGCTTTGTTACCTGGAACTTCGGCCCAGAAGGCAGAGGTGATTGGACTCACCAGAGCCCTGTATTTGAGCAAGGACAAAAGGGTTAATATCTGGACAGATTCTAAATATGCCTTTGGTGTGGTTCATGTACATGGGGCGTTATGGAAGGAAAGGGGGCTATTGAATTCACAGGGAACCAACATCAAGCACCGGGAAGAAGTGCTACAGCTACTGGATGCAGTACATAGTCCCAAAGCAGTTGCAGTTATGCATGTTAGAGGACATCAGACTGCGGAAGGAGACGTTTACAGAGGAAACCGATTTGCTGATGTTACAGCACGGCAAGTGGCACGGGAAATATGGACTCAAATGGCATTGGTACCGGTAAGAACGAATCCGGCTACCCCTTACCTGAATCAGGAGCCCAAATATTCAATAGAAGATGGAAAACTAATAAACTTGCTAGGGGCACAGAGGAATCAACTTGGGTGGTATGTTACACCAATGGGACAAATAGTGGTACCTACTCGCATAATGAAATTTATTTTGGAATCAGAACATAACAAATGTCATTGGGGGGCAGAAGTATTGGTAAAATTTTTGAAAAATGAGATAATCTCTAATCAGATGTTAACAATGGCAAAAAGAGTTAATGCAATGTGCCCGGTATGTTTGAAAAATAATCCAGTAGTTAGGAGACAAATACAAATGGGAAAGCTGCAAGTCGGGCCACAACCGGGAGATTACTGGCAAGTTGATTTTTCCGAATTGCCTAGGGCACAGGGATACAGATACTTGTTAGTGTATGTATGTACGTTTTCAGGGTGGCCAGAAGCTTTTCCATGTAGAACTAATCAGGCTAAGGAGGTGGTAAAAACCTTATTAAAAGAAATAATACCAAGATTTGGAGTACCTTTAGGATTGTCATCAGATAGGGGTCCGCATTTTATAGCCGGGGTAGTGCAGGAATTAGCACGTCTGTTAGATATAACATGGAATTTGCATACCCCCTGGAGACCTCAGTCTAGTGGGCAGGTGGAAAGGATTAATCAAACCCTGAAAGTACAAATTAAAAAGATTTGCCAGGAAGCTAAACTGCACTGGCCTCAAGCTTTGCCTTTGGCCCTACTCAGGATTCGAATTAAGCCAAGGGAAAAGGTAGGCGTAAGTCCATATGAGATACTATATGGCAAACCATATCATGCAACTGTATTAAAAGGGGAGGTACATGTGAGTGGGGACCAGGCAATTGCAGAGTATGTTATGTCACTTAATAAGATCTTGAATTCTTTAAGAAATACTTTACAGTGGAATAGACCGCTCACGCTGGAGAATTCGGTCCACGACATTCAGCCTGGGGACCAGGTGTACGTCAAGAAGTGGATCACGGATCCGCTACGGGAATCATGGAGTGGACCCCACCAGGTGATGATGGCGACCTACACGGCGGTGAAGGTCCAGGGGATGGATGCTTGGATCCATTACACCAGGGTAAAGAAGGCACCGTTCCAATGGGAAACCCAGATAGTGTCTCCAACCCGGATGATCTTCCGCGCAAAGCCGCCTTCTTAATTATATTACTGCTAGTGATCATGAGACTATTACCCGTTCAAGGGTCTACTCTAGTACAGGTTGAAGAAACAAAGGTTACAGTCATGGAAGGGATGGATGTTCAATTAACTTGTGTTATATTTGACAGCCAGAGAGTTGAGGCCGGTGAAGTTATTGCAATATGGCAACGGGGGGCTGAAAGAAGCCGAGGCAAGATCGGAGTCGGTTGGGATCAGGATAAACAACAAGGAAACACGGTACTGAATCTTACTAAGGTAACCACAAACAATACGGGAGAATATACATGTTTGGTCAAGATACGGGATAGTTTTGATTACAAAAGAGTGAGTATGAGGGTTTTTGCCATGGACAGGGGATCGTGCTGAAAACATAAATGTTGATCCAGTATCAATGGCAGCGGACATGTGGGATGGGTCACCCCTTAGAATAAATTGTTCCCTCCTAGTAAGATCAAGATATCAAAGGAACCTACGGGTCAAATGGTAGAAGCAAAATAGGGAACTGACCTGGGACAGAATAGAGGACGGGACCAGTTGGTGGGAGAAGGAAGGCAAAGGTTGTGGGTGGTTGAATGTCACTAATCGTAGAATAGGAAATGCATGGTGGAGGCATGACAGAATGATGTTATCCTTACAGAGACACGGTAGAAGGGGTAGACGGGAGGCTAATGATACAATAGAACGGAATACTGAGCAGGAAAACTTAGTGGTAGGATTAATTAGAGATTTTGGGATCATGCAGAACGTGACTAAAATAACAGCTTGCCTACCATTACCACAGGCTGCAGGTGAACCAATTCCCTGGGGAATAATACCGGTAACCAAAATGCCTGAAACATTTAAGAATGTTTCATGGTCCTGCCAGTCAGTTCCCAAACCAGTGGATGTATGGAGGGATTTGTGTATGACCATTTGGGCTATGACTAGAGAGGAATGTGAAAAGAAACCCAATCATTATGGTTGGATTCAAAATACCAGGAGGTGTTTAATTGCAACCCCAATAGATGAGCCATGCAATACAGTACGAATAAGAACGAAATCCCACCGAAATGAGATGAGTTGTCAGAATGTCACACAGAATTTTGACACCTGGAATAGTTGGAAGACATTATGGGGACCTAGTGTTTTGGAACACTATAATTACCTTGGGGAAGTACAATGGTGCATCCAATGGTCAGGAGTAAAGAATCAGTCACATTATAGGGCCCTCATCACATCTACATCTTCCCGAGAGTTCAGACCGCAGAAAGAGGATTGGAATTGTACTGAGGTTTTTACATGTGATACACCGGAAGACCGAATTGGATTGGTACCGGTGAAAATGGCATTAAAGTGGGGATGCGAGTGTAGGGGATATGATCATACGGTTAGCAAAGAGTCCATGGAGGGACCTATAGATTGCAGATATACTACTGTGCATAGCCCTGGAAATCTAGTCTGGGTGTTGGGACATGGACAGTGGACCACGCATTTACCTCTAGATGGATCAGTAACACAAATCACCCTAGGGGTTCCCACATTGTGTCCATACTGGAAACAGAATAGATTGATCCAAAGGAAAGGACTCAGAAAGAGGGAAGAATCCCTAGAGGAGCAGTGGCATGAACCTGGCTCAGGAGTACACTTTGGATGGATATTAGAATCATTATTCCCTCCGGTAGCGACATATCGAAATAGGGAAATGCTCAACAACTTGTTAGGACAGACAGAAAGGTTGGCAGCAGCTACTAAGAAGGGATTTAAAGATCTAAATTTGCAATTGCAAGGTACATCAAGAATGACCCTACAAAACAGAATGGCATTGGATTTGCTACTGTTAAGAGAACATGGAGTTTGTGGTTACCTGAGTAGGAGAATAGATCATTGCTGTGTACACATTCCAATGTTACACTTGAAGTTGAGAAAGATATTTCTCAACTGGCAGAAGTGGAAACAAAAACCAAGGAAATTGAAAAGGAAGCACAGCATAACTGGATAGGAGCAGTATTTGATTCTTTGGGGCTTCACCTGTCTGGCTGGATTACATCTGCTATACAGTATGCATTAATGTTTTTAGTATTTTTAGTGACTATATGGATTGTATATAGATGCCTCTTAGGAGTGATCGAAAAGGAAAAGAAGCGATCTCTCCGGTTGCTGAAGGCGATGACCCGCGGGCGGCAGAATGAAGAACACTCCCCACCTCGTTATGAAGATGTTACTGTCAATACTGTTGATTGAGCATCCTTGCAGTAGGACTGAAGGATGCTCAAAAGGGGGGAAATGTTGGAAAAGAAATGAAATTTAGCAAAATGTGTAATTATAGTTTAGTTATGAGTTGTGTGTGAATTGGTTTGTTAAAAGCAGTTTTGCAGTTTTGCAGCCGTTGATAGTGTGTGTGTTTGGTTTGTGTGTAACTTAGCAGGTAGTCTTAGGAATTTAGTAAATAATTAAACTAGTGCAGGAGAGTAAGAATGCTAACCTGTCTGAAGGCAGCATACAATGCTCTTAGAATAAGATAAGCAGAAGATTTATGATCTTGCCTGTGAACTAAGGAATGTATCACAAGGGAACTGTTTCTTGGAGACTTTGTTGTGAATCGCATGTATAAGAGGGAAGCACCCATATGTGAAATCGGGGGACTTGGGTTTTTGGGACGTGAGTCCCCCAGCACCCCGGGCCCGTAATAAAGCACCCACAAAACTTATCCGAGTTTTGTGTCATTTATCAATCGGGCAACATACATGGCTGTCACCCTGCTGTGTTCACATCCAGTCTCCTACCTAATACCTAGGCAACTGAATCCAGAAGAATTAAATGGCAGTGTGCTTTTCATTAAGCAAATGAAAAAAAAATCAAACCCTGCCCCAAAGATTGTACACTGTAATCAATGGCAGCATTGATGGGAAATTTCACTGCACTCAGGACCCATAAAACATGCATTATGGGGTCACAAAGATGAGACAACCAGTAAGCTACTTACTCTGCTTCTGCTTCATTAGCCATTAAAACAGGATAATGGCACTTACCTTGATCCACCAGAGATTTAGTTAGAGATTGTTATGAACAAAATTCGGGTAATATTTTTTTTTTGAGAAAAAGTTACAAAAAGGCAGCCAGACCACGGGTAGCTGCTGAAGTTCTTCGTGTTTTGTTATTGTAATCACGAGTCGTTGTGGCTAATCGCTCCTTTTGTATCAGCAGAGCCTCGCCCGAGGCTAAGTTGTACCTTTCCCAGAAGGGTGGGAACCTTCCCGAACAGTAGAAGAGACCTGAGAAGGTGGGGGGGGCTATGCAAAGTGACTCCAAGACCACAATGCAGCATGGGTCCCCCGCTGTACGGAGAAAACCCCAAAACAACGAGCCACCTAAGAATTGAGAGACTGGAGTGATGTCTGGACGTGAGGAGCCGAATGCTGAGCCTGCAGAGACGCGGAACACCTTCGGACCCTCTCGCCCTGACCATGAGAGACGACCCCGGTGGTGAGACCAGGCCGACTGAGCCGGCAAAAGTAACACCTGACGGGGAATCACGCCCTAAAGGCTCCCACGAGGACTGGATTCCCCCAGCTCTGCCCCTTGTGGACAGAGCTGCGCATATCCTCCTCCTCTGAGTTGCCTCGGGAGACGACGGGACCTGCAGACCCGCCGAGCCACCCAATCTTGAGCTGATCACTTTCAATAAAGGCATTAAAAAGGAGAAGAAGTCTCCTGGCCCTTTGTTTATTTCAAGATTAGTTAGAGATTAGTATCCTGCATACTTTTTCCTGTTTCTGACTGCCGCGTGCTGGAGATGGGTCTCCCTGCTCCCGGGCTGATCCTGTGTAATTAAGGAGGGGGCCCTGTCTGTGGGAAGCGCTTCCGCAGGGTTAGAACGTCCCTTGTCGCCTGGGTGAGCTGTGGTGAGCAATGTCTCAGGCTCTGCTGATGCTGCTGGAGCAGGAATGGGGGAGGGCCTACCCCTTCCGCCGCTTTTAGGTGCATGGGCTGAAGCTGTGCGCTTTGTAGTGATTATCTCGCTCACATCTTCTGCATGCTTTTGTGCATTGCATCTACTGGCTATTGTTTTGTGGAGATAAAAAACACTCCACAACTTTTGTGAAAGTTGTAAAGCCGGTATGTTTATTACAGCGCTGGACCCATGTGGGAATCGTTCCCCTAAAATGACATGCAGTACCTCTGGGAACTCCAGATCTCCTTTATCTCCCTCTCAAATACATATGCATGAAATTTCACCATAGTTTCATACATATTCATTCCACTGATTTCGCATGACACTTGCCACTAATTCCTCAGAAGGAACTCCTGGGTCAGGTTGCCCTGCTCTGTCTGCCCCCCTCCTCCCCCCTTATCTCTTTTCCTTTAGCTGAAGCAGGCCCTTCAAGAGAACAGGCAGTCAGACTAAACAGCAAGCTACAGACTTAACTCAAAGATGTACATTCCACCTAAATCAAAATGGATTTATATCCTGGAAAATTTCCACTCTGCCTCACTATCACCTCATAAATGACTGCATGCTGGAAGAAGTTTTGCTGCCGCTGTGTTTTTAAGTGTAGCAGTGTTGTATAGTCTTAGATTCACAGAGTCCCAAAGAAAGGAATTGAAAAGAGCCCCTGCATCTGCACTCAGAAACTGTTCCTGCATCCAGCGTAATAGATCTTTTAGTTGGTCCCTTGGAACAGTCATGGGCTGTTCCCTGACCACTGAGTCTTGGACATCTAAGGCATCTCTGCAATCTGGACATTACATTTCCCATTATGTCTCTATGTGATTAACCCTGAAGTATAAAGCATACCTGACTTCTTCCATCTGTTTCTCCTCCTCAGTGCCTTGTTCTGTGATCATCCCGCAACCATGTTCCTGATTTCTAACTGCTTCACCAGCCTCTAGGGATTTCTGAGTTTCTTTTCTCCTTTTTTCTTTCCCCGGGAATTTTTCCAGCTTCCAGCTGCTTGTTATCTCTGTTTCTTCAGGGACGTCCCGATCTCAACAGGTTTCCTCGCATAGGCACACCACTATATGCCGGTTCTCAGCTTCTTTTCTGCCTCTGTCAAGGTTGGGATTGAAGGCACTTGAGACAATATTTCGTGTTCAGACTCAAGTGTTTATTATTTCTTATCTATATCATAGTCTCACAAGCCGTGAGTTCTGCAGTATTTCACTAAAAAGGTACAAAATTACTATCTTTCTCTACAAGGTCTTCTAAGGCTAAACTATCCAATTAATAAATTACACCTAAATTATTTTTACTTTTAACCCAATAACTTAACCACTTGTGTCCCTCAATGCAAACTTTCCTGTCTAATTCCAAAATACCACCCAAACCCATGAAGAAGAAGGTGAAGAACAACCAGCCACTGCCCTAAAACCTCCATCTTGCCCCATGTTTCTTTCTATATTCTACAACATTAGACTCTAAGTTTTCCACCACATGATATTACACACTTCTAATCAAATACACACCCATAATCCCAGTTCTATCATTCAGTTTGAAAGCCTTCTCCACGGCTTCAGGTCAAATGCAGTGCTCTCCTGGGGGTCAGAGTCTGTCAGCACAGAAAGTCTAAAATTCTCAGCATCCAGAGTTACAACAGGTGACTGCACCACCTCCCTGGACAGGCGATTCAAGTACTTCATCACTCTTTCAGTGAAAAATGTCTCCCTAATATCCAACCTATATTTCCCTTGATGCAGCTTGAGACTGTGTCCTCTCGTTCTGTTAGTTGCTGCTTGGAGAAAGAAACCAACCCCCACCTGACTACAAGCACCTTTTAGGAAGTTGTAGAGAGCAATAGGGTCACCCCTGTGTCCCTGTGTCTCCTTTTCTCCAGGCTAAACAACCCCAGCTTCTTCAGTTGTTCCTCATAGGACTTGTGTTCCAAACCCCTCACCAGCCTTGTTGCCCTCCTCTGGACATGCTCAAGCATCTCAACGTCCTTCTGAAACTGAGTGGCCCAGTATTATGGCAGGGGGTTTTCGAGGTCTGTCCAACTCCCGCTACCATAGGTGTCCGAATAGTGAAGTCCTGCTAAGCACAACCTGTTCAGGTCCCTCAGGCAGGCTCCCAGCTGCAGGCAATCTTAGCAAGCAGCTCAGCTCTCTGAGATCAGCTCTTTGGTGAATTCAGCTCTTTAGTGATTGCGACCATGTTCACAGGGGTCCGAGGAAGAGGGAAGAGACGAGGATCTGACTCCATGTTTCAGAAGGCTTGATTTATTATTTTATTATATATATTATATTAAAACTATACTAAAAGAATAGAAGAAAGAATTTCATCAGAAGGCTAGCTAAGAATAGAAAAAGAAAGAATGATAACAAAGGCTTGTGGCTCGGGCAGAGTCCGAGCCAGCTGACTGTGATTGGCTCTTAATTAAATCAACTCTGAGACCAATCACAGACACACCTGTTGCATTCCACAGCAGCAGATAACCATTGTTTACATTTTGTTCCTGAGGCCTCTCAACCTCTCAGGAGGAAAAATCCTAAAGAAAGGATTTTTCAGAAAAGATGTCTGTGACAAGTGATTTCAGCTCTTTTCTTGCTAAGTGCCTCAGCAGACGCAGGGAGAGAGAGGAGAAGGCTCTATGAGGTTCCACAGAGGTGTCTTTAGTGGCAGCTTCTGCAAAGGGTGACAGTGAGAGCTCTTCTGCTGAACAGAGCAGGAGTAGGGGTTTATATAGGGTATAGGGGTTTTGGGCATCAGTCCAATAGTAAGGGTCGAGGCGAATATGACCTGTTGTCTTAAAGAGTGATAACGAGGGTCCGAAGACAGAAGAGAGGCTTCTTTGGTCCAGTCATCATGACTAGACATTTCTTATCTTAGGCAACTGACCGTTAGGGAGGCCTTGCAGGCCCTGTGGCTGCTACAGCCCAGAACTGGACACAGTTAATCCAATGGGCAGTGTGTGCGTGTGTGTGTGTGTGTGTGTGTGTGGTGTGTGTGTGTCTTAATTAATTGTCTTGTACTCCAGGCTGAAAAGGAAAATCTGATTTGGAACAATTTAATGCAATCAAAATCTGCAGGTTGTGAGACTGTTGACAGAGTTCCCTGTTTGCAAGTAAATGAGTGCACGTTTCCAGTTCTCAAGGGTGGGAGAGGCATTTCTAAAAGATGGTAGCTGGAGGTGTGGGCTTTTCGCAAACTTGAAGAACTGGAAAGTGGAGTGGCTTCCCTCTGATCCCTGCTTCCCCCTCAGGGAGCATGATTGTCACTGTGGCCTCAAATCCTTTCTGTAATTGCTGAGTGTGAGTCACATTTTAATGAATATTCTATTTTCAGATTTGGGTCCCTTGCTACAAGAAAAACATTGAGGTGCTGGAGCTTGTCCAAAGAAGGGCAGAGAAGCTGGTGAAGGGTCTGGAGCACAAGTCTGATGAGGAGTGGCTGAGGTAGCTGGACTTGTTTAGCCTGGAAAAAAGGAGGTTCAGGGGAGACCTTATTGGTCTCTAAAACAACCTGAAAGGAAGTTGCAGTGAGGTGAATGACTCCTCTCCCAGGTAACAAGTGATAGGACAATAGGAAATGGCCTCAAGTTGAGCCAGGAGACATTTAGATTGGAGAATATTATTTTCTTTTCTCAGAAGGGGTTTTAAAGCATTGGAACAGGCTACCCAGGGAAATGGTGGAGTCACTATCTCTGGAAGTGTTCAAAAAATGTGTGGATATGGCACTTGAGGACATGGTTTAATGGTGAACATGGTGGTGGTGATAGGTTGATGGTTGGACTTGATGATCTTAGAGGTCTTTTCCAACCTTATGGATTCTATTATTATGATTCTATGAAATGGAAGATGATGGAGATGCCTCTGTTAAAGAGATTGGCTGGAGAACAACATAGATGACAGTGTCATTTCATCATGTTCTTTCTCAGCTCTTACTGTGACAGTATTTAATCCTTTCCCTGTTATCTATCTATCTATCTATCTATCTATCTATCTCTTTACATAACTGTGACCGTGGTCACAAGGGTTTTCAGGATGAGAGAGAGGCGAGAATGTTGATTCCATGATCAGAAGGCTTGATCTATTATTTTATTATATATATACTACATTATAACTATACTAAAAAGAAGTAGAAGGAAAAGTTCTCAGAAGGCTAGCTAAGCTAAGAATAGAAAAGAATGATAACAAAGGAGCTCTCTCCAACTCTGTCCGAGAGAGCTCAGTCCTTGATTGGCCATTAATTGTAAACATCCAAGATGGGCCAATCACAGGTGGACCTGTTGCATTCCACTGCAGCAGATAACAATTGTTTACATTTGTTGCTGAAACTTCTCAGCTCCAGCAGGAAAAATCCTAAGAAAGGATTTTAATGAAAAGATGTCTGCGACAGATAGCTAGTATTATTTTCCCTTCCTGCTACCTCTTCAGTAGTGATGGGGGCAGCAACACCTGCCTACTTTACCCACTTTCTCGAGTCCCAGATGTATTACATTTTCAGTAGCATTTTTCTGGTATGAATGCATGGCACTTTGTATGGTTGCACATTGTAGACTTTTAAGGAGGGTTCTAGGCCACTGAGATTGGCAGCAGACTTGGGAAATACCTATACATCTGTCCTGGTTTCAAAGAAGGGGCAGAGCTTATCACTGTGTGGGCATGGCCAAGTTGCTATTCTGTATCATCACTGAGGGACGTGGTTTCGGGAACAAAAGATGAGCACACAACTGGAACTACACTCTTTTGCCTCAGTCTCCGCATCGGAAAGGCTGTCGGCATCAACCCTGCAGACTCTGTCCTCTCCTGCCACCATCCACCCTCTCCCTTTTCTCCGCGATGCAGCTACTGGACATGGTGCTGAAAGGAAAGTGGCAAAATGTGAAATCGATATAGTGCTGAACAGCAGCACCGGTGGGGAGGCTGCCACAGGGAATGTAGTAGTGGAGGTGATCCTCAGTCGAGCTGTGCCAAAGGAGCCCATACAAGCCTAGCTGAGCCCAGCTGAGCTGAGCCAAAAGGAGCACAGCGGATCAGTAGGAAAGTGGCAGTGACCTGTGGGACTAATCCCCCAGCGCAGTGAAGCAGTAGAAGCAGTGGCACAGGCAGACCTGGGTTTCAGGGGGTTTGTTTGTCATTGTCTTTGGTTGTTTCGGGCTGGCAGGTGGGAAACACTAGCTGTGGGAGCTCCCCCGCCATCTTGCATGTGTTCTTAGTGGTTATGTTGCACAGCATGCAGGAACAGTTGCCATCTGCTCTTTGTCTGGGGAACCCACATGGATGTGATCTACAGAAAGCATCCACCATCTTTTTTTTGGTCCCAATGGCCACTTGGAACTACACTGAGGTGGTGAACACCTTTTTTGTGGGTAAAACACCTTCTCTTTTTGTATGCTTTTGCTAGTAATACTGCTGTTTTTATTGTGCATCATCTTATTCCATTGCTTTTTGCTTTCAGCAAATTGTTATCTCAACCCACAGTCTCTTCTTTTGTCCCTTTCTTACCAGAAGAGGTAGGGGAAAGGGAGTGGCTTATTTGGAGTTTAACTTCCTGCTGGTGTTAAACCACCACAACATCTCAGTCTGATGGTAAATACCTTCCAGTTTTTGTATTTTATAGCTTGTTCGAATGACCTATTCTAGGAAGGACTTATTCATCTAAGGATGGGTTTAATATTTCAATTCACAGGGATGTAAAATATATTTTTCATGCATTGATGAGGGACTTTCTAATTGTTCTATAATGTGTTGTTTTAGTAGGACCTACAGAAATACACTATTTCAAGATCCATTAATGGATTTGATAGCAAAGAAAAAAAAAGACCGGTCATGAAGAGTTGGGTTTATGAACCTTTGAGAGTTATTTTACAACTTGTGTCTATTTTCTGCTTTGCCTATTTGGGTTTAGTTTAAAAGAGAACAAAAAGTGGTTATTGAATGAGGAAACTAAAATTTTACATATATATGAAAAAAAACATTTTCAGTTGTGTGCATGCCATCTGCTCACTGGAAACCAGGGTGGATATCTGTCCTAGGGTGACGTTATGATGCTTGTATCCCCATTCATGTGTTCTGTTTATGTTGGATATTATGTTCTGTGCCTTTAAGACTGACTCTGAACAGTGAAAGTTTTGTTTGGGTTTTTCTTATCAGCCTGGTGGGACACAGAGGGCAGTACATAGGGCTGCTTTTGCTTTTGCTTTTCGCTTTGCTCTTGCTCTTGCTTCTGCTTCGCTTTGCTTCTGCTTGCTTTTTGCTTCTGCTCTTTAGCTAGTTGTCCTGGGGTGACGTTATGATGCTTGTATCCCCATTCATCCGTTCTGTGCCTTTAAGACTGGCTCTGAAAAGTGGAGGTTTTGTTTGGGTTTCCCTTATCAGGACACAGAGACAAGGCAGTACATAGGGCTGTTTTCACTTCTAGCTCGCAGCTCGCTGCTTTTGCTTGCTTGCTTTTCTGCTCTTGCTTCTGCTCTCGCTTTTGCTTCTGCTTATTAGCTAGTTTAGCTAAACAGTCCAAATTCCTTCCCGGACTGTTTCTCCTCTCCTGTTCCTGTGACCATCTCGAACCTGCTCCAGACTGGGACCCGGGAACACCGAAGGTTTGGCTGCAGCAGTTGGCCCAGCGCCGGAGGGACTGAGAGCAGAGCAACCACCCCGAAAGAGACTTTCTGATTTTGTCATCTTTCTCAGAGTGGTGTCAGCTGGTATTGTTCATTTTGTGTGCGGGGGGTGCTGTGCCAGTCAAATAAACAGGTTCTTTCCGCTTGTCTCCGAGGAATTTTTTCCCGAACCGGTTGGGGGGAGGGGCCGTGTGGGTTTTGCTTTCTGGAGGGGCCCTCCTTTGCAGATTCTTTAACAAATTTGCCCTAAACCAGGACACTAGTTTATCTAAACAGTCCAAATTCCTTCCTGGACTGTTTCTCCTCTCCTTTTTTCCAACCATCTCGAACCTGCTCCAGACTGGGACCTGGAAACACCAAGAGTTTGCACCTTGTAGCCTGCAACAGCTGCCCCAGCAACGGAGGGACTGAGAACAGAGAGACCACCCCCAAGAGAGACTTTATGAATTTGTCATTTTTTCAGAGTGGTATCATCTGGTATTTTTCCTTTTGTGTGCTGGGGGAGTGCTGTGTCTGTTTAATAAACAGGTTCTTTCCACTTCTCTCTGAGGAATTCTTCCCGAACCGGTTGGGGGGAGGGGCCCTGTGGGTTTGCTTTCTGGAGGGGCCCTCCTTTGGAAACTCTCTACCAAATTTGCCCTAAACCAGGACAAAATCTTGGCACCCAACGTGGGGCTCGAACCCACGAGAGAGAGAGAAAGAGTGGAAAAACCCTGTTTTGAGTGCATTTTGGTTGCCATTACTCTCTGTTTGTTTAAAGCAGCTAATAGCCATGCTTTTTGAATTCATAATGTCTATTGGGGTGAAGATTTGCATGCATTTCTGGTCCCTAGGGTTTTTTGAGACTTTAATACCTCTGTGGTCCCTAGGTTTATTTTCTTATCTAGAAATAGCTCTACTATTGTCCCGAATATGTAGTTTTTACAGCAGAGGGGCAGTGACCAGAATAGCTATCCTGCTGGGCTTGGTGGCAATGATTTGTAAGAAGTTCATAAACACGCTGGGGTCTGCTCCAGGTATGAATGGTTCCTGGCGATGGTTATGCATCCAGTTTGTTAGAGGAGCAGCAGCAGGGAATGAGGTCTTTCAGCCTTTGTTTTCCTTCTTCTACTATGAATCAGTTGCATCACTATTGGAGAATGTTCAGTTTCCCCTGAATGTTAAAGAAACCATCTTTCTGGTATTCAATCTGGTAACCTTCCTCTATACAGCCTGTTGCTTCTCTAGAATGAGGGCTGAGATTTATAGATGGGCTGATGAGACCCCTGACTCAGGAGTAGACCCAGGTGTGGAAAATCCTAAGTGATGTGGGAAATGGGAGAATATGGGCCAAATCCTGAAGGAATTCTCTGACCCTATAGTCTGGGATTTCCCCATGAACAAATTCAGAACCCAGCTGAGGTGGGGAAATATCTGAAAGAGAAGTACTAGCATTAGCCTAAGGAGAGAAAGATCATTGCAGTGAGCTGGGCCCTGGCATATGCTTATTGTACACTGCTAGATACTGTAGGGCAGCAGACAGAGGCAGGGGGGCAGGGAGATAAACCAGCTATCCCAGGCTCGAAGCCAGCAGCCAAACTAGATAGTGAGCCTAAGCCAGCAGCTAAACCAATGGCTGTTGCTACCAGTAATAGAAGTGGGAAATGCATGGACAAGACCAGTCGATCAGTGGATGATGACGATTATGATGATGCAGGAGAAGGAACCTCAATGCCTTCTGACATAAAATCAGGAGTCAAAGCAGCAGACGGAAGATCAGATGGAAATATTGAGTCCTTTTCCCTGAAGGACCTTCGTGGCCTATGGAAAGATTACACCCGACAACCTGATGAATCCATAATTAGTTGGTTAGTCCGTCTCTGGGATGCTGCAGGCGAGGCTACAATTCTGGATGGCACTGAAGTGAGGCTTTTGGGATCCCTGTCACATGATCCTGTCATCTACCAAGGAATGATGAGGGGGGCTAACCCTCACAGCCTCTGGGCACAGGTCTTGGACAGTGTAGCACAAAGATACCTGTGTGCAGATGATCTCTATATGCAACAAACACAGTGGAAGACCATAGAGCAAGGGATCCAATGCTTAAGAGAAATGGCAGTGGCAGAGATTATCTTCTCAGATGACGTAACAACTAGGAACCCAGACTTGGTACCATGCATGTCTGTGATGTGGCGAAAATTGTGCGACTTGGGCCACATGAATATGCTTCTGCCTTAACCATAATGAAGAGGGATGAGCCTGTCACGGCGCAGGGAGGCTCGAGACACTCAATATGAGTGTTTAGCAAGCTTCATTTATTGATGAAAGCACCAGACATTTATTTACAACAAGTAATAAGCTCATGCATATTCTGTAAGCTAAGCAGTCTATTGGTTATACTACAATATCAGCTCTTCCTCATTCTTAAAAACTTACATTTCTTTTTCTCACATCTCTCTCACTACTTGTTATTGTACTACAGCCATGCTCAAGGACACAGTGTTTTTTGCAGGTGCAGAAACTCAGATTAGCTGGGTTCTTGTCACGTAGCTATTTCTATACAAATTCCCCTGTTTTCTTTTTGCAGAAGCAATGTTTGATTAAATGAAGCAGATATCATCTTTTGCACTATATTTTGTAAGCACATGCAAAAGCAAGGCAAAACTAATACTACTAACAAAGCTATAATGCTTACTATAATGCCAGCTTTATCGGTTAATTGCGTTACACTCTTTTTAATACAAGAATAGGCAATTCTAATAACTACTATATTGCAAGCAGTATTCTTAACTAGCAAAGTCTTTCTTTTATAAGGGATTTAAGCTAGGGAGATAAACAGAAGAGAGGCTGTCACTATCAATTGCAGTATCCATGGATCTCTGGGCTTATATGAGTCCAAACCCGGCTCACTCAGGACCCAAGCCCACACAGAACCACATGAACGAGATAAGAGACGAGAAACGCTCCCTGCCACGTGGGTCAAAGTGTCCAGTTTATTAGTGTGGGACAGATAACCTCTGGTGTTGGCGACCACCCAGGCAGCAAAGAGGGCGTGCCTCACCTGCGGTGGGGTTTTAGGCCCCAGGTGGTGGGGGCGAGGAAAGAGGACCACGGTCAATGGGAGCGACATCCGGGAGGGGTGAGGGGAGGGACCATCCGTGGGACAGACCACAAGGCATACAGAACCAGGGGGTTATGTGAGGGGAACCCATGTGAAAGGGGGAACATGCCATTCACGTGACCCAATAACATTTTTCCCCAACACCCAGTGTAACTAAATTCCTATTTAGTGCAATACAACACCTCCACCTTTTCTGTTAACTAAAATTAAAGGAAATGTGTCGGACTATCTCTGCTGCTGATTATGAATTTGTCCACCACTCATGGTTTGCAGGCTTGTCAATTTGCTTTAGCTCCACAAACTCTGAGCGGTTGACTTCTGCTGTGTTGGAGACCAAACCATTGATAGCCTTGAAGAGCATGCGACGTAGAATTCCGAATGCTAACATGATTAGGAAAAGAACAACAAAAACCAGCAAAATTGTCCTCATTATAGAGGTCCACCACCTCAAGAGTCCCCAGTCCTTGAACAATCCACTGAACCAGTCCTCAGATTGCTGCTTGACTCGTCCGATCAGGCTTTTCACTTCTCAGAGAGCTGTGTGGATGTTAGGTGCTTTTGATGCTAGGTTCAGGCAGCACAGTCCTTCAAATTCCTGGCACTCCTGTCCATGCAGCAGCAGAAGGAAGTCTATGGCTGCACGATTTTGGAGTGTAGCCTTCCTGGTAATTTTCTCGTCTTCTAGGAGGGAGCTGATGGCCGTGGATGTCGTTTGCCTGTTTGACTACCCAGCACTCTAGGTGGCCCAATTCACCTAGAGCCTTGGCTGCTGCAACCCATAGAAGGAACAGGGATACAGAAACTCTTTTTGACTTAGCCCAATGGAAGATTTCTGCATCACAATTTGGGTCCAAATTGTCTACGCTTCTCTTATGAATTTTGCTGACCGAATTGTTCTTATGAGTCCACTCGCCAATCATGGTTTGGTTGCGTGCCAACAGGGACAACTGCCCCATGGTACATGGCCCTCCTAAAAGTCGAGAAGGGATTCCTGCCCATGCCCGATCTCCACAGATTAAAAACAAACCTTTGGGGAGGCTCTTGGGATGTGAATGGTCTGGATTGTCTGTTGCAACATGGCTTAAAAGCTTACACCACCTATTGACAGTGAATTCCTCTCGGTACTGTTTAATGTTGTTAAAAGGTTTGGTGTTGGAACGTGGGATAAAGAATAAGTGTATGCAGTATGGTGCAGGGGAGGAGCCCAACAGCTCTAACTCTTGAGGCTCCTGAGCTGCTCTGGGTAGCTTTGACAGCCACTCCTCTATGGGGTTTTTCATTGTTACAGCTCGTTGGTGATGGATTTTGTGTGGTTGTGTGTGATTTGGTCTGGGACTTGGGTGAGGTATAGGTGTATTTACATTGTCTGTAAACTCTCTAGCTTGCAATGGAATCCCTACCAGGCAGGTAGACATTGGGTCTTTCGCTGCTGCTGTGGACAGGCATATATTTTCCTGTTGGAGCGTCTGTGCCAGGGTCACCCAGACATTCTGGCGTGGCTGAGGAATGATCCACGCAGCTGTGAGACTGCTCAGCGTGAACAGGATAACAACTCGGACAGGGCTCATCGTGAGGTTAGGTAGGAGGCAGATTTTCTGTTCTACAAAGGAAAACAAACATTTTTGTAAAAATAAAAACCAAACACATACAAGTTCATGGGTCTGCCAGAATGTAGCTAACTCTCTTAGGTAGATTCTTCTTTTTCTGGCGGCGTCTTCTCTTGGAAGCGACAGCTGCTTGTTTCTTATCCCCGTCTGCTGGAGCTGGATTTTTGGGGACGAAAGGTTTTACCCACTTTTGGGGTATCCATCAAGGCCCTGAGGGGGTGGATACACATGCATAACCACACCCCCAGGTGACGAGCTCATTAGGACCCTTGGTTTCCCAAGTTTCTGGGTCCTTAATGAGAACTGGTGGACGCTGTGACAACTTAAACCGGTTGTTATTATTGAAATGACGTATTACTGGAGGATTCATGTTTTCAAATGAACAATTCAGAAAATTAATGGTAAATAGGGCTTTGCAGAGCTTTTGTTGTGGAGTCATCCACGCTGCAGAGTTGCTCTGCCTAGCCAGGACCTCTTTGAGTGTGTGGTGGGCACGCTCGATCACAGCTTGACCTGTGGGGGGAGTGGGGAATGCCTGTCTTATGCTCCACTCCCCACTGCTGGACAAACTCTAGGAACTCCTTGGAGGCATACGCTGGGCCATTGTCAGTTTTAATTTCCCTAGGAACCCCCAATACTGAAAAGGCTTGCAGCAAGTGTTGTTTGGCATGCGCAACCCTTTCCCCTGTATGGGCAGAGGCATAAGCCGCGCCTGAGTATGTGTCTATGCTGACGTGTACGTATTTCATGCGACCAAAACTGGGAATGTGTGTGATGTCTGTCTGCCACACTTCACAGCTCCCAAGGCCTCGGGGGTTAACCCCAACACCCAGGGATGGCACTGCCTGAAGCTGGCAATTGGGACAGGTGGCCACAATGGCTCGAGCCTGACTACGTTTAAACTGGAACTGACGGATTAGACCTGGAACATTTTGATGGTATTGCTGGTGACTTAGCTTTGCCTGTTGAAAGATGTCTGGAAGGCGTGCCATTTCTGCTGGAGCAGCAAGGGAATCTGCCTTGCGATTACCTTCTGCAATCTCACCTGGCAAATCGGTGTGTGACCTCACGTGCATCACATAGAAAGGGTGCTCCCGCTGCGAAACCAAATGAATGTCTTGAGAGCAACCTGTGGAGATGCCCATCCTCGATCTCTTTGAGGACTGCCTGCTCCGCCCTGGACACTACCCCCACCACATAGGCTGAATCGGTAACCAAATTAATTGGCTCCGAAAACTTCTCAAAGGCTCTTATGACTGCAGCTAGCTCGGCAGTCTGGGGCAACCCCTCCACAAACTCAACATCAGCTTCCCAATGCTGGGTCTGGGGATTTCTCCAAGTCATCACCAACTTGTGGGATGCTCCAGACGCATCAGTGTACACTGTAAGTGCCTTGAGTGGCCTACGACTCATTTTCTCAGGAGCAATGAGGTGGAATTCCTCATTGAACAGCTTGTGTGATGGGGCTTGGACTGATACCTGTCCAGTGTAGCTGTCCAGGGATAGCTGGAGACTGGCATTGCTCTGGAGCAGGTCCTCGAACCTCTTTATGGTTAACCTCTCGGGAGAGCTCTTTCCCTCCTTAGAAAGGTGGACTGGAAGGTGAATACACTCAAAGTCACAACTGGCCAGCTCATGCAATCTTAGCCTGGCCTTCCAGACTAGCTGAGCTATTAGCTTCTGTGGCTGTGTGATGGTTTTGGATCACTGACAGGAGAGGAAAACCCACTCTATGATTAGAAGTGGATCTTTTTGTATTTCAAACCACTGGAATATCAGCCCGTGTATGTGTGGTAACTTTCCCAAAACAATGAACTCAAAAGACAGCTGGGGCTTATAGCGATGAGCCTGCCTCTCGGCCAAAGCCTCCTGCACTTTTTGGAGGGCGGTTTTTGCCTCTGGGGTCAGCTCCCTGGGAGAGGCTAGCTCTCTCTCTCCCTTCAGTAAATTAAGAAGGGGAGCTAGGTCCCTGTTAGTGAGACCTAGCCAAGGCCTGACCCAGTTCAAAGACCCACACAAGGAATGGAGATCTGCCAGGGTTTTTGTATCGGTCTTAATTTACAATTTTTGCGGAACAATGGTCTGCGCAGTGATTTGCAAGCCCAAGGTGGCATTCTCTGAACCTTGTCTTCCTGCAGTTGGAATCCAGCAGAGGTTAAAACTTTAACCACTAGGCCAAGTGTGTCTTGGAGTATTATGTCATTGGGGGCACACACAAGCACATCATCCATGTAGTGTAGGATGATTGCCTCCTTTTTCTGGGCGCGTACTGGGGACAGCAATGAAGCCATGTACCCCGGCAGATGGATGGACTGCATTTCATTCCCCGAGGCAATACTTTCCAGTGGTAGCACTTCATTGGGGCTTTTCGGTTGGTGGTGGGAACCGAGAAGGCAAACCGTGGTGCATCCTCCGGGTGTAGTGGTATATGGAAGAAACAGTCCTTGATGTCTAGGACAGCCAATTGCATATTTTGGGGGAGCATTGCTGGGGAGGGCATCCCTGGTTGGAGAGACCCCATGTCCACAGTTCTTTTGTTTATTTCTCTTAAATCATGAAGGAGCCACCACTTATCTTTCCCTGGCTTTTTTATTACAAAGACCAGGGAATTCCAGCAGCTAGATGTCTCTTCAATGTGTCCTTTAGCCAATTGTTCTACTACAAGCTCCTCGAGCGCCGCTATCTTTTCGTTACTGAGGGGCCGCTGTTTTACCCAGACTGGGTCATTTTTCAGCCATGTTAACTTGTGGGCGGGGCGCTCTACAGTGGCCGCTATTAAAAATCCTGGGTGTTTTAGGGATGACCAATTTGACCCCCCACTGGGACATGGTGTCTCTACCCCACAAGGGAGCTTTGTAATTAGTAACAAATGGATGGACACTGGCCAATTTTCCATCTGGTCCCTCAATTTGCACAATGCTCTTTGATATCTTTGCCAATGTGAATCCTCCTACACCTTGGATTTGACCAGCCACGGGTTGCAAATCCCAATGCGACGGCCACAACCTTTCAGGTATGATTGTCACATCTGCCCCTGTGTCAAGCAACCCTTCCACGGGAAGGTGTTCTGTTCCACGCATTAGGTTGCATCCCATAATGGGTTTGTCCTCGCCAACCACTTCTGCCCAGTATACACCTGGTGCCTTGTCATCTACTGAACTTTCTGCTGGAATAGGAATGGCCTGGGCGATGATTTGCCCCTTGGCCAAATAGAAGGGTGGCTGTGGACAGCACACCAGGAGAATGAGGTTAGGTATGTCCTCTTTGATGGTCATGGGAGCCACCTCAATCTCCATGGGTATGTGTGCAGTGTCCCCAGTAACAAAGTACTCACTGTCCAATCTTGTGCGATCTTTTGTCAAGTTCTGCAAGTCCTCTGGCAGGTCCACTCCAATGACTGTCCACTGGGTAGACCTGAAAGGAAAAGCTTTGGTGGTCACAAGCTTGAAACGCTTGTGAGGCCACCAGATTTTATCCTGTAAATGGTTATTTTGTGTTCCCGCACCCTGCTTCCCTTCCTCCCCCTTTTCTGTTTTGAGGGAGGTTTCCCCTTCAGGGAAGCCTGCTGCATTTATGTCGTGGCGCTGGGCAGGTGGGCGCTGGCATCGGGGTTTTTTGGTGTGGAGGGTGTCTTTATTTGCTGGTTTTGGGGGCAGTCCTGCGCAAAGTGTCCTGGTTTTTTGCATATGAAGCAAATGACATGTTGAAGTTGTTCTGGTGATATCTGTGGCCTCCTCACTCCTGGAGATACAGCTGCCACTGTCTCTGGGTCTGTCGGCCTTGGCCACTCCTCCCGTGCAGCAAACAGTTCCGCCTTCCTAGCACAGGCTTCCATCATCTCTGTCAGTGTAGGTGGGGGGTTGAGAGGCAGTCCCAGGAGCATCCTTCTGCAGACTTCATTGGCATTCGTCTGTGCCATCTCTTTCACTATCTTCATTTGTGTCTTGGGGGTCCCATACTTGTCTCTCAACCTGTGCACGGAGCCGGTCGACAAACTGCAACAAACTTTCTGAAGGAGACTGTTTAATGTCAAGGAAACTACCACTAGCTTCAGCAGTTGGTAACTGGTTAAAAGCCTTATCTGCAGCGTTTGAAATCTTATCTAGAATGAATTTTGATAACACCCGGGCTTGGTCCTCAGGCTTAGCCCACTCCCCTTCGCTGCACAGGTGTTTGTAAGTAATATTATTTTCTAAATCTTTGGCACCTTGAGGGGTTTGTTTAAGTTCTTCCACAAGATCCCTGAGAGATCTCTTCCAGGAGCTTTCCCATAGATCAAACTCTGACTGGGTAAATAGGCACCGGAAAAGATCTACGATGTCAGCGGGAACAAATTCAAAGGATGTTAATGTAGCTTTCATCATGCTTCTAAAAATTTCACTATTTCTCCCAAATTCCAGCTGACTTTTACATAACTCACGCTTTGAGTGATATGAGAAGGGCTGGTAGGTTCTAGGCCCAGTTCTACCACCCATGTACTGAACAGGAGCCACCATGGGGATGACTTCTTCTTCCTTGATTTGGACCCTAGGCTTTCTCCCTTCAGCCCCACCCCCGTGGGACCTGGCAGGGGGACCACCCCCTCCCCCAGCCCCACTGCCTTGGGAACTGGGAAGGGACCACCCCCTCCCTCTGCCCCTCCCACCCCGGTGGCTTGGTACCTGGGAGGAGGGATGTGCCCTCCTCCTGCCCCACCCCCACAACCGGGCAGGGGCCCACCCCCCTAGGCCTCGGCCCCACCCCCCCAACCCTCTGCACCACCCTCGTGGGTCCCGGGCAAGATGGCGTGGAGAGCAGGCAGGGGGGTGGGGCAACTGTGGGAACCAGGGGCGGGGCAACCGTGGGAACCAGGGGCGGGGCAACCGTGGGAACCAGGGGCGGGGTCACAGGATGACGCAATGGGGGGCGGGAACATGAAGGGAGGGGGAGGAGCGTCCAAGGGAAGGAAGGGGTTGTGGGACTGGAAGGGGTTGGGGGAGGGGACAGGTGTGCGAAAAGGATTGTAGGGAGAAGAAGGGTAAGTGGAAGGCTGAAACACGTGGCTGCCACCATTTTGGGCATGGGGGGGGGTTGGAACACGGAAAAGGGGTAACAGGGATTAGGTTAGAAGGGTGCAGGGAAGATGCTCTGTCAGCCGGTGCACAGCTGCCAGGGCCAAGGTACTGGGAGAGAGGCGGAGGCTCAGGAGAGCATTGGCAGTTCCAGGTACCCTGGGATTTCCGAGAAATCTTGCTCGTCTCTCTCGGTTCAGGGGCAGAGGGTTTGGGACGAGACGTAAGGGAAGCTACAGGAGGGGAGAATTCATCTGGCTGTCCTTTCAAATCCCTCTTCAGGACTTCTTTCCGAATTACCAGGAACACAGGGAAAAACTGAGAAATTGTCCCATCTCCCTGCTAAGCTTTAGCTGTTTGTAAGGCCCTATTTTATTCCAGGCAGAGACAGAGTAAACATTCTGCTGGGTAAACTGAGGGAAGTGAGAAGAGATCCAGTGAACAAACCGTTTTAAGACTGCTTTGGAGACCGTAACGTTTCCAATACTTAGGGTTTCTAAAATGAGGGTATAAATGCTTCTCTGTGCCGCAGAAAACTTAGCACCCATGTTTGCTCTCTGCAGAAAACTTAGCACCCATGTTTGCTCTCTGCAGCACTCAAATCTACCTTCCTTTACAGCCAGTACAAACAAAACTGAAAGCACTGTGTCCACAGCAAATCCGGGAAAAACCGGGCAGCCTCCTCCCCCCCCCTTTTCCGGGGAGAGATGAAACTGCTTACGTAAGAGACCACACGGGTTTTAAAATGGCGAACAATAGCTGCTGGCACCCCCACCACCACGTGGCCGCCGCGTGGGTGGCTGGAGTGGGTCCGCGCCGCTCGGTGGGGTGTGCCGCTGCCCCGGCGTGTCCGCTCCCGGCAAAAACGCCAGCCGCCGACACTCTGCCGCCGCCCGCACTGCCGCAGCATCGTAAACCGCGTGCAGCCCCGGGTTCACCGCGAAAACCACCTGCGCTGCTAAATCGTGCCACCTGCAATGGTACCACGGCTCCCGGGAGCCCCGCGGTGTGGGAGCGCACCGCCGGAAACACACAACCCCCCAAACAGTGCACAGGGACCAGCGGAGGGCCGGAGCCACCCCGCCCAGGCTGCCGTGCGGAGAAACGCAATCCCTTCAGGGCCGGATTTTTTCCCTGCAACGGGAGTGCACCCCCACCCTGTGAGGGTCCCCCCGGGGTCCCACTAAGCCGCACGGGTGATACTCACCCCGTGCGGGGATGTGACTGGCTGGAACAGCTGAAACGAAGTCCCCATCCTGGAATCGGCCCGCTGTGGGTTCAGCGGGGTCCCGACTCTGCCCCCATGCCTTCTTTGCCGGCAAAAGCGCGATGAAGAAGACAGGGGAAGGTGGAAGTCCAAAAGCTACTGTAATCCACGCATGAAATTACCAGCATGAAATTACCAGAGACGAACACATGGGCGCCACCTGCTGTATCCGTGGATCTCTGGGCTTATATGAGTCCAAACCCGGCTCACTCAGGACCCAAGCCCACACAGAACCGCATGAACGAGATAAGAGACGAGAAACGCTCCCTGCCACGTGGGTCAAAGTGTCCAGTTTATTAGTGTGGGACAGATAACCTCTGGTGTCGGTGACCACCCAGGCAGCAAAGAGGGCGTGCCTCACCTGCGGTGGGGTTTTATGCCCCAGGTGGTGGGGGCGGGGAAAGAGGACCACGGTCAATGGGAGCGACATCCGGGAGGGGTGAGGGGAGGGACCATCCGTGGGACAGACCACAAGGCATACAGAACCAGGGGGTTATGTGAGGGGAACCCATGTGAAAGGGGGAACATGCCATTCACGTGACCCAATAAAATTTTTCCCCAACACCCAGTGTAACTAAATTCCTATTTAGTGCAATACAACAATCTATGAAATAAACAAAGGCCAGGAGACTTCTTCTCCTTTTTAATGCCTTTATTAAAAGTGATCAGCTCAGGATTGGGCGGCTCGGCGGGTCTGCAGCTTCCCGTCGTCTCCCAGGGCGACTCAGAGGAGGAGGATATGCGCAGCTCTGTCCACAAGGGGCAGAACTGGGGGAATCCAGTCCTCGTGGGAGCCTTTTGGGCGTGGTATTCCCCGCCAGGTGGTGCCCCTCCCACTCAGTCGGCCTGGTCTCACCGCCGGGGTCGTCTCTCTTGGTCAGGGCGAGAGGATCCGAAGGTGTTCCGCATCTCTGCAGGCTCAGCACTCGGCTCTTCACGTCTAGACATCACTCCAGTCTCTCAACTCTTAGGTGGCTCGTTGTTTTGGGGTCTTCTCTGTACACCGGGGGACCCATGCTGCATTGTGGTCTTGGAGTCACTTTGCATAGCCTCTCCCCACCCTCTCAGGTGTCTTCACTATTCTGGGAAAGGTACAATTTAGCCTCGGGAAGGTCCCCACCCAGGAGAAGGGCCATTAACTCGCCCCAGCCAGGGCTTTTACTAATACAAAAACAACCATTAACGACAACGACCCGTGATTACAATAACAAAACAGGAAGAACTTGGGCAGCTACCGTGCTCTGGCTGCCTTTTTGTAACTTTTTCTCACAAAAAAAATATTACCCGAATTTTGTTCATAACAATCTATAGGATATGCTATAAGACAGATACGAAAAGGATTTTGTGCTGTTGCAAGGCTTAAACAAAACTCAGGTGTGCTAATACGATTTGCAAAAATAAGCTAACTATTTTCACTAATGGGGTTTTAAATTTCTTTGGGAGTTAACTCGTAGGCGACGTCAGCACTAATATTCATTCTCGGCATGCCACTTGTTACTAAATACAGAATGAGGGTAAGACACAAATACATTTTTGTCACACTCAAAAGTGATTACAGGTGACTTTTTACAAAAAGCTAACAGAGTAACATGTGTGCAGATTTCGTTAGCATTTGATGACGAATTTTGCCCCAAAAGGCGAGAATAACTGCCTAAGAGACTCAATTTAAGTCAGCATAGACAGGAGGTATTTTATTGCGACGCGTCGGAGAAATCACAAAAGGGATTTCTGAGTATCTCGTAACCGAAGCAAGCCTTTTATACAGTTTTGATTATGAAGTTACATAATATCACATGCATAATCATGTTTTTGCATACATATTCATAAGAGGCGTGGTGTGGGCGGAGCGTGAGCGGAGACATCTCTTTTGAGGATCATTTTGGTGGTCGTTCCGGTTGCCTTCATCGTGGGCAGGGGTCACCTGATGAGTCTTCCTCCTTAAACTTTTGAACTCCTATCCTAATATGGCCAATTCCCGGTGTACTTGGCTTGGTCCCATGGCTTGGCAAGGCTATTAGGGTTAGTTTGACTTTGTTGGCTCTGAACATGCTTAGCCCATCAGTTCCCCTATCCCTATCTCTCTTTCTTGTCATTGTGTTCCATGCCTTAACTGATTTATTGCTCTATATGTTTCCTAAGTGCTATGCTCTCTTCGAATGTTTCACATTCCATGTTTTTAACTCATTATTTCTTGAAGGCTTTCCGTTTTGGGGCTTCACATTGATTGCTTGGTAAGCTTGTTCTCTGTTCTTAAACAATAGATAAATATTTTGAACAGGAATGGTCTCACCTATAAATGCTTCTAATTGTCTTCTCTAATTAGAGTTTCTCTGATGTTCATGATAACATTCTGCACATAAATCATAAAATAAATGTCTAATATAAATCTATTTTTGTTTCTTACATTTACCACATTCAAGCAAGACTCAAGGGATACAAAAGGCACACTTATTACATCTAACTTATACAATTGTTTTAACACATCCCTAAGATCTTTAAATTTTTAAAAATACAGTTTCAGAGTCTGATTTGTTCCTTCTACTATAGAACACTCATTACAACAAAACAGCTGGTCAAATGACGAGTTACATGAGAGGCTTTTTTTTTTTTTTCTTTTTTCAGTCTCTCAGTCGCTTTGTGGTTTCTGATGTTCAAAGTCTATACAGTGATTAAAAGGCAGCATAGTGGATATGCTAAGCCAAATCGGCTGAAATTTGGCCCAACGCATTTACTACGCTGATTTCTTTTCACAATTTCTGTCAGGAAGAACAAAAAGGTCTTTTTAATCCAGATGAGGAACGTCCTGATAGTAATGCTCTTTGGTGTTGCTTATTTATCATCACTGGTCTTTTAACTGCTGCATGCACCGGGAGGGCTGGGCCCATGCGGACTCTTGAGCTGTCTCCACCGCTGAGCGCCGGCCGGCAGCACCGCAACCTCTGAATGCCGGGGACACTGCCTGTGGCGGTGCCAGCTGAGCCGTGGGGCTGCAGCTTGCAGTCTGTTTCTATGGAGGTTGCCAGGTCCAAACCGAGGCCCCTGCCAACCGTGGGGCAGAGGGGGGGAGGCGCTCGCACTGGGAAGGCGCTCGGCTCCCGGGTCGCTGCTTTTGGCGGAGCGGGTTGACCTCCCCCCGGTGGGCTTCCTGTTTCGCGAGACGCGCCGACAGGCTAACTCACTACATGCGCCGGCCCCAGCGCAGCATCTCTGGCGGCACGGGTTGCGGCCCCCGTGGCGGGGCTCCCTCGGCAGTGCCGTGCCCTCCTTCCACTGTCGCTGCTGCCGCCTCAGGCGTGCCGCCCACCAGGGCTGGTCTCCATGGCATGGGGCCCACGTCGAGTCAGGAGTGGAACAGCCCTGACAATGCCCCGAGCCGCAGCTGCTGCCGCCATCACAGCACGGCCGCTGACTCATTGTGCGTGTCCTTGCAGCGCCTCCAGTGCAAAGCACCTTTTTGCAACTCCATGTGCAAGCAATCTCGGGAGTTCTTTTCCCAAGTCGATAGTCTATAGTCCCCGCTTTTCTAAAAAGCATTTAAAAAGATTATACGCTGCTTGTCTCTGCATTACCTTCTAATCTGATTGTCAGCGCGCTGTTGCAGCCCTTTGCAAGACGTCGGTAGCGTATTTAGTTGGCCGAGCCCTTCTGTAAGGTCGCTCAGAGCCGGAGCCCACTCTTTCACTTTCCGAGACTCCTCTCTGAGATTGCTCGGGGCATGGAGCCACTCTTTCGCCTCCCGGGCTGCGTCGTGACCGACACGGATCTGCACCGGACCGTGGCTCGAAGGTCCAAGCTTCTGTATTGTCTGTAGGGTCCGTAGGGTCCCTGTTCGGGTGCCATTTGTCACGGCTCAGGGAGGATCGAGACACTAAATATGAGTGTTTAGCAAGCTTCGTTTATTGATGAAAGCACCAGACATTTATTTACAAAAAGTAATAAGCTCATGCATATTCTGTAAGCTAAGCAGTCTATTGGTTATACTACAATATCAGCTCTTTCTCATTCTTTAAAACTTATATTTCTTTTTCTCACGTCTCTCTCACTACTTGTTATAGTACTAAAGCCATGCTCAAGGACACAGTGTTTTTTGCAGGTGCAGAAACTCAGATTAGCTGGGTTCTTTTCACGTAGCTATTTCTCCACATGAGACTGTGCTGGATATGGCAAGGAAGCTCCAAGCATATGCAGATGCTGTACATGGCCCAACACATTCTAGAATCACAGCGGTAGAAACACGTCTGCAGAACCTAGAGGATAAGATAGAGGAGAATCATAAGAAGCTTAGAGAGGAGATTAAAGAAGACCTTCTCCAAATCTTGGCAGTGCAGATCAGAGGTTCTGGTATCCAAGACAGATGTTTCCCAGATGGTGAGAGAAGGTACACCCCACGAGCTGATCCGTGGTTCTACCTGCGTGATTGTGGAGAAAACATGAGGAGGTGGGATGGAAAATCTAGTGCTGTTCTGGCACAACGGGTGCGTGAATTGAAGGAAGCCACCAGAAGGAAAGAAGCTCAAGTTGCCCGTAGCTGAACTGCCAGGTATGATGATGATGATGACATGTCTGATTGCCTTGAAGGAACATCCAAGACATATGCCCAGGGAAAGAAGGATAACCAGACTTAGAGGGGCCCTGCATCTAGCCAGGTAGAGGCTAGGGAAAATCGTGTTTTCTGGTCTATGTCAATTCATTGGCCTGGCACATGGGAACTGCAAGAGTATAAAGCTTTGGTTGATGCTGGTGCTCAGTGTACATTAATTCCATCAAGACATGTGGGGACAGAGTCTGTTTCTATTGCTGGTGTGACAGGGGGATCCCAGGATTTCACTTTGTTCAAAGCTTATGTGAGCCTAACGGGAAATGAGTGGAAGAAACATCCTATCGTGACTGGCCCAGAGAACCCCATGTATTTTGGGCATAGATTGCCTTCGGAGTGGGTATTTAGAAGACCCAAAAGGAATCAGATGGGCATTTGGAATAGCAGTTGTAGTGTCAGAGGGCATCCAGCAGTTGAATATCTTGCCTGGACTGTCTGAGAATCCATCTGCAGTAGGATGCCTGACGGGAGAAGAGCAACAGATGCCAATTGCCACTTCCATAGTGCATCGATGACAGTATAGAACCACTCGAGATGCTGTGATCCCCATCCATAGGATGATCTGAGAGCTGGAGAACCACGGGGTGGTCAGCAAGATCCACTCATCCTTCGACAGCCCCATTTGGCCTGTGCGTAAATCTGAAGGAGAATGGAGATTGACTGTGGACTACCGTGCATTGAATGAAGTGACTCCACCACTGAGTGCTGCCATGCAAGACATAGTAGACCTCCAGTACGCGCTTGAGTCCAAGGCAGCGAGGTGGTATGCCACTATAGACATTGCCAATGCATTTTTCTCCATTCCTCTGGCAGCAGAATGCAGGCCTCCATTTGCTTTCACATGGAGGAGAGTGAAGTATACCTGGAACCGACTGCCCCAGGGGTGGAAGCACAGTCCTACCATCTGCCATGGACTGATCCAGACTGCACTAGAAAGGGGTGAGGCTCCAGAACATCTGCAGTATATTGATGACATCATTGTGTGGGGGAACACAGCTGCGGAAGTGTTTGAGACAGGAGAGAAAATCAACCAAATCCTCCTGGGAGCTAGTTTCACTATTAAAAAGAGCAAAGTAAAGGGACCAGCTCGTGAGATTCAGTTCCTAGGAGTAAAGTGGCAAGATGGATGGTGTCAGATTCCTACAGATGTTATCAACAAGGTCACAGAAATGTCTCCACCCACCAATAAGAAGGAGACACAAGCTTTCCTAGGTGCCATGGGCTTTTGGAGGATGCACATTCCTGAGTACAGTCAGATCGTGAGCCCTCTTTTCCTGGTCACCTGCAAGAAGAACAATTTCCATTGGGACCCGGAGCAGCAACAAGCCTTTTGCCCAGATTAAGCAGGAGATTGCTCATGCCGTAGCCCTTGTTCCGGTCAGGACAGGGCCAGAGGTAAAGAACATGCTCTACTCTGCAGCCCGGAACAATGGCTTGTCCTGGAGCCTTGGACAGAAGATGCCTGGGGAGACTCGGGGTCAACCACTGGGATTTTGGAGTCGAAGCTACAGAGGGTCTGAAGACCACTACACTCCGACACAGAAGGAAATATTGGCTGCCTATGAAGCCAAGCCACCTCAGAGGTGATTGGTACAGAAGCACAACTCCTCCTGGCACCCTGACTACCGGTGCTGGGGTGGATGTTCAAAGGCAAGGTTCCTTCCACCCACCATGCCACCAGTGCTGCATGGAGAAAGTGAATTGCACTTATCACTCAGTGTGCCCGTATAGGTTAACTGAATCACCCTGGGATTTTGGAGGTAACTACAAATTGGCCCGAAGGTGAGAACTTTGGTGTCAGAGATGAAGAACAAGAACCAGTGACACGGGCTGAAGAGGCTCCTCCATATAACCAACTGCCCCCAGAGGAAACAAGCTACGCTCTTTCACTGATGGTTCCTGTCGCATCGTAGGGATGAACCGGAAGTGGAAAGCAGCCGTATGGAGCCCCACAGAACAAGTTGCAAAAGCTACCGAAGGAGAAGGTGGATCAAGTCAACTTGCGGAACTCAAAGCCGTTCAACTGGCCCTGGACATTGCAGAAAAAGAGAAATGGCCAAAGCTCTACCTCTACACTGATTCATGGATGGTAGCCAATGCTCTGTGGGGATGGCTGGAGAGGTGGAAAGAGGCTAACTGGCAGCGTAGAGGAAAACCAATTTGGGCTGCTGAAGAATGGAAAGACATTTCTACCAGGGTAGGCAGGCTACTTGTGAAAGTCCTCCATGTAGATGCCCATGTCCCCAAGAGTAGAGCCAATGAGGAGAACCAAAACAATGAGCAGGTAGATCAGGCTGCAAAGATAGAGGTGTCCAAGATAGACCTAGATTGGGAACACAAGGGAGAGTTATTCCTAGCTCAATGGGCCCATGATGCCTCAGGCCATCAGGGCAGAGATGCCACCTATAAGTGGGCACGAGGCCGAGGGGCCGATCTAACCATGGACAGTATTTCTCAGGTAATTCATGACTGTGAGACGTGTGCTACCATCAAGCAGGCCAAGTGAGTGAAGCCCCTGTGGTATGGTGAGCAGTGGTCCAAGTACAAGTATGGGGAGGCCTGGCAGAGTGACTATATTACAATGCCCCAGACACGTCAGAATAAGCGCTATGTGCTCACAATGTTTGAAGCCACCACGGGATGGTTGGAAACCTACCCTGTGTCTCATGCTACTGCCTGTAACACCATCCTGGGCCTTGAAAAGCAAGTTCTGTGGGGGCATGGTACCCCTGAGAGGATTGAGTCAGACAATGAGACTCATTTCAAGAACAGCCTTATCAACACCTGGGCTAGGGAACATGGCATTGAGTGGGTGTACCATATCCCCTACCATGCACCAGCTGCAGGGAAAAGTGGAGAGGTACAGTGGACTACTAAAAACCCAGTTGAAAGCTTTGGGTGGGGGATCTTTCAAAAATTGGGAGCAGCATTTAGCAAAGGCCACCTGGTTAGTTAACACCTGAGGTTCCACCAACTGAGCAGGTCCTGCCCAGTCTGAGTCCCTGAATATAATCGATGGAGATAAAGTCCAAGTAGTACATGTCAGAGGTTTGTTAGGGAAGACCGTGTGGATCAATTCTGCCTCGAGTACAGACAAACCCATTTGTGGGGTTGTCTTTGCTCAGGGACCAGGTTGCACATGGTGGATAATGCAAAGAGATGGAACAACACGATATGTACCTCAGGGAGATCTGATTGTGGGGTTAGAATGATATGCAATATCACTGTTCATTGGATGTTATTGCCATTGTCTGTACATTAAACCATACAGACATGAGATAGAAGGAAATTTGTAAGTGTTGAAGGTCTGAGCAAGTGATGGATGGAGATTTGAGTGAGTAAAGTGAAAGGGGGAATCCTGCATCTCTGTAGTATAGGGCCTGGATTCAGTGGTCCAGTGTAGGGATGTGATGAGGGCATGATGGGTATTGCTTGTAAATTTTGGGGGAACAGATGGAAATTTTGTGTTAATACATGCATGATGTGTGGTAGTATGTTGATGATATGGGGATAAGGGGTAGAATGTCCTAGGGTGACGTCATGATGCTTGTATCCCCATTCATGTGTTCTGTTCTTGTTGGATATTATGTTCTGTGCCTTTAAGACTGGCTCTGAACAGTGAAAGTTTTGTTTTGGTTTTTCTTGTCAGCCTGGTGGGACACAGAGGCCAGTACATAGGGCTGCTTTTCCTTTTTTTTTGCTTTTGCTTTTCGCTTTCCTTTTGCTCTTGCTTCTGCTTCGCTTCTGCTTGCTTTTTGCTTCTGCTCTTTAGCTAGTTTATCTAAACAGTCCAAATTTCTTCCTGGACTGTTTCTCCTCTCCTTTTTCCAACCATCTCGAACCTGCTCCAGACTGGGACCTGGAAACACCAAGAGTTTGCACCTTGTATCCTGCAACAGCTGCCCCAGCGCCGGAGGGACTGAGAACAGACCACCCCTGAGAGAGACTTTCTGAATTTTTCATCTTTTTAAGAGTGGTATCATCTGGTATTTTTCATTTTGTATGCTGGGGGGGGTGCTGTGCCTGTTTAATAAACAGGTTCTTTCCACTTCTCTCTGAGGAATTCTTCCCGAACCGGTTGGGGGGAGGGGCCCTGTGGGTTTGCTTTCTGGAGGAGCCCCTTTGGAGATTCTCTACCAAATTTGCCCTAAACCAGGGCAATATCTTATGGATATCTCTGTTTGCCTCATTTCTGCATTACTAACTGGAGAATTTTATTGTAGTAAGGTGTCCCTACGCAGGGAATAATGTGCACTGACTCCATGATTGCAGAAGGCTGATCAATTTCTTTATTAAGCTATACTATATTACACTATACTATATGAAAAACTATACTACTAAGAAAAACCCATTGCCCTTTCCAGACAGTACGAGACACACACGTGGATCCAATTGGTCAATTAATCAAAACACCATCACCAGAGTCCAATTAGTAAACTACCTTTTGGTAAACAGTCTCCATAACACATTTCACATGTACACAACAACAGATGCAGCAAGTGGAGATGAAAATTGTTTTCTCTGAGCTTTCTCACAGCTTCTCAGGAAAATCCTGGGAGAGAATTAAGTCTCTCTCTGTTCAGAGAATATGTGAATACCACAGACTTTGAACCATAACCATCTGATTTTAATTTAATAAAAAGCAGTACATGCTCAAGAAATGGAATAACATCTATGGCAAGCATCTGGAACAGCCATACCGAGCTTTTCTTTGCAGGACACACTCTTGTGATTCTTCATACTAGTTCTGAGCAAGGTGCTGTATTTTTCTGAGCTAGCTGAAGAGGTGATACTCTTCTACTATAGCTACTATGCAGCCATCCTAAAATATTGGCTTCTGAATTATTCAGGTCTTTGGAGAGAAGGAAGAGAATAAAAAACATGCAAACTGTGCATGTTTCTGCAGGTATTTGGACCCATCAAAAGTGTAAAAAGTTTAAAAAAATTAAAATTGTGAAAAAGTGAAAAACAGAGAGAGAAGTGGAGGAAAAGCAAGAAGGGACAGCATGATTCTCAGCGAGGAAGGCAATGAACCGATTAGCCTAAGGCAAATGTAAGAGAGGACCTGACTATTAAGGGCCACTGAAGGGGCTGGTGAAAAAGTGTCATGTGATGGGGAAGATGACAGGGAAGGTGAAGAAGAGAACCAGGGAGGATTCAGAGATGAGGAGGAGAAACCACACAGTGAGAACTAAGCCAAACTGTGTACAGTTATGTCTGCACAAAGCTGCTGGGTGGACTTACTTGAGGAGAAACATTTAGGATCTGTGTAATTTCTGTCCTTTCTGAATAAATAGCAGGAACAGTTAGTAGCGTATGTGTGACCGAACAGAAGTCGTGGCTCCTATATTTGGGTTATTTAACATGCTTCACTGTAATATGATTTCATCATTTCGGACACCATCATGTTTTCTCCTCTATGAAGACCAGCATTTTTGTGTTCCTAAGATTTTCCATTTATCAAAGGTTCTCCTGGCCTCTTTATTTTTGTGGGTTTTTTTAAAAAGAAGCGTTAATATCTCTATTGTTTGAAAAAGAACCTTTGAATTTTGGCAGGGACAAAAGCCCTGCAGCTGAAGACATGCCTTTCCCTTCTCCCATGAGACTCCCCTCTATTCTGGCTGAGTTATGAGCTGTGCAAGATCGGTGTTCCCCATTTCCTCCTTGTGTTTCTCAGGAAAATGTTGGCAGTAGGTCAGAAAAAATAATTGAACACAAATCTTCTGCAGACCCAGGTCCATGGTGCTGTCAAAGCAAAAACAGAAATTAGAGAATCCCCGAGGACTTATAGGGCAGGTGGAGCTGCTATCACCCCTTGCAATATCTCACTAGCAGTGATTGTAACAAGTCTTGCTAACCAAAGCAGTGTGTACCTCCAGTGATCCTTGATGAAAGTAAAATGGGTCCAGTTTTGGACCCAACTTAGTTTTTGTTTTCAGGCTGCTGAATCAACCAGTTAAAAATTAGGGTGTTGGGTTTATCCCTGTGTATCCAGCCATGATGTGGGCTGGAGAACATATGTATTCATCCCTTGGTGACATGCCTTTACTGTCACATGTAAGAGTGCTTCAATCATGCTGCTGGAGACATACCCACTCAAACAGAAATAAATTTCTACAAAGAGTTATAAAGTGAGAAATTCCTATTTTTTTAATGCTTGCATCTAAACATCTTTCTTAATGCAGTGGCCAATGTAATAAACACACTGAAAGTGTGTATATCTATACATATGTATACATGTTAGATGGTATATCTGAATGGCCATGTAAGCATCACTGTATGGGATGCATGTATGTTTAGACTTATAAATAGAAATTATGTTTCGCATTAGCATTATGCAGACCAGCAGCAGAATCACAGCCATTTTTGAGAGGAAAATCTAATGAAAATGCATATTTGCTGACAAACATGAGAAAACTCCATGTTTACATATATACACAAGATGCCGAGCACATTGGTGATACTTGTCAAGAAAAAGCGACTGCATGCATCTACGTTTGCTCCAATGCAACCACTTTATTTCCTCTTGAATAACAAGGAGACTGTCTTCCCCTTTCCCCTTCTCTGGAGCTGTGGGCTCTGTTTCTGACAATGCACAACCGTGTTGCGTGTTGGAGTGCCTGTCATTAAGCAATGCACTGATTATTCTGGCAGCCCCCCTACTGAAGTCCCTGTGGACTAAATCAGACATAGAGAGAATTTAATTTCACCAAGGATGGAGCTAAAGGTCATTACATGCAGTGGACAGCTGTGTCTAGTCAAATGAAAACTATTACTCCAAGTCACCATCCCTGGAAGTGTTCAAAAAACGTGGATATGGCACTTGAGAACATGGTTTAGTGGTGAGCATGGTGGTGATGCTCAATTGATGGCTGGACTTGATGAGCTTAGAAGTCCTTTCCAACCTTAATGATTCTATGATAAGTAGGACTTGAGTTGCATCTGTGGGTAGAAGTTCAACCCTGTGTGTTTTCAGTCCGCCAGACATCAGGGCACACTAGCATTTCCAAGAGATAATTATAAGCTTCTGAAGTTACCAGGCACATCACCCCATCCATTGAAAACCTTGTGCTATTGAGCAGAAGCTTAGGTTCAGTGTCTAGAGTGGTTTCCCAGCTCCCGGGCTGGCTAGCTCAGACCCTCAGCAAACCTGGTCTTCTCTGAGCTGTGCAAATGAGATTGTAGTAGCTGTCTCACAGGTGTTAAGAAACTTAACTAATTAGTGTTTACAAAGTGGTTTTAGATTCTCAGATGGAAGGCTCTAAAAACAGACAAAGCATTACTAATTGCCAGCTTACACTGAATTGTAAAGTGAAAATAAAGATGGCTGGAAAATGAGGCGGTAGATTTTTTGATGAACTGCATCAGTTTGGTAGTTTCAAGTTAAATAGCTTAAAGTTTGATTTCCCATTGTGATTATCTTAAAAATCTCTGTTCATTTCTATTGGTGTAATATTTGACCTCCAGTTTACTTTGAGGAAAATCAAGGCACATCCAAGTCTGCAAGTGGGGCCTCCCATGCTAAAGATTAAGTCATAAGCTTAATTCAGATAATAATTCATGAATATATTTGATGAGGTTACATTGGCTTAAATTAAATAAATCTTGATTTACAAATTATTAATTGTCCTAGGTTGACTATATGGTGCTTTTACCCCCAATCGTCTTGTTCTGTTTATGCTGAATAATAAGTTTTGCACCTTTAAGACTTGTTCCAGAGAGTGAACGGGGGGATAGAAGAAGTGCACCGTTTCTTTTCAAACACTGCACTCACTCCTCCACATTCCTGCTCCTGGACTGTGTTGTCTGTGGAGGGACAGACAGCGGGACAGAGCTCTCCTTTGCTTTTAGTTAGTTTAAGCAAGATGAGGCAAAGAAGTTCCCTGGACTGTGGGGTTTTTATCCTTTTTCTTTGGACCTATTTAAACCTGCTCTGGACTGAACACCCAGAAGAGCACTGGCAGCTCACACCTGTGGCCCAACGGGCCGAGCCTGGGCCGGGGCATTTCCAGCACCGGAGGGGCTGATAAGAGACCGAGTGAGCTGAGCTGCAACCTGGGGAGGGGACTTTCTCAGTTTGTCATCTCTTTTGGAGTGGCAAGGGGTTTTATTGTTTAATATAGTTTAGGTTTTATTGTTTAATAAACATTTTTTTTCCACTTTTCTCCAAGGAGGTATTTTCTCCCGTGTTGCAGTGTGTTGCAATTTCCTGTTTTGCTTCCCAGTCCCTTCCCAGGTGTAGCAATACCCCTCTCCCTTCCCCCTCGCCCCCTTGCTGAGTGAGTTCTGTCAATCAGGCTTAACATTCCAGCAAGGCCTCGTGTGGTTGGTCAAGTTCAAAGGATGCTCTTCAGGCCTGGGGGTCATTGGCCTGTCCGGGTGTCATCGTCCCCTGAGACCCTGCCCCTCCCACCTGGTTGGTGGCTCACCTGTCCCTTCCCCTCCCCCTTCCCCCAGAGCTTAAAAAGTCACTCAGGCCATGTGGTCGGTATTCTGTTGGAGCTGTTACCTAAGATTCAGATGTCTGCGACCATGGAATAAACTCTGGATATTAACCCTCTGGCAGAATCCATCTCCTTTTCCTCCTCACCTTAGCCTGAAGCCTTCCCACCTGAGGTAAACTGAGTTTCTATAAGCCTGGACTTGTTTCAGCGCCCAGCTGCAACATCCAGCCAGCCAAAAGTGTCTCTGAGGTGAAACACCACAGTTGCTGCCTTTGGCCTAGCAGCAAGGGTCAGACCAGCCCAGGCACAATCTACCTGGAAACATTGGGATCCTATTCCAATATTTTGGTGCCCAACCGTGGAGCAAAGTGACTCTGCAGCCCCAAGAAGGAATCTCAGTACCTCAGAAAGACTTCGGCAGCCGTGCACCCAGCTGAAGAGCTCTGACTGCTTTGCTCTCAGCAGAGACTTTGGGATTAATCCCACAAGAAGTTTCGTGGACTGTTCGGCGCCTTTGGAAAGTGCAGCTCCTTTCTGGTGAGCTGATTTTTCCAATGGAGAATAGGAGATCCTCCCTGGCCCGGGGGGGTCCTATTCTGGTGAGGAGACCTGCCTGCCTGGAGCTGGCCAGCAACAGCTTCCGTTTTGGGCAAGTATTCTCTGCTCCTTGGTGGAGCAGAAGCTCAAAAACAGGCTCTGCCATGAGTTCTGTTCCTTTTTTGCCCTTGCTTTTAGGCTGCGCAGCCCCACAGACGGGATACCATTGCATTCTAGGCTTTAGCTTTTGTGGCGTATTCTGCTGTCTTTTAGAATTCGCGCCGGCCGAGGAGTGGGGGTGCTCTCCCTGCCCTTCCCCCTGGCTCAGCAGAGCATCGTGCTAAGCTCTCTCGGCACGGGGGACTCTGCTCTCTCTCTGTGTGGTGGAGGCTCCTCTCTCTCAGCCCTGCGGGGGGGGGGGCTGCATTCTCGGGCAGGGGGAGGCTGCTCTCTGTTCCTTGGCTCGGCAGGGCGTGTCCTACTGCTGCTGCCCGGCAATTTTAAAAGCAGTATATACAGCTGCATTGTAAAGCTTTTGTCTGCTCGTTAACGCTTTCCTATCTGTGGGTTTTTTTAGAAATCGGTAGCTGATTTTGGCCTTGGTTTTGGTCAGGTGGGATTTTGTACTTTGCCTTTTCCATCTAACATGGGTTCGAAGCTTAGCATTGTACAAAAAGGAGTGTATTATCATATTGTTAGTATTTTAGTCAGTGGTAATGTGAAGTTCTCTAAAGGTAAATTGAAACAGTTTATAAGATGGCTTTTTCTACACTTCCCACAAGTCTCCCGGACTGGTTGGGGAGAGGGGCCGATTGAATCTGCTTTCCTAGAGGAGCCCCTTTGGGAGTTCTCTCCCAAATTTGCCCTGAACCAGGACATTAATTCAGCAGTGCCATTTGATTTACAACAAAATATATTACAAAAACTATCTTGAACATCTTTATGGCTGAGGAGCACCCCATGGTACTAATGTTCACACCATCTCAAAGCATATGGGTGGGGGGTTTTTTTGTATGATTTAGTTTCATGGGTTTTGTTCTCTTCATTCAGCTCTGTCAGGAAAAAACAGACTGGTTTATTCAGTCCTTTCTGCTTTGTGAATTTCCTGCAATACCACAGCAATGTCGTGCTTGGATTCCTAGTTAATTTTGTGTTGGCATTTTGAAAGGTATCGGGAATCAGTATAAGTTGAGTAACTTGTGTCGTTTGTATTTATAAGTTATGTTATATGCATTTTCTGTAAAGCATGATTCTTTTGGACCAAACTCTCTAATGGATTACTTCAAAAATTAATCATATAAATTGAAAAAACTTCCTAAGTGGTCTTTCACTCTTAAAAATACACTACTTTTTATTTTTTTTTGAAACCGCAGTGTTAAAAAAGTAGTGGATAGCCATTTCCCACTTGGTTGCCAAAGGGTGAAATCCTCATCTGGTATAAATTGGTGTAGCTCTATTCAAATCAGAGCGGCTACATTAATTCATTCCAGCTGAGGGCCCAGCCCTTAAAACACCAGAGAGGAGAGAAAATTTTGCATAGGATGGATTTTTTGACTGGGTAGAAGCTTTTGCTGTATAGCTTAGTTATGTGTCTAGGCCCAGGGCTGTGGGAAATGATGTATTTGACATCTGTAGCATACACTGCAAATGCTTTGGCAGTTTGAATTAATGCATTTTGAATTCGATGGTTGTTTACTTCCAACTTGGATGTGGATTTGCTTTCAGCCTTAATGGAAAATCTAACATAAGAAGTAATAGGACTAGCCATCTGTCCAAAAGTCTATGAGAATTCCTGGTTTTGAGCCAATAATAGAGATCGGGGAAAATTTACTCCCTGTATAATCTCTGGCAAATTATTGGTGTGCTCCTTGGATTTCTGACCTGGGACCCGATCCCTCTGGTGCAGTGTGGGCACACATAGACTTAGGAGAGGAAACCTGTAAAATGACCACGGTCACCATCCCTTTCCAATGGTCACTTCTACAAACCAGCATTGTTCCAGCCCTTTCTTCCTCCACTCTGATTTACAACCCATTTTGGCATATAAACCATGCACCTGTGAAGCATCTGCTCCGTCATTGTTGCTGTCTGTGATCTTGGGGGGAGCAATAAACAGCACAAGTGAATGGGAACCCCCATGTCTCACCAATATTTCTTGCAAGCAAATATCAATCCATGTGTTAGTCACATGCAAGAGAAAGGTCTAGTAACTAGATTGATTTGGGTCACTTTTTCTAGAAAGCTCTGGGACAGATTTCTCAACTGTTCAGCACTCTTGAAAAGGGTCCAGTTTTTTTATTTTCCTTCTTTCAAACAAAAAGTTAAACCCATCCCTCCCACCATCCAAACTAAGAAGCTGCATGAGAGCCAAGTTTCCACAAAAATTATCAGCATCCTGCAGCATTTAACAGGACACAATGAACAGATTTTGCAAAGAGTACAGCATGTCATGGGTAATGGAGCTGCTCCCCTTCATGTATGTTGACATGAAGGAGGACTTGGGCCTCCTGCACTTGTCTTGGTCACCCACAAGATGTGCCATCAGCTTCAGTGAGAAAATACTTAGACCATATGTATTGTTCTATCTAGAAGGTAGTGCCCTTGTTTTGGAAGCCTGTGTAGTATAAACTCGTGGTCACACCTTTTCCACTTACTTTGTCCATCAATTCTGTTAACGTGGATTTAGTTATCCTGATTTGTACCAACTAAAGACCTGAGTCTTGGTCTCCAAACCACTTGGATGAGCTGAAGATCATCACTTGTGTAATTAATAAATAATAGGAAAGGTAGGAAAAAGGCAGCAAGAAATCATTTAGAAAGAACATAATCTGGTCTTTAACAGCAAAACATTAATTCTTTGCTACGCATCGAGTGAATGCATGTGCTTTTAAGCTTCTTAAGGTGAATGGTCCAGGGGCATAGGATATCTGGCAACATCCTTAAAAGTACACTGGCCTAATTCTGATCTACCTTATGCACTAAGCAACAATACTTGAGACATCCTCATGTAAATCTATCCAAAGATCAAAACCAGCCCTGCAACAGCCCTGTTTGTCCAGAGTACTTAAGTAAAACATAATGTAGTCATCCCAGCAGCACCATCCCCAGGGCTATTTTACTTCAATTACACTCTGATTTAAGAAAACTGGAGGGCACCAGATCTTGTTCAAACCATTTTCTTCCTTCCTTCTCTGTCAAATCAGAGCTACTACACATCTGGTGAGTTTCAAGATTGCATGGGGAAATAAGACTCACTTCAAAGTCTTTATTTTCTTTGATTCAATAGTATTAACTGACTAATAATCACGCAAGACTAACAGGCTCATTTGAACTGGGAATGTTGTGATCTCACATGTTATCTAAAGGAAAAATAGTCTGCTTACAGATAAGTAGTCTGCTTAAGGTGGGAGAAATTGAGGCTTGTAGTCCTCTTAGGGAAACTAGCTTCTTTTTCTGACAGTTTTCAGGGAGTCTTCTTTTCTTTTAAAGTTTTCTATAGAATCATGGCACCTTTCCCCCTCATATGTGTGCAGCAATGAGAACCAGAATGGCTTAAAATTAAATGAGCAAATTCCAACTTTTAAATAAAAGATTGCGGTTTGAGGTTTTGCTTGGAACCAGAGGCAGAAGAGCCAAAACACAGCAAAAAAAAAAAAAAAAAATCTGTTTTCATTGTATTTTTTGGCACGAGTGACTGCTTTCAGAAATAGAAATCATGCAAGAAGAGTCTGTTCTTAAGACGTTTGCAGACTAGACTGAGGGATTTAGATAAGCATCTGCAGGTGTGGATCTTTATCTAAAACAAACCACCCAAGTTTTGGTAGTTTGCCTGTCACTAATTCCCAGTGCACTTGCCCAGGCACACAAGTTCTTTGAGGCATTGTAAAAGCTTTTCCTTGCCTGTAGCATTTTAGTTGCCTCTTGAGCAAGATTTTCTCCTCAGTGAAGAAAAAGACCATGATCACAGTACCCTGTGCTGCTCAAGGGATTTCCTCTCCTCAGCCTCACCTCACCTCACCTGTCAGGATAGCTTTCTTTCCCCTTCTCCTTTGCCTCATCTTCTCTGCATTTTGCATTAATTTTTTCTTTCTTTTTCAGCCTGTAAAAAAAACATCTCCTCCCCCTCCCTGGCAGCATGGGGGACACAGAGAGAAAAATCAGCACACTGTCAGCAGGAGTTTAGCCCTGCAATTGGGACCTGAACTTTCAGTAGTGGAACATAACTCTGCATCACTGCACTAAAGCAAGCCAGATTCATACAAAGTGATTGCCCACCATGGTAAGGGAAGCATCAGAACACAGTTGATAAAAATCTTTAGGCATTCTCTATTGTGAGCTTGCAGCAGTGAAGGCTGTTTTTCCTGGGAAAGATCACAGCGAAATGTATATTTATTGTGGCAACCCCCAAACCAACACAATATTTGGATGTTCGCTACACTAGGGGGATATAGTGTAGAGGCAGTGTAGATTTTAGAGATGTTGAAACTGGAGATGAAGCATGTGGACTCAACATGCTGCATACTGTGTGAAGCTTTCAACTCTGAAGACCTGAATGATCATGTCTGCCAAGAGTTAATGTGCCTAGAAAGAGGATGTGAAAATATTCTTTCCCACTCCAGTTTGCAACTGAGAACTTGTTAGTGTGTAATATCTTTTATTTTATAGCACCTTTTGACTCAAAGGATCTGAAAGTGCCTCTGTCTGGGAGTTACTTCAATGATGCCTCCAGGCAGGAATGCTTCTCTTCAGGAGCCTCCAACTGAGGTTTCAGGGTCTGCTTTGCCATAGACATAAGTAGGGGACACAGTCTACCTTGCCAAATGACAGTACTTGGTACTGAAGCCTGGAAGGAAGGGTAGAAACCCACCCTAAGCCTGAGGAATAGCAAAAGAGAAAACAAACACATAAACTGCATAGTAGAGATATTACAGAGACCTGATGAGGTCTCCAGGGTGAGAGAAGTGGACGAGAATCTTGTTTCATGATCAGAAGGCTAGATTTATTGATATATGATATATAATACATTATAACTATACTAAAAAGAATAAGGAGAGAAGTTGCAGAGGCTGCTAAGCTAAGAATAGAATAGAAAAGAAAGAATAACAAAGTTCTGTGTCCAGCAGAAAGCAAGGACAAACTCTTTCTGTGAGTGGTCAGCAAATCCAAACACTCACAGAAGCCAAATCACCGCTGCACCTGTTACATTCCACACCAGCCAATAACAATTGTTTACATTCTTCTTCTGGGGCCTCAGCTTCCCAGAAGCTGAACAAATCCCAAAGAAAGGATTTCTATGGAAAAATGTCTGCGACATAGAGAGGATTTGGATGAATACCAGCTGACTTTGGAAGCAGACATTGGGAGGAATCATGGCCAATGCTGGGTGACATCTTTATGCAAAGAGCCCAGGACAATGAAATCACAACTCTAAAGAGAAGATTTGGTGGTCCTACCTGGATATTGCTCCATCCAACCCAGACAGATCCAGCTGTGTTGTGGTTGCCTGGAGAAACTTTAGTGTGGAACCTGCACAGGCAACACATCACAGTTGCAGAGATGCTCCTAAGGGCACAGACTTGAGGCTTGGTTTAAGTATGCAAACTCACACATCCCTTAATGAGCATAGTCACAACAGGGCATCTGCTTAATTTAAGTCCACTTCAGCACTTGCCCATCCGCTGCTCCTCATGCAGCAGCTGGTGGCAGCCAAAAGACCAGGTCCTCCATGTGGCTTTCGCCAGCTAGAGGATGTCATCCATATCTCCGCTCTCCTCCTGCATTATCCATGCAGGCCAGGGAAGCAAAAGTCAGACCAACTGATGGGTTTATGATTCCAGCCTGAAATTTGTGCTTCATCCATAGTCAGGCAAGGTTTTGCCAAGATACATTTTAGGCAGCTGCTCAGGACATTGCTCTTTTGTCTGTACCACCCTGAGCATGCTGTCTGTCTACTGGTCTGTCTCTGCAACTCTGCTCTTGAGCCAGTTGCTCTGATATTCCCCAAGGTAGCCAGAGTGTGTACAGCAAGAACCAGCCTTTTTCTGACACTTTTGCTAGGCTTCCTGAGGGACTCATCTCAGGGAGTGAGTGCTCATCTGGTTCAGGGCCCTCTAATTCCTGTGGCTTTCAGGGAGTCCTGATGTGTTTCAGTTGACAAAGCAGTCGAACCAGGCTCATAAAAAACTCCCAGGATATCAGCAGCTGCTGCTTCACAGAAATCACAGAAATGGTCAGGTTGGAAGAGAGCACAATGGGTCATCTGGTCCAACCTCCCTGCTTAAGCAGGGTTGTCCCAGAGTACATGGTACAGGATTGTGCCCAGATGGTTCTTGAATATCTCCAGTGAGGGGGACTCCACAACCTCTCTAGGTAATCTGTATTGGGTTTGTGTGGCCAGGTGTTGGTAACAGGGAGGCTACAGAGGTGGCTTCTGTGAGAAGCTACTAGAAGCTTCCTCTATGTCCAGCAGAGCCAATGCCAGCTAGCTCCAAGATGGACATTCCACTGACCAAGGCTGGGCCAATTAGAAATGGTGATAACACTTCTGTAATAACATATTTAAGAAGGGGAAAAAAGCCCCACAGTTATTGCGCAGATGTAATTGTGGCCAGAGGAGAGCAGAGTGAGAATATGTGAAAGGAACAGCTCTGCAGACACCAAGGTCAGTGGGGAAGAAGGTGGAGAAGGTGCTCCAGGCACAGGAGCTGAGATTCCCCTGCAGTCTGTGGTGAAGACCATGGTGAAGACCATGGTGAAGCAGCTGTGCCCTTGCAGCCCATGGAGGACCATTGGGATACAGAGATCCACCTGCAACCCATGGTGGAGATCCATGCCAGAGCAGGTGGATGCCCAAAAGAGGGCTGTGAACCTTGGGAATCCTTTGCTGGAGCAGGCTCCTGGCAGACCCATGGAGAAAGGAGCCCACGCTGGAGCAGGTTTTCTGGTAGGACTTGTGAGCCTGTGGAGGACCCATGGTGGAGCAGCCTGTTCTTTCAGGACTGCACCCTGTGAAAGTGACCCACATTGCAGCAGTTTGTGGAGAACTTTTGCTAGTTATTTGGACTCATGTTGGATAAGTTCGTGGAGAGCTCTCTCCTGTGAGAGAGTCCCTACACTGGAACAGAGGAAAGACTCTTCTCCCTGATCAGCATCAGGAATGTGTGATGAACTCATGGTAACCTCCATTCCCTGTCTCCCTGCATTGCTGGGGGGGGAGGAGGTAGAGCTGGGAAGGATGGAGGGGTGGGGGGAAGGTGGTTTAAGATTTATTTTGCTTCTCATCATCCTGCTCTGATTTTGTCAGTAATAAATTCAATTAATATCTACTATTTGAGCCTGTTTTGCCCATGACAGTATTTGGTGAGTGATGTCTCTTGGTCCTTATCTCAACTCATTAACCCTTTGTTATATTTTCTCTCCCCTGTCCAGCTGAGAAGGGCAGTGAGAGAGCAGCTTTTGTGGGTGCCCACCAGACAGCCAGCGTCAGCCCACACTGTTCCAGAGCTCAGTCACCTGCACAGTAAAGAAGTTCTTCCTCATATTCAGGTGGAACTTCCTGTGCAGCAGTTTCTGCCTGTTGCCTTGTGTCCTATTGCTCGGCCCCACCATGAAAAGCCTGACTCCATCTTCTTGGCACCCTCCTTTCAGATATTTATACACATTGATGAGGTCCCCTCTCAGTCATCTCTTCTCAGGGCTGAACAGGCCCAGCTCCCTCAACCTTTCCTTGTAAGAGAGATGCTCCAGTCCCTTAATTATCCTTGTTACCCTCCAATGGATTCACTCCAGAAGCTCCATGTGTCTCTTGCACTGAGGAGCCCCAAACTGGACACATCACTCTAGATGTGGCCTCACCAGGGCAGAGTAGAGGGGCAGTACCACCTCCCTTGACCTGCTGGCAATGCTCTTCCTAATGCACCCCATGATACCATTTACCTTCTTGGCCGTAAGGGCACGCTGCAGGCTCATGGACAGCTTGTTTTCTCCCAGGACCCCCAGGTCCTTCTCTGCAGAGCTGCTTTCCAGCAAGTCAGACCCCAGCCTGTGCTGGTGCCTGGGGTTATTCTTCCCCAGGTACAGGACCCTGCATTTGGCTTTGTTGAATTTCAAAAGGTTCTTCTCTGCCCATCTCTCCAACCTGTCGAGGTCCTTCTGAAGGGCTGCACAACACTCTGGGGTATCAGCCACTCTTGTCAGCTTTGTGCCATCAGTGAACTTGCTGAGGAGGCATCTACCCCTTCATCCAAGTAATTGGTGAACAAGTTAAACAATAATGGGCCCAGTATTGAACCTTGAGGGACACCATTAGTGACAGGCCTCCAACTAGACCCTGTGCCACTGATTACAACCCTCTGGAATCTGCTGTTCAGCCAGTTCTCAATCCACATCACTGTCCACACATCCAACCCACACTTCTTGCTTATGGGACTGTACTTTGCCCTGGGTCTTCAGCCTGGCTTGAAGCTTAATACACTCATTCTACCATGAGAAAATACTCAATGCATCTTCTTTCTTCCCTCCGTGTCTCTTCCAAGCCATCCCCAGCATCCGCATTACTATATTTTTTCTTCAAATCTCTTTCCTCCAGGCACCAGACGAGGTTCATTTTGCACCACTTTATCTCCATCATGCACATGTCAGTGTTTCAAGCTCTGGGTTAATTTGAGTCACATTGCTGGCTGGAAGTTTGCTCTCTCGGGTCCTTTCCATGAAGAACATCCATTTTGCCTCAATCTTTCTCTATCTCCCAACCAAACCTGCCTTCTCCCTCCTTCGAGGAGTGGGTTGGGGTTTCCCCCCCCCCCCTTCTCAGTCCATTGAGGTTTACATCATGTGTCACTCCCTTTGGTGCTCCTTCCATACATGCTGCTTTAGATTTATGTGTCTATTGTATTTGCTGGGAATGTCCCAATGAAGGCAGGAATGATGGATCTGACTCCACGTTCTCAGAGGGCTAATTTATTACTTTATAATACTATATTATATTAAAGAATACTATACTATACTAAAGAATACAGAAAGGATACTTACTCAATGCTAAAAAGCTAATAATGAAAACTCGTGACTCTTTCCAGAGTCTTGACACAGCTTGGCCCTGATTGGCCAAAGAGTCAAAACAACTCACACCAGAATCCAATGAAACAATCACCTGTGGGTAAACAATCTCCAAACACATTCCAAAGGAACAAAACACAGGAAAAGCAAATGAGATAAGAATTGTTTTCCTTTTCTCTGAAGCTTCTCAGCTTCCCAGGAGAAAAATTCTGGGCAAAGGAATTTTTTCAGAGAATGTGAATGCCACATGTGTGGGAGTAGGAGGGAGTCCCTCTAGAATCATAGAATATCCTGAGTTGGAAGGGATTCATTAGGATCATCAAGTCCAGCTCCTGGCCCTGCACAGGACTGTGAGAAATGACTGCTCACTTTAAAAATTTTAAAAGGTTTATTAAAGCTTAACAAAAATATAACAATGACTGAATAAGGAAAAACAGGCCTGGGAGCTTCCCTCGTGGCTGCCTACCACATGGCTGGCTCATCTTCAAGATGGATGCTTTGCCTTTTATACCCCGGGGAGGGGGGTGGGTGGAGTGGGCATCAGCCAACCCTGGCCCCACCCCCCAAAGTCTGTCAGTCAACTCTTCTTTGCTGTTTATTGGTGGAGTCTGCTTTCTTGCAACATTGGAGGGTCAGGTGTTGTTATGCCGTGTCCCCCCCCCAGCAACAAGCTTTTAACAAGCTTTTGTACACGCCTTCTTTCTACCTGTCCTAGATGACTCAGGATATCTGATGGTAACAACACAGGGGGGGGAAGGGACTATGGGGAGAACAGAAGACATCTAAACAACAGACTACAATAACATAATTATACATAAAAAAAGTTTCTCTTAATATTCACACAGTATTCATCCCTTCATTGCAAGAGCCAATCATCTCATCCATCTATAACAGGACCATCCCCAAAAGTCACACCATGTGCCCGAGAGCATTGTCTAAATGCTTCTGGAACTCTGATAGTCTGGTCCTGTAACCACTTCCCTGGATACCCTGTTCCAGTGCCCAACCACCCTAGAGGTGGAAAACTTTTTTCGAATATCTAACTTAAACCTCCCCTGACACAACTTCATGCTGTTCCCTTGGGTCCTATCATTGGTCACCACAGAGAAGGTGACAAGCCTATGGACATGTCTTGTCTATGGAAAAGCTAAGAGGGAAAAGGTGAAGATAAAAATTAAGAGAAAAAAAGGTAATAAATATTTGGGAGGAGGGTGTTTAAGAGGAGAAAAAGCAAATCAAAGCTGGTGCCAGGCTAGAACCAGCAGCTGGTTGCCAGCACAGCAGGCTTAGAAGTTGCTGCTGGAAGTGCTCAGTGCCATGTTTGTGTTGCTTAAAAATACACCCTCCTTCCCTTTTTATTCCACCTCTGTTTTTCTCCTGGTCCCACAAGCAGGAGGAGAGATTCAGTTGCCAAGCACAAGTCTGCAGGAAGTTTGAATTTACAGCAATGCCAAGGGATGCAAACAGAGTATGTCCTTCCCCATGACGTGTGTGTGCACACCCATGTGCACCTGTGAGCACTGCAGCCTGCCTGTGCTTGGGCAGCTGTGAGTTGGAATGGACCTGCCAGGCATGTTGTGGGTGCAGTGGTTCTCCACTCTGAGGAGATGTCATTGGCAACCATGACAAAATTCTTTGATTTTCTTCTTAAATATGTCATCACAGAGGCATTACCAACCTCTCTTATTGGTCCAGCTTTGACCAGCAGCATGTCCATCTTCAGAGCCATCAGCCATTCTTTTTGCCATTGTGAGAGGAAGAGGTGGGAGGGCTGGGGATGGAGGATATTACACCTTTACAAATACAACAAAGGACTGAATAAGGAAAAAGAGCAGTGCTGGGAGTTTGTGACCATCTATTGAAACCAAGATTTGTTTTCTCACCCTGATATGAATGGTCCTCAAGGCCTCCATGTCTGTCACTTTTACTTTCCCAAAACAGCCAAGGACAGAATGTTTACCTGTTATGAAAAAACAGCCTGAGAACTCTGCTGTTTATAGAAATGTGCCTGAGAACTCAGTTATTTACAGAAACAGGCTTGGGAACTGCTGCTTACAGCTGCCTTTTACTTTTCCATCACCTGTATATTATTATGGCATGTCTGAACAAAACTCTATAAGCCATTTCTGAGCAAAATTCTCCAACAACCATCTGCCACAAGCTCGTCCACAAAATGGCTGCTCTGCCCTTTATATCTTTGGTGTTACATCAGCCAACCCTGAACCCTCCCAAAGTTTGTCAGTCAACTCTTCTTTGCTGTCCATTGGTGGAGACTACTTTCTTGCAACTTGATTGGAGGTCAGGTGTTGCCATGCTGCACCTCCCTAGCAACAAGCCTTCCCTATTCCCAACTGCCCCATGCAAGGGGCACATGTACACACCCTCCCTCCACATGTGTCCAACAACTAAAGTTCTCCAGTGGCAACAATACAGAGAGGGGGAAGGGGACTTTGGGGAGAACAGAGGATGTCCAAACAACAAACTACAATAACATCAATAAAACTTCTCTTAACATACACATAATATCCACCCTTTAATTGCAAGAGCAAATCATCACATTATCCACCTATTAAAAAAAAAAACCTTTATTCCTTTTCTATAAGTTATTTGGCTGGAGCAATTAATTCTAATTTGCAACTTTGGTGACCTATTCATGCTTCTTGTGAGTCAAATTTGATTTTTGGGTGAGTCATAATAGCATCTGTTGATGTGGGTGAAGACAGTGGAAAAAGGGAAAAAAACCCTTGGGTTTTAAGCAAAATGATTAGTGGTGTTTGTGACATTAATTGATTCGACTTCTCAAAATGAAAAGACAAATAGCAGACAAAAGGAAGTAACAGAGGTTCAGCATGGCTTTTACTCCTACCTACCATGCCTATGGGGTTACTACCCACAGCAGGTGTATATGATCTTCATGGTGGCGAGTACAGAGGCCCTCTTACTTTTGGTCACTTTCTCTTTTGCTATTTTTCAATTTAGTCTTTTATTATGGCTGTTTCACCGTCTCTCAGGCCCTTTCCATTTAGCAGACACTAGTAGTCCTCATCTACAAAGATACAAATCACATGCTAATGTTAGTACATTAGGATCCTGTCCTGGTTTGAGAGGAAGTGAGTTTTTTGGGATGCTGTGGTCAAACCAATAGGTGCTCAGATTTGAATTTTGGCACCTGGTGTGGCCACTGAGAACATGGATACACCTCTGAGAACACAGGGGGTTAAAAGCAGAGAACTCCCAGGAAAACTTTCTCTTAGGTTCTGGTCAGTGAAGAGTTCAGAGCTCCCCTGCCCGGCTGCAGACTGGGCACGGCAGGGGAAGCCATGCGGCCGGATGAGGTAAGCCGGGGCCTTGGACAGAGAAAGGAGGTGAAAGCCCCTGCAAGATGGAAGGGTGGAGGAACCCTGCGAGACATCGGGCAGCCACCCCCCCCCCCCCCCCCAGGAGACAGAGCAAGCTGGTGTCTGTGCTTGTGCCACCTTGAAATTTGATATCATGGCCGGGCCGAGAAGGAGAAGGGGGGGGGGGGGGGGTGGCGAGACGGTTCCCGGCAGGGCAGCTGTGGGAATTCTGGACGGGCAGAGCCTGAGATTTTTAACCCTTTTCTTGGATGTTGGAAACTTTACAAATGCTGATCCTCCTGGAGTTGAATGAGAAGAGAGATAGAGATGAGATAAGAAGAAATGGGCCATGAGAGAAGTTGAGAAGAATCTTGGGTGGGTAGAGGTGATGGAGTGGCCTTTGGCTGGACTTTTCTTGTATAGCCATAGACAGAACCATTTTTTTCCTGTGACACAGAGACTGCATTTAAGGAGAAGCAATGGCTTGGAGCCAAGAGAGTGCAGTGATGTTATGTGAAGGAGTGAGTGAACAGAGACGACGGGTGCAGAGGGTGGTGGTGCCCTCTGTCTTCAGGGAAGAAGAAGACCTCTGTTCTTGAGACCCCCTTGGCCCCAGGGGGTGAATTTGGGGGGGACTGGTGTCCCGAAAGTGAGAGACTGTGCTTTTTTTTTGGAACTGGTCAAAGCATCCTTAAAATGGGAACCCTAGAAGCAGCTCTGGTCCATGTGCAGGGGTGAGAGCACTGGGCATGGAAGGAAGATGTCACGATGGCACATGATCTCTGGGTGGTGCCACATGTGACATGGAAACACAAGAGGTCTCAACTGTGTTTCCAGGGGAAGCCTATGGTACAAAAGGGACTCCTCACTCCTTGATGAACTGAGAATTGATTATCTAAAGGGTGATGATGGACTGAGAGTTGGTGATCTGAGGGGTGGGTGTTTTGGAAATTTGGTGAGGGGAGGAATGTTTTTTGGTAGGTTTTCATTCCGAGTTCTGTGTGTGTTTCTCTTTATATATAGCTGTAGGTTAATAAAGTTTTTTCATCTTTATTCCTAAGTTGGAGCCTGCTTTGCTCTATTCCTGGTCACATCTCACAGCAGACACCAGGGAGCATATATTTTCATGGGGCGCTGGCATTGTACCAGCACCAAACTGTGACAGACCCCCTGACCAATACAGTCTTGGTCTTTCTGCTTGGGGCAGAAATATTTCTCCTCCAGAGTGATGTTGGAGGTTTCTTACAACTTGTCTAGACTACTTGAAACTGCTGATATACACCTGGCCTTATTTCTCAGTTGTATGTGATCTTAGTTCATTATGTCTCAGTCCTTGTTTAAGAGTCACTTCTGCATCACCTGGTCTAGATGTTATGGTTCATTCTTTAGGTTCTTCCAGTGGGGTCTTAATTCTGTCCTAGAGAACATTTTGAGGAAGAGAAGCAGCAGCGATCAGGCAATCTTCCTGCCAGCCTGGCCAGAACTGCAATGCTGACTTAGGAACCATTGCAGGCAGGTGTCCCCTGGCCATTGCATCTGGCAGAGACACCGCAGTTATCCCAGTTGAGCTTACATGGATAAAAGAAAGCCGTCAGCATTAAAAAATACTAAAAGCACAAGTAGTTTTTCTCCAATAAACAGATGGATTTATCCAGGCTCCAATTTCTTGCAGCAGCAATGACCACCAGCTTACACACACCACTCAATCTTAGCTTCTTAGGATCTCCAGGATGCTCCAGGCTTGTCTGCGCTGGCAAGACCTAGGTGTCTGCCACTCTAGGCTGTGGAGATGTGCCAGTGGCATGGGCTTCTTCAGGGACAAGAGAAAATGCTGTGGTTTTGTGCTGGCAAGTGAAAGGCAAAAGCAGCAGCTGTTACTGATCTGGTTACTGCTGTCACTGATGAGGGACACTGCCACATTCATACTGTGGGCTGCACGTAGGATGGAAGAGGGTGACTTTGTGAGAAAGGTGACAAACAGGACTGGCAACTACTGTAAAAGGCAAAAGGGTCTCCTTTTGGTCAAGGCAGAGCAAGTCTAGGGAGGAAGAACATCCTCAGCAGTCAGCCACCCAACAGCACAGGGACAGTGACTAGAGGAAGGCAACACCACATCAGGACTTGCCATCAGCATCTCTCAAAACCTTCCGGGTTTAGCAAAAGCTTCTTTGCCACAGCCGCCTGCTCGTCCTGTACCCAACTGGGTCTTCAGCTGTGCTAGGCTGCCCAGCCCCTGGGATCATGAAAAAGGACTATTCTCCCAGAGAAAAAGGACAAAGGGACTGGCCGTGACCAGCATGTCTCCCCTTCTTTACAGGGTGGGCAGTCCCTCCTTGCTCTAACAGTTATAAAAGGGCTTTCAATCTATGTAATCTATTAGATACAAATTACAGCAATTTGAGCACACAACCTAGAATTACAGCAAACTCATAAAGAGCTGTGTCTTCCCAGGCAATTTACACTGCTGCAAGCAATGAAACAAACTACAGCAGAGGATTAAGTAACAAGAAAAGCAAACTAAACCCAGAAAATCTGATTCTTGAAACAGCATTATCAAGAAATTAAAACTATTATCAGGGTTACTTCACACTCAGGTGGTCCTAAAACTACTACTATTGTATAATCTCCAACCAACTTGTGCCTTTCCATTTGAAATCTAGGGCAGTAGTTTTGAGGGATCATTCTTTTATGCAACTTTCTGACATTTAAGCTTCGAGCATGAATAACAGTTGCAGCGATTGGAGACACCCCCGCCTATACAGGGATTTAATGGAAACTCAAACACCACTAAACTCGATGGAAATCACTGCACACAACTCCACACAAATCTTTTTGGCAATCTTAAACGCAGAGGCAAATTCTTTTCTCTATGAGAACAGAGTGTACACAGAGAGTAAGGGGCTACTCCAGCTAGCAGAGCTCAGTAGTCACACACACACACACACACACGTCTGTTTTTCCAGGTGGGACAGCAGCCAGATGCACACAGCTGTGTATCCAGAGCCATGTCTCTGAGCGTGCCTAGCCCGTGTGTGCACCCAGGGACATGTGCAGAGCTAGTACACATACACAGGTACCTGCTCACCTGCACAGAGCCCCTGTGCACAGCAGTACCTGCCAGCAACACACACTTGCACACGGAGCTGTGCACGCTCAACCTGTGCATACCAGCACACGTGTGCCCCATAGACACTCACCTATGTACAGTCTCTAATATTGCACATGTGTCCACAAGCACGAGACCTGCTTGCATGTAGAGCCTGTGCACACTAACATGTGCATAGAGCTGTCCACACTAATGTATGCAGTGTCATACACATCAACACACACATCCCACACAGAGTCATGCTCACACTTGCAGAGCCTGTGCACATCCACAAGCACAGACCTACTCACACTTGAGAGTGTGCAATTCAACACACATGCACACAGCAGTGCATGCAACGCATGTAAGCATCAGCACATCTATGTGCACAGTATTGTGCACACCAGCACACATGTACACTGTGCAAAGCAGGACGTGTACATTCACATCTGGACACACCAGAAGACACACGTGCACACAGCCATGCACACTGACACACGTGCACCTCAGCACCTGTGTGTGCACCCAGAGCTCGGCAGACTCATACACACTGGCACACCCATGCACAGCACTTCTCCAGAGCCCTCCTGGCCCCGACCCCCTGTGGGTCCCTTCCCGTGGGATCATGACAGGATAGGGATGGGGACAGGAGAGGGGAGTATGGGTGGGACATTGTGGTACAGTTTTCTTTATACCACTTAATTAGTTAATCATTCTCACAATTAGTTAAAACATGCCACTATAAGTTGTACTCACTTTTCTAACTCTCTTCTCCACACACCCTAAGATAGGTCTGGTATCCTTGCAGGCAACACAAGGCCATGCAGAACCTTGTCTTTGGGGACAATTTATTGGTTATTTCCCTTTGGTGAGGTTCAGAGGGGGGGAAATAGGATGATTCTTTTCCTTTGATGGTCTCAGTGGTAACCAATTGTGTTCCTTTCTTCATCTTACCCTCTGCAGAGTTCTGCTTACTATAATTTGCCTTTAATGAAGAAACAAAAGGCAACTTAGAAATCTCCTTCTTAGCATAAATAACACATAGAGAATCTGGAAAGACAATATTTGCAGTGGACAGTGAGTTCATTCTCTGTACAAACAAGAAGGGCCAGGCTGGTCTTAATATGAGTCACATTCCCTGCCTGTTACCCTTTGGGCAATATTTAACTGTTCAGCCTTACAGACTTATATTCTAGCACTCCTAGTGGGGTCTTGGAAAGAGAATAGTAGCACATCTACTGCCTGCTACCCCCTTTTAGGCATTATTAACTGTTTAGTTTCACAGACCCATGTTCCAGCACTCCCAGTGGGGGCCAGCAGAGCTATTATCTACCGGTGGGGCCAAGAGCACCCTCTGTGCCTTTGGAATGGAAACGGACAGTGCTGTCCTAAAGGAAAGGTCAAAGAGAGACCATGCTGGATTTTTACCTCCTGCCTTTTACTCTACAAGGGCAGGAGGGCACAAAACTGAGCACCTTTTTGCTGTCCTGTCTTCCTTCGGAGCTTGACCAGCATGAAGGAGAGGATTAGTAGGATTTATCGAGGATCACTGCCAGTGCATAGCACATATGGCATTCCTCACCCCTTAGATCATCATGGAATGCTTGGGTAGGAACTAACAACAGCCCTACCCCACTGCTCCAGAAGCCAAAATTTCTATGGAGTTCTGGCCTTCTTAGAGAGTCACATTCTACAGGAACCAGAAGAGCAGATAGGGTTTATACCTTGGCTAGTTTCTATTTCAGTCCTTGCCCTGGAGCGAGCATGGCCGCAGAAGGGCTCTGGTGAACCTCTCCTCCTCTCATGTAGGCTCTAGCCTAGATGGCAGAACTTAAAGTTCACAGAGCACCTCCTCTGGCCTTTCGAGCACCGGCTACAGGAGGAGGAGATGCAACTCCAAAGGCAGCAGTTCCCAGGCCCCAGGCCCAGCTCTTGCTATCCCAGTGGGGCTGTTCAGTAGTTCAGGAGAGGATGGGAGGAGGAAGGGCAGGTGGCAGTCGCTAAACTGTTGTGTTTTGTCAACAGGCACTTCTTACGCCTTAACTGAAGGGTGGGAGGGTACCTGTGGTCTCTATTACTGTGGAGAGCAGCTCATAGTACCCTGAGGATCAGGCACACATGGTAAGGAAAGCTCCAGGCCTCTCTGCAGGGGTGACAGTGACCTTGAAACAGAGTTCATCAAGATTTCATCTCAGACTGAAAGAGAGAAAGGTAATTTATTTTGAAATCACTATATATGCATTTAAAAAAATAGCGTTAAATTTGAGTGGAGTACAACTGTTCTGTGTTACACTTGATCAAAATTAGTGTTCACAGAGAAAGAGAATAAGGTAGGAAGTGGCAAAAGGAAGGAGGGAAACACAGCACACCCCAAGCCAGTGTTTTCCTTGAATCCAGGATTTTCTGTTTGGATGGAGTGGGGTGCAGAGTAGTGTGACGGTGTTCACAGGGGTTCTTGGATGAGGGAAGGACGAGGATCTGACTCCATGTTTCAGAAGGCTTGATTTATTATTTTGTGATATATATTACATTAAAACTATACTAAAAGAATAGAAGAAAGGATTTAATCAGAAGATTAGCTAAGAATAGAAAGAAAGGAATGATAACAAAGGTTTGTGGCTCAGCTCTCTGTCCGGGCCAGCTGGGCTGTGATTGGCCATTAATTACAAACATCCAACGTGGGCCAATGAAAGATCCACCTGTTGCATTGCACAGCAGCAGATAATCAATGTTTACATTTTGTTCCTGAGGCCTCTCAGATTCTCAGGAGGAAAAATCCTAAGGAAAGGATTTTTCATAAAAGATGTCTGCGACATGTCACCTTTTTTTATTTTAGTTAAATTAAAAAGAAAAGTGTTTGTAATTTCGTCTGCTGTACCCATGCAGAGGAAAGAACAAACACTTGACAGGTTATCTGTTGCCAATAAAAACCTCAATCAAATGCTGATGTGGAATGATCAGGGAAATTCTTCACCTGTAGAACATAAAATTCTATCATATCACTAAAACAATCTTACAATAGAGGAAAATGCAAAAACAATTCAAAGAAAGTTCAAGTCCGAACAGCTGAGTTTCAGGAAAAGTCCATGGACTGAAGATGTTCCTCTTTGACATCTCTGAAAGTCCTTTTTGGTCCTGAAACAGGCTTGCAGAATCCTGAAACAACAAATTGCTAAAGAAAATCATCAACAGTTATCAAAAATCCATGGACAGTCATCAAACAATTGTGAGAAAATTTCTAGAATGTCTTGGCCACAGCCCTTTATTGAACCACTTGAGCTGAGGCTAATTTTTGGCTCCTCAATGCTTTTGATCTGCTACTAGCTCTTTCAACTCTTTTTATTTTTTTTTTTTTTTTTTTCCGGAAAGAGCAGCAACAGCAGAGGAGCCTGAGAGGCCCTGGGGGTCCCTGGCCCTCGTGGAAGGATCAGGAACCCCAGACCTGGCCCACAGAATGGTGGCCCAGGTTGTGACAGGGGAAGCAAAGCCCTCAAACCCAACAGCCAGCCGGGCGGTGGCCCTGGCCCAGGGAACTGAGCCAAACGGCCTAGACCCGGACCGCGAGGCGGGATCTGTGTTCTCACAACCCGGCACCCTACTGCCAATGCCTGGGCAGCACGAGTGACCAAACGCTTCCTCCTCCCTTGACTACCAGTACAGACCAGCACCTGGGGAAGAGAAGCTTTCCCGAGAGTCGTCATCTCGGATCTGGGGATGTTTTGTCCCCACAGCGAGCGAGCAATGGTCGCTTTACGCTGTTTCTCTTGCCCCTGCAATGCCAATGCAAAAGGTGTTCCTGCTTTCTGCCCCTTGGCACCACCCCAACCCCCTCTGGGCTGGGGACCCGAGGCAGAACTCCCGGGAGCCACCTCCCCCACGCTGCTGGGGCGCACGAGGGACGTCAGCCACTCTAACCCCCAACGAGAACCTCCCGACCAAACACGAACCGGCCTGCAAAAAATGCTGAGTTTGAAAGCAGGCAGCCGGGCTGCACCCGAACTCAGCTGTCGGGCCATGCTTCATCCAGGGAAGGAGAGGCCGATGCCCCCTTCCCCTGTCCCAACTCCCCCTGCAGGGGCAGCCCCAGGACAGCCCAAAAAACTCGGGGGGGGGAAGTCACGCTGGATGCAGGTGCCGCGGCAACCGTTGCTAGGGGCGACAGGACCGAGGGCAGCTCCAAAGACGGTTCCACGGGCTGGGCGCTGTTTTCAGCATCATCTTGAACTGGGACCGGTTTGGCGGAAGGCAGCGAGGCCGCCGGGGGAGCAGGTGGGGGCGGCAGGGGTGAGAGAGGTGTGTGGGAAAGCGCCGCTGTTGCCTCACTTGTCTCCGGGAGCGGGAGCGCAGGCGCAAGCTCTGTCCCTGGGGAGAGGATGGCGGGGGCTGCACGGGGTCGGCCCCCGCCGCTGCTGCTGACACAGTTGTGAATGCAACTGCCGGCTGCGATGCAGAGGGAGCGGGCACAGGGGTGGCAGCAGCTTCTGCCCCTGGCTCCAGGATCGGCCATGCAGGCGCAGTCTCTGAAACAGCCAGAGCCACGGGCAGGGCCGCCCAGGGAGGTGGCTGCACCCGCGGGGCTGGTCGGGGCTGCCCCACGGGCCCAGGAGGCGGCACCCTCTCAGTCCACTCTATTACACAATACTGCATAACCTTATCTTCACCCTTGGTGATAGGGTCACAGCTCCACCGGACAAGTCCTCTTCTCCGGGGGCTATCTAGGGGGCATCCTTTCATCTCTCCCTCTTTGGGGATTCTTTACTTACTTTTAGTCCGATCTTTCTAGCAGCCCTTCTCAGACAAGTAGATAAAAAAAATCAAGTCAGTGTTTCCAAAAAGGCTGTGCAACTTAGACTGGAGCTGTGCTTGTTTACCTTTCTTGTGCATAAAGATTAGAGGAGATGGACTCAGTGCTGGGGAAATGATTTTAAGCCAGCTGAGGTAATTTGCAGTGCTCACCTCTGTTACGATGGGAATATAAAGGTGTAGGCATTTCTATTTACTTACCAAGTCAGTGAGCACTCAGTCTGGGTTCAATGTAATTAATTTTAATGTTGTGATTTTTATGTTCCTGTAATCCTGGAACAGTCATTCAAAATCCATTTTTGCCAAGGTAAATATCTTTTCCTTTAAGTTAACTGAGGCATTCCTTTTTTACATCCCTGAATGAATAGGAGGCTACATTCCATTTTTAAGGATGTGTTCATGGACTCTGAGACACCTGAATGTTATCAAAGATCTGTCACTGCATCTCTGAAAGACTGAAATGAGCCTTATTACTGGTGTCTCCTTCAGTAGGAAATGTGTGGTTAGAGGGGTGGTCCTTTGATGTGAGACAGAGTAAAGATCCATTCTGAATTAGGTGAAGTGTCTAAGAAAGGTGAAAAGTCTGTGAGGCCAAAGCTGAAGGAAAAACTCGCATGCCTTTTTGGGGGACTTGCGTCCGGCGCGCGTCGTAATAAAAGCATACCGGGCTTTACAACTTTTACAAAGTTGTGAGGCTTCTTCTTTTCTCCGCAAAACATTATGGCGAGCCAGCGAGGAGTTCTCTGTCCCTGCAGGGGCAGGGGGGATAGACGGACCTCCAAGGCGCGCCCTAGGATTTTTTCCTGGTGGGCCTCCGCTCGTCTCAACTTTCCACCTGCGAGGACAGACAAGGACCTGCTGGCCTGCGGAGGAAGATACGGTATGTACTGAGGGGCCCCTGGGGGAGGGAAAGGAGAGCAAGAGAGTAAACCACCCAGAGACGTCTGGGTTCAGCTGATGGAGCAGCTGTATTAGAGACGGGGTTCATCGTTCTGATAGAGCAGACCGCAAGCGGTTCTGGGGGTGAGCCGGGTGAACCCGTGTATGTGTGTGTTGGGGGTTCATTGTTCTGATAGAGCAGAACCGCTGAGCCCGTGTGTGTTTTGTTTGTGTGTGTGTGTGATGTCCGGACACTGTGTTGCTGTATGGTTAATGTGTGCATTGTGTGGTCAGTGCACTGTGTTTCTAATCGTGCAAGTGTATAAGTGTATGGTGTATAAAAGAGAATAAATCTACAGTGCCCTACAGTGCGGGGGGGGGGGGGGTGAGTACTACCCGTGTTTGAAGCAGCTGAGTGAGGCCTGGGGTGCCGGCTACAGCAGGCTGTGGGGGCAGGGAGAGAAGTGCCCCACGGAGAAGCGAGTGGAGGAATGTCAGTGATGGTATTTATCGTGTTTAAATGTAGTGATTTGTGTAGATTTGGTACATTTTAACCGTGAGTATGAGCTCAGAGAGTTCCTTTGCCTTGGATGTTTGGATTTGATCTCTAGACTGTGTGCTGTTATTTTGATTGTGTCCAGGAAAAATTGATGTGAGTAAATGCCGAACTATGGTATGCTGTGTTGTGTTGAGAAAAGTGAGCACTTTGAGAGTTATGCCCTTTCCCAGTGATTTTGTGTGGTGATTTTCTTCCGCTGCATTGTGGTAATTTGATTCTCAGATTGTATAGTAGTGTTTGTGGAGATTTTAAGATTTTGTTTGCAACAAGAGTAGCATTTTACATAGGAGAACTATAGTATGGTGATTTATGCTTAACTATGATAAAGCGAGTTAAAGGAATTCCAAGAATTCTCCCCCTCACAGCAATTCAAGCCTTGGCTCTAGTGAATTTGAGATAAAGGGGGGGTGCGGATGCGTGTGTCCGTGTCTGTGGGCATATCAGAGTTTCGGCTGTGACTAGCACAGCCTTTTTGCAAAGCAGTAAAACAAGTGTAAGTAGACATAGTGCCTAATCAGATTGTGCAAGAAGAGAACTAGAAAAGACTGATATTTTGTAAAACAGAGTTTATATAGAAGAGATGAATAAGATGAGTTAGTTAAGGAGACTTATGAGATTTATGAGACTTCAGCTGGTACTGCAGTAAGTCTGGACTGGAAACAATCTGTAGGGATTTAGTGTTCTCTGTAACAAACAGAATAGCCTGCCTTTGTGGGCAATTTCAGGGATCCTTTGGTGCATCGAGAGGCTGGCACGCTGCATGAGGTGACAGTGGCTGTCCCCTGGGCACAGGGACAGCTCTGGCTGCCCTGTCTCCCCAGGGAACACGGGAATGACCTGTGGGCAAAAGCTGGATGTGCAGGTATTATTGCAGTGCGGTGTTTATGAGAAACACTGGTATTGCCGTTTTGCTGTTCTAATAAGTGTCAGGGCAAGGGCACATGCCCCGAGTGTAAATTAGAGGTTTCTGATCAAGTAGATTCAGAACCTAAGGTCTTAGAGCTTGTGTGTGGGAATCACATCTGATACCTGCCACCTGGAGCTATGTGTATAGGAGGAAAATTGAGAAACTACTGTGAAGGTGTCTGTAAAAAGGTTTGAGTGGAAGCGAGATAGGGCAAGGAGAAATAAATAATGAGAACTGACCAGAGCAAACGCAAACAGGTTCCTAAATTAGCCCCTTTTGGGAGGGGCTCACTGGGAGGAGGTTGCCAATAAGAGCAGCTCAGAAAATAAAAAGATTTATAATACTTCATTGCTGTTAGTACTGTTTTAAAATAGGAAGATAAATGGGATAGAGTTTTTTGCATGCTGATATGTCTTTTTGTTTTAAGAAATCACCCAGAATGGCAAAGAGACTGTGAGATCAGACAGCCCTCTGGTCTTGGCCCTTGAAAAGGAAAACAAGGCAAAGAGAAAGCAAATAAAACATGTTGTTCAGCATGCAGCATAAGATAGCAACGTATGAAATCAGGCAAAGATTATCATGCTGAAATGCAAAGCAATCACAGTTCTCAAAATGAGTACATATGATTTGCTAAAGGCTCCTCCCAAGGTAAGGGAGGAAGGGTAAAGATGACCTCCCCAAAAGGGAAGAATTTTTGTCGACACAAGGGCCATATATTCAGTTTTAAATAAAGCTTTAGTACCTGTGGAGAATGTTTATGTTGTAGTGTGGGGAATGAACAACTGGCCAGTCTGAGAAGGCATACTTGTGCAAACCTTTACAGTAACATGTGTACTATGTGTACCTAAAAGCTTTTGTACAATTCGCTCAATTTGCTAAACATTCTCAAATGAGAAAGGTTACTCTGGAGGCAAATGATATAAAGAGGTTAGGCTTAACATTAACAGACACTGAAATTAAAGACATTAGTAAGGAAATATTGGAATAAGTAAACAAGTGTTTTCAAGGGTATGGGCCTCTGCTGTACCAGGGAGAGTGAAAGATGCTCCCCCATGAGCATCAAGCTTAAGGAAAGAACACAACTAGTGAGAACTGAGTAGTACCCTCAAAAGGAAGATAAGGAAGGAATCAGCCCAATAACTGATAGTACTGGATTAAGGGCTGTCAATAAGATAACACAGAATTTATACCCTGTGGTAGCAAATCCATAGACTTTACCAACTTAACACCTGAGCTAACCTGGTTCACTGTTTTAGGCCTAAGAGATGCCTTCTTTTGCCTCCCTATCCACGAATCCAGCCAGAAAATTTTTGCATTCAAACTCAAGCTCACATAGTCCAAGTGCCTGAAGGCTTCAAAATTCCCCACTCCAATTGGAGAACAGCTTGCAAAGACCCAGAGTCCCGGGAAGCTCCACAAGAGGAAAGGAGGCTGTTGCAGTACGTGGATGATCTTCTAGTAGCCACTCGGACGAGGGAAGCAAGAGAAGCCTGGACGGTAAGCCTTTTGAATTTCCTAGGACTCCAAGGATGCAGAGTCTCAAAGAAAAAGGCACAGGTATTGAAACAGAAGGTAATCTACCTGGGGTAAGAAGTGAGTGCTGAGCAGCAGACTTTAAGGCAAGGAAGCCATGTGCCAAACCCCAAAACCCCAGACAACGAAGGAACTCTGAACCTTCTTAGGCATGGCAGGGTAGTGCCAGCTGTTTATAATTATGGACTGTTCGCCAGACCCCTCTATGCTCTTATTGCCAATGGAAACTGAGATCTCCAGTGGACAAAAGACGCCACACAGGCCTTTCGCCAGCTAGAGAGAGTGCCCTCATGTCGGCTCCAGCTTTGAAACTCCCAGATGTAAGTAAACCATTCTTTCTATTTTTCCACGCAAGGAATTGCCCAGGGAATATTGCCTCAGGACTTGGGCCCATACTGAAGGGTAGTTGCTTACTTCTCTAAGCAACTAGATGCAACAGCCAAAGGATGGCCAGGTTGCCTCAGAGCTGTAGCAGCAGTTGTGCTGAACATTCAAGAGGCACGCAAGTTTACCCTGGGACAAAAATGACTGTGCTAGTGTCCCATACAGTGTCTGCAGTACTGGAAGTAAAGGGTGGCCACTGGCTCTCACCGCAGAGGTTTCTGACCATTGAAGCTACCTACTCCAGCCGCCCAGACCTAAAGGACACTCCTTTGGATGATGCGGAGACCTGGTTCACTGATGGGGGAAACTACGTTGCCAATGGGAAGCGACATGCTGGGTATGCAGTGACCACCTACAGAGAGGTAATCGAGTCTGGACCCTTACCAACAGGTACCTCTGCGCAGAAGGCTGAGATAATTGCCCTGACCCGTGCCCTGGAAAGGGCAAAAGGGAGGAGAATAACCCTCTACACAGACTCAAGGTATGCATTTGGAGTCATACATGCACATGGAGCCATGTGGAAGGAGAGGGGACTGCTGACCTCACAGGGAAAGAAGAGACAATCCAGCTGCTGGAAGCAGTTCAGCTACCTGAAAAAGCATGTTAAGGCACACCAGAGAGTGAGCTTAAAATTGGAGGAAAGAAATGAGCTGGCAGATGGAGAGGCAAAGAAAGCAGCAAAGGGTGAGGTACAGATTTTCCTCGAAGGTAAGCCATAATACAATAATACTAATCAAAAGAGACGTACAACTGCAAGGGGTGGGCTACCATTGAAAGAGAGCTAGTAATCCCTTCCCATTTTTGTGGTTACTAGTGAAGGAAGGGCACTAGAAAACACACTAGGGCCTAACTACTTAAAGCCTTTTATAGAGTGTGGCTCCTTTCTCAAAATGACCAAGGCTGCCAGTGATACAGAGTGCATTGAAATGAAGTGTTGACTTTGAAGCAGTAATTTCCACAGGCTTTCTAGAACACACATCTGATTGAAACAATCGTTGTATCGTTGTCAGGAATTTATATGCCACTATCACTCAGGTAAGCCGACAATGTGATCCTTGCCTCCAGACTAACCCCAAAATACCCCCCAGCCAAAACTCAGTCAGACTGGGAGAGGCCATGGGCCTGTACAGCAGTGGCAAATTAACTTTTCAGAACTCCCAAGGAAAGGGGGCTATCAGTATTTACTGGTATTGATAGATACATTTTCAGGGTGGCCAGAAATATTTCCCACCAGAACTGTCAAAGCTCAAGAGGTGACCAGATTATTTTTACAAGAAATAATACCACGCTTCAGAGTTCCAGCCACAATATCCTCAGATAAAGAATCACATTTCATTTCCAAAATAGTGCAACAGATTAGTAGCCATCTGGGCATAGATTAGGAACTTCACACCCCATACCGCCCCCAATTTGCTGATTAAGCAGCAAATCATAAGACTGGGGCAAGAAGTTAATCTACCCTAGCCCAAGCTCTTCCACTAGCACTATTGCAAATTCAAACTAAATCTTGAGCTAAAGGAATGCTGAATCCTTTTGGAATGCCTTATAGAAGACCATATAGAATACAAGGGAAATGTCCAGAATGTCCACCTACATGGTGGCATTAAGCAAACAGCTCAGAGTAATTGAGAAACATGTGGCTGGAACTCGGAGCAGGGAGTTAGATTGCCCGGGGATGATGTATATGTTAAGTCTCTTACAGAGAAGACTTCGGAACCACAGTGGGAGAGACCACTGCAAGTACTTCTCACCACCTTCACTGCAATCAAAATCAAGGAGCAGAATGCCTGGATCCATCAATCTCGGGTGAAGAAGGCCCAGAAACCCCTTGAGGAGTGACGCCAGGAGGCAATGAACTGAGACTAAAACTTACTCGGGCAAAATGAGTATATTGCGGTCGGGAGTAGCTCATATTTTAGTTTGTAGAATTGTTTTGTGTGTAATCATAACTAAAGTTTTAGAACTTGAGAGTACCTCTATTCAAAGTAATGCTGAATGGCCTTGGTCCCTGGTATTTAATCAGTATACTGGATCCATAGGAAAACCTTCTGAGATAAAAGATTTAAACATATCTACTGTAGTAATCCACGAGAATCAAGTATGTGAGGAGCAAGAGTAGCAGGAACAGGAACTGTGGACACTTCAAGGAATCAGAGGAGAAGAAATCAAAGTAGGGTTCCAGGTCATCAATAAGACGGCTTATGAGAGACCAGATGTAATTAGTGTCTGAACCTCCCCTGGTGTATAGGAACACCAGGAAGTCTGTGATAACCTAAGTGAATCAGACTGTTGGTGTAATTTCACCTTGATACAGCCTGTAGAAGTGACCTGCCTTTGAGCTCGAATTACTATCAGACTTTCATTTGAATTCAAAGTGGACACTGCACTTTTTACCACAGCAGAGCCTTATACACCCCATACTAGTTCAGACTCTACCCAAACTCCAAACTTGAACCTAATGTAGTAAAGAATGTGACTGAACAACAGCTATTATTCAATCCAGAATGGTCTCTCAACCGTGTGGAGTTGATAATGCAAATTAACATCTCAAAAATCCAACCAGCCTGCTCCTCCTTCCTAAAAACTTCCTTTGAGGGCTGGACAACATGGTTACAAAAACAGGCATATCTCAGGAGCAGAACAAGAAAGGAAGGAGCCAGCTCTCCTGGTGCATAAAACCAGGAACACCAAGAAATCAGTTTCCTTAGGTCATTTTCCAAGCTGGTTGGCTGAACACTCAGGCAATGGCTGGTAAAGGGTGCTGAACTGCAGGTGGTAAATTAACCCAAGCAAGGAAGGTGATTTTCTTTATTTATAGCTATCCCTTTTCCTACTGAGATTTGGATCAGTGATTGTCCCAGTCTGAGGCGGTTGGATTCTGCTTAAAAGAGGTAGAGAGTGAGACCCCCCCTCAGAGCTCAGCAGCAGGCTGTAGGATTTTGAGCATCACTTTTGTGCTGAGTGTTTCAAGTAGCAGAAACCTGATCCCAGTTTCTTCTGAGGCACTGCAATGAATTTAGGCTCTTCTCTCAAACTTCCCCTTCATTATTTACTTGAGGCTTGGACCTGAAGCTAGGGGCAAGGTGGGTGAGGTTTTGTAGACCAGGAGAGACATTCCTGCTTGCCACACATCTGGGAAATCAGGTGCTTTGGAGGGGGAAGGAGATTCCCTGAGGTCTCTACATTTCAGAACAAACATCTGCCTCAAATATGACCTAAACCTCTGTCAGATACACTTGTGAAGTGTGTCTGAATTTGCAGTGTGAGCCCAGCACATCCCTCTGGCAGGGAGGGATGGTCATGGACAGAAAGCAGTTCCTGTTCCCCATAACAAACATCTAACTGGCATATTAGGGACAAGATTAGGAGTTTTAAATGGAATTGATTCAGAAATACTGGTGAATAAACTGGCCACTGCAGCAGGTAGCCTAACAAAATTGAAGCAGCCTTTATAGTAATCTCTATTGGCATTAGGAACTAGCCAGTGACAGATTTCAAAAGTACTGCCAAAGTAAGGAAGTATGAAAAGGCCGGGGACCAAGACCACAAGTTGATAGTAGAAGCACTTAGTATAGTTCAAGATAATGTGTCTTTAGCTTTCAGTTGTATACAAGCACAGTTATGGATACAAGCAACAGCAGCTCTGATCATATGGGAAAGGGATGAAGGTAATTTTCCAGCTGAAATTCAAGAAATTGTGTGGGATAATGCAATTGATTTTGAAAGGAAGTTTCAGTCTTGGTGGACTATGGTGAATTTCACCTATGACCCTGTTTCTAATGTAGCAACTGCCTTTGTGCTTACCATACGTAATGCCACTGTTTATGTTATCCATCCCATCATTGCCCTAGGATTAAACCATGAAAAAACAATACTCTATCCTTCAGAACATAGAGTGTGGGCATGAAAGATGAATGGAGAGTGGCAGACAGTAAACTTAGAATCCTGCATTACTAGAGAACAGATGGGATTCATTTGTGAAAGCAATACTATTAATGCTCAGGATGTGTGTTTGGACACTGAACAGAGTATTTGTCACTTTGAAGTTCATCCAGTCACTGACCAGAAAACTGTGCTCGTATATACTGGAAAAGGGTGTGTGTGTCTGAGGACTGCCTGTGCTGCTGTACAAATTGATAGCAATGATGTTATTCTGTCTAGTAGAAACCATTCTAATTTCTGTATTTGTAATTTTGTTAAGATTATTGGGTGTGATTTTTCGTATTTGGTACCAGTAACATCCCACCAGCTGATTAAAGCCAATTACACACTGTATCACAGACTACCACCTACCCCTATTGAGATGAACCTTACATTAGTGAAACAATTAATTAAGCACCAAGACCTATTGGAAGGCTTGAGAGAAATCCAAGAAAGAGGAAAGAAAACCTTAATTACTGTCCAACATGATGCAAAGGAGATAACAAGAGTTCTACAAAGAATAAAACAAAATATGGATCATCACTGGTGAGATGTGATCTTTGGGTGGTCATCAACTGCAAATGGAATCTTTAATAAGTTGTGCCACCCCATTGTAGTTTTACTAATATTAGTTGGGATAAGCTTAGGATTATCTATTATATTGTTAATTTGGAACTGGAGAATGCTACAACGAATAGCTGTACTAACCTCTTTGTCAAACGTACATGGTGAAGCGTTAAAAGACACTTATTGTCGTGGAGGTTTTCCTTAAGTAAAAGAATTTACTTATTTCCTAGGAAAGGGGGGAATGAGACAGAGTAAAGATCCATTCTGAATTAGGTGAAGTGTCTAAGAAAGGTGAAAAGTCTGTGAGGCCAAAGCTGAAGGAAAAACTTGCATGCCTTTTTGGGGGACTTGCGTCCGGCGCGCGTCGTAATAAAAGCATACCAGGCTTTACAACTTTTACAAAGTTGTGAGGTTTCTTCTTTTCTCGGCAAAACAGATGTGCAATTAAACCCAGGAAAAATAGTTTTGTGTAATGTATAAATAGAAAAGAGGAGACATAAAGGTGCTGTTGAAATTTCTTGCTGCCAGTTTGGCATTCAAATATTAAAGGTGCATGCCACTACCTCTGTGAAAGAATGAGTTGAGAAAAATGTCTGCTTCTTCCCAAATTCCAGCCCCTTAAAAATTACCATTTTATTTACCTTGTAACTACTTTCTTTTTAGTTGGAAAACAAAAAAAAAACCCAAAACAAACAAAAAATCCAAACCAACAAAAAGTCTAAGAGGCTGACTTGATTTGTCTTCCTAGCAAAAATGATTTTTTTATTAGAAGAAAATTATGGTTTCTCTCTAAGGCAATGCTTTCATTATATTGTTTTTCTCTTTATCTCATGGTCTTTGAGCATCAAGGATAAGGCAGACAAGCACATTTTGATTAACCAGACAAATGGAAGCTACAGTATTTGAATGAACTTCTGCCATTACTGTCTGCCATATCTGAAGGCCTGACTGATCTCCTGACAGTTTTACATTCACGTAACTCCATGGACGGAGTGGAGCTATCATGGTTTACATCAGTAGGAAATGCAATTTCATCTTCTGGAAGAAGCAAAAAGAGTTGATGCTGATGGATGAGGAAAGCTATTCAAATTCAGAACTACAGGGGAAAATATAGTGGAGAAAACAGGGATGACAAAGGGTGCAGTTATCACCCTACCATGACCTGTCTTAAGAATGTGAGCATCTAGTCCCAGCTGGACTTCCAAGCTCCCTGTACAGCTGAAACAGAACTCTGGGCACAGGAGAGAGCCATGTCCACTAGATATCCTAACCACCACTATGGCTATCATCTCTACTATCTGAATGATGTTTGCACAAAGGTTGAATCAGGTCATTGTAAAGATGGGTGGGGCCTCTTAGGTTGTCATATCCAGCTCACAGTGAGTGCATCCTGTGTCCTGTAATCCTCTCAACACAAATCTATTGTCCTGACTTAACCTTCATTTGGTTGGTTGTTCCCACTACTTCTTCCAGTCTATACCCTAAATTTATTCATACCCTCTTCTCTCAGGTTCTCAGAGTGAAAATGAGCCTAAAGAGCTTTCTAACCTCCCTGTTATTAAATCTCTGATATATCAGTAGACAGAAAATGTCTCTGTCTGTTTGGACTCACACAAGCCAAGAAAGATTTTCCTCTCTTTAGAGGAGCCCAGTGGCAGGCTGCATGACTTCCAGCTGGCTGGTCCTCATCCTGCTGAATTGCTTAAAGATGTTTGGAAACTCAAATCATCCTCCCATGTTGGAACCCTGGTTGCTAAGAATTTTAGACTTTCTGTGCTGACAGGCACTGATCCCCAAGGGAACACTGCATTTGACCTGAGGCCGTGGAGAAGGCTTCCAAAATTGAATGGTAGAACTGGGATTATAGGTGTGTAGTTTGAATATAAGTGTATAATGTCATATGGTGGAAAACTTAAGAGTTTAATGTTTTAGAATATAGTAATATATATAAAGCAAGATGAAGATTTTAGGGTGGAGGCTAGTCCTTCTTCTTCGCCTTCTTCCTCATGGGTTTGGGTGGTATTGTGTAATTGGATAAAAAAGTCCGCATTGTGGGCCACAGGTGGTTGGTTATTGGGTCAACAGTAAAAATAATTTAGGTGTCATTTCATAATTGGACAGTTTATCATTAAAAGCCCTTGTAGAGAGAGAGATAGGGCTCCATTTTTAGTTTGTTAGTGTGAAGTGCTGTAGAACTCACAATTTGTGAGACTGTAATATAGATGAGAACTAATAAACATCTGAGTCCAAACAAGAAATACTGTCTCGCAGATTTAATCCTGACCTTGGCAAAAAAGAATCAAAGAATCCACACTCCCTCATAATATGAAAAAAAATTATAGAAGAGTGTGTTCTGAAAGGCCACCTGTCCTTTTTTATGAATTTGCAATAATTTTGTAAGATTTTGCCATGCATGGCTTTGTGGCTGCCACAGGGAAAAAAAGTGTGACAAAACCTGCTAGTTTAGTTTTGTGCCTTCTGAGATGTTGGTAAAACTCATTGAAAGCTTGTTGGTAGAGCTTTAAAATAGTTTGTATGGGGAAAAGGGACAAAACCAGGCTTGCCAGTGATGATCGATAGGATGGTGTTCTAAAACTTGAGGAAATGAACACTAATGGGATCCCTCAATCTGGTTCAGGAGGTGTTGGATACAATATACCACACCTGAAATGTTTCTACATTAATGCATGCAGCACGAAGAACAAACAAACGGAGTGCAAGGCTTTGGTCCAGTCCCTGAGATTTGACATCATTGGCATAAGTGAAAGCTAGTGGGATGAGTCCTGTGACTGGAGTGCCCTGTTGGACAGTTGCAGACTATTCACAAGGGATAGAGGGCAGAAGAGGTGGATGGGTGGCAGTGTATGTAATAGAAGGGTATGTATGGAGCTCACAGTTGGCAATGGCACAGTTGAAAGTCTCTGGGTAAGAATCAAGGGTCAAACAAATAATGTGGATGCCATTGTGGAAGTCTACTATAGACCTCCTAGCCAGGACCATGACACCAGAAAATTATTCTTTTACGAACTAAGGGAAGCTTCCAAGTCAACTGACCTTGTCCTTATGGGAGACTTCGACTTGCTGGATATTAACTGGGAACGCCATAGAGCTGGCAGAAAGAGGTCCAGAAGATTTGTAAAACACCTGGATGTGAACTTCATGATACAGGTACTAAGGGAGCTGACTTGGGAAGATTCCCTCCTTGATTTATTGCCTGTTAACAGAGAGAGCGAAGCAGTAATTTGTGGTCATCTTGGCCACAGACATCACAAAGCAATTGAGTTTAGAATCTCTGCTGACAGCAGGAAAAGTACCAGCAAAAATTCAACCCTGGACATGAGGAGAGCAGACTTCAGGATACTCAAGGAATCAGTAAATAAGGTCCCCTGGGAAAATACTTTTGAAGATGCTGGGGTCCATCAGAGTTGGTTACTTTTTAAGTACCACCTCCTAAGGGCACAGTATCATGTGAAAAGGGAAGGCTTTCTCGACCCTTAGTGTGGGGAAATTTGCTGGACCCTTTAATTTGTCTGTAAGTGTCACAGGAAAGTCGAGGCCCTTGTGCCTGACCAGTCTGTCAGCATCCTGTTAGGGGGATCCTTCACTGAGCAGTCCTCTTGGATTGGAGGATGGTTTGACTGACTTAGGGAAACACACCAACAGCATAACGGAGACCCCTCAGCAGGTCTTCCTCTTTATTAGAGTGCTGTGAAGGTCCGCCCGAAATGAACGGGTGACGAATGATTTTTGGGTGCAAAAATAACCAACAAAGGCACAGGGGTTTTGCAGTAAAAAATCAACAAGGTGCAATTTTATTGATTATAACCACAGCTAAATATGCATTAGGTTAAGGGATCCGGGGAAGAGAAGGGTAAGACAAGGAAAAGAGGGAGGAAAGAAGGTCAGGGAATGGGGTATAGCTACCAAAACGTGAGGTCTTCGGGGTCCCGCCGCCGAAACTCGCTGGTACACGTCTTGGGGAGTACTCAAAGGACAGTCGGACCGAACCCCAATATATATACTGTTCTTGGTTGGGGGAAGGGTAGCTGAAATTATGTTTCCATGGAGGGGAGAAGTCCATTGTTTTCATGGCCGAATGCTCACAGGTACGTTAGGTTTTTCCCCCTCCCTGAGTTGGGAGGGGGTACAGTCCCAGTCTCTGGAAGGAGGTTGCCAAGGGGGTGCCATGGGGGTGCCATGGGGGTGCCAATAGGGTGCCAGAGGGGTTCTTGGTTCCTTGATGAGGGGATTCGCATCTCTGTTGGTCCGTCACGGTGGTTGAAGACAGGCAAGAGGGGTCTTCTCATGGAGCGGGGGGGGGAGCCACCCCAGAGCTCAGTCCAGCCAGATCAGGAGTTTGGAAGAAAGTCCAGTTCAATTGTCCAGAAAAGGGCAGCATGCCTCCTTCGAGTACAGCATGGCGTGTTCTGCAAACATCACTTGTGAGCACACTAGATAAGTAGGAGACTTTCCCAACTGGCTCAGCAGTTTTAACCCTTCGGTAGTCTTTTCTCATGACAATTGTGAGGCAACAAATGAAGGATTTTCGGATGGACTTCTACAAGTGCGTTACCTGCTGCCAGTGACTGCCAGTGTCTGCAAAGTATACACACTAAGAGTTTATGGAATAACACTCTTTATTAATATAAAATTGTGACAGGTTAAGGCTCGAAGGTTGTTGGTGATAAGGTCTGACTGCAAAAATATATTTGAAGGAATCTACAGACAAGCTCTAACCCCTAATAAAATGTTCAGCATGCATAGAGTATGCTTCTTACCCAATAGGTGTCCCTACGGAGGAGAAGACAGGTTCAGCCCGTCAACTGATCCTAGCAGTTACAATGGAGTCTTCCCTAACTTTTCCCCCATTCTCGAGTTATTTTTATACCACTTCTTTGTGTTTAAGTAGAGCTTGAGTGACTCTAGTCATACATATCTTTATTACTGATTGGTGCAAAATTCTCTCACTTTGCTTTTGAAGATACAGTCAAAAGAATATAGAGTAAATGCCCAACTGGGGAGTGGTCATATATAGTAGAAACAGGCAATCCCCCAGCCGGGGAATAATGTGCATTGACTAATGATTTCAGAAAGCTGAACAATTGCTTTCTTAAGCTGTACTATATTACACTATTACTATACTAAATTATATACTAAAGACATACTATACTAAAAAATACTAAAGAAAAACCTGTGACTGTCTGGAGACAGTCACAACACACATGGATCCAATTGGTCAAGGAATCAAAACAACCTTCACCTGTGTCCAATTAACAAATCACTTTGGGTAAACAATCTCCATAACACATTCTACATGTGCCAAACAACAGGAGCAGTGAATTGAGATATTAATTGTTTTCTCTTCTTCTCTGAGCTTTCTCTGCATTCCTCAGGAAAAATCCTTGGGAAAGTTGTGCCTGCTGCTCTCAGTGAAGAGAGCTGTGGCCACAGTCATACCTTGGAGACAGGTAACTCTGGAATGGAGGTATGTGTTAATATTATTATTAGGCTTTAATGAAGCAAGTTCATCTAAGAAGAGGGATTTTGCCACAGTTGCTGGCTCAGCAGCAGGACATCTCCTCTCTCACCTAGTTGACAGGTGCTATGCAGTTTATTGGCTGCAAAGTACCATCGTCTTCCCTTCCCTGAAGGGATTTCTACAGAGCCTGGCTGCAGTTTCTCCACTCTGCTCCGCTCTTCATTCCATCCCCCTTAGCAGCTGTGTGGGGGGGGGGCAATCATAATGGAATAGGTTTCAAGTCATGCCAACCGCATGTATAAACACATCATGTGGTGGGTGAGCAACTGGCTCACAGGTTGGGTGGAAAGATGTCACAGACATCTTTTCATTAAAATCCTTCTTTAGGATTTTTCCTTCTGAGAACCTGAGAGGCCTCAGAAACAAAATGTAAACAATGGTTATCTGCTGCTGTGGAATGCAACAGGTGGATCCGTGATTGTTCTCGTGTGGATGTCTGGAATTAATGACCGGTCACGGCAAGGCTGGCTCTCTCTCTCTGTCTGAGCCACAGACCTTTGTTTTCATTATTCTTTTTCTATTCTTAGCTTAGCTAGCCTTCTGAGATGAAACTTTTCCTTCTATTCTTTTTAGTATATTTATAATGTAATATATATCATAAAATAATAAATGAAGCCTTCTGAACATGGAGTCAACATTCTCGTCTCTTCCCTCACCTGAAAACCCCTGTGAACACCGTCACACGCACCACAGCAGGTGGATGCCAGAGGAAGCTGTGATCCACTGGGAGACCTGAATAGAGAGAGTGGGCCCCTGCTTCCAGAGATAAAGAGGGTCCTTGATTGCAAACTAGAGCAGCCTATCCTTAGAAGACTGCACTCAGTGGATGAGTGACTCATGCCACAGCAGTTTTGGAACGACTGTTTGCCCATGGATGGGACTCACATTGCAGCAATTTTGGCAGGACTGCTGCTCACAAGATTAGAGCAACACTGGAGAAGTTCACAGAGAACTATCTCCCATGGGAGTGTTATAGATGAATAATGAGATGGTTGGTTCTCACAATTAAGGGGTGAACATTATAAGTATGTTAAGAGAAGTTTTATAGATGTATAGTTATGTTACTGCAATGTGTCCCCTCCCCACCATTTTTATCCCAGGATGGTCTTGGTAGTCCAAGCATTTGGGGGAGAGGCAGGCTTATTATTAAGAGGCACGGCATAGCAACACCTGACCTCCAATCAAGTTACAAGAAAGCAGTCCACACCAATGGACAGTGATGAAGAGTTAACAGACTGACTTTGGGAAGAGCTAGGGTTACCTGTTGCAACACAAAGGGTTTAAAAGGTAGAACAGCCATTTTGTGGATGAGGCTGCCATGTGGCTACCAGCCACGAGGGGGGGGCTCCCAGTGCTGTAATTTTTTCCTTATTTAGTCCTTTTGTTGTAATTTTTGTAAAGGTTTTAACAAAGCTTTTAAAATTTTGAGAAGTAAGCAGTCATTTCTCACAGGAGGGACCCCACAACAAAGGAAGGACTCCTCTCCCTGAGCAAACAGAAGATCTTGAGTGATGAACTGACCAAAATCCCCACACCCTGGCTCACTGTACTGTCGGTGGGAAGGAGGGAGGAGTTGGGGGAAATAAAAGTTGTTTTAAGGGATTATTTTGCTTCTCATTATCCTCCTCTGACTTTAAACCTTTAAATTTGAACCTGTTTTGCCCTTGGAGTGTTTTCTTCTGGTCCTCATCTCAACTCATGAGCCCTTTGTTAATTTTTTTTGTCCCCTCTCCTCTGCCCAACTGAGAGCAAGAGAGGGGTGAGCGAATGGCTTTCATGGGTGCCTGGCGTTTGACCAGTGTCAAACCATGACAGATTTGCAGCTGCCCACTGGAACACAAGAGGAAATGCTCAATTTTGAGCTGTTATATGAGGTCATGGGTTGGAGACGGACACATAACACACCGAAAATCATGAGACAAACAGCCTGTTTCATTGTTCAGACCTTCTTTATATAGGGGGTTTGGATTTCTGGGCTTGGACAGCTCATTGGATGGGATCTCTCTTCGCCCAGATCTCTAGCCAGTGGTGTGCCTGCATCTAAGCTTGAACAGGGTTGGCTGAGGGTCTCCTGTATAGGTATGAATCCAACCTATTGTACTGTGACATCGAGAAGAAATATGATCTGGGCCAGGATTATTTATTCATGTGTTGAAGCCAGAATCTCAGTTTTTTTCTTCCTTTTAAAGGGTTTTCTTCCCCAGTAATGTGTTCATGCATTTCTAGGCAGCAGAAACTGAAGAGAAAGCCTTTTCAAGAGAAACAAATCACCTGGAGCTTTGTGAGTTTTTAGGAGGTCCTTGTGAAGGACCAAAACAAAGTCTGATTTTTCAGAAGGCAAGTACCTGTTCCATTTTCCACTCAGTGCTGCCAGATTTATTCATTCAGTTTTGAAAATCTCAGGTTGACCTTTTCCTAGGCACCAAAGTTCTGTTATCAGCATTGTCTGATGTACTTTCAAGTATAAACCTAAGTTAAAGGAGGTATGAATTCAGGCCTGCCCTTGCTCTGACCTGTGTGGTTACAAGGAAGGCCCACTTAACATGCAATATCATTCCTATATGTCCTGGTTTAGGGCAAATTTGGGAGAAAACCTCCAAAGGGGGCCCCTCCAGAAAGCAAACCCACACGGTCCCTCCCCCCAACCATTTTGGGAAGGATTCCTCAGAGAGAAGTGGAAAGAACCTGTTTATTTAACAGGCAAAGCGCCCCCCAGCACACAAAATGAACAATACCAGATGACAAAACTCTTTCATGACTGAAAAAGATGACAAATTCAGAAAGTCTCTCCTGGGAGTGGTTGCTCGGTTATCAGTCCCTCTGGCGCTGGGAATAGCTGCTGCAGGCCACAAGGTGCAAACTCTTGGTGTTTCCCAGGTCCCAGTCCGGAGCAGGCTCAAGTGGTTCCAAGAGAGGGAAAGAAAAACAGTCCAGGGAAAATTCAGACTGCCTAGCTAAACTAACTAACAAGCAGAAGCAAAAGCAAGAGCAAAGCAGGAGCAAGAGCTAAGCGAAAGCAAGAGCAAAAAGCAAAAGCTGCCCTGTGTACTGCCCCCGTCTCTGTGTCCCGACAACTGTCCGTGGAGTGAACAGGCTGATAGCAAAACAAAACAAAACAAAACAAAACTTTGCTCTTAAGAGCCAGTCTTGAAGGCACAGAACATAATATCCAGCATAAACAGAACACACAATTGAGGGATACAAGCCTCACCCTAAGACACTATAGCAGAGTGCTGTGCCTGAGCTAATAACCTCTGCATGCCTTGGACACACCACCTGGTGACCCAGCCTCTTGCCAACACAGGTGGCAAGCAGAGTAAATGCCCATATATGTTCAAGCAGTCACAGATTCATCCCATGGATTTCCAATGAGATGCTAGTTCCTCATTGCCAAAATTGCTACCAAAGATGGCTTACAAGTTCCTAGACCACATAGAGGTATTACTTGGTATTTTGATGAGATTTAATCTCGCTTGAGAGTTAGGGGTGGCCCTCAGATGAAAGCGAGCACTTCCCAAGACTCTTAGTGACATCATTAGTTAAGAAAAGCTTCTTTTATTTTCTTTTCTTTTCTTTTTTCTTTTCTTTTCTTTTCTTTTCTTTTCTTTTCTTTTCTTTTTCCTATGAAAAAGATAACAAAGGATGGTATGTCCCCAGAGCACACTCTGATGTGTTACTGTGGATACCAACCCCATAAATGCTCCCAATGCTATTAATTTTTAAACAAACTTGCTGATTGAGTTTCTGTCTGCCTTTAAATTGTCTCCACAAGGAGACTGTGTACTAATTAATCCACAGAAACAATTATGTACTTTTTTTCAACTTTCAGGGTGATTAAAATATGAAAATGAAGAGCAAAATAGTGCAGATGTTTTAAAATCACAGCAGGCAACAATAAGTGATGTGGGAACAGCTGCTTATCTCTCCAGATAAAGCCTCTTAATAAGGAATTGCACTTGAGGAGCCATTACACAGATGGTTCTGCAAATGATTTAGATGGGGCATTGTAGTATTAACTTTGATTTGCCATCCAGATTCTGGAAAAGCTGTATGTGTGTTATCTCTTCAAAAAGGTGCATTTGGAGCAGAAGGAGGCCATCCCTTGTAAGCAATCAGTTTTTTTTCAGATATTAGGTTTCCCTAATTGTATTACTATTACTATTACTATTATATTATTTTCCAATATTCCTAAGCTCCTAATTTGGCTGCTGGCATGTCCTTCCATTTTTTTGTTTGGGATTGGAAACAGCATGTTGATATAGACAGAAGCTCAGACAAGGGAAAGGGTGTAAGAGCCTGAACAGGAGATGCAGGACTTTAGGCGGCTCTTCAAAATGCATTTTATTGTATCCAAGATGTTACCGCAGTCCAGGGTCGTGGGTGACAGAGCCTGTGCCTACAGCTGTCAGCTCCAGCTGCAGACAAACCTGAAGACCCTTTACTTTTGGTTACAATGCATTAGATACTTTGCTGACCATCTTAATACAGAGGAACCAATCTATACCTTTACTTTTACCTATAGCCTATCATAACTACTATCATTACCATATTCATGTTACTATTCTCCAATCACAAAAAGTTAGTACGTTACAGTTTAAGCTAGAAGTTGTTTTTCAGTTTTCTTGCAGTGGAAAATTCTGAGACCTTTTTTCTACTTGCAACATTGGCGGAATTGTTTGCCTGTGGAATCTTTTTGCTTGGTAAAAACATCTTCTGTTTGAGGTGGGTTTATCCTTTGCTCTAAGCCATAAAAACCCCTTCTAACTAGCATACCCTTTAGCCTTCTTAGTTATCCTGTAAGACTGGCTCAGCAATTCTTTTCTTCTATATCAAAACTTACTTTCATTTCTATTCCTTCTTCAGATTCTACATTCAAAAATCTTTCTGCCAAGCATACATATCTGTGAGACTTTCTTGTCTAACTTTCATCCGTCCCAACAAAAGGGGAGGCAGAATGAGACATCCAGAAGTTAAATGAAAAGAGTGCCTGAGGGATGGATTGTGCTGCTGAGTACTACTTGCAGAGTAGAGTACTGCTCATCATGGAACTGATACAGTCCCATCTCCTCATCTGCAAGGGCTGCATGCCAGATTAAAACTGTTAAGAGGAGTAAGAAACTCTGCAGGTGTGGGGTTGCAGAGGTCTGGCTAGGCAGGTGTAATTAGATAGTGTAAACAACTTATCTGTTCTTTGGCCATTACTCTTCAGTTGCCAGTGTATGAGATTGTCACAGTTTGACACTGGCACAATGCCAGTGCCCCCATGAAAATACTCTCTCTCTGGTGTCTGCTGTGAGATGTGACCCGGAATAAGCAAAGCAGGCTCCCACTTAGAAATAAAAAAGACTTTATTAACTAAACTACAAGGGAAAAAAGAGAAACACACAAGGAAAATGAAAATGTTACAAATACCTAACTTCCTCCTCCCACCAAATCTCCAATACAATACATTCCCCAAATCACCAACTCTTGGTCCGGCAACACCCTTTAGAATACCCAATCTTCAGTTCATCAAGAGGAGAGGAGTCCTTCTTGTGCCATGGTGACCTGTTCCTTTCATGTCCAGTGCTCTCACCACTGAACATGGACCAGAGCTGCTTCTAGGATCATCTTTTAAGGATGCCTTGTCCCATTTGAAAAAGGGCACAGTCTCTCGTTCGGGACACCTGTCCCCCCCAAATTTTTCACCCCCTGGGGCCGAGGGGTACCATCACTGAACCCTCCTGGTTCCGAGGCACTGCCTCCCCCTGGAATGCAGTCTCCGCATCACAAGGAAACATGGTTCTGTCCATGGTGTTTTGCAGAGAAAAGAAGAAACCTCACAACTTCGTAAAAGTTGTAAAGCCCGGTATGCTTTTATTACGGCGCGCCGGACGCAAGCCTCCCCAATAGGCAAGCGCACCTCTGAAGACCTCGGGTCTTCTTTTATCCCCCTTCCAAATGCATATGCATACAGTTTTACAATAAGTTCATACATATTCATTCCGCGTGACATTTAGCACCAGTTCTTCTTTATCTAAGGAATTCCTAGGTCTGGGGCAGATTGACCTTGTGGTAATTTCTGTTTTTCTTTCTCTGTCTCCTTGCTGTCTCTGGAATGCAGCTTTTCCTTCAGCTTTGGCCCTACAGACCCCTCACCTTTTCCAGACATTTCACCTAATTCAGAATGGATCCCCACTCCATCTCATTGGGTACACAAAAAGAGTCCAGCAAAAGAGCCACTCCACCATCTCTTCCACCCAAAGTGCTTCTCTATTCTCATCTCTCCCTTGCTCAGACCTTCAACACTTGCTCAATTCCCTCTTCATCCTCCACTCCATCTCTCCTCCAGGAAAGGTCAATGCTCTGCAAAGTTTTCATTGTCCCCAAAGGAGTTAAAAGCTCCTACAAACGGCCAGACTCCTCTCCTCACTGCACCACACCCCCCCTTCGCCGCAGGGCAGGCCGAGCTGTGCCGGCAGCACATGATATCAAATTTCAAGGTAACAGTCCAGCCCCAGGCACCGGCCCTCTCTCTCTCTCCGTCTCCCGAAGGGGAGGGGGGGGCGGGGGAGGCTGCCCAATGGCTCCTGGTGTCTCTCTCTTCCACCTTTGGGCCAGGCCAGGCCTACCTCCCATCTCTCTCCCAGGCCTGGCCTACCTCACGGCTGCCTGGCTTTCCCCTCCCCCGCCCAGCAGCGGACAGCTGGGCAGGGGAGGGCTGACCTGCTTCCCTCGCTGAAATCCCAAGAGAGCCTCCCAGGCAAGAGCTCTGCTTTTAGCCCCTGTGTGTTCTCAGAGGCATATCCAAATCACAGTGGCCAAACCAGGTGCCAATATTAAAATCTGAGCACCCATTGGCCTGACCACTTCATATCCCAGAAAACTTACTTCTTCTCAAACCACATTAGAGATGTATCCTGCTCATGGGTCTACCCAACATTGCCAAAGCTGAGGACTGAAACTCGTGAGTTTGGCATTCAAATTGCATCCTACTATGTAGTGGGTTGACCTTGACTAGATGCCAGGTGCCCACCAAACCACTCTGTCATTCCCTTTCCTAGTGGGAAAGGGGAGAGAAAAATAAGATAGAAAACAACTGGTAGGTTGAGATAAGTCTTTTTACTAAAGTAAGCAAAATCAAAAGTTTGTGTGCACATAGGCAAAGGGTGAAAAAAAAACCTCCACATCGGCAAGCAATGTTCACCACCTCCCAGGAAGCAGGGCTTCAGCACATGGAGTGGTTGGTCCAGAAGGCAAACACTGTAAATAACAAATGCTCCCCCCCCCCCCCCCCTTCCTCCTCCTTCCCCTAGCTTTTATATATGAGCTGGTGTCATATGGAATGGAATATCCTTTTGTTTAATTTGGGTCAGCTGGCCTGGTTGTGTCCCCTCCCAGGGGACCCACTCCCAGCCCCTTGATGGAGGGAAAAAATGTTGAGAGAGAGCACTGATGCTGTTCTAGCGCTGCTCAGCAGTAGCCAAAACACTGGTATGTTTTCAACACCTTTCCTGCTATGAATGCAAAGCGCAGCACTGTGAGGACTGCTAGGGAAAAATGAACTCTATTTCAGTCAGACCCAATACCATCTCCACCCCTTATTCCATACCATTTGTGTCATACTCAGATCCCACATGCTTTATATATTTTCTAGTTGTTCAATTTAATTTATTTCTCATTACTGGAATCCCTTCTTACCCACACATACTACTTAAACTACATCCTCAAACCATCTCTATACCAAATATACATTTTCATTATTGACTATCTCCCCATCCTTTCACAGAGAGTGGCGTCAGTACAGGGTGGGAAGCTGCTAGTTTTCATTGGGGTAGGCAAGGCACCCTTCTATCAGATGACACATCCATTTGGCAGAGTTTAGTGCTGTGGCAGCAGCTCTCTGGTCACAGAGAGCAACAGATGACTTTCCCAGGCATCGTCCTGGGAAAGGCTGTGAGAAGATCAGAGAAAAGAATGAGAAACAATTCTTATATTAACTTGCTGCACCTAGTATTGTAAACATGTGGAATGTGTTATGGAGATTTGTTTACCAAAGGGTGGTTTCCTAATTAGCCAATGGTGATGGTGTTTTAATTAAAGGACCACTCAAGTACACCTGTATTACAACTGTCTATAAAAGAACAATGGGTTTATTAATAAAGATTATTATTAATCAACTTTCTGTAAATCATGAAGTTTATACTAATTATTTCCCGGCTGGGGGCCCCTTACAACGACAACTTGCCTGTTCAGGTACGAAGTCCCAGGTAATGGGAGGTGATAACCACCCTAGGAACTTGCCTAAGTCCCTGCCACCCAGGAACTGGACACATCAGGGCATATTTCAATATCTCCTCACCTAAAGTTTGTTTTCTCTTATACCAGGATGACACCAGATTCCACAAGCCCCATAGTGTGCCAAGAGTATTAACTAATATTATTAACAGTATGTCTCTGTTTGAGACAAATTAGGAGGAAGCATCTGGAAAGGGCGTCCTCTCTGCTGCAAAGGCAGGTTTTGGCACTCCCCCCACCGATTCAAAATTAATTTCTTGGAGGAAAGTGAAAAAAATCTGTTTATTTAACAAACAGACTGCATGCAGGCACGGGAAAAAGAATGAATAATGTTAGATAATAAAACCTTCTTGTTGTAGAGAAAGCTGGTGGATTTTAGAGTCCTGCTAGGCTTCTCCCAAGGTCTGGAGCCGGGATGCGGTGTCCCTGCAGCCTCCCCTGCCGGGCTGCAGCGTGGGGCTCTGTTGCAATCCGTCCTAGTGAACGGGTAACGCGGTGATTTCAAGGTGCAAAAAGAACCAACGAAGGCACAGGGGATTTGCAATAACAATCAATAAATGCAGTTTTATTGAAATAACCACAACAGAAATGCGTTGGTGAGGGGGAACCGGGAAAAAAGGAAAAGATAAGGGAAAGAGGGAGGAAAGGAGGGGGCATGGGTATAGCTACCGAAACGTGATGCTGCTTTTATCCTTTGAGGCTGTTGAAGCTCACCAGGCCACGTCCGGGGACATCTCAAAAGGCACGGCTAGACTGGACCCCAGTTATACTATTTTTTGTTGGGGGAAGGGGATGAGTTTCTCAGCTGAAACAAAGGTCTTCAGGGGGGGAAAGAATAGGGGTACACAAACCCAAGCCAGGCAACAAGCAAGGACTATTGTTTTCATGGCCCAGTGCTCGCACCTGTGCTTGCTCTGGGCAGCTTTCCTCCCCCCCACTGCACACCTCCCCCGAGTTCGGGGGGGGGGGGTTTCAGTCCCAGTCTCTGGAAGAAGGTGCAAGGGGGGATTTCTTGCACAGGGGTTTCTTGTCTTCGTTCTTTGATGAAGAGGCCCACATCTCTGCTTGTCTGTCACAATGGTTGAAGGCAGGCGAGAGGGGTCTTCTCTTGGAAGAGGGACCACCCCAAAGCTCAAACCAGCCAGGCCAGGAGGTGGGGAGAAAGTCCAGATCCATTGCTCAGAAAAGAGCAGGGTGCCCCTTCAAGCTCAGCGTGGCGTGTAGCAAGCAACACATGTGGAAACAGTGAGCTAAGAAGCACATGATCCCCCCCCCCTCCCCCACCGGTTCAAAAGTTTTTAACTTTTCGGTGGTCTTCATGGCAATCATGAGGCAAAACATGAAGGATATTTCGGACAGACTCTCACACAACCCCCGTGACTCACGATTGTCTTGAGGAATCTTCATCAGCAGAACTCTGGAGTATCGTTGATGAGTCTTCAGAACTCATCGCACATTGGTAGCATAACCTGGAAAAAATAGGGACGACAGAAAAAGAGCAAGAAAGAAAAAAAAAAGCAGGATAGGAAAAGGAGGAAAGAAAGGGAAGCATTAAACAAACATAATTAATATTGATTATCATAACAATTTCACAAATGGCTGATTCATATTCTTTTATAACAATTTCAAACATAATTAATTAAAACAATACCATTTATATAACAATTTCAAAAAATGCTTAAAACAAATCACAAATAATCAAGAAAAAACAAACAAATCATAATATAAGCATTATCTTAAAAAAATATTTTCTAAAACAATTTACTACAGATCAAAAATAATCTTCACAAGATCCTACTTGGGAATAAAAAATTGCCCTAAGGCACATATGCTTAATTCATAATTGCTTTGTGTCAAATGTCTTGGGGATGTCCTCAGTGTATAAGACATCGGCCAAGCTGTGTGCATTGATTATAGTCATCAACCTCCTCAGCTTTTTTATCATGCTTCAATTCATAACGAACAGGGCTGCTGACAAGATAAAACCAAGCACAATTAGAATCAAAAGGATAACAATGGGATGACACACACTGTTCAGGACACCTGTGGCAGTAGGTGACCACCCAAAGAGGGTGTCCCACCACCTATGCTCGGCATCTTGCTTTGCCCTCTCCATGACCCGGTGTATTTCTCTCACGTTATGATGAACAGTCACCAGGGTCCTATGTCCGCTTTCCTTGATTTTCTCGAGAATTTCAACCAGATCCTGATGGAGCAGCAGTTGCCTCACGAGGGTGAGGTTCATCCCGATAGGAGTGGGCATCAGCTTGTGAATCAGTTTGTAGTTGGATTGCAATAGGTAGTGAGAGGTAACTGGAGCTTCATAAGAAAAATCACATCCTGAAATCTTAGTAAAGTTACAAGCACAGAAGTTTGAGTGATTCTTTGTATCTACTACAACATCTTCTACAAGCACAAAATCACAAATAGTTCTAAAGCATGCACATCCATTGCCTATGTATATAAGAACTGTTTTGGAAGCCTCATTAGGACAAATCTCAAAATGAAAGATGTTTTGCTCTGTGTCTAAACAGATATCCTGAGCTATGATTGCATTGCTTTCACAGATGAACCCTTGTTGTTCTCGGACAATAAAAGATTCTAGATTAACAGTTTGCCATTTGTCATTAAACTGACAGGCCCATCCTCTATGTTCTGTGGGATAGAGAACAGCTCCGTCATGGTTTAATCCTAATGCAATAACAGGGAAGACCAAATGTACAGAAGCATTGCGTATAGTCCTGCTTGTCTCTGCATTGCCTTCTAATCTGATCGTCAGCGCGCTGTTGCAGCCCTTTGCAAGACGTCGGTAGCGTTTTTAGTCGGCCGAGCCCTTCTGTAAGGTCGCTCAGAGCCGGAGCTCACTCTTTCACTTTCCGAGACTCCTCTCTGGGATTGCCCGGGGCATGGAGCCACTCTTTCGCCTCCCGGGCTGTGTCGAGACCGACACGGATCTGCACCGGACCGTGGCTTGAGGAAAAACTCAGGTGCTCCAAAGGATGGATGGGTTCTATTTTGAGAGCCTTATGCCTGGTAGCAAATTGTAATCCCCAGGTATTTGTTTGCACTGCTTCACCTTTTTACAAAGCATATGTAACATGTAACTAAATCTGAGCTGACACCCTGGTTGCAAATGCATTTTGCAAAACCAGAGCTGTGCCAAAGGAAATTAAGTCAACAGTCATTGCAGCCATATAGCAAAGTAATGGGAAATGTTCTTGCTGCTAATTTACACATGCAAATTAGATCAGGTTCTTGTATCAATAAATCAATACAGCTTAATGATTTCCTTGGGTAGAATTCAAATGTGGGAAGCAGAGTTTGTTAGGAAGAAAATGGTCTGTACCTTAGTTTAGATGCTGTTTTCAAATCGTGTCCTGAGACATTGTGGTAATTTTGTGGGCAGGGGGAGACGCTATCATCACCAAACTCCCTTAGTTTTATGGTGAGCTCTTCATTTCTGGTAATACCAGCATTCTTATTTTTCCCTGTTCCTTTGACCTGAGCACTCCCATGGTTTTCCCATGCTGTGCCTGTCTTGGCCAGCACAGGTGGCATTTTCTGCAGGTGCCTGTACATTGAAATTCATTTTGCTGCTTTGCCCTTCCCTTTATTTATATTTTCCTTTATTTACAGTCACAAACATTATTTTTTTTCAACTTTGGGGTATTTTTCTGCTCTCTAAAAGTTTATTTATTTCAATAAAATGAAGAAAGTATTCATCTAGGATGCAGTAATCTTTGTTGTACTTATAGCATTGTGACTTCAGGGTTGATGATGTTTTCCCAATGACCTTAAACAAAGAGAAAACTTCAAGTATCACTTTGTATAACAAATGGAAAGAAAACATAAAGCTAGTAGTTGTGCCTTAAACATGAAGAGAGTTATTCTTTCTATGTATTGTCACAAGACCTGTATTTATTGCTGAAATGCAAGAATCTTTTCAGCCTTCTTTGCTTTTATTTTAAAGGTGTCCTGACTGGACTTAGCTGTCACAGGGATAAAAAATTATTAAAGTTCTTTAGTCCTATATATGTGCTATTGATATTGATCAATTACTCTACTGTCTTATCTGGAAAGTGAAGTCATTATTTTATATTTATCTAAGAGTGGTTGTTCTCTTCACCCATTTCCTAGGATCGTAGAGTAAGGCTATGAAATGTGAAATCGTCCCTTCAAGCAGACGTCCAGAAATACCAGGCTTATTTGGCTAATATGAAATCTTATATATCCATCCTTGATCAAAAACTGGAAAGTGTTAGTGATGAAGTTGAGACAGCAGGTAAGGAGGACTTGATCACAGTCAGGACAGGGAAGCTAGAAATAGTCTTCAAATAATTGTAGTTCTTAGTTTGAGAGCAGAGCAAGGTACTTGGAGTAGCATGATGCTACAAATAAACTTTCCAGAATGGATTGCTAATAAAAATTTTTTTTGTCTGATAGCTCTCTGTACACTGGAGTAATGAAATGGTAATGTTATGTAATAACTGTGTCATTTACTCATACAATACAGAGTTGAGGTTTATGTATATAGGCTGGTATTTTATGTCCATTTCACAAATGTTTTATGTACTTAGGCGTAGAAGTAGAAGCCATGAAGCGGGAGAATGCCCGGCTCCGGCACATCTTAGATAACCAGAAGTACTCAGCTGCAGACATTGAGAGAATAAATCACGAGAGAAATGAGCTGCAGCAAGCCATTAACAAGCTGAATAAGGAGCTGCAAGCAGAACGAGATCAGATGTGGAATGAAGAGATAAAATATGCTAGGAATAGAGATGCGGTATGTGAAAACCCCACAACACTCAGAGGTGGCTGCCAGTTTTCATCATGCAAGCTTAAAATTGGATTCTTGATAATTTCTTTCCTAAATAATCGAACACCACCATACGTGTATCTAACCAGGCAAAACTGACAAGAATGGCCTCTGTTTACAGTATCTCTGGAAAATGTTGCGCTTTTTTCCCTTTTTCTGTTTTGCACTGAGTGGAAATGTACTTTTTTCCTGCATCGTAAGAGATGTGTCTAGAATATGAAGCATGGTAAGCTGTCACTGCTGTAGCATTTAGAGCTTTGATAACATTAGCATGCCATTGCTTTGATAACACAAGAAATTACAGGCTAATGTTAATATTTCAGAGCAAGGAAGTAAGGCAAAACTAGTGAATTTGAATCAATAGCTTTGCATGCATTTAGGGCCTGATTAGTTCTTTGTGTAGCAGTTGTAACATATTTCAAGGGCCAAGTTCAATCCCTTCAAACAGAGTGAAAAGATATAGTCCTGTAAGTGATGGGATTTAAAAGCTTCTGCTTTGCCAATTGGAGAACTAAAGAAAAAAATTCAAATATGTTTGGTAGGGTCACCCTTTATCAAGCACTTTTATCAACTTAAATCCTCAGGTGCAAGTATGAAGCATATAAAACTGGAAAAAAAACCCCTGGGGTCTTTAATGTTTGCATTTAATTGCACTCATTAATTAGAAATTAAAGCATTTAATAAGCTTTGTTTAAAGGCATGCTCAAGTTAGTTTGTTGTTAGGATGTGTGGCTGTGTAGCATTTCCTGTCAAAACTAATGAGAGAAGGCATATTGACCTTATAACTGATCATTTGTTTAGTATTATTTTCCAGCACATTTTTAGTTCCCAATCAGCTAATCCTCAAAAACTTGAGGCAGGAAAAATTATGGCAGATGAATACGGAAAACCACAGGTGAAACCATTCAGTGTTCTCAGCCGTAGACACTAAGAAACCTCAGTGTGCAAACTCTGAACGAATCATAAAACAGTACCTAATGCAGCAAACTGCTGTGCTGGCATTGCATGCAGCTCTTGAATACTGTGGGGTAGCAAGGAATTATGGCTATAGGGAGCAAGTCAGGAACTTGTTTAAAGTACTATATGAATACTTCTTGCACATTTTTCACTTGTATCTCTTCTATGATTTGTGCCCTTTTCTCCTCTGAGCAGATTGAAATGCAACTGGCAGAGTATCATAAACTGGCTCGAAAGCTGAAATTAATTCCAGTAAGTGCTGAGAATTCCAAAGGCCACGACTTTACCATTCAGTTTAATCCTCATTCAGGACCAAATTGCCTAGTCAAATACAGAACTCAGATCAAGGTAAGTAGAATCAACACTGAAGGCTTTAGATACCACTCACAAAAAAAATGTGTTTCTTTGGGAATGCTGGGAAGGTCTCTCAATCTCACAATGAAATGTCATTGAAAATCTTGTGTGATGAGTCACCATAATGACATTGTAGTATATGAAAGAGATTTGGTATTGGAGAATACAGTAGCCTAAAAAAAATAAAAGGCAAAGATGTACTGGGGTGCATCTTGGTTCAAATTAGCAAATTGCATTTGTTCAATCTTCTTGTATACGTATTACAGGTTCCCCTCATGCAGATCATCAACGAGACTGAGGAAGAAATTATTAAAGCCACTCAATGGAAAATTACTCTGGAAGACACTTTGGAACAGGTGAGTTAGTTAAAGAAGATTAACACTAAGATACCAACCCTAAAACCTTATCTGCCTCTTTCATTCAACTTTTTGCATAGTTAAAGTGTGATGTGTTGGGTTGGTTTCTTGAATTACTTGGGGTTTTTCTGAGGACAAGTAGAGGGGGAGAAACTGTGAGAAAACTGCTTTTATTGTAATGGAACCTAAAAGTTTTCTAAGAACTGAGGTCTTTGTTGGTTGAAATATCGTGTATTCCCTGAATTAAAGTTTATGTAGCTTACATATACTTGACCATAACCATTGGAAGTATTTGTTTCTAATAAGTTGCCCATTCCAGTTGATTGTGTGGCTTACCATCACCGACAAATTGTCATTGGGAAGATTTTTAGTACTATTGGATTTGGGACAGATTGAAAGAAGGAGAATTTTATTTCCTCGTTCTTCTACCTGAGCATGGTGTTATGTGGTATGGAATGTCCTCTTGGCCAGCTGGCCTCGCTATGCACCTTCCCAGTCTCTTGTCTGTCCCTGCCCTACTCAGTGAGGGGCCCTGGGAAGCATAGAAAGCCTTGGAATGCTGTGCTAGCGCTATTCAGCAGTAGCCAAAACTTTGGTGTGTTACCAACACTGTTTTAGCCCCTTATCCAAAACAAAGCATAACATAGACTGCTATGAAGAAAGATAATGCCATCCCAGCCTAGCCTAGTTTAATTGTTTAACCTGTTTAACCAGGTGTGGTTTGTGATGGCATGGATTTATATGTTGGAATTCTTTTTGAACCATACTTCCTTGGTTATGTTTTCATCCTAGGTGAATGTAATGCTAAAGGACAAGAAACGCAGTGTGAAAATGCTGACAGAAGAAGCTGAAGAGCTGGATGATCTTTACCAGCAGAAGCTTAAGGTAGAACTTCTTACACCTTGATGACAACTTATCCTTAATGATAGCCTTATCCTTAATTTTTGTATTTATCGATAAATTTTTGGGTTGCATTTTTTTTTTGGGCTTCTGCCTTTGCCTTCTTCCTTCCCTCTTAGAGGTTTTTTTCATTCTTTTCAGAAAAGTGCTTTGACTGCCACCTTAACTGAACCAATTTTCACTTTCTTGTAAGAGAATCTGGCATCATACTGTAGCAGATCCTGTAAATCATAAATTCCTGCATCCAGTAATAAAAGCAGCAACAATCATCTGACCTCAGGATGTCTCCGGGCATGTGCTTGAAGGAAATTTTAGGATTAACAGAACCTGTCTTGTCTGATCGATTTGTATATAATAAATACATTTACAGTTTTTAGTGAACATGTTTAATCAGCTTCTGTAAAAACTAAGGAAAACATTGACCAAAAGCATGTTAAATTGTTTTAATGATGTCAAACTGTTACTTCCTTTAGCTTCCTTTGCCAGCACAGGAGCAGTCCCTATTCTTTTCCCCACTTGCAGTTCAGCAACAAAACATAACCCTCTCTGTTAACGACTGAGTGGCTATTTTGGTACCTCCCAACTTCTCTGACAACACTGCTTTAGCGGGGCCGTGGTGCCCTGCAGAAAAATGTTCTTTGAGCTACACCAATATTTTCCATATATGCTCCTGTAAATCCAAACTCCTGTGCTATAGCCATGAAACAGGGCTATTTCACTGCTAATACCTGCTGAGGCAGGTGTATATATAGGTATATAAAGGCAATTAATTTAGTTTATATTTTTCAAAACCACATGACATTTAGCTTTTGATCTGTGCTCTTGCATATACTTTTCTCTAAAGTTAAGCTCATAAAATACACACTTGCCACCAGACGCTTAGTCATTTAATTCCTCTTCTTATATTTAAAATGCTGTTTGTAAGTCTTAAGTATTAAAATTATTTTTGAAGGATGATGTTTCAGTAATCTACCAAAATTGCATGTTGAGTTGACGTCAGAATTTTGTTTGGTTTTGTGGACTGTATAGCATCAACAGTGTCATTCTCCTAGAAGAGATGATTATTTGGAATTATACTCTCTTTCAGACAAAAAAGAAAAGCTATTTTCTTACTCAAATGTGGTTGTATTTTTTAACCTAGAAACAGTTGTTCATAATGTGCCATTTCTAAGCTATTTAGACTATCTAAACAACACTTTTTGAGCTTTAACTCGGAAGGGAAAGTAGCTGCAACACAGGCCTTTAAATGTGGTTAAAGGAATAAAGAGATGGTTAGGCTTATTCTGGGATGGGGATGATACAGAAAACAGCTGAAACTTTAGGTTTGGGAGGGATATCCTTGGGGCTTTTTTCAGTTCTGAACTTGGAACTATTTGCGTGAATTTTGAATTCAAGTATTAGGATATAATCAGGTAACAGAAAGAAAAAAGATCCAAATTATACTTGAGAGAGGCCATTTTTTTTTCTTCTCCTTCCTTATGACAACAGGAGATAGAAGAAGAAGACAAGAAATGTGCAAATGAACGGGAATGGTTAAAGAAGCATAAACAGTTACTTGAGAGTGGTGTCTATGATGGGCTCAGTGAAGCTACAAATGAATTGCATGATATCCAAAGAGAGTAAGGCTCCTAACTTCCATGTCTGCCTTGTTTATTTTGGTTTTTAAGGATAAAGATATTTTCTTGAATGTAACATAAAGTTGTTTCAGCAGGTATCCATCTCAGTGTGTTAATTTCACAAGTTAACAACTGAAAGATGTTTCTCCTCAACAGTATTTTGCTAAAATATTTGTCTGCTGTATCAGAACTCCTGCTTTCCGCGTAAGGGTTTTTCTTTAAGTTGAGCATTAATATATTGTAACTCGGTTCAAATTAATACTAATGGAAAAAAAAGTATGGCTAAACGCGATGATAAATCAGACTTGAAGTGATTGTTTTAAATGTCAGGAATTCTCTAATTATGGACATGACCTTCTGAGTATCTTTACCTTTTAGATATCAAGTCGTTTGGCAAACAACAACAGAAGAGAAGAGAAAAATTGATGCTAACTTGAGTCGTCTTACAGAAACAGTTGCTACTCATATAGAATCTATAGTGGTAAGCTAAAATTTGATATTCAGAATTAAATCTCTCTGGAGACATTTTGCAGTTAAACACTTGGAAATTAGAGCTTACTCTTTCTAAGGAAGTATCAGTTATTTAGCTGCTACTAAGTCTGCGGATTCTAGTTAAATTTTCTGACAAAACCGTTGGTGTAAATAATCAGAATTGATTGTTAAGTTTCAGCAGTAACATCCTGTCAGGTTAAACCTGCTTCTGAGAGATGTCTTTCAGGAAGGTGTTTAACTGAAATCAGTTAACCTGTGCAATGACTGCTTAAAATGCTTTAGCAGAATCAGTAAAATACAGGCCATGACAGAGCTAATAAAGCTTTCTGTACCTCTTTTCTAGAAATACCTTGATGAACAGAACGCAAGAATATCCAGAGACGATGAAGAACTCATGCCTGAAGATCTATTGTCAAACCTGACCAGCATCCTAGACAGTTATAAAAAGAAGGCTGAAAGTGTCTAATCACTAGAAAGATGAAGATAAGATTTTGGTCCCATTCAGTGCCATTTTTTGCCATTTTAGCCCCCTTTTAGTGCATTTTTTTGCTATTTTAGGGTATTTTGGTGCCATTTTGAGCCATTTTAGTCCCATTTTTTGTGCTAATTTTGGGCCATTTTTGGTGCCGTTTGGTCCAATTCTGAGCCATTTTGTGCCATTTTAGACATTTTTATGCCATTTGGTACCATTTTGGTGCCATTTGGTGCCATTTTTTACCATTTTGGGCTCTTTTTTGCCATTTTGGTGCCATTTGGTGCCATTTTTGTCCATTTTGGTGTCACTTAGCCCCATTTGGGTGCCATTTTGAGCCCTTTTTTGCCATTTTGGTGCCACTTTTGTCATTTGGGACAATTCTGATGCCACTTGGTGCCATTTTTCCCCTTTTTGGTGCCACCTGGTGCCATTTTGGACATTTTGATGCCATTTGGGGCCACTTGGTGTCATTTTGGTGTCATTTAGGGGGTATTTTGTGCCACTTGGTGCCATTTTTGGCCATTTTTTGCCATTCGGGACCATTTGGTGCCACTTTTTGTCATTTTAATGCTTCTTTTGCCATTTTGTTGGCGTTTTTTGCTATTTTGGTCCCATTCAGTGCCATTTTTTGCCATTTTAGCCCCATTTTAGAGCATTTTTTTGCTATTTTAGGGTATTTTGGTGCCATTTTGGTGCCATTTTGTGCCACTGACCGTGCCTGAGGCTGCTGTGGACGCTCTGGGTGTCGGTGCTGTCAGGCTGGCCCAGCCTCAGTGCCCGGCGCAGCGCCCGCCTGGCGCCCTCGAAATCACCCAGGGACAGCAGCACGTGCAGGGAAAACACAGAGAATGAGCAAAAATCCCAGGGAATTCCCCCCAAAAAATGAGAAATGTTAAAAAAATTCCCAGAATTCCCAAAAAAATCCCGTGAAATTCAGAAAAAAAAATTTAAAAATCCCCAAAATCCCCAAAATTTCTCAATGAACAGTGAGCAAAAATTCCTGGGAATTCCCAAAAAATTTAATGGAGTTCCTAAAAAAATTGGGAAATTCTCAAAAAATTCCCAGAATTCCCCAAAAAAATCCCGTGAAATTCCCCCCCAAAATTCAATGGAATGATCAAAAAATCCCAAAAACCCCATGGAATTACAAAAAAAATTTAAAAAATCTCAAAAATTCCCAGAAAATTTCCTGAAATTCCCGAATTTCCCTGGCTGCCCTCGGCCTCCTGGGGCTCCTCAGGGATTTTGGGGAATTCTGGGAATTTGGGAATCTCGGGGATTTCGGGGCCTTCGGCCATGAAGAGGAAAGTGCGGCTGATGGTGGCCCAGGCGCGCTGCTGCTCCACGGGGTCACTGAGGGAGCGTGCCAGGGACAGGTGCTGCAGCTGGGGATGAGGGGAAAAACAGGGAAATTGGTTAAAAATGGGGAAAACATTGAATTTCTGGGAGAAATTTGGGGAAAAAACCAAAAAAAATTGGGTGAAATTTGGAGAAAATTTGGGGAAATTGGGAGGAATTTGCTGCTCCACGGGGTCACTGAGGGAGCGCGCCAGGGACAGGTGCTGCAGCTGGTGCTGGGGGAAAAAACAGAAAAATTGGTTAAAAATGGGGAAAATTGGGAAAAAAACCAAAAAAAAATGGGGGAAATTTGGAGAAAATTTGGAGAAATTGGGAGGAATTTGCTGCTCTGAGGGGTCCGAGAGACGCCAGGAGTGCTGGAACTGGGGTGGGAAATATGGGGGGAAAATTGGGAAAAAATGGTGGAAATTGGTTAAAAATGGGGAAAAAGGGAAAAATTGGGAGGAAATGGGAAAAAAAAATTGGGAAAAATTAGGGGGAAAATTGGTTGAAATTGGGGGAAATTGGGAACAATTTGCAGCTCTGAGGGGGCCGAGAGAGGCCAGGGCAGGAAGAGGGACTGGAGATGGGGCTGGGGGGAAAATGGGGAAAACAAGGGGGAAATTGGTTAAAAATGGGCAAAATTGGGAGGAATTGGGAAAAAATTGAGTAAAAAGTGCGAGAAATTGGGAAAAAATGGAAGAAATTTGGAGAAATTGGGAGAAATTGGGAGCATTTTCCTGCTCCACAGGGTCACTGAGGGAGCGGGCCAGGGACAGGTACTGCAGCTGGTGCTGGGGGAAAAAACAGGGAAATTGGTTAAAAATGGGGAAAATTGGGAATTTTGGGAGAAAATTGGGGGAAAAACCAAAAAAAATGGGAGAAATTTGGGTAAAATTGTGAGAAATTGTGAGCAATTTGCTGCTCTGAGGGGTCCGAGAGACGCCAGAGCAGGGAGAGGGGCTGGAGATGGAGCTGGGAAAATGGGGAGAAAATGGTGAAAAAAGGGGGAAATTGGTTAAAAATGGGGAAAAGTGGGGAAAAATTGGGAAAAAAAATGGGGAAAATTGGGAGAAATTGGGGAAAAAAAGAGAAGAAATTGGGGGAAATTTGCTGCTCTGAGGGGTCACCCTGGGAGCGGCCCAGGGAGAGGTGCTGCAGCTGGGGCTGGGAAAATGGGGAAAAAATTGGGAGAAATTGGGGGAAAAAGGGAAAAATTGGTAAAAATGGGAAAAAGTGAGAAAAAATGGAAAAAATTGTTAAAATTGGGAGAAATTGGGAGGAATTTGCTGCTCTGAGGGGTCCGAGAGACGCCAGGGCAGGGAGAGGGGCTGGGGATGGGGCTGGGAATTTGGGATTGGAATTTTGGGATCTGGGAATGGAATTTTGGGAATTCTGGGATCGGAATTTTGGATTCCCAAATTCCCACCCAAACTCCTCTCCAAAACTCCCCAAATCCATCCCTAGAATCCCCAAATCCACTTCCAAATTCCCAAAATTCCAATCCCAGTCTCCTCAAATCCCTTCCCAATCCCCTTCAAACCCCCTCCCAACATTTCGAAAATTCCCAGAATTCCCAAAATTCCTTTTTTCCTCACCTGCAGGGTCTGGGGAACCTGCAAAGCTCAGAGCCAGGAATTCCCAATTTTCATTTTTCCCAATTTCTCTCCCCCCAATCCTCTCCCAACATTCCCAGGGGATTTGGGAATCTGGGATTGGAATTTTGGGATTCTGGGAATAGAAATTTGGGAATTTGGGAGTGGAATTTGGGGAATTTGGGATTGGATTTCTGGAAAATTTTGGATTGGATTTTGTGGGATCTGGGATTAGATTTTGGGGAATTGTGGGAGAGGAATTTGGGAATCTGGGATTGGAGTTTTGGGGAATTCTGGGATTGGAATTTTGATTTGAATTTGGGGAATCTGGGATTGGAATTTTGGGAATTTGGGATTGGAATTTTGGGAATTTGGGATTGGATTTGGGGAATTCTGGGAGTGGAATTTTGGGATTCTGGAATTGGAATTTTAGGAATTTGAGATTGGATTTGGGGAATTCTGAGATCAGAATTTTGGGAATTGTGAGATTGGGGAATGTGGGATCAGACTTTGGGAATTTGGAATTGGATTTTGAGGATCTGGGACTGGAATTTTGGGAATTCTGAGATTGGAAATTTGGGAATTTCAGGGCTGGATTTGGGAATCTGGAATTGGAAATTTGGGAATCTGGGAAGGGATTTTGGGGGTTCTAAAAACGCATTTTAGCACTCCAGGAATGGAAATCTGGGTTCCCAAAATTCCCAAGTCCCAAAATTGCAATCCCACATTCCCAAAACCAATCCCACATTCCCAAAAAATCCCAAAATTCCCCCATTTCCCTCACCTTTAGGGAATCTCCAGAGCTCAACCAGGCACTCCCAATTTTCCCATTTTCCTGATTTCCCCCTATCCCAAACCTTCCCAAACCCCACCCCAACATTCCCAGAATTCCCAAAATTCCTGAAATTCCCAAATTTCCCATTTCCCCTCACCTGCAGGGCCTGAGGGAAGCAGTGCAGCTCAGCCAGGCGCTCCCCAACCTTGCAGTGAGCGACGGCGCAGCCCAGGGTGTCCCCGGAGCCCTGCAGGAGCTGCAGCTCCTCACGGTGCTGGGCCAGGGCTTCGTGGAAACGGCCTGGGAACAAAAAATATCCTATAAACCTGATCCTATAAACCCTGATATCCCATAGCCCTGATCCCATAACCCTGATACCCCATAACCCTGATCCCATAGACCTGAGCCCTGCAGGAGCTGCAGCTCCTCACGGTGCTGGGCCAGGGCCTCCTGGAACAGACCTGGGATGGGAATGATCCCATAAATCCCATAAATTCTGATCCTATAAACCCCTGATCCTATGAACCCTGATATCCCATAGCCCTGATCCTACAAACCCCATAGCCCTGATATCCCACAACTGCGAGCCCTGCAGGAGCTGCAGCTCCAAACACTGCTGGGCCAGGGCCTCGTGGAACAGACCTGGAATTACGGCCAGGATCCCATAAATCCTGATCCTATAAACCCCATACCCCTGATCCCTGATCCTACAGACCCCATAACCCTGATATCCCGTAGCCCTGATCCCTGATATCCCATAGCCCTGATCCCTGATCCTATAGACCCCATAGCCCTGAGCCCTGCAGGAGCTGCAGCTCCTCACGGTGCTGGGCCAGGGCCTCCTGGAACAGACCTGGAATGGGAATGATCCCATAAACCCTGACTGTATAAATCCCATAACCCTGATCCCACCAAAAATCCAATTTCCCATTTCCATTCCCATTCCCAGCTTCCCATTCCCAGTTTCCCCAGCTCCATTCCCAATTTCCCAGTTTGAATTCCCACTTTTCCCAGTCCCAGTCCCAGTTTCCCAGTTGGGAATTCCCATTTTTCCCTGGAATTCTCTCTCACCATGAGCAGCCAGGATCTCTCCAGCCCCATTCCCAGTTCCATTCCCAGTGTCTCAGCCCCATTCCAAATTTCCCATTCCCAGTTTCCCATTCCCAGTTCATTTCTCAGTTTCCTTTTCCGAGTTTCCCAGTTTGAATTCCCATTCCCAATTTCCCATTCCCAATTCCATTCCCAGTTTCCCATTCTCAGTTCCAGTTCCCCCAGTTCCACTCCCAGCCCCATTCCCAGTTTCCCATTTCCATTTCCAGGTCCATTCCCTCTTTTCCCAATTTCCCACTCCAGTTTCCCAGTTGGAATTCCCTGCCCATTCCCAGTTTCCCAGTTCCATTCCCACTTTTCTCAGCTCACAGTTCCCAGTTTCCCAGTTCAGAATTCCCACTTTTCCCAGTTCTCCCAGCTCACAATTCCCATTTTTCCCTGGAATTCTCTCTCACCATTTGCAGCCAGTCTTGTAGTGCGTTTTTCTTTTGTGTTCCCCCATTCTATGTATCATTCTCCTTTTGTCCTTGTAAAATGGTTCTTCCCTCCCCAGTTTTCCCGCCACAGCTCTCCTGACAGTTATGTTACTATGGTTACCCCTGCCCCCTTCAGTTGTCAATCGTTCAAGTTATGTAACTTCCCCTCCCTTATTTTACCATATAAGTAAGCTTTTCCTCCTCCCTGGGCTCAGTCAATCACCCCCCACTCCTCCCAGCTTTCGAGAACCTTCTTCTCTTTGGGGGATGTAATTGGCTGGGGTCCCGGGGCTCCTCTCTAACCTTGTGTTTATTGGATATGTTTGCATGTCAGTTATGTTGTACATCTCCCTATATGTTTTCCTATTTGCTAGCAGGGTTTCCCTCCTTTCTCCACCCCTTGCCTTTAAAACCTCGCCTCTCCCCTTGCTTGAGGCCATTTTGCTGGGCGGTGCCCTCCCTCCGTTGGTACCTGCCATCCTTCAATAAACCGGCATTAACCCCCAGCAAGTGATCACTCCCTTTCCTCGTCTCGTCCAGCGCATATAATCCAGTCCGCGATTCAGCCCAGCCCGAGGCCACGACGCCAAGGGGGGCTGATCTCAGATGCAGCGGAGGCATCGGCCGTTTCCCCTCTAGCTATCCGGACTTGGGGCCGCATACGCCCTCGCGCAAGCCAGGATCTCTCCAGCTCCAATCCCAGTTCCATTTCCAGTTTGAATTCCCAATTTCCCATCCCACAATTGCCATTTTTCCCTGGAATTCCCTCTCACCATGAGCAGCCAGGATCTCTCCAGCCCCATTCCCAGTTTGAATTCTCACAATTTGTGGTAGATAGGGAAAAGGCGCTGCGGAAGATCTCGCGATGTCACGGAAAGGCAGGACCCTCTGTTCCCCTTAGATAAGACCATCCGTTCCCTGTAGATAAGAAATTAACATAGGAATGTAGCCCCCCTTTAACCGAATGCCAGTAACTTTCCATCCCCTACCCAGTACTTTTCCATTCCTTACTAACCATAGGTAAGAAAGACAAACCCCCTTTTGACGTAGAGACCCCTTAGACTATAAAAACCCAAGAGATGAGATAATAAAGGCCTTTTGACCGTCCATCATATTGATGCCTGCGTGTGTCATTGGCCCGAGCGGCCCTGGAGAGTTTGGGCCGCCGTGCTGTTCCTCTGAACCAGGTCGCCTGCCTTGCTCCAGAAGGCAACATACTGGTGCCGATAACCGGGAAAGCTGCAGCGCCCGGGGAATGGGAATTCTCCTGGACAGAGGACGGCGGCTGTAGCGGCGGGTCCGACTACAGTGGGAGGGACGCCTCCGGACCAGCTGGACCATGGAATCCACAGCGAAGGTCGTAAGTCAGGCTCATGAGCAATGGGGAATTAAAGGTGAGCTCAGGAACTCTAATCTTGCTATTGCAAGGCTCCTAGAGCTGGGGACGATCGGACGTCCGGTAAATATATTATATTCGGAAGTGTGGGAGAAGTGCACTGCCGCCTCAGCAGAGGACTCTAAGTCCGCAGGCAGTGGTAAAAACCTCAAAGTGTGGGGGAAAGTAGAAGAGGCCCTACGCGAGACGCTAGAAGAACAGGAGACGCGGAAAGCCGCGCGTATACGTTTATTAGCTACACCAAAGCTGGGGGTGGGGGCCCCGACACAAACCGCCTCTGAGAGCGATCGGATTGACGGCGGGAACATGCAGGGGCCGGGCGCGTTCCACCCCTTCCCGAGCCCGAGCCCAAACCCACCAGAGCCCCCAGGAGACCCCCCGGAACCCCCAGGGGACCCCCCGACCTTCCCACGGAGCCCGCCGGGTCCTAGCCCCCCTGCGGAACCATCCGAAAAAACCGCGGTTTCTCTATCCGTCCCTTCCCCGCCGGTCGCCGATCCGGCACAAGAGGAAGAGCAGCGCGCGCGATGCTTCTGGCAGAGACCCGCGGAGAAGGCGCGGAACGCGGCCAGATTGTCGGACCCCATAGGGATCGGTAAAAACTCGCCCCCGCCATGTGCGTTTAAAAATGGCGCCGAACCACATGGTGAGGGCAGAAGGGAGGAGGAGAAGGGCGGAAATGCAGTCAGCCTGCTTAACAACGCATGCGCAATAACGATCTGCTCACTTTTGATATTACGCAAATAAGCCGCATGCTTTTTGACGGGGCGGGGCGGATTGTATTTAAGCAGGAATGGCAGGACGACCACATTAGCCCAGGCTTCCGGGGAAGGGCAGCAACTCAGCGAGCTGTCCCCAGCCGGCACAGCTTTCCTTGGCAGCACCCTCACTCCAAGCACTCCCGAGAGGGACCTGTTGGAGCTGCGGGCAGACGCCTCGCTAGGGACTGTAGATCCTGGCCCCGGGGAAACGGGAGAGGGAGGGGGCGCGCGGGCCACACTCAGCCTCCTCCCGCTGCAAATGCGAGACGGCCCAGCTACAGCAACCCCCAGTGGGGCAGGGGATCCTCATACCCCATGTCCCCACAGGGAGCAGTCAACTTTGCATAATTCTCCACCCCTGTTAGGAAGGGACGTCCTTTCCATGCTCAGATTTCGGTTGACAAATTTATCATGAGGGCCACTGCCGTACACCCCCCGCTGTCAATCAAATTGACTTGGAAATCATCAGAACCTTTATGGGTTGAGCAGAGGCCCCTGACAGAGCCTCGAATGGCAGCCTTGCTGGAACTGGTCGATCGAGAACTGCAAAAGGGTCACATAGAACCCTCCACCAGCCAATGGAACACCCCTGTATTTGTGGTCCCCAAAAGGTCCGGAGAAGGCTATTGTCTCGTCCACGACCTGAGAGAAGTGAACAAGATTATCAGACCCATGGGTCCAGTCCAGACACTGCTACCCACGAACTCAGCCATCCCCGCAGGGCAGCCACGTGCAGTACTGGACATCAAGGACTGCTTCTTTTCAATACCCCTGCACCCTGAGGACAGAGAGCGATTCGCCTTTTCCGTGGCATTTCGGAACGGCGAGCGGCCCAACCTTCGCTTCCAATGGAGAGTGCTTCCACAAGGCCTGGTCGACAGCCAGACCATATGCCAAATCACCGTGGACAAAGCACTGACGCCAGTCCGACACTCCTACCCCACCGCAACCATCATCCAGTACAAGGACGACATCCTGGTCGCAGCACCATCGACAAGCCAAGTAGATCACCTGGTGACCACAGTCACGGAAACCCTTCAAGCCAACGGCTTCGAGATCACGAGCGCAAAGATCAAGAGAGGACCCTGCGTGACCTTCCTGGGAGTAGGCATCACAAGCTCCTACGTGACACCCCCCGAGGTGAAGGTCCGTCGAGACATCGAGACGCTCCACGACGTGCAACGCCTGGTGGGATCGCTGCAGTGGCTTCGCAACATCGTCCAGATTCCTCCCGAGGTCATAGACCCTCTGTACGACCTCCTGAAAGGAAAGCACCCCTGGGATCCCAAGGAGCCGACACCACAAGCAAAGAGCTCCCTCAACTTCATCGAAAACCAGATGTCCACTGGCACACTTGCCAGGTGGAACCCAGCCATGTCACTGGACCTGTACGTCCACTTTACACCGAAGGGGAGAGTGGGAGTACTGGCCCAAGGACTTGCAGAAAAGGCCCGACCGATCCAATGGGTGGTCCTCGGAAGACCCGCTCGTGCATTTTCCCCAGGAATCGAGTGCATCGCCAGCCTCATCATGAAAGGCAGGAGACTCGCCTTGAAACACCTAGGGACAGAGCCGACAAGCATCCACCTTCCGTTTCGCAAGCAGCCGACCACGGAGCCAGCCGCAATATCAGAGTACCTGGCCCTTGCTCTCTCCGGCTTCGGAGGAGAAATCTCCTACTCCTCCAGACCACCCTGGACTCAGCTGCTGACCAGAGTCGACATGGACATGCCACCGAAGGTCAAGAACAGACCGCAGCCAGGACCAACGGTGTTCACAGACGCTTCCTCCACGACTTCAACTGCAGCAGCAGTGTGGCAGGCAGGAGAGCAATGGCATTGCGTCAAAGCGAATGACCCCACACTGTCAGTGCAACAACTGGAGGCAGCAGCAGTGGTATTGGCGTGCGGACTCTTCCAAGACGAACACCTCAACATCGTAACGGACTCTATATTTGTGGCAAGGCTCTGCCTAGCCATGGCAGGACCAGGTGTGTCAACATCTGCAGCAGCCTTAATGCTGGAAGAAGCACTCTCCTCGCGACAGGGCACCGTGTCAGTCATCCACATCAACAGCCACGACCCAGTCAAAGGTTACTTCCAGATTGGCAATGACAAAGCGGACGCCGCAGCAAAAGGCGTTTGGACCTTGCAAAGAGCTCGTCAACTGCACGAGTCGCTCCACATCGGAGTCAAAGCACTGGTGAAGAGATGCGGAATCTCGACAGCGGACGCAAAACATGTGGTAGCCACCTGCCTTCATTGCCAGAAGTCACCCCTTTGGACCTACGGAGTCAACCCGAGAGGTCTCAAGCCCTCAGAAATCTGGCAGTCGGACTTCACCTTGTGTCAACTGCCGAAGCCCCGAGCATGGCTAGCAGTGACAGTGGACACTTATAGCGGAATGATCATAGCCACACAGCACCCCAAAACCAACTCCAAAGCCACAATTCAGCACTGGCTGACAGCCATGGCTTGGCTTGGTATCCCCAAGCAGATCAAAATGGACAACGGCTCAAATTTCACCTCCAAACAAGTACAGGAATTCGCCTCGAAATGGGGCATCACGTTAGTGCAAGGCATCCCATATAACAGTACCGGACAGGCCATAGTTGAGAGAGCAAACCAGACCCTGAAAACCAAGATAGAAGTGTTGGCAAAAGCAGAAGGCTTTGCCAATGCCATTCCCCCAGAAGATCAGGCGCGTATGCTGGCAACCGCTTTGCTGGCACTGAATCAATTCCCTAGGGAGGATGAAACAAACAGTCCCGTCCAAAAACACTGGGCCACTCGAATGCTAGAAGAGGGCCCACAGGTGGTAATCAGAAACGAGCTAGGCGAGTGGGAACGGGGTTGGAGGCTGATGCTCACGGGGCGAGGGTACGCAGCAGTCAAAAAGGACGGCAAAATCAGGTGGTGTCCACTTAAGTCGATTAAACCGGACCTTCATAGCGAGCAGAATGAGACTGACGAGAATTGCGAGTATTTGTTTACAGGACCTGCTCGTGAGACGTCCTCGTGACGCGCACTTCCCGGTTCCAGACGAAAGTGACAGACCACCAAGCCGCCAGGCAGCACCCGAGAGACCCGCACGGGTGAGACCCAAGCACCAAGGGTGTTTCTGTGGGATTTTGCTGTTGGGGCTTGTTGTCAGAGGGCAAGCCAGCCCAGACCACTACCCCCATCGGCCCTTCAGGTGGGTCATGCGACACCTTAGTAGTGGCAAAGTACTCAGACAAATCACCACACCGAACACCCCATCCTTCGTGCTCCTCATCACCGATCTGTTTCCAGGACAGCCAAAGGTACACCCCTATTCCCCACACGTCACACACTCGTACCTATCCTACTGGTGCCCAGCTTCAAACCCTGGGAAAAACTACTGCAATCACCCAGGGTGGGGATATTGTGGGCACTGGGGCTGAGAAACCATAGTTACAGATGCCAGACCATCGGGGCCTGGGTGGGATCCACAAGAGCCAGACAAATTCTTACAATTCACCTGGGCACCCATCGGCTGCAGAATACCCTTCTCTCACGGAAACTTCCATCGAAACCGAAATAAAATCCCTAGATTTCGGGCATGCACTGACTACAACATGACGGTCTTGCAGCCAGATCACCCTAGCTGGGCCACAGGCAAAACGTGGACAGCGGTCCTTCAAGGGTCAAAAGAGAGGGCGAACGTGCAAATTATCAGGCTCCAACCGTCAGCACCCCGAGCAGTCGGACCCAACAAAGCGATTAAAAGCGTGCCGAAAGGGAGAAACATAACCTACCCCAAAACCTTACCCACAGGGGTCAGCAATGTCCCGACCAGTCAAGTGGAAACCTTTCAGATGAGCCGCTTAACCGAGTCAGACTCAGACCCAATCCTTCGTATGTTAGAAGCTACCTTTGTATCCCTGAACGAATCTAACCCTAACCTAACCGAATCCTGCTGGCTTTGTTACAATGTCAAACCCCCCTTTTTCGAAGGAGTCGCTTTAAACACTCCCTTCAGTTACTCCACAGCCGACGCCCCTCACCAGTGCAGATGGGATACCCCTCACAAAGGAATCACCCTGAGTCAAGTCACAGGCTGAGGCAGATGCTTTGGCAATGCAACCCTAGCTAGGCGGAAAGGCAACGTCTGCACCAAAATCGTCAAGCCTAACAGGAAAAACAATAAATGGGCAGTCCCATTCGCATCTGGGAGGTGGGTTTGCCAGTGATCCGGAGTGAGTCCTTGTGTGTTCCTTCCCAAATTCAATGACTCTAACGACTTCTGTGTCCAAGTTCTGATTGTTCCTAGGGTCCTGTACCACTCAGACGAAGAAATGTACCATCTTCTTGAGGGACCCAGCCGGATCCACAAAAGAGAAATATTGACAGGTTTCTGACAGTCACCTTCGGACCATGCCTGCTGAACAAGCTGATCTCGTTCGTTCAGAGCCGCCTGGAACGGACCAACATCCAGTTCTTAGGCCGACAACAATTGCTGTGAATTCAACCAGGGAACACTGCCAGTCACAAGATTTTCCGAACTTGTCTGGCAAAAGCTTACTCAGGTTTCCCAAGACCCCTTTCCCTTGTCAAACTACAACCTTATACCTCACTTCAGTACCTACGTATATGACTACCTCATTCATTTGTGGAAAAGGGGGGGGAGATGTGGTAGATAGGGAAAAGGCGCTGCGGAAGATCTCGCGATGTCACGGAAAGGCAGGACCCTCTGTTCCCCTTAGATAAGACCATCCTTTCCCCGTAGATAAGAAATTAACATAGGAATGTAGCCCCCCTTTAACCGAATGCCAGTAACTTTCCATCCCCTACCCAGTACTTTTCCATTCCTTACTAACCATAGGTAAGAAAGACAAACCCCCTTTTGACGTAGAGACCCCTTAGACTATAAAAACCCAAGAGATGAGATAATAAAGGCCTTTTGACTGTCCATCATATTGATGCCTGCGTGTGTCATTGGCCCGAGCGGCCCTGGAGAGTTTGGGCCGCCGTGCTGTTCCTCTGAACCAGGTCGCCTGCCTTGCTCCAGAAGGCAACAACAATTCCCATTTATCCCAGTTCAGAATTCCCATTTTTCCCAGGAATTCTCCCTCACCATTTGCAGCCAGGTGAACTAAAACAGCTGGACTAAACTAACGTGTTGGAGGGAGGAAAAAAGCTTTGCAATTTATTAATGTATTCAAAAGACCGTTACAAAGTTTGCAATTTAATTATTGGAAGATTAGAGAACTGCTTCACTGCTTCTGTACTGTGTTAAATAAACTGTATGTGCAAGGAGTAATAAATGAAATTGTTAATTTCAGTGCATTCTTAGGGAATAGTAAGAGGGGGAGTTTACATTATTTAGAGCTCCAAATGGATTTGAGTTTATATACAGCAATAAATCTTAACTACATTGTTAATTAACCCTGCCTCAAGCCCCTTTTTGCCTTAGGAGTTGAAAGACACAGTGTCTGTTAGCATAACTCACCATTCATGCGCTTAAAGATGTTTAGGACTGGGAGAATTTGCCAATAATAGGGCACCAAGGCCTCCCTCACCACTTCAGCTGACACCACCAACCAGGTGCTGGATGACTTTCAGTGTGGTGCAGAGGACCTGTCGGTTACGAAGGTTCAGTGCATCTGTGATGCAAAAAGAACAACAGGCAGAAAGCAGAATTAATTTCTAAAATGTAAAGGGAGGGGGAGGAGTCCTCTAATGGACAAATTTAATTAAACTATACTCTGTTGGGAATTGTAAGTGGGCCTTTATTAGCCCAGCTTAGAAAGATCCCAAAGATGGATCTGTCAAATGTACTCCTGAACAGGCCAAAGTCTGCCCTCTGTAAGTCTAAGGCTGCAGGTCTGCTGACCTATCTCCTTACTTCTCTGATAATTGAAAAGTCTATCATTACATGAACACTGTGCCCAAAAGGTCTTCAGCCACCACATCACCACATAGCAGCCAACCAGCTCCTGGCTTGATTATATTAGGCACTTTATAAACATTCAATTAGAGGCAGTCCCTGCCCCAAAGATACACCACTTTCAAATACCTGTTTATATTCTTAAAATCTGGTAATTATTTTACGTGTACTACCATCACTACAATCCATTCTCCCACAAGAATAAAAGGAAGGAAATATTAATGCAGTATATGAAAAAAGTATATTCCAATACATGGGAAAATATCAGTGGCATCTAGAGGTTAACATAAATTGAAGAAAGTATCCTTACACAGGATTAAAGCAGACCATTTAGGAATCTTGGTACACTACAGCTACATAGCCCAAATGAAGGAAAGACGCATAATATTCAAAGTATTCCATTTTAGAAAACATTCTAGGCTGTTGCCTCTTGGCCTAGAAGTCTGCTGGATCTGTTATTGTGAAGACATGGATCTTCACAATAACTGCAAAGTGCGCAACTGGTTTTCTTCTCAGTTAAAGATACCTTTCTGCTCCCTGAAGGATTTTGAGAGGACTTTCCTCCCTCATCGGTACATATTTTTCTTTGGTCCTTTAACTACTGCAACATTCTCTTAAGCAGCAAAAAACTCCAACCCAATAAATTGACTCTGTTGCTTGGTAGTTTTGATGTTTTCTACTTTAATGGTATGAACTAAAGATTTTGCTTCTGATTTAGGATATACTTTTCCAAGAAATTCTCCAGCTTAAATAATAGCTCAATTGACGTATATAATGAAGTATTTTTCATTCAAACATACATTATTTCGTACTGCTATAGCTTTTCCAAACAAGTATTTTCTGAAGTTCATAATAACTTTCTTAATTAAAGAAAATTTTACAATGATATCAGCTTAATATCTGATTTAAAAGCTCAGTATCTGAGTTTGTTCTATTTCTACCATTCAAAGCCAAAGTAAGAGATAGTTATGAAATTTGAAAGCATATTCAAAACACCATAGTGCTGTTTATTAAAGCTTGTTACCAATGAGACAATATAAGATACCAATTCATTGACTTCAGTGAAGACTTTAATGCTGTCTAGCCTGTGTTCTAGGTCAGCCTTCACAAGGCATCAATGTTAATTCACTATATTTTTAATTTCAGACAAATTTTATTGGTAATTCATGTAAACTGATGTAAATTTAGTGTTTCTTTTGTTAATTTCCATTAAGAGCAAAAACTTTCCTTAAGATACATGCCACTTTTTTGCTTATCCATTTAGCTAGATGTTTACATATAAAGCAATAGAAATAATTATTTTAAAACATTCAAATCTTTTTCTTGAGTAACTCCTTACCTCTCAAAGACCTAGGAATTATCTAAGTTGATATCTTTTATTTTTATGCGGCAGTTTGGAAAATCCTATCTCAGTCCCAGACATTGTCTATAATAGAAGCCACAGTTCTCGTCTGACAGATAAAATTGATAGATTCTATAAGTCAGGAAACATGACAGCATTTCTCCCAATGCACAGTGGATCTTTATCATGACACAATGTAGTTCCACTGAAGAGAACAGAGCAAATCACAACATTTTCTCCCAGATAGCACATTGATATCCTGAGCTTTACAGAATCGAATCCGTTTGCCTAAACTTCTGTCTCTTCTCAACTACTAACTCTAGATTTTGGTCGTTATATTAAAAGTTATGTCGATAATGTAATTCTTCTCTTCAACTTATTTTTCAAATACCATGTGAATCTATGCTTAGAAGTGCACCAACATTTCCGTTTTCCATTTAGGTCTTGCAACCAAACATTAAAACCAATTTATTTTGCATTCATATCTCTCACTCAATTGGTAAATGAGGCAACAGTTTAGGACAACTCTTTGCCTGAAGCAGAACAAGATACCATCCTGTGAGGTAAAAAGCACTCAGGATGAAAATGCTTGACTGTTGTGATCTACTTAATCCTGTTAACTAAGGTCCTATTTTAAATTCACAGAGTGAGGTTTAAAGAAGTCCTAACATCAAATGTTCTCAAAATGCAATTGACTAAAGTGATACATACTTTTAGAAAATTTTGTTCAAAATCTTCAAAGTGCATAATACTTAACTAACTGTACTTATATAATAGTATTATGCTAAACTTAGAGAACAGTAATGAAGACTGTTACAAAACACAGCATTTCAATCAAGAGTGAATAAAAACCAGAATAAGAACCTTGTGTTCTGTACCTTTTAGAAGTCCAGAAAGAGCCTGATCCAAATAATGCAGATGTACAAAAATTTCTTTCTGTACAACTGAAAGAATGATGTGTTACAGTGAAACCATGGGAAGGATAAATAAGGGGTAAGACATGAAAACTTTATGCCAATTTTGTCATCAAAAAACTTTTATTGTAAAGCCAATCTAAGGCACAGAAAATGCTAAGATACATAGCGAAACACTGATGCTTTCAAAAAACATGATCTAGCAAAATATGGAAGGAAAAGTAATACACGGAAAATCAGAACACAACACGGAAAATCAGAACACAACACAGAAAATCAGAATTCAACACGAGCTGCGGGGTGGTGAAATGAGGAGGGGATTAACCCCACGATGGAGCAAATAATGAGGGAATTAACCCCGAAATGTTCTTCACGCACAGCACCCTGTGAAAAATGAGTGTATTTTATGATTGGCTTTTCGCAAATATTCAAATGAATATTAGATGTGTTGTGTTAGAAAGTGATGCTGGATTCATTCTCTTAAGTAGTGTGGTAAATAGAGTGTGGTTAATATTGTGTGTTGTGTTAATTCAAATCATTCAAATTAATATTATGTGTGTTAATGTTATGTGTGTTGTGTTAATTCAAATTAATTTTATGTGTGTTAATATTAGATGTGTTGTGTTAGAAAGTGATGCTGGATTCATTCTCTTAAGTAGGGTGGTAAATAGAGTTTGAGGTTATAAAAAATGTTAAAATAGAAACTATACTATATAGGAATTTTTTTTTTTAAAGAAAGGACTCTGAGATAGCAGCCCCAGGACATCTGAATCTTTCAGAGCAAAATGAATTTATTCTGATTAATTTATCAGAAGAAATGAACTTCTTCCCACCTCTGTTAAGATTCAGAGGAAGAAGCTGAGGATGACCAGACAGAATCCTGTGTTTGAATGGAATTTGTGCATCATGGATGACGTGTATGAATATGCAATAGGTTATTCTTTTATTTTAATTTACTTTTTTTTAAATTACTATTAAAATACTGGCACCTTTTTCTACTAAAAAACAGTCATCTTCATCATCATCATTTAATCCTTGTTTAAAAAAAAAAAAAAAGAAAGATAGTCTCCTGAATATATTTCCTTAAAAAATTAGTGTAATATCAAAGCCCATAGCAATCTTAATGAAGTACTATTGTTATTATATTCAGCACAGTAGCAATGCACATTATATCAACCTCATTACATACAATATTACATTTTTTTTCGCGTTTTAGAAATAGCAAGCAGAAAAAATAAGGAAGGTAAAGAAAAATTCTAAATGGAAGTTAAATATTACCAAATTCAAAATTTTAAAATTTTGAGTGTTACTTTTTCCTTTGTTTCAACTGATGTTCTTCTAGTATCATGAAATCTTGTCCCAATTAACTCAAGATTTGTTTTGTCAAAAAAAAAAAGGCACAAGGAATTTTAAAACCCCTAGCATTTAAAAACTCACAACTGAGTAAAACAAATTTTAAACTAAAGACTTCAGACTATATGTTGTCCTTTGCAGTATTTCGATACTATAATCTCTTGAATCTGTATCTCTTGAAATCTCTTGAATCAACTGCTCATATTTTATTACTTTGTTGGAGCAAAGATGCAATCAAGAAAGTGCAAAGTTTCAACTGGAGTACATTCCATAAGAGTTTATAATTTGGAATCAGATGGTGGTATGCCAAAGATCAAGTTTACAGGAATGAGTTACCACAACGGAAAATTCACATCTGTTCATTCAAAAGAATGTGAACTTTTCTGTTCTGTCACAACCTAAATCAGGTAATATGGTAATATTTACACTTCAACCTAAAGTTGTTCTGGTTTTTATTTCATTAAAATATTTAGAGTAGTAGGACTGTCTATGATAGGACTGACAAGCAGCAAAACATTTCACTTACTTGATGGAAAACACGGATCATCAGGGTATGTTTCTTTATCATAAAGGAAGGGATGGTATCGGATGATGCCTTCAACTATACCTTCTTCTTCAACATGTGCCTTGAACGCAAAACTATCTGCTGCAGTGTTTATATACAATGTCTGCATGTCATCTTTGATCTCCCTCAGATTGACAATCTTTGGTACTTTTCCCTTTTCAAACATTGAAATCTGGAAAAAAGGAAAATAAGTTGATTTTCCTTAGAGGAAAAGACTTACAGTAATAAGCACTTTGACAACTGACTGTTAGCAAAGGAGTTAGTTCCTACACTGCAATGCTAAACAGAATTACCTCAAAAAATTAAACTACATACACATCTTGAATGCCATATTTTAAAATGCATGATTACAGAGAAACAGGCACAATATAAGTTGGCATCAAAGAGGACTTTTGACTAACATGTATAAAATCTCTTACCTGAATATCGATGTTGTTGAAAGGGCTTGTTTCTTTTGTTACAGCATTAGCTTCATTTCCTTTTGGTCCATGGATATAATAGTGATAGATATGCCTGAAATACATTTCAGAAAAAAAACCAAAACAGCAAGTGAAATTTAAAAATTGCACATTATAATTTAAAAAATCTAAATAAGCTTTTATTTTTATTAAAATATATTCGGTTTGTTGCACTGTTATAAATCAACTCCTTGACAACATATATCTGGTACAAAAGGTTTACTAAAGGGAGTGACTCCTTTTCATTCTTCTCATCTCTGTCATGCACAATCACACTAGGATCAATTTTTGGGTAAAATAATTGGAAACAAATTTGAAAAAAAAATGAATAAGTGAAAAAAAATACAATTGTTACATGGCTACAGATCCTTTACATCAAAGGGTTAACTAAAAAAAAACTACTGTAAATTGTTCTGCAGTCTGGAAATCAGAATTAGAGTCACAAATCTTTCCACGCTTTGTATCTGCTATCAGTTTTATATCTATCATCTAATAGTAACAGAAATATGCAAAAAACAATCACTATCTTTACATTATTTACATAAATTTGAATATAGGTAGGAGTCATGGATGTGATCTGCATAATAGAAATAGTTTTTCAGTTGTAAACATTGCTTTCTAATTGGCATTTTTCCTCATTTAACAAATTTCAAAATATATATGTGGTCAAATAGATTAAATAATTTCATAAAGAAATGCAATTTGAGAAAACTGAGGAACTCAACTCCATTTACTTCAACTTTTCAGCTAGCTAATTCTTTCAACTTCAAAGACTGAATCCTTAAAGCTCTGGGGGATGGTCTGGAGAAAAATGAGATTGTACTAGTCAAGGGGACTGAATGCATGACTTAAGTCAAATGCACCTGCAAGTTTTTAGCTGCTTGCCTTTGACCTCCACTGCACTAGATGTTCCCCAAAGAGAAATCCTGGTTCCCAGAAAAAGGCTCTTCCTGGTCTCATTGCTCAGGATTTTATAGTATGTCCAAATTGCTTAGTATTTTGTGTGCATTTCTTCCAGACTTCAAAAGGCAGTCTCCTGGCCTTAAGACATTGTTATTTTAGGGGTTCATCTCCACTTCAAAGCATCCAAAATAATGAGGGCTTGTGCTGCAGCGCATGAAAGCGGAACCAAACTGGTAACCTGCATGTGTGGCAAAAGGCATGGCAGAAGGAAATGGGGAAGTGTTCGGGGGGAAAGGGCCATTACAGCTGAAACAGTGACACAGGACTGTGTAGCACTGGAAGGCTAAATGAGTGGTTTTACTGTAACAGCTACAGGGCATATATCTGAATAATTGCACCTGGGTTCCATCTCAAACAGAGGCAGCTCTTTCACTTCAAGAGATGGTTGGAAAGAACTAACACACAGTAAAGTGTGAGTGTTCACTGGATGAGCACCTGGAAGCTAATGAGGGATGTAAATTATCCTCTGCAAGTCATGTACCCTATATTTTCATGAGGTTAAAAATGGCTTCAGTAACAAGTTTTTATGTGCAACACTGAATGATATTTCACATAGTAAGATATTACCTAATTCTTATATTAATCCTCTTTTTAAGTACATCTATTATTATCAGATTATAGGTATCACAAAAATGAAATCATAGTTTGAAAACAAAGTTGTGTAGTTTGCCAGATTTCAAAATTGGTCTAGGCCTTTGTATTTCAGTTTACATTCACAGATGGATCATCATAACAGGTAAGCCCAAACTATTCTCTGGTATCTCCAGGTTCTGCAGGCCCACTGATGACATTATTACAGTACAGAGCAGATAGTGTCATATATCCTTCTCCCTCTTAAACTGGGATGAAGAGCAGTACCTTCTTTTGTTGTTGTTTAACAAGTCAACCAACCAAAAGATCCCCTAAAAGTGTAAATTAGGAGCAAGTCTATGAGCAAGGTTAGGAGCATGGCTGTGAGCAAAGTAACTGATGAAGTTCTTAGTAATTAGATAAACAATTTTTTACATTAGTAATACACCATTAAATTAATCGGCTACTAAAAATTACAGTGGATATGTATGCAAAAATTACAGTGGATTATGTATTAATCATCAAGTCACATCTTTGGTTGGGGGTGCCCCATTCAGTTGTGTTCATTACTGTAAAATTGGTTAGATAGGGAGGCTAATTGAAGTATCAACGGCCTTAAAAAGAATAAGGCCAATGTCAAAGCACAAAAAAGAAGCAGTTCATAATTACTTGACTTTGTTAGTAGCCCACTTTTAAATGAAATCTTTTAAATCACCAACTTACGCCAGCTGCCTTGTCCAAAGATGAAAGTAGTTTTTCAAGTACTGCATGTGATCTGGTTGTACACCTGTAATGACAACTGCTGTGAAACTCTCTTTATCCCTTTCTTCTAATATTAGATTATGAAGAAATCTTTCATCATCACTTGTGATGTGAGTAGAATCAGATGGCTACAAAAAAAGTAAAATAATAAGAGCAGGGATGTAAACTGAATTTCCAAACTCCCATCAACTTGAAAGGGATTAAAAAACATAAGAGAAAAGTAATACAGAACACATGATGCTATGTATCACAAAGGATTAAAGCTTAAAATAAAGGTTTCCAAATTAAAGTCAACAAGCTGAGAATGTGACATCACTAATCCAGTTCATTTTCAACTCACTTTCATCACAGCACCTAAAGTGTGCCGTCTAAAAATGCATTTAATCACACTGAATGTAGCACTGTGTAATATTCATGTTCTCATCCATCAAGTGGAAGCATTAAGTGGGCAAGACATTAAGGCCTCTTTAAGAAAACAAAGCCAAAAAAAGTTATTGGCTTTTAAAGGGATAGGCTACTTTCTATAGCAGAAACTCCAGAAGAAGAAACAGTTTTGTTGTAAAAGAAAAAAAGGTGAATCCTCAATTCCAGATGAAATGTCAAGTAGCCTAACAGAAAGAGAGATTCCCCATTCCAGAAACTACTGACTGTCTTTTCCTGAATGGATGCACTTTGCTCTTTTGACAGTTTTCTAAAGTGCAGGAAGACACAGTGGTTGATGTCATGCTTCACACTGGACCAGTGAGTAATGCCTTACATTTGGTACATCCAGAAAAAAAACCCTATTTTTAAAACAAAGATTAAGATCTTTCTAGTGAATGCAAACAATTGCTACAACTGAGAAGATATGTTGTAGTAAATGCACCTACATGCCTTATTTTGCAGGAAAGCAGACAAACCCCACATCACTAAGGCATGAAAGGAGACATGTCCTACCCAATCAGTTAGGTGAAATAGTTAAGGGTGTTCTATCAAGACTTACTTTCCCCAGGGAATCAAAGAGCTCTCCTTAGCTAAAAGGATAATTAAACAATTTTTGAGACTTTTTGTCAAAGAAGACTACATCTCTTTTTCCTGCCCACAGCATAGCCTGGACTATTCTATGCTAGTGATGGGATTGGCAATAATAAAGAAAAGCCAGAGCTGCTTGGTCCTCATCCCCATGTGATCTGACAAACCTAGAAGCTGCACACTTATGCTGAACAAGTGCCACTTTGTACATCATGGAAGAAATTTAGAGACCAAAAGAGCCTCCAAAATATCACTGCCAAATTATCTGGCTGCCTTCCCACTACAGATTACAAACTACCATGGCACCTTCCCCTACATTCCTAGCATCTATCTCAACTAGAAAATAACTATTTACTTATTTGCAATATTCAATGGTCCAGAGAAATGACTGCAGTGAAGAGAGGTGACTATTACCCATCAAGGAAAGACGACCAGCAGGGATACCATTAATATCACTTCTCTTCAGTGTTATGGCCTTGTTCTAAAGTTCTTTTTGTTTCACATTAATTACACCTTAATTTCTTTGCAAAAATAACTTCCTTCACCAACTGAATGGCTCAAAGGCTCAATTATTCTTCTCACACTAGTAATCCATTTACAATTTCTACTTCTGCCATAGTATTCTCTTGCTGATGTATGTGCAGTGCAGATCATTTTTCAAGTCTTTAGCGAGATGCATTCACACATTTTATTTCACACCAATATAATGAACTGGCCTAGGTATTTCAATGATTTGCAAAAAAAATTCCTAAACCTGGGTTTTAGGAATCTTTTAGGGAAACCTCTATTATCTTCATACCTCACTTCTATTACTTTTCACATCATCTCCTCCGTCTTGGATAGTTACAAGTTATCTTTTTAACTCTAAATAGAATTTTACTTGCATTTTAACACTGTCAATTTAACTGTTAATTTAATATAAAATATGATTTTATATTATTACCACAACATTTCAAACAGTTGATTGCACCAGCTTCTTGAACTCTTTAGCAGTACCTATGCATCTCATTCAGCTACTTTCTTCCAACTTAGGCGTGCCTTAGTTTGTCTTCTACTTTGTATCATCCAACCTTGCTCTTTAGTATCAAGCAGGGAGGGAAAGCATTTTTACCCTTTACAATAAAGCAGATTTTGTAAGCTTTTATTTTCAGTTTCTATTTTTTGAGTCTGATATTGTAGAGAGAATAAAACCAAAACTGGCAATTCATTTTTTTTTGCAACTCACTGACCCAGAACTGGCACGATAAAAACCTTATTTACCTACTGTTCCTTTCTCATCCATATGAAACACCAAGAAGACTGATATAACCCTCAAGATATGGGCTCAAGGTCTGACTACCTTGTCATACGCACCACCATTTTTCCTCCCATCTGCACCCTTAGCTACATCTTGGCCTCTCCCTCCTTGCCCAAAAATGTCCAAAACCCAGTTCTTTTCAATCTTCCTCCTTATCTTACAGCTTTTTTACTTACGCTCTTTTTCTTCATGAAAAGCATCAGGACTGTTGAGTTTAGCTTTCAGCTAAACAGTTCATTTATTTTACAACATGTATGAATACTTATAAAATCAATCGGTTTTGTTGGTCTGGCTGGACTTCTTTCCCGTATACAGGTCAGTCATACATATTTCTAAACAAGTACAATTTGGTTCCCTAATTCATTCCTTACTGCTTCAGAGAAAATTCATTTTTGTTTCATACACAACAAAAAAAATTGCTGTGCTTAGAAAAGTATTTTAAAGTATTTTTCTTAACCTGACATGCAAAACTGTAAAGCATTTCTGTCATTTAACCTTAACTGAAAAGAGGAAAAAGCATCACATAAAAAATAAGGCATAAAATGTCTTTCCTTTTACAACACTACAGGGTGCAAATGATTCACTAAGGTGAAGATATCTCCAGATAAGTATTACAGGAATATTACACAGTTAAATCACATTAACCTGGGAAAGGCTTTCAATTATAAATGTGAGAATCTTAAGGCTATTTACCTTTCTGTTTCGAATGAATCCAGTATATATTGCTTCTTTGTTTTTCTCCTTCTTTTCAAAATCCTCTTTAGAAAGGACAAGTTCATGAACATCCTGAGATGCTGCAGGTTTGCTTATCATCTGATTTTATTAAAGAAACAGCATTTAAAATCAAAATAAGACTTAAAATTAACATAATAAAATACTTTAATGCTGTGATTAAAAATTAGGAAGTAACAATCTGATTGTGTGCCAACATTCTAAAATAAAATTAAAGTCAGACATTGACTTACTCTGGCAGACTGTCCCACGAAGAACACTGCTTGCTTGCCTCCAACTCCAAAATACGAGATATCACTATTTAAACTACGAGGCACTTGCAGAGGGCGTACATATCCTGAGTGATCACTGAGAATAAGAGTGTCTTTAATAAATTTTTTCAAGACAAAAGTAATTAAAAAAACCCAAAGATACTTTTGATCTAAAGCTTCTACTAAATTCTTCCTCCTGGCATTTTGGTAAAAAATTCTTCACTTTATACATTTTAAAACTGCAAGCTTAAAACATATGTGCCTGAAATTCTTGATGTACTCTTTTTAAAAGGATAATGACAGAGTAAGTATTTTCCCAAGTCATCTTATAAAACATTTCTGCCCCCTTCTCACAAACCAAATCTTACTAAATAAAAATGGCTGAAAAAGCTAGCCTGATTTTTCTGACAGCATGCTTTCATAAAAATACTTTTAAGTCAAAGTGGAAAATAATGCCAACCAACTGTTAAATGGAGACTTGGAGAGATAACATATGCTATCAGTAGTGAAATTCCATGTCTTCTAAGTCACCTTGAACAGCCTTATCTAGTTTAGGAAAATGTTTATTTTTAAATCACAGCAGTCCCAAATGAAAATAAGGTGTAGATAATTTAGACCTCTGTTTCAATTAAGTGGTAGTAATCTACAGCTTAAATCTGCATTTTAGGAATACTAAATTTACTGAAGTTGCCTACAGCAATTTCAAAAACATTGAATTTCTTTACAAGTGACCCAGAATCACTTTTTATGCACTTATCTCCAGATGCTTAAAAGACATTCACTTTCTATTTGGAGATGTTTTCAATTCCCCCAGCTATATTATCACTTCCCACAGCTGTATTACTTTTTACACTATCTGCTCATATGACAAATTAGTTATGACTGAGACTGTAATTATCATCTTCACATTTACAATCCTAGGCTTAAGGTATTAAAATGTGACCAAAGCTCAAAAACTGTACATAACTGATTTTGTGGAATTTTATACACTAGGATTAAGCCTGGCTGTGCAGGTAGAAGATCTCTTAAGAACAGACTCAAAACTTTCAAGTTAATTCATATAAATAGCAAAACCCACCACACAACCTCCACTTTCTTCTTTAAATGCAAAACATGAATTTTGTGTAGCCTGCATCAAAAAATAGACATCTCCAGGTATAATTTATAATACATAATGCAGAATTAAAATTTAAACTAAAAAAAGAAAATTTGAACTAAAACCACCTGTTTTGCAGTAGCTTAAATATTGAATGTATCATTTAATGCACCACTGAAAGGTTTTCAGGTAAGAGATGAACATGGTACAAAAACCCCTTGCAGGACATAGCACGTCCCAAACTGTATGCAGGCAAGCAAAAGACAGTTTAGAAAAGGTCCCAAAACCAAAAAAGCATTCAGTGTGTCACAAGAATAGAAGACCAGTTTTGTGTCATAACACTTCTCTATTGCCTACTTAAAAAAAGTATGGGTCTATTTAGGTAATCCTAAAATGACAGGGTTTAGCTGAGTGTTGGTATACAGCTCTGCCTTAAGAACATATTTTATGGACCTTTGCAGAGCTTGCTAATTGTTGTAGAAATATATAGAACTTGCTAACCTTTCAGAGTCACCTTGTCTTGTAAACTTTGACAATCTATATACAGCCCAGTTGTTAAGCTGTTCAGAAGTCATTCCACTTCCATTATCAATCACAGCAACAGCTGGTTTTCCTTGGGAATCATCAAACAGCTGTTGGGAGAAAAACACACAGCACAAATCAACAAGGAGCAACAGGGAAAAGAAAGGATAATGCAAACTGTGTCTGAAAACACTGAAGTATTTTTATCTTACCAATTTTATCTGTATACTCCAAATGCCAGTATTTTGACAGGTAGCTGATAGAGAATTGTCAATCAATTCAGCAAGGGCAAATGCTAAAAAAATTGACAAAAAAACCCTATTAGTGCTTAGGAAACAGACACCCACTTATAGTAGTTTCGTTCAACAATTAGGAAAACACATTGCCTAAACACAGACAAGACCTAAGCCCAGTCAGAACAATTAAAATCACATAACATCTTGTTTAAAAAAATTAAACAGCTTTTCTACATGTACTTTATTATTTGTTTTATCACTAAGTCTCTCATATCTCTTAATGGCAATATCACAATTATTAGAAAGAACAATGATAAACTAACCGTCTCCTTAACAAAAGACAGATTTGTCCCTTTCATGATTAGAAATTAATTTTTATGATGCATATGTGAGTCAAAAGTACATAAAAATAGACTCTGACTTGTTAAAATATTGAAGGAAGAATGAATGAACTGAAGAAAACTGAATTGAAATTTTGTGAAACATTTAAAACTACAGTGTTAATTTTTTATAGAAAACAAAGAAAATTGTAGAAATGGTTGAAGGATTTCAGTGAATGGTAAATACAACCAAATTTCTGTCAGATCCATATTGCAATACACTGCAGAAATAATCAGGCAAACTGTTTGCACAGATTTGTTGTTTCTAACCATTAATGTTTGGAGCACTTACCTAATTAAACTAAAACTACCTATGTCTACTGGAAAATTGCATTTAATCTGAAAAAAATACATCAAATTCAGATTAACTCAATCTGACTGACCAGCTTTAGTGAACAGACATTTCCAGTCAGTCTCTTTAAAAAGGAAACCTTATTTCCTACAATTTGCAGAGTTCTTCAGAATGCTACAGTGCAATTTACACAGGCCCCACACTTCAGACATGTAAAAGAAAACCCTTGAGTATCAGTGCAACACAGCAACACTGAAGCACGTGGCATTTTCCCTCAAGGGGTTATCGAAATACAAAAACCGTTCTGCACTTTTTTGCAACTTTCTTCATTGCAGAGTAGTTGAGCATCTGTTATGTGATCCATATTTACTATTCCATACCAAAGAACAATGGTCCTTCATCAACATTCAGAATTGGTTAGGTATTGGTTTAGTACTTCAGTCTTCCCCATGTCAGCTGCCCCTAGACCTCCTCACCTCACATTTCATTTATTTAGGGTGCAACTTTTTTTTGTCATCCTTTTCTAATGTATCTGTAAAACCCATATCATCCCTCCTCCCATCCCTTGCCAAATGTGCTCCAGCTGTGCCTTAGGGTTCCTGATCTCATCTGTATATTCCCAGGCAACAGCCCTGTATTATCCTCTAGCTTGCTTGCTGACTATTAGTGCTACATTATTGTCTAGCTTGCTATTATTCTATCGCTTGCTTCCACCAGCTGTGCAATTCTCTCTTGTGTTTCAGTTTGACCAGGAGGTATTTACTCTGCCATGCTATTCTCCTGCCTTCTACACCCGATTTCTTCCACATAGGAATCAATAGTTCTTGTGCTCTGAAAAGTCATTTAAGCAACTGCAAGCACTCTTCTTTATCACCAAGGGTGCTCCCCGGTGTCCCATGAACTACACCCTTTAACATCCTTTAACAACTGAAAGGTCGTTTCTTAAGGTTTAGAGTCCTTACAATACTTTACACTTTCCTATTTAATCAAATTCCACCAGGGTGTGGTTGCTACAGATGAGGCCCAGCTTGGCCTTTCCAGTTTCTCTGTATTGGAAAGCCACAGGTCCACTACTGGCTGCTGGCAGGAATAAAGTGCACATCACAGATCTCCACAGAATGTTTGCTCTCAGTGGGCTTACACAGCAATTCCTGTGCACAGGGATGGATGCACCATTGACTCAACAGTACCACCAAACCCGAACCAAAATAGTGCCTTTGCTGGGGCATGGAACAAATGATGTGCACAGAGAGGAAAGGTGAAAGACTGGTCCTTAAAAATAACAGCTGCTATTTATAAACATTTTTATATTGTTTTAAAACAACAGGAATGGTATCATGCTTGATTCTTGATATTTTTTGAATTTTTTTCTGTGAAATTTTGAACCTGCTGTACCTGTGAACTACATAGTACTTAGAAGGTAATCACAGCCACAGACAGAATTTTCAAAGAAGCCATGAACAGAAAGTAATTTATTCAATAAAACAATACAAAATGGCGATTACATATTTCATGCACCACTTAGAAAAAAACTGATTAAAGCAGCATCTTTTTAAAGAAATACTTGCTCTTTTTGGTAAATTAAGCCCTGTAGCACCCCAGATGGGAGGGCACAAAACATTCTATAGTAGCTCACACAAAAACTGTTCATTAAATTCAAACACAAAGTCTACAGTTTAGTACAGGAGACAAAAACTTGATAACACAAATGCTGACCTGTCTGAATGACATGCACAAGATTATTCAGGCTAAAGTTATTTTACTTCTAAGATACTCAAACTTCTTGAACATGTATTTGAGAAGGTATCTCTATAAATCTGGATTCTTAGGTAGCTACTTTTAGTAATTTTAAAAAGAAAATTTTTTAGGAAGAACACAGTAAACTTTTCTTTTACAGTTAAGACTATTTTTTAGCAGCTATAATTTTAAGTTGAATTGCTCATAACCACATTATATTCGTAAAAATATCATTTACATGAGATTACTTTTGCAGATACTTACGCAAAGGATTTTGGCCCTCGCTGGCATAGTACTCGTACATGCCACTTTTGACAAGCGTGTCGTAGTGGGGCAGAAAGTCAATTCGCTCCTTGGTTGCCAAAAGCAACATTTGATCAACTGAATGCAGCAGATATAAAGTAACTCCATCGTGAACAAGCCCACCTGCAGGGAAGATGAAATGCAAAGTACATTGAAGAGCACTGCATCAGGCAACTTCTGCTCTCAAAACAAGTACGGGGTTAGCCCCAGGTAATCTGTGTATTGTCCTAAGCGTTGCCTGTTCAGCATTTAACAACAACATTTAAATTAATTAATAATAATTAATTAATATTATATATATATATATATATATAATTTTTTCCTATCATTTACAGACTTTGTGACAGAAGATACTTAGTATAACTGTTATCATCTAAACTCATCAAAAACATGTTTGTGAAACTGAATTTGAAGCAATTCTTGGCAAACTATTACAGGATTTGTACTTTCAGTTAATTACTGTACATCATAGAGCACAAACACTTATCATGTGACCTTTATGATCAATATAAGAAATAACTGTAATTATTTTGTCATCTAAGATACTTACTGAAGTTATCTTCTGTGATTTCCTTCCTATTTGTTGTGGTGACAACAAAGGTTTCATCAGAAGGTATGCCAAATGCCTACAAAAATTGAAGGTTATTTGGTTATGATAACTAAGTAGTCCAAAAACTATTCAGATACATTAAAACAAAAAAAGGCAAAGTCCATTTACTTTGTCACAAGCTACTGATGAGTAATCACATAATCTCTTAGAACACAGTGGAATTTAGGATCGTTTGTTTTCTCAATTTAACCAAACCTGTTCATACTAGGGTATGCTCTTTTAACTGCATAAAATAAAAATATGCTCTAGTGAGCAACAAGAATTTTAAGGAGGAAGAACTGTCTTATAGATAACCCACTTGAGGGCAGAGGAACAAGACTGTGAAATTACAACAATAGTTTTGATCTAGAGGGTGTCCCATATTTGACTGCACTCCTGAGACACCAAACCAACCTAATATTTCTTAACATTGGATATTAAAGTCTTTGTTCTTCAATTATATCATACATCTAAAAAAAATAAATTTCTTTCAGAAAAAATTCTTTACTGTTAAAACACTGAAGTTTATTTTTCTGAACCTAAACAATCTTTGCCACTTTGATGCCTTCTTCTGAATGTGTTTACTGTAGATTTAGACTTTTTATCCTGCTTTCTACATGCATTTAAATGTTCTGCTTTTACTTTCATTTTTACACCCTGATGATCAACACTAATCTCTCCCAAAATAATAAAATAAATATCTGTACCTTCTCCTGCCTTTCCAGTGTTTGAAACTCAAGTAAAATCAACCCTGGTCTCATCAAACTCCATCAACCCAGTCAGTCTTGCAGTGACAATTCAGACAAGTACTTTATGCACTTCCAGCCAGATTCTGCCCTGAAGGAAGCTCCAGCATTCTCTGCAGCAGCTTGCCCTCATCATTTCCCACATCTCTCTTTCCATCCCTATTACTCAGACTCATGAAAATATTTTTAAACCCTACTTATGGTTTCATTAAGAGCCTACTTTCCATATTTCAGTTACTTTCTCCCTGTGACCACATTAAAGTTACAGTTATTATCCATCAGCAAAATTAGAAAAAAATGTTGAACTTCTCACAGTACTTGGTGCAAGTGAAACTAATGCAGATGACAGAGACTGATATTCAGACTTAAGAACCTGGAGTAATATTTTTTAACTCCTCTGAATTCAGATCACTTCAATTTTACCTCTCACATTACACAAATTTCCACACAGCAAATCTGTACAGGAAAAACTATAAAACTGCTCAGAGCAAGAAAACTAAGCATTAAAATATATGGATTTTAGAAAGCTAACCTTCTACAGTGCCATTTGAGGTCAGTGGTTAATACAGAGTAACTGCTGAGTTTTACATTTGAAAGCACAGACAAGCATCTTTCCCTCCAGCTATAACTACAGCTTCCTTGTTTTCTCACTCTCCCAAAGGCTATTCTGCTCTCACACCCTTATGAAGAGTGCAGTATTTACTTTAAGGCAGCAAGAAGTTAGGATCAGCTAGTGCAGGTACAAGGCAGCAGCCTGCTATGGAAGCAGGGGCAGCCTCATCCTTCTGGTCCTCCCCCCATTCCACGGGAGAGCCTCAGTTAAACCAACCCAAACAGCCTGGCAGGCTATGCTTTAATTTCCTGGGTGAACCCAGCATTTCAGCGTCCACTGGCAGCAGGTCCTTTCCACTTCACAAACTACTAGGTAGGCAGGTACACACACCAAGTTTGGCAGTCTGGACTGCAGATTACTGTTTTTCTTGTCCATGCCACAGTTTGTCAGGCCATATCCTTTGTAAACTTTGGGGATTACTCAGTTTGAATGCTTCACTTTTATATCAGACTTACTTGCTTTACTCCCTCCCTCCCTCTCTCCTACATTCTTGCTTATCCTAGTCCCTGTCTCTTCCCACTATGCCAGGTAGCAGTGAAGCAGCTGCACTGCCGTGCCAGTATGTGGACCTGATTTCCAGAACGAGAAGCTGCTGGTGATTCCTGAATTCAAGTGAACCTACTGGGCAATTTACTTGTACAATTGGCAATTTTCATTCAGTTCTAACAGACAGTGTTTGGTCAAATGTTTAATTTCTCAGTAAGATTTGTGCATGTAAGAGATAACATGGTATCTTCTGTTGAAGTAAGAAGTTCAGGTTTCACTGCCATGTCTTTTTCAGCCCAGCATGGTGCCCTTTTCCAAGAAAGTACTGAAGATGTACACAACTCAATTTGATAACATTCATGAGACAACCCAGAAACACATTCATATGATAAATCTGTGAGTTCTTCTATGATAATCCAGACACACAACCATGATGAAGCTTTCGCTGTCACCAAAATCTTCAAGAGTACAATCACTATGCTCAGAAATGCCTCTGCACATTCACAGTGAAAGCATGTTTGGAAGTTAATGTGTTCAAACAACTAAGTGAAAGCTTTTATCTTTTTGTATACAAAAGAAGAGATGCAGGGGAAAAAACAGATACAAACTTCAAATAAATCCACAAGCTAGAAAAGGCAGACATGTGAAAAGGCAAGGAAGCCCTTAAACTGTTGGTTACATATTATCACTACATGCAAATGCAAGAGTTAAAATAGTACAAAGATGAACTGTTACGTGCATAGAGAAGAGAAAAATTACACCAAAAGCCTAAAAAGTATAGATTATGTCAACAACCCAAAATTTTAATATTCTGGGAAAACAACCATAGCTGTTGACTGAAAACCAAATGAGTTGCTAAAGCACACTTGGAAGCGTGCTGAGCATACGCTGCCGGGCTTTGATGTCGGAGAGCTGCAGGGGTGACCAGTGTGAGAAGAGACAATCAATTGCTCTGAGACAGCCACAGCCAGTCGCAGATAGCTCTCAAATCCATGGAAATAACTCACTCCTCCCCCAGATTGCCACCAGAAGGGCACATGGTGCTTCTGCTCTAACTTGTCAGGGAAGACATAGAAGAGACAAAAGAGAAGCAACAGAGGAGATGCATCAGGAGACATTGCCCAGGACAGACCCACTGAAAGGATGTTCTCTATACCAGAGCAGGGAGGGTCCCAAAGGTGCTGAGGCCCATGGAGAACCCCACATCAGGGCACAGAATCTCCTCTCTCTGTCCTCCTACTTCCATGGGGCTGAGACCTATGGCGATTCATCATAGCAGGAAAACAAACAGCATGAGCAGCAGAATAAAGTCCTGCACATGCCCTGATGTCTCACACCACCTGTTGCCTAAAGGAATTGGAATTGACCATGAGATGTGCACTGGGAAAACAAGGATAAATTAAACTAGGAATGGGAAAAGAATGGTGTATGACAGAAGATGAGTTTGGAAAACGGGAAGGAAATGCATCACTTCTCTAAGTGATTAATTTCCCCCACAATCAATCATCAGAAGTTTGTATTAACAGGCAATAAGTTAAATTAAGAAAAACAAAACCCCTGAGTTTAGCCTGTTTTGCACACAGCAGGATATCAATCCTTAAACCCATGGAATGATACAGATGCAAAAAAAGCTGCCTGTACAAACAAGAAAAATGCCCTCCTTGTAAGTGGAGGATCAGTCTGGAGCACCACCTATGTTTAATGATAAATAAAGTTAATAGCTCTCAATCTGCTGGTAGATGTTTAGGACATGAGATTTATATAATGCTAAAGGAGTTTGAGACAATGTCACATGCCCAAAAAGCTTTCAGCAGAGCACTTTACAGGTATGACACATGAAAGCATGAATGAACTGTGGTATCTTTAAGTCTGAATCAAGAAGCATGGTTCAGTTTATGCACCAGCTCCAGTCACAGGTTTTCTTCATAAACCAAAAAAACCCCAACAAACCTCAAAACAAAAACAAACCTCAAACCACAGATAACTCCTCAGCAGCTTACACTTCAAACAGGTCTCTGTTTCTTTTCTCTTTCACATATGAGCACAAAAGCTCAAAAGTTTTACTGCTACTTGATCTACACACACAGCAAGTCTTACCTGCCTACTGAGCCAACTAAAACACTCAACATGAAGTCAACATAGATTTTGCCTCTGGATTTACTATCTGCCTTAGAAAAGGTGTTCAAAGAGTAAATATTTAACTTAGTGTGTGCACCACCACAGCTAGCAGTCACATGAAGAGGCCTGAGGCGGTAAGTGAAGGAGAAATAACGTGCTGTAAGGACAGAGTCATTGGCCTGCTTCCTCTGGTCCTCCTGGTGGTGACTTTTAAAACTGAAGGAATAGAACACTCTCCAACATGACAAAGGTAGAACAGTGAAGCCAAGACTACAGTATCTTCAGAAAAGACATTTAACCTCTTGGAATCCAAACCTTTCCAACACAAACAGTTGTTCCCTACAATATGCAACTTCTGTACCCTTAAAATTCTGCATCCTCTGACCATAACCAATCCAAGCAGACAGCACATGAGAACAATGAGAATAAATGGCTGCAGGCCTTAGTGATGCAGCCAAAGGATAACAGAGGCATAACATCCATGGAGTCACCTTCCACATCCAAGAAGTATTTTTTCTGACTACTACAACTGTACTGCCAATGCAAACCTCTAAAGGAGAGCCTGAACTGTATTAGTTAAACATAAAGAAATTTGATAAGGTCATTTTCAGTGTTCTCCTTCATAGTTATACACTTAGCTACCCAACATGGCAAAAGGCAAGGCTATATAGCTTTTAAAGTATTTCAAATTGATCCAGCAGCTGCTTAACAAAAACTTGTCCAGGAATCTGAAAAAATGAAGCTAAGACCCACACCCAAACACTGAGAAGGCTGTAGCCTTCTCTAATTTTGCACAGATTAACTGAATATCCCATGCTATTTACCAAATTATCATCTGAAAGACATGCATTTATCAGTTAATTAGCCCACTTAATGAAGATTTATCAGTCCAAATTGAGAGAAATCTCTTACATCAACAAATGGATGAAATGACAGTACTCATTTAAGGGAAACTATTTCATTCTCAAACCCCAGATTTTCAAGCCAAGAACTGTCTTTTGTATCATCTCTCTCAACTATTCATACAACTATGTAATATTAAGGTAATTAATAGAAGTAGCAGATATGAAAACTAAAATATAAAAGGATTAAGTGGAGACCTTGCCAGAAGGATATAAGAGCAATTGTACGTACCTCATAAGAATGCTAATCAAATAAACTTTTCCAATCCACTGTCAGGACAGTTCTCAACACAATGACAGCTTGCATGTAAGAGATAACATGATATCTTCTGTTGGTAAGAAGTTCAGGTTTCACTGCCATGTCTTTTTCAGCCCAGCATGGTGCCCTTTTCCAAGAAAGCACTGAAGATGTACACAACTCAATTTGATAACATTCATGAGACAACCCAGAAACACATTCAAGGATGTGTTAGTGAGGATGTCTTAGTGAGGACCTGGGACTAAGCACTCATGGTAGCAGGGCAGGATGAGAACAGTCATCTCTAATCATAATCTCATAAGCTTCCCTAATGTCACAACACCAACATTATTGAAGTGAAGGGGAGAACGACCATCCTGGTAATGCATCGAACTCCAACTTTATTGATCAATCCATCACCTTAAATAACAGTGCTAACGAACGCCATGAATATTCTGTAATCCAATTTCATGATAGGCTAACAGAGAAACTTCTAACCACTCCTCTTGTTTTAGAATACCTACAATTGTTTATTAAAAACAGAAACCAAAACAGAAACCAGAAACTAAAACAGAAACCAGTGTTCCCAAAACTTCTACATCTGTTCTCAGGATGGCAGGCCTTCCCAGAGACGGTGTTCTGCTTGTTATGGGAAGACAGCCCGAGAACTCCATTGTTTACAGAATGATGCCTGAGAGAGTCTAATTGTTTATACAAATCAGAAGGCTGAGAGCTGTTAGAAACTGCTTTTACTTTTCCCTCATACTTTTCTCTCAATTGTATGTCTCATGGCCTTTTTCTTTAAGTCATTCTCCGACAAACATATATAATATATTTGGACACCAACAAAGAGGAATCCAAAAGTCTCTAGAAAAGCAGCTGAAATTAAAAATAAAGGTAGAAATTATTTCTAAGCATTTCTTAGAGTTAAAATCAAAAAATTGTATATTACAGAAATACACAGGAGCCCATATCTTCTGGTCAAATGGTTTTTAGAGACTATCTGCAGACAAAAACTCACAATGAACACTAACGCTCTAAAAATATTTTCCAACCATCCTTTATTGGCAGCACCATCTCCATCTAAAGAACAAATTACCGAGGATAACATTTGCAGAACTTCAACGTCCTTGTCCTCTGTCATACTTAAAAGCTTCACTACTTTCAGAAGTTCAGTTGATACACTTCTAAATATTTACGAAAAGTAATCAATAAAAGATGTTAAGAAGTTAAGAACTAAGAGTTTAACAGAAACACCCAGAACATTGCTATGTATCACAAGATCCAGTAATAGAATAGGTTTCTGAGATGCCTCAAAGTTTTATCACAATTTTGATGGAAAAAGAGGAAAAAAAGAAAAGAGGCAAATGGTATGACACATCATCTCTACAGAAGTCACAAGTGTATTTGTCCAGAATGATGCATTAACTCACACATCTTTTCAAGATTTGCAACTTTTAGCAAGCAGAAAGAAGCTTGGGACCCCAGAATTTCTACAAAGAGCATGTTACTAGACTGTTTAGACAGTAACTTCCACAAGACCTTCACAAACTACCATATCTAAAATCACAATCACAAATACTCAGTGCAGCTATCAGCCAAAATTTGAACATTAACTTCATGCCAGCTTCTCCTACCAAAATACTTTGTATGGCACCACTTGTTAAAGGAACAAGAATTCAGAAACCACTCTTCAAAACCAAAATATATTTAGTCACATCTAACAACTGCACCTGGATAACTAATCCTAAAGACTGCAGGTACTCTTCATCTGACTGTGTTGCCAACACTTGAATTTGACCAGGAACCTACAAGCCACTCAGCTTTCCAAATCAACTGATACACATAAGGCTGTACCTAAGTGCACAAAGGTAGGCAAACTGCATCCTTCTTCCCATCAAAACATCAGTAACAATTTCAGTGATGTCTGAAATACAGTGTGACAGTGTTGGAAAAAAAATTACAGCATTGCTACATCTTACAGTATTTCCAGCAGTGTCTTTAAAAATCAAGGAGAAACTTGCTTTGCGTATGCATAGCATGTTTAAAATACACCTATTCTTAGTTTCTGGTTACACAGAATTGCTAAAATTGCTAAACAAACATAGGGTTTAAAATACAAAAATACAATTATTGCAAGATGGACTGATTTTTTCATTAATGGAAGTATCTCTATTAAGCATTTATCAGAATGATGTTTTGGTGATACAAACTTGCAGAAGTTCCTAATATTTTTTCTTTGACTGCAAATAATTTGATTATACTTTATTTATTATGCATTATAAGCAAATATTCACCAAAATTTTCACTTATTTCTTGTCTTGATTTGATATTACACTTATGCTTATTTTCCATATACCATCTTAATGAATATCCTTTTCTGCTTCATGGCTCACTGAGACATTGGAATTTATTTGGGTGGATTGGCAAAATCTATTTAAATATCTATTTAAATAGTAAGTAGGTTAGTATACAACGGGAAGCTTGACAAAAGACTAAAAGCAAAAAAAATTGTTTTATTGTAATACTTGTTGAGTATTTAATGACAGATATTTACTTTTTACACAGATTACAGATCTATGCTTCCTTTTTTTCACACAAGGAGATCACAACAATGAGGAGAAGCTTCAGAAGAATTAAGGAAGCATTCACCAATGACTTTGGATCCTATACAAGCAGTAACCCTAACCTTAGTACCATTAACTGTCCTCAGACGGGTAGTTCACCTCAAAGCCTCTTAAAAATCCCTCCACACATGGCAAAACTTCTGTGCAGTTTTCAGCACAGACCCTTTCTGCTATCAAAGGAGCATGACCTCTCTAAGTGACTGAAGGATTTCTGCCATCTCAGCAACAAACTGAAGTGTTCCAGTTCCACTGCGCACCTGGATAAGGTGAGCAAGGAATCTCAGATTAGCTGCCAACAGTTTAGCTACATTTTGCTTACTGCTACTAAGTGGTTTTGAATTATACTCTAAACATCAGGACAAGCAGTAGGGTACAGACCTAACAGAAGACAACAATAAGGAGCACAAGAAACAGCACTGCCAAGAAGAAGCAACACACAGCACTTAACACCCTTATTCACCTTAAAACTTTATGATTCTGTAGACTGAAATTATATGACTGCTCCACATGGGCACAAACTGAATACTCAAGCTAGTATTATTCTTAATTAAGAGCTTTCTGCTTTAGGATTGATCACTACAAGGATGAAGAACAAAGACCATATAAGCTCCACCCTCTTATAAGATTTTTTCCCTAAATCTTCCCTCCTGCAACACTGAGAATGAAAGGCTAATTTATCAGTATATAAAGCCACTTCCAACTACACAGGCATACATTAACTACTTAGGGGATAGTAAAAAACCAAAAATTTGCTTAAAACCCCCTCCCAAAATTTTAAAATTTAATTAAGAATATTTTAGTAATAACAGAGGAATATTTTATATGACAACAGACACAACATGCATAAGCTCCTAAGTCAGCCTCTGAAGTGACTGAATCAATTCTGCTCCACAAACAAGAAAATACCTTCTCTCTGCATTATGAAAAAACATCCCTAAGTCACAGAAGTAGCAGCCTAAGACCATGCCTTCAGGCACTTAAGTATTTTCAACTCAGGATCATCGCATATCACAATCAGGTTTAATTTCGTAATTTTTTGTAGGATTTGACTCCTATCAATCCAGATCTACCCAGAAGAATCCTCTTGTGCCATAGGAAGATGTTCACAACATAAACAGTTCCAACACCTTAATATTTCTGGCATCCTTGTCAGCCATGACCACATGGGAGCACCTTTGCTGCTACACTCCCATCATTCAGTTGCGTGACAAATTGCCAAAGTCCATTGAAAGCTGAGCCTGTACTGAGGCTGAGCCACCAGACAGGAGACCGTGGAAACAACATTGCTACATACTTGGTATCTGCCCAATCAAGCAGTCTGACAGTACCTAACAGCTTTAATTGTCTAAAAGTGACTACAACATTCCACTTCAATTTAGTTTGAACTAACTCAAAATCCGCTTAACAAAATAATCATTCTTCCTGAGTTTTCATTACTTCCCTGCTGTTTTCAGCACCACGAACCTAGGAAAGTCTGTCCCAAGCCAGTGAACCCATTCATCACTTTCTCCTAAAAGTAATTAGTTGCAACTTTCAAGATGCCAGAAATGGAGAACTTTGGAGTGCAACACTCAGAGAAACACAATTTACAAAGCTCCTGGAGCACTGAGATGCTAAAATGTTCTTCCAGAAGTCCTAGAACTTGTATATTGTTGGTGTGGGAGACATGAGGTAGCAAACATCCCAACCCTCTGCCTGTCCAGTTTTCACTGTACCAACATTTAGAGGTCATGTCAATCCACCTGTCTCAGCATTTTGTCAGAGTCAGATGCCCCACATATCAGATGATGACAGTTCCAAACTGCAAAGAGTCATTACACTGAAAGTAGCAGTGACAGAGGCATCTCTGACCACACTCACTGATGGCAAATGTTATAGGTAAAAGTTAAGTTACGTTAAATTAGGGTATAGTTCAATTATATTAATTATGTTATATTAATTGGATTATGTTAAGGGAGGGGGGCGGATTAGAATATTCTAGGACAAGGGTCCAGGGTTTGGTGGAAGGGCGGTCTGGCGGGGTACGGCGAGGTTGAAGAGGGATTGGATGGAAGATCTGACCAATCATTTGAAGCCCTGCAGAAACAATTGGTCCAGAATGAAGGCATTAAAGACCAATGAGAAGCCTGGAAATGGACCAATCACCATGCGGATCCAAAATGGACCAATCCTGGACTCAAAGGGGCCTATAAATGGGGGGAGTTCGGTAGGGTCGGGGGTTCTTCTTTTTGGAGACTTGTTTTGTGGGGACAACTCAGTGCACTTGGGGTTCGCGCACTGTTCTGGTTTTGGCTTGCTGTGTGGGTGCCTGAGCTCATCCTGGGTACTCTGTTCCTTGCAGCTGTTTTAATAAACGAGAACCTCTTTCTCCAGAGAAAGTTTGGCCTCTTTCATATTCATAACAGTAAACACATTATTGGAGAAGGTGTTTCTCTAAGAGAATAATCAGCTGAGGTTCTTGCTGCATAAGTTTGTAAGAGCACAGACTCTATTATCCTTAACACGCAAAACAGCCACCAGGACTGGTGACAAGGTTTGTAATATTAAACATAGTAAAAAAACTACACTTGAAAATTTTACTTTCACAGGCAGCACATTCAAACTCAGCAAGGTCTGCTTTGAAGCATCAGGATTCTCACACGCTTGGCTGCCCATGCAAGAAGTCTGCCTAACAGCATTAAGGTACCAACTTCAAAACATCAAAACGTTTCTCTGGTAAAAAAATCCCTAAAGCTGTTTGTACCCGAGATCTGTCACAGCTGGTGATAATGGCTTAGTTCTTAATAAAACTGCAAATATGCCAAAAGCTCCGTGAACTGAACACCATGTGGACATATGGAAACATTAAGTCACTGGAGTGTGCAGTATATGTAAAAAAACCCAGAAAAGACAGACTCCGTTCTAGAACAAATTGTAAATTAGTGTTAAACTCAGCTCGTCGATAAAGTGCAAAAATAAGAGAAAGAGGGGTGGGTTCATCAGGTACATATTTGCCTCAACTATTGAAAATACTTAGTATTCTTGAACCCATCTGCTAGGTGCAGTTGTATCTATTAAGACAATTCTAGAAGAAAATTATGTAACACTTATAAATTACTCACAGGAGATACAAACCCTTGGAAGGTCATGAACCCACCCCACAGTCTAGCCTTTCAGAATGTTACACTGTAGTGCATTCATGTCTTTACTGGGCACGGATCAGACAAAGCAATGGGCTAACCCTCCACAGCCCCTTTATTTAAGAGTACAGAATCAAAAAGGCTGGAAAAGACTTCCCAGTCTTCCAAGACTTCGCACTCTCTAAACCATATCATATCACAAAGTGCCACCTCTACTCCTTTTGTGGACACTTCTAGGGAAGATGCCTCTGCCATGGCGATGCCATTTTGGACACAGAACTCTGCAATCACAAGTGACAGCTATCCCTGCTGACACTGGAAACTCAAAGCTTCCATCACAGTAGGAAGCCATTACAAGAAACACTGTCCAGACATAGAACAATTTATGCACTACTTACTTATTTTTTCCTCAATAAATGTTTTGCCTGTATCTTCTATATAATTATTATTATTACATATAATTATATTAATTATATATTTAATCATGATATAGTTATATTACATATAAAAGTGATACTTGGTAGTACTTATATTGTTCATAAATAATCGATAAATTTTTATAAAATTTAGAAATAATTATATTTATTAAAATGTAAACCGGGTATTTATTATAATCCAATCTATATGTAAAAAATAGAATTTACATGCTAGAAAACGAAGTGCAAATTATACTGGATAAAGAAACTAAAATTAAATTTTTTATCAGACTAAATTAGTACAGAAATTAAGAGCCGATTTTCCTGCTCATTTCACATGGCAAAACATGCAGGCAGCTAAGAGGTTTATGGCATTCACCACTCGCTCAGAAAACGAAACCATGACAGAAACGGGCGATGCCTACTCGCAGCGCCAGCAAACTACTGGGAACAGCCCGTACGCGGAAAACAATCTCCACCTTCCTGAGCTGTGAAGACGGAGTAAGTTTCGTTTCGCGTTACGACAGAGAAAAAGAACCGAAAGGACACGCGACAGAGCAAAGGCGCCGCCAGACACGGTATTTAAATGGCAGCCACGGCTGCAGACGGGAAACGGCGCTCATCGCCAACACTCTGGACAACAGAAACAGAGCCACAGAACCATCTCGGTTGGAAGCGACCTGTGAGACCCCCGAGCCGGCGCTGTGACCGAGCACCAAGCACCGCGTCAGCTACAAACGCCCTCCGGAGCGCGGCACCCCGGCCACCGCCGCCGCTCCCCGCGCGGGGGCGCTGGGGGGCCGCCCGCTGCCTTCCCGCCTGCCGCCAGGGGCTGCTCCCGCCGCCGCCCCGCACCGGCCTCTTGGGCCGCGGGCTCTCCGCCATTACCGCCCACCTATCCCGGCAACAAAGGTGGCGGCCCCCCCGAGCAGGCTGTGACACCCTCGCCCCTCCCCGGCCGCCTCCCAGCCCCAGCGCCTCACAGACAGCCGTTCACTTGTGAAACAACGCCACCGACGCGCCCGCCCTGCCGCGTACCTGGCAGACGGAGCTACAGAAAGCGCGGTAGTTGTCCTTGCCGTAGCTGAGCACTTTCTCGTCCGGGTCCGCCTGCTCCCGGCGCCGGTCAAAGAGGAACACGGTGCGGTCCCCATTGCCGCGAGGGGTCAGCAGCGCCGGCCTGCGAGGTGCGCGGCTGCCTCCCGCCGCTGCTGCCATGTTGGGGAGCTGAGGAGACTGAAACCGTCCTGCAACGATGGCGGCAGCGACGGCTGCTGCTGCCGGGCCCGCCAGCGCCCCCGCCCGGCAAAATACGTCCCAGCAGGGGAAGGAGGAGGCGGAGCCGGCCCGGAAGCCGGCGAAGGAGGTGCCGTGGAGGCCCGAAAGGAGAGGATGGGAGTTAGGGAAGGAGAGGGACGGCGGTGACTGAGCTGCCGGCTCAGGGGGCGCGGGGCAGGGGGGTGGGAAAGGCCTGGCAACAAAAGCGCCACTTCGGCGGTGTGATCTCGGAATGAGTTAGCGCCCTCCGCCTCGTTCCACTTCCGCCGCCGGGTGGAGCAGGAGCGGGATCTGGATCGTCATCGACATCGGGATCTTCATCTTCGCCGTAGAATGCGCAGGCGGGGTGGGCCGTGGCAGTGTGTGCTGCGCCCGCGTTCGCCGCCCGCCGGCGGCGGTCACCGGCGAGCACGTTCCCGTAACCGAGCAGCGGCCAGGGAGGGACCAGAGTTGTGAAGTCCCGCTTCGTCTGCCGTAAAATAAAGCAGCCAGTCTGGATCCCAATGGTGTTGTTTTGCATAATCACAGAATCTCAGAACGGTCAAGTTGGAAGGGACCAGAGTGGGTCACCTGGTCAAATCTGTGCTCAAAGAGAGTCATCCAAGAGCAAAAAATTGTGCCCAGATGGTTCTTGAGTGTCTCCAGTGGGGGAGACTCCACAACCTCTCTGGACAATCTGTTCCAGTGTGCAGTCACTTGCACAGTAAAGCTCTTCCTCGTGTTCAGGTGGAGTTTCCTGTGCATCAGTTTCTGCCAGTTGCCTCTTGCCCTACTGCTTAGAACGACGGAGGAGAGCCTGGCTCCATCCTCTTGGCACCACCCTTTAGATATGTGCACACATTGGTGGGGTTGTCTCTTACTTGTCTCTTCCTGAGGCTGAACAGGCCCAAATCTGTCCTTGTAAGAGAAGTGCTCCAGTCCCTCAATTGCCTTTGTTGCCTTCTGCCATATTCACTGCAGGAGATCCATGTATTCTACTGAGGAGCCCAGAACTGGACGTGGAACACCAATTGTGGCCCCATTGGGGTTGAATAGAGGAGTAGGATCACCTTCCTTGACCTGTTAGTGATGCTCTCTTCCTAGTGTATCCCAGGATCCCTTTCTTGGCCACAAGGGGACTGCTGGCTCATGGACAGCTTGTTGTCCACCAGGACCACCAGGTCCTTCTTTGCAGAGCTGCTTTGCAGCAGGTCGACTCCCAGTTTGTGCTGGTACAGGGTGTTATTCTTCCCATGCCAGAACCTGTGTGTACCTTGGTTTAACTTCAGAAGGTTCTTTGTCCATTTCTCCACCCTGCTGAGGTCCTTCTGAAGGATGGCACAGCCCTCTGGGGTATCAGCCACTCCTCCTAGCTTTGTGTTACCAGTTAACTCGCTGAGGAGGCCTCTGTCCCTTCATCCAAGTCATTGATGGACAAATTAAACAGTACTGGACTCAGTATTGAGTTTTGGGGGACAACACTAATGACAGGCCTCCAAATATACCCTGTGCCACTGATCATGACCTTCTGGGATCTGTCAGTCACCTAGTTTTCAATCTACCCCACTGTCCACTCATCCAACCCTCACAAAAGTATAGCTGCTTCTGTTCCAAGGAGTCTTGGTTTTGAGGAAAGGATTGTGATGGCATGTAGGGGAGGTTTGTGTGGGATCTCAGTCTCTCAGAACTGGGGGGCTCGGGAGTCCTGGAATGTTGCCAGAAATGTCTGGTGGCTGGACTTTGACCCCACATGGGAGATGACATCAGTATGAGGACGGGAGGATTTCACTGGGGTGAATGGTGAAGGGACAAGTTAATTGGAGTGTGAGATACAGGGTTTAAGATCCCTGTACAGGGGGGTCTAGAGAGGTAAGATGGAGGAATTGGGGCGTGCCCTTCTTCTTCTTCCTCTAGGCCTCCATCTTCTGTGGTGGAGTTGGCACTCCAGGATTGGACCTTACTAGAGGAACACTGGTTAATAAGGGTAGAGGGTATTGGAGAAAAATGATAAATATTGTATACGTAACTCCAAGTATAAAGATAGGTGGCCGCCCCAGGGGCTCTCAGTGTGTGCCCATGGCTGACTGCTGAGCAGAACTCTGTCAGGCCAAGAGAAAATCTTTTAGATAAGCAATTAATAAACACCGAGACCGAGAACAATTCTGAAGCTTCCTCTCGTCCTTTCGAACCCCGGGGGCCCAAGGCCATCTTTGGGCTTTTCCCAGACCATCTAGACAGCACCAAAATCCAACAGTTTGTAAATCAGTAGAGGTGACAAATGAGTAACAAAAAATCTTGTCTTTTGAACACTTCTAAGGTCTTCTGATGTCCAACCTCAACCTCTCCTGGCACAGCTTGAATCTATATCCTCTTGTCCTGCCACTTGTGCTTTGGGAGAAGAGACTTACCACCACATGGCTACAGCCTCCCTTCAGGTGGTTGTAGAGAGAGATAAGGCCTCCCCTGAGCCTCCTTTTTTCTAGGCTAAACAACCCCAGCACCCTCAGCTTTTTCTCATAAGACTTGTGTGTCAGATCCTTCACCAGCTCCATTGCCCTTCTCTGGACACACTCCAGCCCCTCAATGTCCTTGTGTAGTGAGGGGCCCAAACAGAGCACAGGATCTGAGGTGTGGCCTCACCAGTGCCCAGTACAGGGTAGACTGTCCTGCTGGCCACGCTGTTGCTGATCCAGGCCAGGATGCCATTGGCCTTCTTGGCCACTTGGGCACACCCTGGCTCATGTTCAGCTGCTGCCAACTAGCACCCCCAGGTCCTTTTCCACTGGACAGCTTTCCAGTGACTCTTCCCCAAGCCTCTAGCACTGCCTGGGTTGTTGTGACACAAGGGCAGGATCCAGCACTGGGCCTTGTTGAACCTCAGACCATTGACCTGATCCCATCGATCCAGCCTGTTCAGATCTCTCTGCAGAGTCTTCTTCCCCTCCAGCAGATCAACAGTTCTGCATACCTTGGTGCAAAGTGACTGAGGGTTCACATGATCACCCGGTTTGTCAGTGAAGATACTGAACAGGACAGGCCCCAGAGCCGAGCCCTGCAGAGCACCGCTTGTGACTGGCCATCATCTGGACGTAACTCCACCATTCTCTGGGCCCAGTTACACTACAAGAAAGCAAATTGCATAGTGGAACTGAGCAGTGTGGAGTTTTGTGAGAATGAAGAGCATTTGTGCTGAGCAGTTAGGAGAGGAAGGGTCTCTTGAGAGTTTTTATATAGGCTGTGACTCTGAACCCCTCTAAATGATGGCTTGATAAAATTTGGAAGAGTGTGTCAAACCTTGTTACTTTATGAATTCATAAAACAAAATTTAGTTTTATAGTGTACTTGTGTGGAGAGTTTTGTTAACAGTTGGTTAGCTGAGAAAGGCCATGTCGACATAATGCCGCTGGTCAAGCTTGAAAGGGAAGTCAGCAGTTAGTGACTGACCAATGACAGGCAAGGACATGATGCCCTTGCCACAACATGAGGATAGGGAAGTGAGATTCTTGCTGAAAATATGCAGAAAGTATCAAAAGAATAACCACAAAAATGCAGAAGTAGGGGTAGTTGCTGATATGTAACTAACCAATCCTGAGCTCAGCTTTTGCAATATGTATGAAGCTTATTATGAACTGTATTTAACCCGCTGTATTTGATCAATAAATCGGACTTGTGATGAACCAATTGGTGTCCGGGTCTCCTTCCATCCACATACTTGAGACAGCACTTCCATTTTGGAATGCCTAGTGCTTTGAGAAAAAAAACTTGATGAACTATTTAATCTAGTTTCAAAATTAATGTTGCAAGAAGGAAGGGATGTTTCTACCTGAAATGCAGGCACTTAATTTACATGAAAATAAGTTCCTCACCTTTCAGCCTGTCTCCAGGCTGATTTAAAGAGTGCCTGCAGTTGCAAAGTTTTCATTTTACAGTATGAAGTATTTTGTCCTTGAACAACTGAATAGTCATTTTAATCCTTGTGAAAAATAATGTCTTATCTTGAAAAAGGAATTTATATTCATCTACCATATTTTAAGGTCAGGTATCATGTTATTTTTCAAAATTAATAGTAACAGTAGGGTAACCAATAATTTGTTCTTCTTGGAATTTGATATTTCAGATGATGCTCAGGAAAGTGGGGTTTTTTTTGTGTATGTGTGCAAGGATGTATTTATTGTTATATCCTGTGTGTATTTAATTTTTTTTTTTTTTGTTCAAGGAATAAATTAAATGCCTGATTTCTTTATTTTTATTGAGGGCAAATATTAACTAAGTTCCAGGACTAGACATTTTTAGACAGTAAATATTTTGTATGCACATAATGAAAAATGCAGGTTTTTTCACTAGAAGAAAGTGCACAGCCTCTCTAGTAGCTTGTTGCAGTGGCACAGTCTATTGAGTGATATTGGATGCTACTGCCTACATATGCCTTGTAGGTGCAATGCTACCAATTCCAAATGATCCAACAAAAAATGCTGTTCCTCCTTAAGGTAACAAAGGTTTTACATGTAAGAAGAGGTGGCACCTTGGATTTAGAACTCTATTACTGTTCTAATAAAACACTGTTGATGCTATGAATGCAATGATTTTTAAGATCATATCTGAAGAAATCCCTCCAATCACACTCTTACAAGATTGGGATCGAATATGCAATTCTCTCCTGTAAAATGTGTAAGAAATAGGAAAACTTGATAAATATATTGTCACAGGTAACAAAGGTTTTACATGTAGGAAGAGGTGGCATGGTGGATTTAGAACTCTATGGACCTTTGACCTGGCCTGTTAGAAAAAATACCTTAGTGAGAACCCCTGAGGTGTGAAACAAAAGAACATCATTATTTGAGTCACTGAGGTGTGAAACAATAGCATCACTATTCAGAAAACCAAACCATCTGAGAGACAGAAACCAAATCATGGAATTAAACAATTAATTATCATCATAACATGAAAACGAAGATAGATATAGAGAAGTGGGTTACTGAAGTGCTGTCTAGTAAATTTTTTTTATTTGCTTCTCAGTAACTTGACAAAAATCAGTGAGCAAATAAAGTGACAAAATTTGTGAAACACAATCTACTTAGTCAAGTTGAGAGGACTGTAAACACAGTTCATGGTTCTGAAATACCTGACTGATGTGCTAAAAGATTTAGTTAAATTTTAAAAATCAAAGGCAACTGAGAGAGATGGTGCAGAAAGGGGAGGGACAACAAATCATTAGTTCAACCTCCCGCGGTCCAAATTAAGTCTGTCAGCTGGGCTTTGTGAGTAAAACTCATGTAGATTCTCACTGTTCATTGTGTACTTCATTAAGAAAAATACGAAGTGACTTGCTCATTAAAATCCAGTAGAAATAAAGGCTCTGATGACTACAGAGGGGCTATAAATAGTTGTGGAGAGCATGCCTAAGAGGAATAGGATTATAAAACTAAGAAAGTATTATGGTTAAAAGTATAAAAATAGGAAAGATAATCAGGACCTTCTAGTATATCTCACAAAGAAAGAAGGAATATGGAGTTATATTAAGAAACATGCAGAACTGACAGGAAGACCTACTCTTCATAAAACATTGGATTGAGCTACGAAATATGTAATGAGAATGCATAATTTAGTGAAGTTTAAAACAATTTTTTCTTCCTATGAATAGAAAAGAGATAAAGGACTAGAAAAATTAAGAATTAAATTATTCCCGGTAGATATTCAAATCATATACTTTGGCCTTAGAATAAAATATCCAAATATTACTGAGTAGGAAGAGTTTAAGTTGGAAAACAAGCTATTCCATATCTGATCATTGTAGTGTTTTGCACTATTTCCCAAAGACATATTTGGAAGGAGGACAACACACTAGATGGATACTTGTAGGATTTAGACTGTCAGCTCTCCCAGGATTGTCATGTAACTGTTTGAGGGAAACCATGGCAATAGCAGGGAACTTCTCTGAAAAGCTCAGCAAGAAGCTGCTCTCAGCAAGAAGCTCTTGTCATTCACCTCTGACAAGGGCAAATGAATGCAGCCAAATATTCAGTGGTCATGAAATAAGTTGGATGGCAATCCACCGCACCTTGTGAGTTCCAGAGTCAACTTTCTCATGGAAAATTATTAAGGATGTATCAAACATTAAAAAATTTCTTCCTCTGTAGACAAAGAAACATGAATGATTCTTGAACAAATACATGAGAACATGTATTGGGAGAAAACAATTTTTAATTTGTGAAAAGGCTGTTGCAGTATAAGATTTATGTCTTCAAGCATTACTGTTCTAATAAAACACTGTTGATACTGTGAATGCAACGATCTTTAAGATCATGTCTGAAGAAATCCCTCCAATCACACTCTTAAAAGACTGGGATCAAAGACATAATTCTCTCCCATAAAATGTGTAAGAAATAGGAAAACTTGATAAATATGTTGTCACAGAGAAGATCCTGCCTCATATGTAAGACCCTGTGCTTTTCCATTTAAATTGCTATTGCTGTTCTGTGGTCTTAGCCGAGTGTCTTCCAGGTGTTTTGTAGCTGAGCATTTTTTTTGAAGGCTGCTTCCTTGCGCGAGGGCGTACGTGGCCCTAGGTCCGGCTAGCTGAAGGGGTGAAGCGGCCGACGCCCCTACGCATCAGAAGCCATCCCCCCTTGGCGTCGTGGCCTCGGGCTGGGCTGGATTGCGGACTTGGGTTCACGCAGGACGAGACGAGAGAGGAGGCGACCACTTGCTGGGGGTAAAATGTCGGTTTATTGAAGGGCCCACAGGCAGCAAAGGGCAACCAACAGGTGGAAAAACCCACAGCAAATGGCCCCGAACACGGGGGGAGACAGAGTTTTACAGGGAAGGGGTGGAGAAGGGAGGGGAAACCCAGCTAACCAATCGGGGAACATGTGGGGAGGTACATAAGAAAACTGACACAAGAACTTATCCAATAAGCATAGAACAAAGGAGGGGCCCCGGGACGCCAGCCAACCACAACCCCCAGAGAGAAGAATGTTCTCGAAAGCAGGGAGGAGTGGGGGGTGATTGACTGGGCCCAGGGAGGAGGAAAACTTTACTTATATGGTGGGATAAGGGAGGAGCAGTTATGTAACTTGGGAGATTGACAACTAAAGGGGGCAGGGGTAACCATAGTAACTCAACTGTCAGGGCAATAGTGGCGGGAAAACTGGGAAGAGAGGAACCATTTATGGAGAACAAAGGGAGAACATACATAAAATGGGGGAGCAAACTGAGAAACTTAAAAACACACCACAACACTTCCTCCTTTTTCTCTTCCAATTACCTTGCTTTTAACGGTCTTTTACACTCTTCTTTTTAACCCTTTCCCTTCCCCTGGCTGCTTTCTCCTGAATGTTCAAGGAGTGATTTATCACAAGCTCCAGTAGCAGTGGCACCATGGACTCTAAGAAAGCCCAGGCAACTCCAGTTGACTGCTTAGTTGTCACATGTCTCTGCGTGGCATTACCTCATACTCTGGATTTTGGGATGGTCACACAGTAACCATTGCCCTGTCTTTGTCACTATGGGTGTGTTTTGCTGTGCAGAAATTCTTCAAGCATGTATAAGCACAGTTTTTGTTGTAGCACTGTGGTAGGTTGATGCTGGCTGGATGCCAGGCACTCACCAAAGCCAGTGTCTCACTCCCCTCTGCAGCTGGGCAGGGGGGAGAAAATGCAATGAATTCATGGGCTGGGATAAGGCCAGGGAGAGATCACTCACCAAATACAGCCACGGGCAAAACAGACTCCAATTGGGGATATTAATTAAATTTATTACTAACTGCACCCAAGCAAGTAAGAAGTAAAATGAAAAGTAAAATAAACCTTAAAAACACCTTCCCCCCACACTTCTCTCCTTCCCAGCTCTACCTCCCCCCCTCAGTGGCACAAGGAGACAGGGAATGGGGGTTTACAGTCAGTTCATCACACGTTGTTCCTGATGCTGATCAGTCCTTCTCCTGCTCCAGTGTGGGGTCACTTCCACAGGAAACAGTTCTCTGCAAACTGCTGGAATGTAGGTCATCTTTTCACAGTGTGCAATCCTTCAGGCACAGCCTACTCAAGTGTGGGCCCCCCACAGGGTCACTAGTCATATAATGAAACCCACTCCAGTGTGGGCTCTTCTCTGCGCAGGTCCCTGGCAGGAACCTATTCCAGCATGGGCTTCCCATGGGTTCACAGCCAAGTCTTGGGCATCCACCTGTTCTGGTGTTGGTCTCTTCCATGGGCTGCAGGTGGATCTCAGCATCCCCGTGGACCTTCGTGGGCTGCAGGAAGACAGCCTGCTTCAGCATGGTTCTCACCATGGGCTGCAGAGGAATCTCAGACTTGGAGCACCTCCTTCCCTTCCTTTTCCACGGACCTTGGTGTTAACAGGGTTTTCCTCTCCCATATTCTCACTCTGCTCTTCTCTGGCTACGATTTCTGCTGTATAATAACCTTTAATTTTTTCTTCTTAAATATTTTATCCCAGAGGTGTTGCCAGCATTTCTGATTGGCCCAGCCTTGGCCAGCAGCACATCCATCTCGGAGCTGCCTTGGACATTGGCTCTGCTGGAGATGGAGGAATCCTCCAGCAGCTTCTCACAGAAGCCACCCCTGTAGTCCCCCTGCTACCAAAACCTGGCCATGCAAACCCAATACAAGCACATACAAAAGACAGATGGTATTTAAGGAGCTTCTAGGCTAAGTATTTGTGTTCTCAGAATCCATAATAAAAGACCTGAGGAGTAGCTTCTGCAGAATCAAACCATCCAGCAATTGCTGGAAGAGATCCTCGTTAATGCTGAATTGTCATTCCTTGATTTCTTGTTTATGCCTTTACAATTCTATATCTTTCAAGGGAGTGCTTTTCTCTTAAAATACCTAAACTTGCCTGAACCATGCAACCTGTGACTGCTTTCTTGTCTTGTGTGACTCAACTCTGCAGCTTTCCTTATGACTTTGTTATGAGTGATGGCCTAACCTTTGGGAGGGGGAAGAAGATGGTAAGTCGCTACCCAGCAGTAGTCAAGCAGACCCCATTATTTGGTTTCCACTCTGCATTTCAAATGTAATGTAATTTCCATTGCTAATCAAGACCTTCCAGATAATTAGAACTAGTAACTCCAGAAGCTCTTTACCAGGCAGAATAGTGAATGCCTTTCAGCTGGGCACACCAGTTGTCATGCATGACTGTGCTAGTGTTCAGTGTTCTCAGAACCACATAACATCTAGCAATACAAAGGCATGCACTATTCTGAATCCTTGGAGGAAAAGTGAAATAAAATGACATACATCTCGCTTGTTTCAAAATACTTATACACATTCCATCACCTTTCCTTTTGCTTTGGAGTCTTGCCAGACCAATAAATGTTTCTTTAGAGGTGAAGTTAGAGACGTCCTTTTAAATCTTTGCCTTGTGCAAAGGGTTCTTGAGACTAAAATGCTTATCAGGTCACTGCCAGTTTAAACTGTGGTCTCATGCATAAGGTGGTAGAGAAAACAACATACAGACCACACATCACAAAGGCTCCTTGTTATCGTGAAGCTGTTGATAAGAACTTCTGTAATGGAGGGACAGTGCAGCCAATCATCCTGTAGACAGACAAGTGATCCTGTCTACCTCAGGCAAATACTGGGACTGGTAGACCTTTATGAACCAGAGTTCACAAAAGATCCACTCTCCAGTGGGCAGCAGCGGACAACAGAGCTGACATCTGTCATGTCTAGAAAAATCCTGTAAACAGATCAAGTCCTACCAAAAAAAAAAAGAAAAAAAAGCCTGCAAAATCAGGAGTTTCCTCAGGCTGAGTGATAGGACTCTGTGAATCTCCTGATAGAGGGCTAAAAATGCTGAAGATGTCAGTGCGCATCCTTTAGATATGATATTGGCTAAGACATTGATAGTCCCTCATCCAGTGGGGGACACTGAGGCCTTTGTGTCTTCTGTGCTTCTTCCATTTCTAAAAAAGGGATGAATACCATCAAAACTTCCAACAAGCACCTAAGATGTAAAATCCTGATGAAGATTGAATAGCCCTGTATGATGGAGTGCTTTGCAAGCAAAAAAGAATCAATGATACATGATTTCATCATACCAGAATGTTTTCACAGCCAAAAATCTGTAGACAGGAAGATTGAAATATTGAAAAATATTGAAATATTGAAAAAACAGGTAAATTCCCTGTTCTGTACTATCGCCAAAAGAGGAAGGTTATCTGGCTCTGAAGGACACATTAAGGTTTCCAGTATTAGGCAAACAAGAGCACCCTGAAGAAGAATGGAAAGATTATATATATATAGTCTCTTCAGAGATTGTTTGCAGTGCTCAAAATACTTGTATACCATATAACATGTAATTAGCAATGAATAGGCAATACCCTTGTTAACAAAATTTCCATTGCTTTACAGTCATTTAGCATGAGACCAGAGTTTTCCTTTTTTACTAGAGCACTGCACTGAGGGAGTTGCCCATGTTAGTGAAAAGGGAATGTCTTCAGCTATTGACTTTTTCTTCTTCCTTACTCTTTCAAAAAAGAACATAAAAAAATATAGCTGGTTTTTTAATTCTACCACATAAGTTGGAGCAGGGATGAGAGCTCCCATAAAAGGCCAGAGCAGGCAAACTATTGGAAGTATTACAGAGCCACAGAGCACAAATTGTTACTCAGCTCAGAACTAAAGGCTTGCATAGGCATGCCATGCTTTATGTTGGCAAAATCAATGAAGAGCATTGCAGAGGCCTCATATAAAACACTGCAAAGCTAAAGCCTGAGCAGGCACAGGTTGCAGCAGAGGAGGTTTCAATTGGCTATTAGGAAAATTTCTTCACAGCAGGAGTTGTCAAGCATTGGAACAGGCTGCTCAAGGAAATGGTTGAATCACCAGCCCTGGAGGCATTTATAAGTCATGAGGATGTGGCACTCAGAGACTGGTTGAGTGGTGGACTGGGCACTGTTGGATTAACAGTGGGACTCAATGAAATTAGAAGCTCTTTCCAACCTGAATGAATCTACATGACGCCCTCAAGAAATACTCCAAAAAAAGAACTACCACGTTCTTGTTGGTGATGAGTTTCTGACAACAAAAAATGAAAAAAATAACATATGCCAGAGAAAAGAAGCTACAGACTTCCAGCATGCTTCTACAGCATCAACTGTTATTTTTTATACCGAAATAATAATAATAAAGCAGATGCAAGAGTGGTCATGTAAAGGAAATACTTATGTAATATGAAGATAGCAAAAGGTTGGTTCATGAGATTAATGCTAAAAGGATACTACATGAATTATTGTCAAAGCAGCTTGGCCCTATGATCCTAAGAATTTTTAAAAAGCCATCTATTTTTAAAAAGGTTAAAGCAATTTTTATTCCTCTAAAACTTACATGAAGATGTTTCTGCATTTTATTTTTCCCCTACACAATGCAGTTTCAATAGCAAGGAGAGGCAGGGAATTAGTATCTGTTGCTAAAATGATTATCTAGTTCCTCAAGGAAAGTCAGATGATTGGGATTTTATGTCGTATTTCTACACTTGCAGTAAGGATCAGTCTTTTATAGAAACAGGCATAAGAAATTCTATTGAGTGTAAGAATACAAAAATTGTCACATTAAACTGTACAAAAGGTACACTAGCACTAAATGAGGCAACTGGATCCATACAAGAGCCAACATTTACAAATTACTCATACTACTGAAATGTAAAGGTGCTGTGGTACTTTCTCATTAAGACTTTATATTCCAATAAAGAAACAAAACCAAATCAAGAGCAGTAATTATGTTCTAGTGCCTACTGCCTAAATTTAGAAGCCATATTCCAGAACACAAATCAAAAACAACTGCCTGACTTTCAATATCACAGAGAAAACATGTTGAACGAGGATTAAAAAATTCCCTCAATTTTTAAATTGTGAAGACATAGTACCTAGTAAATATTGCCTGATGTTGATCTGTTGGATTACAACACACAGCCCTACAGTATTTTACAGAACCTTGATCCAAATTTGAGGTAGTTCTAAAGGCAGTTTAGGTTAACTGACAGACCAATAACAAAAACACATTGCCAATGTTACTAACATTAATTTTTAGACATTATTTGGACTACTTTAATTTCAGAATATTACATTGGCCAGTGCATTAAGCAAAGGCATCATGACTTGGATTTTGACCCATGTTCATTAGGGTTAATATAAAGCCCTTGGAAATGCCATTTATTTTGCTCTCATTTAATCAACTGACTACTGCACATGGCAAGGAACCTACAGATGCTAAAAACACAAGGTCAGTTATAGAAGCAGAGATAAACAGGTATGGGGGAGTCAAGAGAGAGCATAGCCCCTAAATAAGCACATGGTTTAAAGGAATGTGGCTCTCATCAAAAGCTCATAGTTTTGCTCCATTAGATTGCTACCTTGCTTTAGATAACAAAAATGTTAAAGAGATCACAAAAGGAAAAAACTTCTAAAGAGAAGGAACTGGGATGTAGTAAAGACTAGTTTGTTACAGAAAACAAAAAGTAAGTCTGTAAAGATAAGAGAAAAGAGGACAAAAAAAGAAAGCATAAAAACTTCCCAGCTATCAGAAGACTTTTCTAGCTGTTGAATTAGAATTCTGGAGTATAAAAAAGGAACAGAAAATTAGAAGCTTAAATAATGTCATCATTATCATATCTGAAACAAAATACTCTTACCAGCGCCAGAAGATTCACACATTATGTTAAGAACAACTGAGTTTTAAACTCATTCTACAAAAATAGCCTAGAATTAGACAATTCAGTCTGTGTTTAGATGGTCTAACTCAAGTTTTGTTATATATCCTAGGGATCTGTGTTGCATTCAAATGTTGTAGAATTAAGGAGCAGCTTTCTTTATTTATCAGCTGCTAAATGCCTTTAAACAACTGCAAAATTGATTTTATCTTTGTATATTTGAATGTTTGACCTATAAAACCAACACTCAAATACTTCAATGCTTTTAATAGGAAATACCATCATAAACTATCCAAGATATGAATGCTGGGTTTTATTTATTTATTTTTTAACACAAAATTATACACAGAATAGATAAAAACATACTACTTTCACATAGCATTGATCCACTTTCTTTAAAGTATTTGGACCAGAGCTGCCCATACACTAATTTTACTGTTACTGTCCTGAAGAAACATCAAAATCTGTCCAACTGGCCTAACAAGAAGAATACAGATATTTTAGACCGTTTTGATGTATCTAACATGCACCAAACCTACCAGTGATTAGATATACAGCCAGAATTCATATGATGTCCTATTTAGAGCTTTCTCTGGTATATATATTCAAGAAGTTCAGTGAAGTTTCATCTGGGAGTATGAGCAGCTAAAGACAAAGCTTGGTTTTCAAACTACTGTGTTTCTTTTTCTAGATTATTTACAAGACTACTATACAAGGACTAATCTTTTCAAAAGAGGTTTTGATTTTTTACTCATGTAAGAAGTGTCTCTGTGCAGTTTCATAGGTAACTGAACAAGCAGGAGACAGACATTTATATTTAGTCTTGCTAGTAAAATAAGGCTTGGGGAAGGATGCGAACTGTCTGTGATGCGTGTGCCCTAAACACATAGATATGCTATTGAAAGTACAAAGTCTGAGCAAAGCATTTAAGAAAATGCAAATATATTGTTTAATTCTTAAATGTATTTGTGTCAACACAACAAAGAATTACTTTCTTCCACTTAAAATCAGTTTCAGTGCTAAACACAGGTAAGTACCCATCCCTTTAGAACGCCCCATACTAGAGCTTCAGAAATGCAACATTTTTATCTTCCTCTTTCTAGTGATTAGACACTTTCAGCCTTCTTTTTATAACTGTCTAGGATGCTGGTCAGGTTTGACAATAGATCTTCAGGCATGAGTTCTTCATCGTCTCTGGATATTCTTGCGTTCTGTTCATCAAGGTATTTCTAGAAAAGAGGTACAGAAAGCTTTATTAGCTCTGTCATGGCCTGTATTTTACTGATTCTGCTAAAGCATTTTAAGCAGTCATTGCACAGGTTAACTGATTTCAGTTAAACACCTTCCTGAAAGACATCTCTCAGAAGCAGGTTTAACCTGACAGGATGTTACTGCTGAAACTTAACAATCAATTCTGATTATTTACACCAACGGTTTTGTCAGAAAATTTAACTAGAATCCGCAGACTTAGTAGCAGCTAAATAACTGATACTTCCTTAGAAAGAGTAAGCTCTAATTTCCAAGTGTTTAACTGCAAAATGTCTCCAGAGAGATTTAATTCTGAATATCAAATTTTAGCTTACCACTATAGATTCTATATGAGTAGCAACTGTTTCTGTAAGACGACTCAAGTTAGCATCAATTTTTCTCTTCTCTTCTGTTGTTGTTTGCCAAACGACTTGATATCTAAAAGGTAAAGATACTCAGAAGGTCATGTCCATAATTAGAGAATTCCTGACATTTAAAACAATCACTTCAAGTCTGATTTATCATCGCGTTTAGCCATACTTTTTTTTCCATTAGTATTAATTTGAACCGAGTTACAATATATTAATGCTCAACTTAAAGAAAAACCCTTACGCGGAAAGCAGGAGTTCTGATACAGCAGACAAATATTTTAGCAAAATACTGTTGAGGAGAAACATCTTTCAGTTGTTAACTTGTGAAATTAACACACTGAGATGGATACCTGCTGAAACAACTTTATGTTACATTCAAGAAAATATCTTTATCCTTAAAAACCAAAATAAACAAGGCAGACATGGAAGTTAGGAGCCTTACTCTCTTTGGATATCATGCAATTCATTTGTAGCTTCACTGAGCCCATCATAGACACCACTCTCAAGTAACTGTTTATGCTTCTTTAACCATTCCCGTTCATTTGCACATTTCTTGTCTTCTTCTTCTATCTCCTGTTGTCATAAGGAAGGAGAAGAAAAAAAAATGGCCTCTCTCAAGTATAATTTGGATCTTTTTTCTTTCTGTTACCTGATTATATCCTAATACTTGAATTCAAAATTCACGCAAATAGTTCCAAGTTCAGAACTGAAAAAAGCCCCAAGGATATCCCTCCCAAACCTAAAGTTTCAGCTGTTTTCTGTATCATCCCCATCCCAGAATAAGCCTAACCATCTCTTTATTCCTTTAACCACATTTAAAGGCCTGTGTTGCAGCTACTTTCCCTTCCGAGTTAAAGCTCAAAAAGTGTTGTTTAGATAGTCTAAATAGCTTAGAAATGGCACATTATGAACAACTGTTTCTAGGTTAAAAAATACAACCACATTTGAGTAAGAAAATAGCTTTTCTTTTTTGTCTGAAAGAGAGTATAATTCCAAATAATCATCTCTTCTAGGAGAATGACACTGTTGATGCTATACAGTCCACAAAACCAAACAAAATTCTGACGTCAACTCAACATGCAATTTTGGTAGATTACTGAAACATCATCCTTCAAAAATAATTTTAATACTTAAGACTTACAAACAGCATTTTAAATATAAGAAGAGGAATTAAATGACTAAGCGTCTGGTGGCAAGTGTGTATTTTATGAGCTTAACTTTAGAGAAAAGTATATGCAAGAGCACAGATCAAAAGCTAAATGTCATGTGGTTTTGAAAAATATAAACTAAATTAATTGCCTTTATATACCTATATATACACCTGCCTCAGCAGGTATTAGCAGTGAAATAGCCCTGTTTCATGGCTATAGCACAGGAGTTTGGATTTACAGGAGCATATATGGAAAATATTGGTGTAGCTCAAAGAACATTTTTCTGCAGGGCACCACGGCCCCGCTAAAGCAGTGTTGTCAGAGAAGTTGGGAGGTACCAAAATAGCCACTCAGTCGTTAACAGAGAGGGTTATGTTTTGTTGCTGAACTGCAAGTGGGGAAAAGAATAGGGACTGCTCCTGTGCTGGCAAAGGAAGCTAAAGGAAGTAACAGTTTGACATCATTAAAACAATTTAACATGCTTTTGGTCAATGTTTTCCTTAGTTTTTACAGAAGCTGATTAAACATGTTCACTAAAAACTGTAAATGTATTTATTATATACAAATCGATCAGACAAGACAGGTTCTGTTAATCCTAAAATTTCCTTCAAGCACATGCCCGGAGACATCCTGAGGTCAGATGATTGTTGCTGCTTTTATTACTGGATGCAGGAATTTATGATTTACAGGATCTGCTACAGTATGATGCCAGATTCTCTTACAAGAAAGTGAAAATTGGTTCAGTTAAGGTGGCAGTCAAAGCACTTTTCTGAAAAGAATGAAAAAAACCTCTAAGAGGGAAGGAAGAAGGCAAAGGCAGAAGCCCAAAAAAAATGCAACCCAAAAATTTATCGATAAATACAAAAATTAAGGATAAGGCTATCATTAAGGATAAGTTGTCATCAAGGTGTAAGAAGTTCTACCTTAAGCTTCTGCTGGTAAAGATCATCCAGCTCTTCAGCTTCTTCTGTCAGCATTTTCACACTGCGTTTCTTGTCCTTTAGCATTACATTCACCTAGGATGAAAACATAACCAAGGAAGTATGGTTCAAAAAGAATTCCAACATATAAATCCATGCCATCACAAACCACACCTGGTTAAACAGGTTAAACAATTAAACTAGGCTAGGCTGGGATGGCATTATCTTTCTTCATAGCAGTCTATGTTATGCTTTGTTTTGGATAAGGGGCTAAAACAGTGTTGGTAACACACCAAAGTTTTGGCTACTGCTGAATAGCGCTAGCACAGCATTCCAAGGCTTTCTATGCTTCCCAGGGCCCCTCACTGAGTAGGGCAGGGACAGACAAGAGACTGGGAAGGTGCATAGCGAGGCCAGCTGGCCAAGAGGACATTCCATACCACATAACACCATGCTCAGGTAGAAGAACGAGGAAATAAAATTCTCCTTCTTTCAATCTGTCCCAAATCCAATAGTACTAAAAATCTTCCCAATGACAATTTGTCGGTGATGGTAAGCCACACAATCAACTGGAATGGGCAACTTATTAGAAACAAATACTTCCAATGGTTATGGTCAAGTATATGTAAGCTACATAAACTTTAATTCAGGGAATACACGATATTTCAACCAACAAAGACCTCAGTTCTTAGAAAAACTTTTAGGTTCCATTACAATAAAAGCAGTTTTCTCACAGTTTCTCCCCCTCTACTTGTCCTCAGAAAAACCCCAAGTAATTCAAGAAACCAACCCAACACATCACACTTTAACTATGCAAAAAGTTGAATGAAAGAGGCAGATAAGGTTTTAGGGTTGGTATCTTAGTGTTAATCTTCTTTAACTAACTCACCTGTTCCAAAGTGTCTTCCAGAGTAATTTTCCATTGAGTGGCTTTAATAATTTCTTCCTCAGTCTCGTTGATGATCTGCATGAGGGGAACCTGTAATACGTATACAAGAAGATTGAACAAATGCAATTTGCTAATTTGAACCAAGATGCACCCCAGTACATCTTTGCCTTTTATTTTTTTTAGGCTACTGTATTCTCCAATACCAAATCTCTTTCATATACTACAATGTCATTATGGTGACTCATCACACAAGATTTTCAATGACATTTCATTGTGAGATTGAGAGACCTTCCCAGCATTCCCAAAGAAACACATTTTTTTTGTGAGTGGTATCTAAAGCCTTCAGTGTTGATTCTACTTACCTTGATCTGAGTTCTGTATTTGACTAGGCAATTTGGTCCTGAATGAGGATTAAACTGAATGGTAAAGTCGTGGCCTTTGGAATTCTCAGCACTTACTGGAATTAATTTCAGCTTTCGAGCCAGTTTATGATACTCTGCCAGTTGCATTTCAATCTGCTCAGAGGAGAAAAGGGCACAAATCATAGAAGAGATACAAGTGAAAAGATGTGCAAGAAGTATTCATATAGTACTTTAAACAAGTTCCTGACTTGCTCCCTATAGCCATAATTCCTTGCTACCCCACAGTATTCAAGAGCTGCATGCAATGCCAGCACAGCAGTTTGCTGCATTAGGTACTGTTTTATGATTCGTTCAGAGTTTGCACACTGAGGTTTCTTAGTGTCTACGGCTGAGAACACTGAATGGTTTCACCTGTGGTTTTCCGTATTCATCTGCCATAATTTTTCCTGCCTCAAGTTTTTGAGGATTAGCTGATTGGGAACTAAAAATGTGCTGGAAAATAATACTAAACAAATGATCAGTTATAAGGTCAATATGCCTTCTCTCATTAGTTTTGACAGGAAATGCTACACAGCCACACATCCTAACAACAAACTAACTTGAGCATGCCTTTAAACAAAGCTTATTAAATGCTTTAATTTCTAATTAATGAGTGCAATTAAATGCAAACATTAAAGACCCCAGGGGTTTTTTTTCCAGTTTTATATGCTTCATACTTGCACCTGAGGATTTAAGTTGATAAAAGTGCTTGATAAAGGGTGACCCTACCAAACATATTTGAATTTTTTTCTTTAGTTCTCCAATTGGCAAAGCAGAAGCTTTTAAATCCCATCACTTACAGGACTATATCTTTTCACTCTGTTTGAAGGGATTGAACTTGGCCCTTGAAATATGTTACAACTGCTACACAAAGAACTAATCAGGCCCTAAATGCATGCAAAGCTATTGATTCAAATTCACTAGTTTTGCCTTACTTCCTTGCTCTGAAATATTAACATTAGCCTGTAATTTCTTGTGTTATCAAAGCAATGGCATGCTAATGTTATCAAAGCTCTAAATGCTACAGCAGTGACAGCTTACCATGCTTCATATTCTAGACACATCTCTTACGATGCAGGAAAAAAGTACATTTCCACTCAGTGCAAAACAGAAAAAGGGAAAAAAGCGCAACATTTTCCAGAGATACTGTAAACAGAGGCCATTCTTGTCAGTTTTGCCTGGTTAGATACACGTATGGTGGTGTTCGATTATTTAGGAAAGAAATTATCAAGAATCCAATTTTAAGCTTGCATGATGAAAACTGGCAGCCACCTCTGAGTGTTGTGGGGTTTTCACATACCGCATCTCTATTCCTAGCATATTTTATCTCTTCATTCCACATCTGATCTCGTTCTGCTTGCAGCTCCTTATTCAGCTTGTTAATGGCTTGCTGCAGCTCATTTCTCTCGTGATTTATTCTCTCAATGTCTGCAGCTGAGTACTTCTGGTTATCTAAGATGTGCCGGAGCCGGGCATTCTCCCGCTTCATGGCTTCTACTTCTACGCCTAAGTACATAAAACATTTGTGAAATGGACATAAAATACCAGCCTATATACATAAACCTCAACTCTGTATTGTATGAGTAAATGACACAGTTATTACATAACATTACCATTTCATTACTCCAGTGTACAGAGAGCTATCAGACAAAAAAAATTTTTATTAGCAATCCATTCTGGAAAGTTTATTTGTAGCATCATGCTACTCCAAGTACCTTGCTCTGCTCTCAAACTAAGAACTACAATTATTTGAAGACTATTTCTAGCTTCCCTGTCCTGACTGTGATCAAGTCCTCCTTACCTGCTGTCTCAACTTCATCATTAACACTTTCCAGTTTTTGATCAAGGATGGATATATAAGATTTCATATTAGCCAAATAAGCCTGGTATTTCTGGACGTCTGCTTGAAGGGACGATTTCACATTTCATAGCCTTACTCTACGATCCTAGGAAATGGGTGAAGAGAACAACCACTCTTAGATAAATATAAAATAATGACTTCACTTTCCAGATAAGACAGTAGAGTAATTGATCAATATCAATAGCACAAATATAGAACTAAAGAACTTTAATAATTTTTTATCCCTGTGACAGCTAAGTCCAGTCAGGACACCTTTAAAATAACAGCAAAGAAGGCTGAAAAGATTCTTGCATTTTAGCATTATGTCTCTCATTTGCATCAGACAGTGCTTTAGACAATTCTTACTACAGGTAGTCCACAACTTAACTCTAATAATACATGGAGGGCAGATGAAACAGGGGCATGGAAAACCAGGAATAAACTCAGCACATTTTGCACAGTTGGCAGGAATTTCAATTTGCCACCTGCACAGCCTCTAACCCATTTTTAAACTCAGGATGTATTAAAAGCAGAATCCAGCTTTTCAAGCAAAGTATTTTCCATAAAATATATTTGTTACCACTGAATCCCATGCCTCATATTTGAATACCAACACACTTGAAAAAAATAATGTTTAAATTTATATTAAAAAATTTGGTTCAAGTATTTTATTGATATTTCAGTCAATATAAGACCTTATTACCTGTAAATACCTGCACATTATCAAACAAATAGTTACTGAAGACCCCACAGAAAAAAGCCTTGTTCTCTAATAGTATAGAGTCTGTAAAAATCAGGCCTAATTAAAATCTCAAAGCACTGAAATTTTTCCATTTTTTATGTATCATAAGTATCTTCATTCAGAAATGGTCGATATTATAAAATTCAACTCCACCATGAAAACAGACACAATTTACTAACCGGCTCACTTTCCTTTTCTTTTTCTAGTCTTGCAATCTCTTCTTGAAGTCTTTTGTTCTCAGCTTCTGAACTTTCCATCTGGAATGGATCTACATTAAATAAATCCTCTGTGGGAGAGCAGAAGAGAGAGTCGAGTTACAAATTTATCTCAATATCACCACCTATTTTGAGTATCTGAACTTGAGCTTCAGCACAGTAAATACTCATTATCTAGATAATTATTTTTCACTAAAAAATAACTAACAACAACCAAGAAACTTACCAGAAAAACCTTTCATTAAAATGTAATCAGGCAAAAACCCCAGAACAAACAAGAAGAGAAATGGGTTTCTCAGTCCTCATGTCAGAAAGAGTTCTCATGTCAAAGTCACTCCCAAGAGGTAAGGGTTTCCAAACTCTCATGCAGCCCACACCACAGGAGAGTATACATGTCAGGACTACCTTGTGAAGCTAGAACAAATCAAACTTACTTAACAACCTCTTTCTTATCCATATACTTCCTTGCTTCTTGAGGCATCTTTTCCCTAACTTAATTTGGCTTTGCCAAAAAATGGGATGATTATTTTTTCCCAATATCCAGTAACAGTGTGGTATCTTGTTTCCTCTCCAATTGATGGCCCCAGTTTGCAAACAAAGGGCCCTTAGTCTGGCTTTTCATAGGAGAGCAAAGAAAGTAAGACGTTTTTCTTCCTTTTCTCACATTGTGTTTGTATTTCTGCAGGTGGTGAAATGAGTGAGTCAAAAAAAACCTAATAATTTTCTACCTCCCTGAAGACAAACACAGGTGCATGCTGAATCACATACAGAACCCTCACAATAGAGTTTGGAACTCTTGCAGACTGCTTTCAGATCTTTCAAAAGCTGAACTTTCTTGTCAGCTGTGCATCCTCTGAAAATATTTTTCTTTTTTTTAATTGTTAGCTTTTCCAGACAGAAACAAGAGACATCTGCATAGATGGAGTTCACATCTGAAGAATTGTATACTGGTTTTCTGTGACAAAGACATTAAAAAATCAGGTGACACAGCTACAGCTGATAGCAGATCATGACCTATCCATCTGTACTGCTCAAAATACACATAAAAAAGAGAGCATTAAGTTGAAGTAACTGAAACATACTTAGGTGTTTCAGACTCCCTTAGATCACTTTCACTCATAAACTGAACAAACTGATGCTAGGAGAAAAGAAACCAGTAACACAATTGAATACTTAGAATTTAAAAACTTACTTAATTTTGACTGCACTTCAGCATCCAACTCTTCAAAGGTATCTCTCCCTTTCATGGAAAGATCATAGCACTTCACACAGTAGTCCATGAAAAGCTGAAAACAATTTAAAAATCTTTCATTTCAACAATTCCAAGACCTGTAAAATATCTGGATAGTCTAAAGCTACTCAATCAGTGGAATTAAACAGACATCAAAAATATCCTTAATGCTTCAATTGTACTTTTGTAAAATTAATTTTTTTTCCTCCCTTTGAACATAGAATGTCAACAGATTATATATTCAGGCAGAAGGAGACAACTATAATTCACACTAAGAAAGGTCTGGAAATCCTGTATTTCTTAAAAAGATATTTAACAAATATTGTAGATAGAATATTTAAGAATTTTTCATCTTGATGCATATGATTCTCTCAGGCTAGTTTATGGAAACTGCAGGTCTGTTTAACAGACCTTTCCTATAAATATGACCATTAAAATTCAGATCTGCAGGTCTCAAAGTACTCTTATCTGGAATTAAAGAAAGGTTACCCAAAAAGAATTTGCTGGACACTAAGTCACAGATGCTTCAGAAGCAATTACACGAGTATTGTGAATTTTGTATCTATACATATATGCATAAGTGCCAATGTAGAAGAACGTATTTAGTTTAAAAGCATTGTTAGTTGCCAACCATCATGTTGTAACCTTAGTCCAAAATTATGATTTTACTTTATTTTTGCAATTTCTAATTAAATGTTTTAGCTTATAATGCAACCCTCTCCAAACACCTGCTGTGATTTAACACTGAGTTAAATCTGAGTAGTTCTAATAATCCATGATAAATTAAAAAGAAAGCAAGCTGTTGGATGAAGAGCTCGAATTATACTGCCACCCTATTTTGTGGCTCAGAAATAAAACTTTACAAGCAATTTTTACATAGTAAACTGAGTAGATATTGGCACAAGTCACTATATTTAGAATTAAGTCACTGTCTTTATACTGCACTGCAGTTAACCTCAGAAGTCTTGTGTGCTAAAGGAAAATATATCGGAAACTCTAAAAAAATAAACAGCATAATGATGCCCTTTCTCTACAAAGGAGAACAGTATATACTTGTAGAATAAGGTGAATATAAAATAAAGAGAATATTTTGTTTAATACCCAGTCTACACCAATAGACTGATCATCATACCTGCTCAGGAAATAGTTGATCAGGATTTTTATACAATGCTACTCTACCTCCTAGAAAGCATTGTGAATATAAAAGGGAACAGAATCTATAAATACATGACCCAGCAACCTAAACTGTAATTAAATTGTGTTGTTACAGCACATGGCAAAATCCAGTTAAGCAATTCTGATACTAATTTCCTTTTTATGGTACCTCTTCATGTACAATTCCATCATCTGTCTCTCCTCCCCAGCTCTGTCTGTCATCGAACGATGGTGCATTTTCCCTGATCGCATTGTACAGCTGAAAAGCAGAGGTGCACACAACGAAGAGCAAACATGAAGACATCCATTAGTTTCCATGCTGGTTTTCGTGAAAAGAAGCAGAGTAACACTGGATTAGGATTTCAGCAAGCAGGTTGGAATGAACCTGTGTTGAGTTGACTAAACACACAGGTAAAGAGGCATGAACTAGACAGTCAACACTGCCAAATTCTCTTGTGTCTTTTGAGCAGAAAAGGACAGGGTTTTCCTGGGCACTCAATTCAGCAGTGGTCAACTTCTGTCACAGATGCCAAATTTTGCTCAGTCCTGAGTTGGCAGCAACAACTGTTAGGACTACTAAAAAACCCAAACAAACCAAACAAAACCAAGATTAAATAAAAAACACCCCACTCAAACCGAAAACTTGCCACTGTATCAGAATCACAGAACATTTGAATAATTTCAATTGAAAATTCCATCCTTAGATTTCAAATTTAGGAGAGAATGGCAGATGTCACAACATTTGCGCTGGAGATACACGTTCCATTCAGTGATTATACTCATTAACTTCTCACATTTATTGTATGTACAGATCAGCATTTTGCCACCTCCTTTTATACATTAATTTATCCAGTGCATACATGTAAAGAAAAACCCTATCATAATATAACATGAAAAGCTCACTTTAAAAGTTACCAAAACATTAGGCCAAGGGTCAGCTCCCAGATGACAGCTAAGAACATATATGTTTACATATATGTTAAACAAAGATTTGTAGAAAATATGTACTAAATCTGTATTGAAACTAACATTCCAGCCTGGAAAGTGAAAATATTTATCTTAAGACAAACATTACCTTGACACAATCAATTAACCAAATCAAAGCTGCCACAATCTGAGGCCAGGTTTGTGGTGCTCCCACAGCGTACATGGAGTTTTTTGACAGAGCAAAGGGGTACCTGTACGGCCAAAGAAGATACATTTTTAATAGCTGTGGCAGACAGTGATGAAAACAAACCAGCACATTTTGAAAACAAAGCAGCATGTTTTTCTATGTAGATGAAAGCACAGAAGGAAGAGCAAACTCAATTCTACTGTACTTCAAAGGAAATTAGTTGAGTACGATTCTATTCAATTATCATGGGTTTCTCATTTTGCAACTCATAGAATAACATGGCCTGAAAGGGACCTGTAAGGATCTACAAATCCAACTCCCTGCTCCTCATAGGACTGCCTACAACTAAACCATATGATCAAGAGTGTCATCCAGATGCTCCTTGAACTCCCAAAACTTCAAGTGACTTGTCAGAATTAGTCATTTTATCCAGAATTACACCCTTGGTGCAGCAGAGTGGAATCCTTTTCAACATTTTAAGCTATATCAGCAGTTTCAAATGTTATAGATTAAAACAAAACTTTATTAAAATGCTGAGAAGTGTACAAAAAAGATTTGCACCTACATTTAAGGAGCCCTGGCACTCTGACACCATCATGGGTATACAGTCCCTTTTTTTTTTTTTTAAATGAGACTGAAAATTCACTGTTATCAAGAGGCAGAGGATTTTCTTTCCAAGACAATGTTGGGGCATTAATGATTTCAAACACTGAACAAATTCAGCAATAAACCACTCAGCTACTTAGTGTTTTTATCCCCTCAACAGTAATTTTGTTATTTCCACATTCTGCTTTGAAAGCAGAATGAGAAAAATTGCAGGAAAACATATTTTAAACTAAATTAAATTTGTTTAAACTAAAATTAAATTTTCTTGATCCAAAATTCTGGAAATTTTAGTTCTTAGATTCTAACAAAATGAACAGAAAGGCCTGTAAAAGAAAATTGTGCCTTGTCCTCCAAAGTTCTATACAAATAATCAATTAAATTTTACATGACAAAGCAAGATTCCCAGAGCTTATAGTTCTGTAAATTCAAATATAAAATGTATAGCAGATGCTGAAAATCAGAGCGTAAACCTAGAGTTAAACAAAAGTGAAACAAAACAATCACAACATTGTACTTTTAGAGTCTCATCTGAATAAATAAACCTATCCATTCCCCCCAACTATCAATGCAGAATTCTTAGCTTTTAAATTTCTAGCCATAGCATATCTATTCAGCCTAGGAGACTAACAATAATCATCTTACCCAAGGGCTTTGAAAACTTTGGGAATTTCCTCTTCAAATTTTGAGTCAGGCAGTTCATAAGAAGGGCAGAGGAATTTGCAGATAAAGGTGAAGATCTTTAAAAAGTCCTTAACTGAGGGAGATTGTAGTGATTTCACGGAAACATCGTGGGCATAAGCATTCTCAACAAGGAACTGTGCAAAAGAAACACGGAATACCAGTCACTAAATAAAATTTATAGTTGAAACCAAGGGAAATAACCGCTTTGCCTAGCACATTTTACACCTCATAACATACATGCAGAACAAGTTAATATGTTACCTCATAAAGCTTTTGGATACATTGTTGGATGAATGTCTTGTCATGAAGGGGCCTGGGATCCTTTATCTTTTTTGTCCCAAACACACCATACTGGCTGCTGCTTGACCCTCCAGCCCCACTCGCTCTAGGGACAGACAATAAATACAGGTCTTGTGACAATACATAGAAAGAAGAACTCTCTTCATGTTTAAGGCACAACTGCTAGCTTTATGTTTTCTTTCCATTTGTTATACAAAGTGATACTTGAAGTTTTCTCTTTGTTTAAGGTCATTGGAAAAACATCATCAACCTGGAAGTCACAATGCCATAAGTACAACAAAGATTACTGCATCCTAGAGGAATACTTTCTTCATTTTATTGAAATAAATAAACTTTTAGAGAGCAGAAAAATACCCCAAAGATGAAAAAAAATAATGTTGGTGACTGTAAATAAACTCTAAAAATATTTAAGGAATATTTAAAAGGAATAACCCCTGCAACAATGGGGTACTATCAAGAAGATACCCATAACACAGAAAGTCATGAGCTAAGTAGAAAGATTATAGAGTTTTGGAAAGTTTGTATCTTAGAGAGAGGAAACTAATGCAGAGTATACTTCTTTGTCATTCTTCCTTAAACAAGAAAATGTATTGAGATACTCTTAAGGTCTGCAGTGCACATCATTCCCAAAAGAAAAAAAAAAAAAGCTCCCAAAGCAATTCCTGCTCCACAGCATTATTGTTTAGCGATCAAGGACTGAAGGAAGGCAGACCTGAAGGTCTGCTTGCCTCAGATCCATTATTCCCTATAGTGAAAATCTGTCAAGAAAGAAAAATACCAAAATTAGAGGACCATTTTTGTTTTAATGTACAGTGCAGACAACAAAAGCTATCCATACCTGTTCCCAAAACAGCTGGCTTTTCTTTCTGAAGCTCCAGATGTAGGTTTGCTCGTGCTCAGCTTCCCAAAGGTGCTTCTGTCCTTCCTGAGGAGCAGAAAAAGATTCAAGTGACTACTACTACCAATTCATACAAGAGCTATAGTAAGTAGCTCTTATAGTACTTGTATTATAGTACAAGACTGTAAATAGAATCCAAAATATTTAAGGAATATTTAAAAGGAATAGACATAGGAATAGACCCCAGCATAGACCATACGTAGCTCATACAAGAGTGATACAAACAGTCATATATTCCTAAGCACCTTCATCCCCCAACATCTTAGAAAGGTTTACTGATGCATCCAGCTATCTCCTCAGAAACATGTAACAAAGTGTTACAATTTGAAACATGACGCAAGTACACAAAAAGGAAGTATTTTTGCACAACTGGAGCACATGTGCAAACACCCTTGGCTGTAGGGAGCCTTCTTCTCACTGTCTTGTTTTTTTCCCCTCAGTTGCTACTCACACTCAAACGCACTATGATAAATCTCTTCAGAATTAGTTTTATATACTTATTTTTAGCAACATGACCAGCCAGACTTACATCTGAGGTGTCTGAAGATCCATCTTGTTGGTGTCCTGCACTCTCAGTGCCATCTTAGATTGTCGACTGCTGCTTCCAGCAATACTTGAGCTTCGCCTCATTGTGACTGCTGTAAACCACAATCCCTCAGTATTCCAGCAGTATCAGAAAATCCAGGACCTAAGGGTATTTTCTTTTCTAAATGCCACAATGATTTTCCAAAGGCTCAGAATAAACAAGTAGACCTGTACATTGGACCAAAAAAAAAAAAACAACCCCAAAAAAAAGAAGAAAGAAAAAAAATTATGTTAGACTCCACAAATATATAAGAGCAGCCACAGCCCTTTAAATCAACCATTTTATTGATAAAAAGTGTTATTGTTTCTTCCAAACCTACTGTTTTGTCTTTCTTTATATTTGGTCATTTCAGACCTACGGGTCCCAAAAGCAAAAGAGCTTGAGAAATTTTTCATTTCAGTCCACTGGGAAAAAGGCCACACTACCACGAGTACACAAGTACTGCTTACAGCACGTCTGCTTTACATCAGCTCCTGAGCTTCTTGTTCTGAGCCCGCCCATTCCTCTGCAACTGATCTCCCAGTATTACAGCACAATAACTGGAAAACCTATTCTGAGATAATATTATGGCTCTCTTCAGAATTTGCATGCAGAATATAAATCAAACTGGAATATTAAGACCATTATCCCCACTGTGGCATTAAGGGGGAATTTGAAGTAAACAGAACTCACAAAACATTAAGTCACAAAAATTGCCTGCTTCTGCCCTCTACAGAGGTTTTACTTTATTTGTGGGATGGGCTTAAATGACTGAATTATAACTAATAAAAAGTCCCTCTATTACAGATGCTACCAAAACACATTATTAATATAAACCGTTGCTTCATTTTGCTTCCAGTTCCATTACTCACAAACCACAACAGAAGTTTAGCTCAAGCTCAATTCATAGGGCAGCATTTCTCACTGTGTCTGCGGAAGAATCTGCATTATTCCATTACTTTAACTGGGACCAACCACAGAGAGAATGAATTTTCACAATCATAGCAAGCAATTAGCTTCTAGAATAACAGAATCAATTAGGTTGGAAAAGACCTGCAAGATCATCAAGTCCAACTTATGACCAAACACCACCTTGTAAGCTAGACCATGGCACTAAGTGCTACATCCAGCCTTTCCTTAAACAGCTCCAGGGACACTGACTCCACCACCATGCTGGGCAGGTGTGGTGGTTGTTTGAGCAAGCTTAACACACTCATTCACAACAGCAGTCTATTCCAGTGTACAATCGCCTTTTCTGTGGAGGAATTCCTCCAATTGTCCCACCAAAGCCTGGTGCAGTTTGACACCGTGTCCTCTCGCTTATTGCCTGGGAGAAGAGGCCGACCCCCACCTGGCTACAGCCTGCTTTCAGGTGGTTCCAGAGTGATAAGGCTCCCCAGAGCCTCCTTTTCTCCAGGCTAAACACCCCCAGCTCCCACAGCTGCTCCTTACGGGACTTGTGCTCCTGACCCTTCCCCAGCTCCGTTGCCCTTCTCTGGGCTCCAGCCCCTCAATGAATTGCGGGCCCAGAAGTGGCCGCAGCGCTGGAGGTGCGGCCTCACCAGTGCCGCGCACAGGGCTCTGTCACTGCCCTGGTCCTGCTGGCCACACAGCTGCTGACAAAAGGCAGGACTCTGAAAGAGCAGAGATTTAAGAGCAGATTGCCAGAGCCAACATGCCAGCAAGAAAAAAACCAAGAAAGCGTCGAGCGTGGCAAAGCAAGGTCGAAGAGAGATTGGATGAAACATCTGACCAATCATTCAAAGCCCTGCAGAAATGATTGGTCCAGAATGAACAGCGGTAAAGACCAATGAGAAGCCTGGAAATGGACCAATCATCATGTGGATCCAAAATGCACCAATCCTGGACTCGAGGGGGACTGTAAGTGAGGGGAGTTCATTTGGGTCAGGGTTCTTCTTCTTTTGGGGTACTTGTTGTTCGGGAGAACCCAGTGCACTTGGGGTGAGCGCACTCTTTTCTTTTTTGGCTCGCTGTGTGGGTGCCTGGGCTTATCCTGGGCACTCCGTTCCTTGTAGCTATTTTAATAAACTAGAACCTCTTTCTCTGGAGAAAGTTTGGCCTCGTTCATATCCGTAACATCTTTTTTTGGGACTCGTCCAGGATAGGCCACGCCCCAAAACAGTCCGGGGTAGCCCAGGACCTGGGAGACGCCTCCAGCCACCTTTTTTGGCTGCCAGAGACTGGACTACGTCGGACTGCAGAAGGGTTTGCGCCTATACCGGAGGCTGCAAGGAACACAGCGACCCAAAAGGTGAGAGCCCTCCGAGAGGGAGCGGGGCACACGTTGCCTCAGAGCAACGTGAGTGGGGTTGAAGGCAATAGGGGGTGCGCAGTGCGTGTGAGTGAATGAGACGGGGGCCGTGAGTACAGACCCCCGAAGCGAGTGCAGTCCTCCCAGTAACGGAGGGAAGCGAGTGTTGTTGTGGAGTGTGTGTACCCCTATGGACCCCCAGGAGTAGGGGAGACAGGAAGTACCCACCTATAGCCGCCCTTACCCGCTCAGGCTCCCGTTCCTCCAGTGATTGGAGGCTCCTAGGGGTGGTTTGAGCCATTGGCCCGAGTTGTACCCCTTGAACTAGGATCCCATTTGGGGGGGTCATAGAGGGGGATACACTCGGTACACTGAACTAGGATCCCATTGGGGGGTCATAGGGGTACCCGAGGGGGGTTAGTGGGGCGGACTTGCCCAGTGAGGGGTAGAGCTCCGACCGCTAGCTCAAACCACCTGGAGGGCTGTTCCTCAGGGATAGACCGGGGGAGTCTACTCTCTGAGGAACTAGGACCTTGGGGGTGGGAGAAAATACTCCTATGCGGAGACCACTGAATAAAGTGGCCACCGTGTAGGGGAGTGCCCCTTTTCTGAGGCCAGAGAAGGGGAGGGTGCCCAACCCAAGGGGAGTAGAGTCCCCTCGAACTAGGACCCCAGTGGAAAGGGGGTCATAGAGGGGAAGTAGGCTCACCCTGAGCTAGGATCCCAGCTAAAGGGGGTCGTAGGGGTGGCTGAAAAATACTTCACAAGGACGGTGACCCACAGGAGGGAGGTGGGCCACCGGCTGTGGAAGGTCCCTTTCAGTCACTAGGGCTGAGGGGGAGGTTAGAATCGGCTCACGTTAGGGAGAATTTTTTTTCTTTTTTTTTTTTTTCTATGTTAGGAGTCGGGGCCCCTAAGGAATGAGGTTCGGAGGTGAGGGCAGGCCAAAAGTCCTTCGACCATTCCTTAGGAAGTTTTGAGTTTTCTGTGTGGTAGGCCGAGAAGCGGCTATTTTGAGTCTGTTGTGAGGCGGGCCTAGAAGTGGCCATTTTGCATTTGCTGTGAGGCGGGCCGAGAAGTGGCCATTTTGAGTTTGTTGTGAGGCGGGCCGAGAAGCGGCCATTTTGAGTTTTCTTTACAGTGGGCCGAGAAGTGGCCATTTTGATTTTTGTGTGTGGTGTGAAATGGCATTTTGAGTAAGCGGCTCATTCAAGCCAATTTGTATGTGGTTGAGTGTGGTGTGCAGAGGCCACTTGTGTAGAGTAAGTAGCTTGCTGCATCTATTTTATATTTAGTTGAGCAGGTGGTTGTAAGTTGTTTAATTTCTTGAAATAGCCATCACTATTGTTTAGTTTTCCCACTAAAACAATAGATATTATATTTCTTCTTAGGTTATAAGTGTTCATTTGAATTAACATTATTATTCTAAAATCCTTGTTAAACCACCATATTTATTTTGTTTCCCACACTAAATATTTCTTTGGGCCACCTTTTTGTTTTGTTTCCCACCAAAGCCGCCATATTTATTTCGTTTCCCGCATCAAATATTTCTTTAAAGTGTCTTGTCTCTTATGATAAGGAATTTTTTTTAAGTAACCATTATTATTACATTTTTCACAATAATTAATATTTATTTTCTCTTCCTCATTTGTAACTAATACGTATCCCTTATTGGAAAAAAAAAATTATATTTGGATACCAATTGCTAGTTAAAGATGGGACAGTGTGCTGGGAAAAGTGCCAGCATGAAGAGAAAAGGGAAGGATGTTTTTAATAAAATACCTCCTAGTAGTCCTTTAGGTGAACTTTTAATAAATTGGGATACTAATGAGGGAATGAAGGATCTAGATAAGAGAAAAATTATAAGATACTGTACAGAAATATGGCCTAAAGAGAGTATTGCTGAAGGACCTATTTATTGGCCCTGGTACGGGACAAAAGAAAGATGGCTATGTATAGCATTAATTAGATATGTCAATACCAGAATAGAACCTTGTGACGAAGAGATTAGATATGCTAAATGTTGGTTAGAAAGGGACAAACAGGAAGAGGAAATAAAATTATATAAAATATCCAGAGAAAAAGAAAAAGAAAAAACTGAGCTACCAGAACGGAGGTGGGATCCTTTAGACCATCTTCCTCCGCCTCCCCCTCCTGATCCCTTAGATGACCTCCTGTTACCTCCTCAACCGACTCCTCCTATAGACCACCTTCCTCCTCCCCCTCCAACCTTGTACCCCTCAGTACCATCTCATGAGGTGGATGCAATTTCAGTATCTACTTCCACAGGAGTTTTAAAATCACCTCAGCCTTCTAATTCAAGTTGTCCTGCTCCCAGCATCCCCTCTTCTGTATCATCTCCTTTCCCAAATATACCAGAACCTGCTCATTCTAGTACTCCTTCAGTTTTGCAGAGTCCCTCCGGTTCCTCAAGTACCCAGACACTGGTCTCTAGTACCACTCAGAGTGTCCATACCCCAATCTTGGCTCCCAAAACTTTCCAAAATACTCCTTTTTATTTTTCCCCCATATTTCAGCCCGTAACCCAAAGTACCTCTTCCCCTATCCTTATTCCTGGAACATCACAAAACACTCCTTTTTATTTATCCCCTGTACCCCAACATACTGAGAGTCACAAGCAGGAGGAAAGTTTGCAAACAAAAGGTCAGGGAGTGAAAAAGGCCTGTTGTTGTAAAGATATAGAGGAAAAGAAATTAATTGAACCAGATGAGCTTGTAGCAAGCCATCAGTATAATACAAGATTCCAAGCAAAGAGAATTCAAGGTGAATGTGGGAGAACTGAAAAGTTGTTTCCTCTGAGAGAAGTGCCTATGGGGGGGGCAGAGGTGGTATTGGTTTTGTGAATGCCCCATTAACGGCCTCTGAAGTTAGAAATTTTAAGAAAGAAATTAAGACTTTATTAGAAGACCCAATAGGCATCTCCCAACAATTAGACCAATTTTTAGGGCCTAACATCTTTACGTGGGAGGAATGAAATTCTATCCTAGAAATACTGTTCTCTTCTGAAGAAATACAAATGATTCGTACTGCGGGTATGAGGATTTGGGAAAGAGAAAATAGAGGAGGTCCTAGAGGAGAAGATAAAATGCCTGTTAACCCACCTAATTGGGATCCAAACCAGGAAGAGGGAAGAGCGAGCATGAGACAATATAGGACACTAATTGTAAGAGGGATAAGAGAGGCAGTCCCAAGAACAAATAATGCAAGATTGGCATTTGATAGTCACTAGGTGTCGCAGTCGAGGCGGTCACGACATTAAAGCAGAGACCACAAGCACACTCAGTCTCAGTCTCAGTTGTCTCTAAATTATTAATCAAAATGGACTTTCACTTGAACTGTTTAGAAAATTAAAACATACAGAGCCTTACTCAGTCTCATCTGTGGGGTGATCTCCTGTTAGCACCGTTTGCAACCGTTAGCAACCGTTGGCAACAGTTGGCAACACTTTATTAGTGAAAATGGCTGATACACTTTCCAGTCGTTTCCCCTCCAGTCGCAGAAGGCTCCCATCTTTCATTCCTTGATCTCCTTGGTTCAGCTTCTTCTTCTTGCTTCTCGCTCCTTTAGCCAACAGGCCCGCTGCTAGCCCCTTCCACAATTCCCCCTTTTTTTTGTTTTTGAACTGTAAATACAGCTGCTATGGATTTTTGCAGGGCCCTTTGCAAAAACCCAAGCAGAGAGGGGACACACAAAATCACAATCACAACCATCAACAGAATTCCCACTCTCAATGCAATTGTTCCTGTCCTTCATCCATCTTTAATTACTGATATATGGTCTTAGCCAGTGTCATCCGCACGTTCTGCCTCAGCTGCGGAACCATCGATCCTGTCCTTTCCCGCACGGTCTAAGTAAGGTTTGACACAGCGAGCAGGAACCCATCGAGGACCATTATCTGTCAAAACACAAGCATAACCCCTCCCCCAGGTTATCAATTCTACTGGACCAGACCATATACCAGTAATCAAATCCTTGACCCACACCTTGACATTTCCATAACTTCACTAATATGGTAAACAATGGTTTCTCTTGAATATTATTGAAAACTGGAAAAGCCATAGGGTTATCACAAGCAACATTTGCATTGGCACTGCTCTCCTGAGGTACTCTTGGAGCACCTAACCTTTCTATTATGTCCCAATTATTTTCTTCAACTGCTTTCCTCCTAACAAATTCCCAGAACTCCTGAGGGTGTCGAGGAAGCACAGTTACTTGACATGGAGGCAAAGTCCATGGGGCAGTAAGGCTAGAGCTCTTAGGAGATGAAGGGACCAGAGCTCCTTGCCCCAACTCAGGTGTTACTGCGGGCGACTCATCACTTGACTCGCTGTTGCTGTCACTGTCAAGTAACGGAGGATACGGTCTTGCAGATTGTTCAAGCCGCTCAGAAGGAAGCGGGGGGGCGGATGGCTGGACCAGAGAGGAGGGAAGCGGGGGGGCAGATGGCTGGGTTTCTCTCTCCGCTAAAGACATTTCAGCTAACTGGCGTAGCGGTGTAGTATATACAGGCACCATCGCGAGCTGCTGCACAGGTGTGAGATAAGGAGGCTTAGGGGCCTGATAAGAAGAGGCTAGGGCAGGTTGTCCAGAAGTTTTGGCAGCTTTCCCAGAAGCCTTGGCAACCAGCCCAGAAGCTCTGGTAGCCTTCCCGGAAGCTTTGGCAGCCTTCCCATCAGAGCCCCCTTCTACCTCAGAGGCTCTCAGGGCTCTGCCCAGGGCCCCAGCTGTCAGGGAACCAGGACAAGCAAAACCAGATGGGATGGATACTCCAGGGACCTGGAGAACCATTCCCAGCAACTGGGAAAATCCTAGGTGCTCCATCCACCCATAGATGCGGTCTCCAAATTTGCCCCAAAATTGGGTCCAGCTTTTAGAGGCCATAAAGAGCAAGTCCAAGTGACTGGATGACCTTTTTAGCCCAGAAAGCCCTGCAGCTGATGGCCCACTTCACAATCAGCAGGGGACACAGCTAGGCCAAAGCCCAGACCTCTGCTGGGAGCCTTTCTCCTCAAATACCCTTCAAACAAGCCTCCATGCAAGTCACTTGGGAAAGTTTCTTCCAATGATCCATTTCTGGCACATAACTACACAGGCTTATGTGAAAGATTCTAAAGCAACAGCTCTGGAGTCAAAGAGGCAGCACTAAGGGTCCTTGTCATCTCTTTGTAGCTAAATCCCACTCTGCAGGAGTTGAAGGAGTTTGGAACGAGCTAGAGAGTGGACCTCTGAGTTTTTTACATGATGCCATTGCATTTTCTTCACTTCTACACAGACAGGAAGGGTGAGTTTGGCTCACATCTGCACTGCATGGCTCACAAGGCCGCAAGACTTGTCGTTACAAGAGCTTTGAAGGATTTCTTGGCCAAGAAGACACGGCCAACAAGGATATTTGGGGTTTGGAGCTAACCCTTCAATATTTCCTCTTATGGACTCATGCTACAGTGTAAGCTTTCTTAGTCAATCATGTTATGACACACAAACCTACAGCACTGCATTCTAAGCTTCTTGTTTTCCATTGTAACTACTTTTATTTTTTCTAGATCTTGGACTCTAAAACTCTAAACTTTCCTCCACTTCAACATTCCTCCCCTTGTCTCTGCTAGAAACTAGAAATCCTCATTCTCGTTTCTAGCACCTAAGTTTGGAAGCCCTATCCAAGGTCTCAGATCAAATTCTGTGCTTAATTCTAAGCTTTGCTGACAAGACCAAAGGTCTGAGATTTCCCTGCATTTGGGTTTCCCACAACACTGATGCTGTTAGTTCCACAGTGCCCGGGATCCCTCTTGCAAGTCAACTCTGTCAGGATCAAGGCGGCTGCCGGGGGGCTGCTTGTGGCCTCTGACAGCCCATTGCTGAGGGCTTGCCAGCGCCCCAGCCCCTCAGGGGCTGCCCCAGCCCGGCCAAGCTGCCCGGCAGCACAGCTGCAGCCCCACAGCAGCTCCAGAGGAGCCCCATCCAGAGGCACCTGGGAGCCCTCAGCGAGGCAGCCAGCAGCACCCGGGCAGGAGGACACGGATGGCGCTTCCCGCCTGGCACAGGGCTTGTGGCCATCTCCAGGCACCGCTCTGGCAGGGATCCCCGCAGCCCCGGCCCCTGCCCAGCCGCTCTGTGGGCAGCACAAAGGCTTCAGCAGAACCACCAAAGGCCAAGGGGCTTCTGGCCATTGCCCCTTGCCCGCTGCACACCTGGGCAGCTGGCTGAGCACAAGCACCTTTTTCCCCCTCCTCCCCTATGCCCTACTGATCCTGGGCAGGAAAAGAAAGATCCTGGGAGTCTGTTTATTGTAACACATTCCATATTCACATAATAAAGAAAAACAAAAAGAAGAAAAGAACAGTCTTGAACACAAGGAAAATCCCTGCTGGCTCAGGGCCCAGCAGACAGAGCCTCTGGGATAATGTCTCCATGGAGCTCCAGCAGCAGAGGCGGTCAAGCCCTGAGACAGGAAGCCTTTTCTTCCACGCCCTGCGGAGCCGATCTTCCAGGTCCTCCAAGATGGAATATCGAATTGTAGCTTCTGCCCTGAGAATGTGTAAAGTTTGAAGAGTGAGCCTTCTGACAGAAAGGCTGATGTCATCTGCCATTTCTTCAAGAGCTGCAAGAGAGAGGAACAGAATCACGGTCAGATCCCGGATCGGCGGGGACCCGAGGAGAGCCCCCTGCAAGGGCCATCCCAGCCGGCTCTTGCCATGGCCAGGAGGGAGCAGGGAGCAAGGGGATCAGCCCGAAGCTGCTGGCCACGAATGGCCCATGGGACCCTGAAAGCTCCGTGTGCTCTGCCCACGGGAGCAGAGCCCTCCGCAGCCGGGACAGGGCTTGCGGCTCTCCCCCCGGCAGCCCGCGCTGTCAGCCGGCTGCCCTCACTCACCAGTGCAGATCAGCTGCAGCTCTTGCTGCTGCCCCCTCAGGCGCCGCCCGGCCATGCCTGTGGACACAGAGCCTGTCACGGCCCCAGCGGCACAGCTCCCTGCCAGCGGCGCTGCCGGCCCTGTGGCCACACGGGCTGCTGGCCCGGCAGGGCTCTGCCCGGCCCTTGCCACACGCTACCTCCCCAGGGCACGGCTGCCAGAGGGTGGCAGCAGCAATGCCCAGGCCAGGCGGGGCTCCACGGCGCCCCAGGGCACGGCTGGCGCTGCCGGGGCAGCAGGCGGGGCTGGGGCCAAGCTGCGGCGGGCCGGGGAGGGGAGGGGCCCGAGCTCGGGACTCACCCATGAACCTGATGGCCGCCTCTCGCAGGGGCTCCTGTGGGCTCTCCACGTAGCGCAGGGCCCGGCGCAGGTGCTCGGCCGCTCGGCTCCTGTCCTCTGCCAGCTGCAGAGAGCGGCAGGAGGGAAGGGTTGGTGCGGGCTCAGCCCCTGGGCCGGGCGCTGCCTGCGCCCAGCCCCGGCCTCCCCTGCCCGCACAGCCCTGAGGCGCGGCCAGCAGCCGCTGGCCAAGGGCTCCCGAGGGGAGGGGGCAGAAGGCCGGCTGCTGCCTGGGGAGCCGCGGTGCCGGCCCGCCCCGCAGCCCCGCCGGGCCGGGGCTCCATGGGCACCCGGCTTGTGGCCATGGGAGCCTGGAGCAGAGCCCGCGCGGCCTCTGGGTGCAGCAGCGGGCAGGGGCACAGCTGCCAGCCCCGCACACTGAGCACCGCCCTCAGGGCCCTTCTCCAGGCTGAGGATTCTTGGCTGCTCTTACCAGGCTCTCGCCGAACCTCCATGTGTGATCCACCTGTAGCGTTTGTTCGAGATTCCTTCTCTTCAGGAATCTGGCTGCAGAATGCAGTACTACACAGGAGGCCTGGAGAGCAGCAGAGAGGCACAGATGGCCCCACAGGCCAGTGCCACAGCCTGGAGGAGGCTGCAGCCCGCAAGGTGCCAGGGCAGGAGACAGCCCAGCCCCTTCCCAGGGGGACAGCAGCCAGCCACAAGTCCTCACCTCAGCAACAATCTGATTTTCATCATGGCAGTGGAAGCAGAGTGGGACCAGGCTCTGGCGCACGTGGGACTTCAGGGCCTTTCTTCCATCTTTGGTTAATGAGTCCAGCATCTCTTGAAAGACACACATGGAGCTCAGCTGCACCTAGCTGTCATCCTGTATGAACGGAAGGGCAAAAGACCTCAGCATCAACTGCTTCAGGCCCCCCAGGGCACAGGCCTGCATTTCCACAGGGCACCAAGTGTCCGGGCAGCAGCCAGTGGCCGTGGCTGTGGGCACAGAGCCTTACATGGTCAAAGAGTGGCAGGAGCGCCTCAGCCAGCTGCAGGGAAATGGGGATGGGTATTAGGGCACCATCATCCAGGAGCAAATATCTTAAAAGAAGAATGGTCATCCCGATCATGTCGCTATCATTTTCCTGCAGGAGCTCCACAAGACTTTCAGTCAGGCTCCACATTTTTTCAGCCTGTGTGGAACACAAGTTTGTGAAAGGTCACCCTGCTGCCGCAGGGCCCAGAGGCCAAAGGCCTGTCCCGAAGCACTGAGGCAGCTGAAGCGGGAGGCAGGAGAGCTGGGAGCAGCTGCCCCAGCGCCCGGAGGCCAGGCAAGGCCAAGCGACTGCGTTGCCCCGCCCCACGCTGCCTGCAGGGCTTCAGCCACTGCCCCCTTCTCACCATCAAGGGATTCTTGCTCAGCACTACGAGGCCTCTGAGTGCCAAGTAACACCTGGCCATGTGCTCCCTCTGCAGGTTCTGTGCCAGGATCTCCAGAACACTGTCACTGCATTCCCTCAAGTCCAGGCACTCGAGGACCTGAAAGGCACAGGGCAGTGACAGGGAGCTGGCCGGCAGGAGCCCGGAGCCACACAGGGCTGGGCCCAGGCAGCAGCACAGGGCACAGGCACTGTCCTGGCAGCTGTGCCTACGAGTGGGCAGAGAGCTGGGAGGCAGCTCAGCCAGGCAGCGCTGGCCTTGAGGCTCACCTCCACAAGGAATGCCAGGGCAGGGAAATCCCAGTATGGCATCTCTTCACTGAGCATGGCGAGCAGGTAGAATGCAATCTCGGAACAAAAGTGTATGGCTGAATTGCAAAGTATCCTGACGAGAGAAAAAGGAAACAAGACCCTGAGCCAGTGGGGCAAACCTCTCCCAGGAGTGACTCACAGAGTTCTCATCTTTCCCCACCACCGTTCCAGCAAGGGGGCCTGGGCCATTTGGGAGTTGGTTGCTCATGGGCACTCTCCTGTCCCAGCCTTTTCCAGTGTGCTTGGCCGTCCCTCAGTGACAAGGTCCTCTGGCCCATGACCACGGGGACTTTGTGGGACACCTGGGCACAGAGCACAAATGTCAGAGGCAGTGGGGAGAAGGGGATCTCACCTGGCCAGCAAACCCATGGCATAGTGGTGGGTGTCAAGAGAGAGCAGCGTGTCCCAGGCACACCTGCGTTCCATTGCCACCACCACATCCTCACAGCAGAGAAGGCAGAGCAGGGACTTCAGGGTCTGCACTGCAAACCTGTGTGCACAGCAAAGCCCAGGTCACACTGGGAGCGCTGGCTCCTTGGCAGGCCACATGGTAGGGACAGGAGGAGTGGGATGGAGCACCTGTTGGGGCTGGTGGCAAGGCCATGCTCTTCCTGGCATCTCTTCCAGAATGTATCGACCTCCTCTGCATATCCAGAGTGCTGAAGAACACTTGGAAGAGGAGATGCACAAATAGGCAGGGGAAGAGGAGATGCACAAATAGGCAGGGGAAATACACCTTTAATATCCGTGGCAGACAGGGCACCTGGAGGATCTTCCACATCAGCACAGTTGCCTGCAAAGGACAAAGCCCCCTGAGACAGCGCTCAGTGCCGAGGTGTGTATGTGGCAGGGCCCAAGCTTAGCAGGGAGAGGCCCCGAGAGACCTTGGCAGGGGGTGCACAGGGCCTGGTTGGGCTGAAGCTGCCCCTGGGCCAGGTTTCAGGTCAGCGCCTGAGGCAGGGAGATGCAGTGGGGGAAGGAGGATGGAGAGCTGCTGGAGAGGCAGCCTTGGGGCCAGCAAAGGCCAGTGTCAGAAACTCACAGTCAGGCCAAAGACACCCGTTTCATCCCCATCGGAGGTGCACGTGCTGTGCTCTGGCCAGCTCCCCAGCACATCCAGGAGGATCAGCAGCGCTGGCTCTGCAGTCCTGAGCGAGCACATGATGGTCTTCCACATGGCCATGGCAGCTCTGTGGGGTCAGAACTCTGTCTCAGGAGGGTCTCAGACAAAGCACTGGGGGGAGCTGAGATGGCTGCCAGTTCTGCCTCTGCCCACTGGCCCTGGCCAGCAGCAGCCAGACAGCCCAGCCCTGTGGGGACAGAGCCCTGAGGGGCAGGGAGGGAGCATGGCAGCAGGCTCGGGGGCTGACATGCAGGGGCTGGCCAAAGGAGCAGCCACAGGGCCCTGGAACTCTCTGCTGCTCAGACACCTGGGCCAGGCTGTACAGGGTGATGGGCTGGGGAGGCCTGAGCCCTCTGGGCAGATGGCCCCATACCTGTCACAGGACGGGGCCACACGCAGGAGCGTCATGACTGCGTCATTTGGCTGTGCTTCGGTGAGATCCAGCAGGGTCTTGTCCAGCCTGTGCTCAGCACAGTCATTGGCCGGGAGCCACTGGTGGATGAACCTCACCATGGCGGGCACCTGGATAATGCACCAGGAGACTTGGAAAGCTGCCAGAGGGAGCAATGTTCCCAGCTTCCCCAGAGGAGTGCTTCCCTTCCCAGCACTCTGCCATGTGGCCCCAAAGGCTCACAGCAACCAGCATTGCTTGGCTTGGGAGGCCAAGGAATTCCTGGGAGGATCAAACCCTGGCCTCAGGCTGCTTACTTGGTTTGGATAGTAAAAATTTTCCTCTACAAGCATACACAGGAGGGCAGCGCTGGGCTTGGTTTGGAAGATGGGAGAGTAGGGTCTGAGCCCAGTGCCCATGGCGATGGTCTCTTCCTCCTGCATTCTATTGATGAATTTGCAGACAAACTGTAGGAGAAGGGCAGGAAGCTGGGGATGTTGCATGAAGTGCTGCACACACGGGGGTGGGCTGAGCAGGGACAGCAGGCCCAGCCCCGGTGGGGGTGGCTGCAGGTACCGGCGCTGTGCTGCAGAAGCGGCCACGGCTGGACTCCTGCTCCTGTGTGCGCTCCAGGGCTGCATCTGGCAAAAAGCGAGCGCAGCCAGAGCTGAGGGGCTGCCGGGAGAGGCCGGAGAACACGGCCCAGCCCTGCACTCCCCAGGCAGGGAGAGCCCCGGGATGCCCCAGGGGGATGGAGCACGGCCCCTGCGGGATGTCTGCCCGGCCCCTCTTCCATCCTGTCCTTGGGCACTTCCCCAGGGGATGGCATGGCATGGCATGGCATGGCATGGCATGGCATGGGGCCAAGCTGGCTGCAGGCACCAGTCCTACAGTCAGGCTCTGCCACTCACCCTCCTGCGATGGATGGAACGGCACCACCTCCTCGGTCTCCTGTGATGGGGCAGCTCCATGGCCTTCTTCCTCCTCCTCCACCCAGGCCATCTTGGGCACTACTGGGGGTCTCTGCTCCATATCTTTGACTGGGTTTGTGGCAAGTTGCAGGAGAGATGCCTTGGAAAAGCTCCAAGTCGCCAAGTCCTGCAGTTGTGCCTGGAAGGCACCTTGAAGAGAGAAGCCTCACGAAGGCTGCAGGACAGCAAGTCCTGCACTCAGTCTCAAGGGCTCCTGCCACAAGGACCGGAGACTCCTGTCAAGGATTGTGGTCTGGCCTCGAGCTCAGCTGCAGGAACAAGGCCTCATAAAAGCTCCGGGTGGGACACGAACAAGCGCGCTGTTGTCAAGGTCCGCCCGAATGAACGGGTGACGGATGATTTTTTGGTGCAAAAAATAACCAACAAGGCACAGGGGGTTTGCAGTAACAAATCAACAAAATGCAATTTTATTGATAATAACCACAGCTGAATATGCGTTTGGTTAGGGAATCTGGGGAAGAGAAGGGTAAGACAAGGGAAGAGGGAGGAAAGAAGGTCAGGGAGGGGCTATAGCTACTGAAAGGTGTCGTTGTCCTTCGGGGGTCCAGCTGTCGAAGCTCACTGGTGCACGTCTCGGGAAGATCTCAGAGGATGGTCGGATTGCACCCAAAAATATACCGTTTTTCATTGGGGGAAAGGTGGCCAAAATTAGGTTTCCATGGAGGGGAAAAGAATAGGAACAGGAGGAGGGGGGTGTTTATTCCATTGTTTTCATGGCCGAATGCTCACAGGTACATTTTTATGGGCAGTTTTTCCCCCCCTCCCCGAGCTGGGGGGGTGGTCAGTCCCAGTCTCTGGAAGGGGGTGCCAGGGGGGTGCCAAGGGGGTTTCTTGTCTTGTCTTGGTTCCTTGATGAGAGGATTCGCATCTCTGTTTGTCTGTCACGGTGGTTGAAGGCAGGCAAGAGGGGTCTTCTCTTGGAGGGGGGAGCCACCCCAGAGCTCAGACCAGCCAAGTCAGGAGGTAAGGAGAAAGTCCAGATCCATTGTTCAGAAAAGGGCAGCATGCCCCTTTCGAGTACAGCATGGCATGTTCTGCAAACACCACCTGTGAACACACTGAATAAGCATGAGACTTTCTTTCCCAACTGGCTCAACAGTTTTTAACCTTTCGGTGGTCTTTTCTCATGACAATTGTGAGGCAAAAAATGAAAGATTTTCGGATAGACTTTCACACCCAGGAGCAGCCCAGCACCCTCCAGCCCTTCCTGAGTCCAACATGTCGTGTCCTCTGCCCCCGAGCGCCCTGGCCATTCCCTCTAAACAACACAGACATTGACCCACCTCTGCAGGAGTAGCTGATGGCCCCTTCTTCTATTGCAATAAAGAGATGGAGCTGACAGCCAGTGTCCGGGTGGCAGCGGCAGCAAAGCCCAGCCGGCAGCAGCACTGGCTGAGCTCCATGGCCAGGAGCAGCCGTGGATGCCCACGGTGTGGGCAGGCAGGAGCCAGGCAGGGGCTGCTGTGACAAGCGGCGGGGTCCCAAGGGCTGGGGGAGCCCATTGGGCAGGCAGCAGCATGGGGCTCCCGTGAAAAAGCAACCCCATTTGCTTAGTTTTTCAGTTTTAGAAATTATAAATTGGTAGAAGAATTTTAAAATATTTTTTCTGTAGAGAGACATCCCTAAATATTTCTTCTCATTTCCTATAGTCGTTAAAGATTTTTCTGAGTAGTTTTAGAATCCAGGAAAAGTGACCTAATTTTGTCTTCACTTTTCATCTTTAGAAATATTTAGAAATATCTTTTGTAGAGAGAAATCCCCAAATGTTTCGTTCCTGTTTCCACAACACATCTGTATTTTTGAAACTGGTTTTAGAGTTCTGGAAAATATTTTCCCCTTATACAATAAAAAATAAAATTGCATTTCAGTGGTAATCTTTATTCTAGGAAGAAGTAAGACCCCTTCATCCAGCCAGTCTGCTGCAGAGGCTCTTTTCCCGCAGAAGCTTTTTATCTGGTCACAACCAACATATATAAAACCTTTTCCCAGATATTTCCTGGGATTTTTTATAAGCTCTCATCTTAGTCTTCTCAGACAAACTTTGAGCACAGTGGGAATCTCCTCAAGTTACCATCTTTGTTTGCTTCTGGTGGAACTCCCTCAGTTCTAGAGCAGGGCCTTCTCTCAGCTTCCTGCTGGCGCCGGGCTCTCCTCCCGGCCTGCTGGGCTTTGTTGGGTGGCACAGCCTGTGACGTTGCTCCCACATGTGACTGAGGGCACAGCTTAAGCAGAACCTATCCATCCTCTCTGCAAAAACATTTATCACTGAAAGACACCAGGTTTCTGAAATAATTTGGGGAAAGTCTTGGTCATGAAGCTTCTCCAACAAAGGTGGGCCTTTCCAGGTGATATCAGCACACCTTTCAGGGTTGGCAGGTGCCTTACTGCGCAGAGAACTGTCTCCCAACCCACTGGGCCTGAGGGGCATTTACTCTACCACAATGCCAAGATTTCGGCTGCAGCAGGAGGAGGAGCTGTTGTGAGTGAGAAGCTGAATCAGGAGCTTCAGAGTGCTCAGAAAGTCCTCACAAATAGGTACCTGTCAGTGGGGATGTGGATCATTCCTCTTGGGTTCAGGTGCAAACAGGGCATTTTGAGTAACATTTGCAGCCTGTACTGGCTCCCTCAGGCCATACACAGGCCAAGGCAGCAAAGGAAACTTGGAAAAAAGCATTAATTCCATAAAAGTGGTGTTGTGAAAGCAGGAGATAGCAAAGCACTGCTGAAAGCTCGCAGTGTATATGATGTAAAATTATTGTTTATTGATATACTGCAACATATTGTTCTAATGGTGGGAGGGATAAGAAATAATGATCAGTTATCTCATTAATAACGTTCATTCTCTCTTCCAGTATTGCCAGCGGGTTGAGTTAATTATTAAGCATGACAGTTGGGCTTTAATATCTCAGCTGTAGATTCCAGTCACAGCAGTCTAGTTTAATAATTGGGTTTCCTTCTCCCTCATTTTGACTATAGCATACTTATAGCAATTATTAAAATTCAGCATAGCACAAAAATAAACCATTTGAAACCTCACCAAAAATGGCAGCACAACAGAGCTCTGCTTAGCATTTAGTGGAGAATTCAGAACAGTTTCTTGGAAAACAAGGAACAGCTTCTCTGATAATTCAACAGCCACCATGTGAACATGGACACTCAGTGAAAGCCAAGAGTGCTTCAGGTGAGCCAAGGCAGTGTTGAATTGGTTGTTGTCAATAAAAAAGCGCATTCAAACTTCACGGGAAATTCCCTCTGAAAATGCAAATTCATACGTGGTTCTTTAGCTATAGGTAGTTCAGCCAAGCCATGGCAGTTTACCAGCACTGGCAGAAAGTTGTTTTAACACTGCATCATCAAACTGTTCTGGAGACTTCACAGTCTGCCTTGGAATGGCTGTAGGTGCCAAGTGGACACAGCTTCTGCTGTGAGGAACTTAAAATCCTCCTTACTGCTCTTCCAGACTCTTTAAAGACAAGGTTTAACCTCCAGCATGAGCACAGCTCTGCATAAGCTCATTGACCCCAAAACCTATAGGCATCAAGGCACTCAGCAGAAATCCTGCACATTCTCACCATGCCAGAGAGAAATGGGGCTTATTGCAGGACTGACAAATAGGCAAGACTTTGAGGGGTGAGAGTGGAATGAAAATAGAAAACTTGAGAAAAGCCTGGTGTTTATAGCTTTGGGAGAAAGGGCAGCAGGACTGTAAGCTGCATGCTCACCATCTCCTCCTCCAGGTGCACACAGGGATGGAGCAGCCCCAGTGAGTGGTTTCAGGCATTGAAACCACTGTAGACTTGGAATCAATTCACAAGTGAAAATAAAGACAGAATAATCACAGAATCCCAGACTGGTTTGGGCTGGAGGGACCTCAAAGCCCACCCAGTGCCACCTCTGCCATGGCAGGGACACCTCCCACTGTCCCAGGCTGCTCCAAGCCCCAGTGTCCAGCCTGTCCTTGGGCACTGCCAGGGATCCAGGGGCAGCCACAGCTGCTCTGGGCACCCTGCGCCAGGGCCTGCCCACCCTCACAGGGAGGAATTTCTTCTCAACATCCGACCGAGTACCTGGTTACACAGACACCAGGAACTGTCTCACTCTGCAGCAGGCTGCAGTGAATGTCTGCTGAAATATGACGCACAGAATCCACCCCAGGTTCCTCCTGCACGCATTGCCTGCACTCCTCTCAGGACACAGCTCTCAAAACCAGTCCCAGAGTGCTCCTGCTGCCCAGGAGGAGATGGGAAAGGGCTATGCCCTGGCTACAGCCTTGGCAAGAGCTCAGCAAGAGCCATTGGTGTCACCGCAGCCCGAGAGACAGAACAGGGAGAGAATTTCTATTTGCCCTTTGAAGCTGAGAAGGCACCAGTTTGTGTCTGAACAGCATTCCTTCACGCCTCCCCATATTATCTAAAAGTAGGAGACTTAGCAATTAAGCAACCCTCAGATGAATAATTGAGGAAAACCAAAGACTGGAAAGATACCAAAGGCTTCCCTCACAGGACTGCAGAGTGATGCATTGCTTTGGAACTGCAGATAAACCAGGCCACAACCAACCTCATTCTCTGGCCACTATTTAAGAGCCAGGAGGAAAAGACTGGAAGCAAGAAAACACCAGCTTACTACAAGTTTTGCCCTGAAACTCCATTGGCACAGGAGCCCCAGGCTTTCCTGCATGATGCTTCGTGACTCCACGATGCTGTTACAGCCATGCTCAGCTGCTGCACAGCCCATGCATCGTTCACTTGAGCAGCCTGAGCCTGGGAACACCAGAGAGTATTATCAGAGCACAGGGAATGCTGCTCTAATTGTTGGTTTGCAATGTTATGTGGATAAATGATCATCTGGGGAAAGAAACATGGTGTATGTATAGCTAATCTACTTAGAATTTGTTGTAAATTAATCATATTGAATATTAAAACTATTCCCTATTCTCACGTTAAAATAACTCCTCAGTATTTTCATCTGATCTTACCAGAAATGATGAAGCTGGACTTTGCTGTCCACCTCTCCCATTCTTACTTCTTGCACTGCCAGGAATATCCTAAATAGATGAATTGCCAGCTCCCTGCAGCAGAGAGTTGATCTTCTGGGCCCTGTGACACACAGATGAGGGAGTCAAACCACAGAGGCCTTTGGAGGCTAAAATCCTGTGTCTCTGTGGTGCTCACAGCAGCTGGTGCCAGGCAAGAGGTGAGCATCTGCACAGGTGACCCAAGGTCTGTGGGGAGTTTGAAATCCCACATATTTTGTTCATGTGTCAAATCTGGGCTCTGTTTCTTGTGCTCACCCCATAAACTCCATAGGTGAACTCACTAAAAATGGCATCCCAGAGATCCCTGCAGATCAGCTAAGTGCAGATATCAGGTCAAAGACTGGACTCACTTGCCTTGGAGATCCTTTCCAGCTTTTGTGATGCCTGACTCTATAAACTGAAGCTGGTCTTTTGCTCATACTGCATTTTTGTCATAGCTTCTGAATCAATCCCTTCAGAACATCAGCTGAACAAGTATTGCTCTCCAGGCAGCTTCTCACACAGTAGAGGGATGGGCAATAGAAACCACACAATGTTTTTTACAAAGGTGTATTTGTTCTTTTCTAGGACAATTTTGGAATCAAGTGCTGTAGCACAAACATGTTTTTTCAGGTTTAAAATAGCCTCTCACCTTTACTGGTTCTGCAAAGCAAATTGGGTGCTGAATACCACTCACACATGAATTAGTGGCCAATTGGCCAAAACTCCTCTTTCTTGTCTCCAGCCCAGCTTTAGCCATGACTCTGCACACTCAGAAATCACAGGGCAATGGAAGATTTGTCCTCTTAACAGCAGTAATGCAAGATGACTGCAGATGAAATTTTACATTCTAATTAATACTTGGTCCCCAGTGATGCTCCTGAGTGCCCTGTCTGTTCAGAGGTGTCCCAGCTCCCTCAAACACAACTGCACCAGCCAGGACATCTCATTTCATGGCTCGTGGCAGCAGAAACGCACTGCTACAAGGCTCTGAGGCCAGTGGGCCGCACTACAGAGCACATAATCTCCAGCAGGGGTTGGAGGAAGAGTTCTGCTTTGAGCTCACCTGAAGATGATCAATAGCTGCACCCACCCAATTTGTTTTGTTGTTGCCCATCAGAACTAAGGAGAAGAATTTCTCAGGAGCTCCTGCCAACCATTGCCGTGAGCTATTTGAACTCATGTCCTTGTCCCTTTCCCAGGTCTGCTGTGTGAGGAGCCACCTCCACAGTGCTGTCAGACACCCTGGGGCCACCAGCCCCTCGCTGGAAGGGTTCCGGCCAGGTACTGCCAGCTCTGCGTGTGCTGGGGATGTCACCTCCTGCACACACACCTCGTAAACGCCCTATAAACCCCCAGCACCAGAGTGGTGGCTGTGCATTACTATCAAGCTATGTCACTGCTTCCATAATGAAATTATTTCAGTGGGTTGTAAGTCAGCTATAAAACTCTCTTTGGGCTAAAACTTGGCATGTCCACATATGCAAACACACTCACACAGCCTGATTTCTGGGAAGGGGAGAGACTGTGCATTACTCCTGAATTCTGCACAGGGGCAGAGGGTATTCCCACGGGGAGAAGCTGCAGAGCACCCGCCAGGCCAGTGGGGGAAGGCAGAGACTGCTGGAAATGGGGCGGCCACAAACCCACCCATCACTGCCATTCCAGCCTCCTTTCCATCGCCCAGCTCCGGGAAAGGGGGACGGCATCTTGTCTGCTCTTGGGGACGGTGAGCGGAGGGTTACATGTTTTCCCAGCTCTGTCTGAAACTCGGAGGGTACAGGGACACTTCAGAGTCCCCCTGCATAGGCTGCTTCAAAGGAGGAGTCCTTGGAGGCTCACTGGCACTAAACCCATCCTTTAAACAAGCTTTGCTTTGCAAGAGTTTGGATGCTCCTTGGCTGTTCCTGCAAACTGCAGAGGGAAAACATGTTTGCAGTGCCAGGACTGTCCTGGGATGTTGTGTTGTTTCTGTAGAAGTTGGACTTTTCTGTACCCCCTACAATGTAATGGTTCTGCGCTGGTTATCTTCCCCTTCCCTTGTGCTGCCAGTTATCCCAACTCCTTCCCGGTTGCCTTGGAGACTAATGTATCCTTTCTCAAATCCCTCCCCGGTGCCCTGTCCGTCCCTCTGCACTCGCACCCTTCTCTCTGGAAACTTCCAGCCAGAGCGTTGAGTGATTGGTTCAGGGACCAGGGCCCCACCCTCAAGTTATCCCCATTGGGGTTCTCCCTAAGTCAATCTTTTGTATCCTGCTCCCCTCTGAACCTCTATTCGCCAGAGGGTCGACTCCTCCCCTGTCTCCCTCCCTCCTTAGAAGCTGTTGCAAGTGTCTCTCCCCTTCCCTGTCCGGCTGTCGGTTCCCCTGGGACCCAGTGAACCTGGATTCCCCACAGCTGGAGAGCGCTCTCTTTTTTCTGCTGGCTGCAGCCATAAGCCATGCCACGTCCCACCGCAAGGCGTGGCTGCTGTCACAGCACAGGGCGTTTGCCTTAGGCGCTGTCCCGAGCCACGGAGATCGGGACAGTGCTGCCCTGCTGCGAGCGGTGCTGGATAGCTGGCCGGGCCGTCCAAGAAGGACAGTCCTTGCCCAGCTTGACCGCTTCACTGGGACATGGCTGCTGTTAAAGAGTGTAAATCCCACTGCTCACAGAGGTCCCTCCTGCAGGGCCCTGCGAGCTTGGCACTATCATAGGAAGAAGAAATCTGCTGCAGGAAGCTGCATCCAACAGTGCCTGCACAGTTGGTGGGAAGAGGGGAGGTGTTTTTAAGAAGCATAAAGAAAAGAGGAGCATAGAGAAAAAGGGAGCCTCCTGCTGTCTCTTGAAATCTCCCCCAGCCTGAACAAGCTCTCCTTCGGGCTAAAGACTCACAGAAGCAGAATGGGGCAGTGCCTGCTGTAAACACAGCATCCTTGTGATGTCTGCAGCTGCAGGTGTTTGTACACTTGACCTTTTGTGATAAACAGTAAGGACATTTCCTTCATACTTACTTTGCAAATCTTCTAGGGAACGCACCAAACTCCAAGCAGTCATTTGCTGTGATGTTTTGTTCCCTGAATAACATAAAACTCCACCTTTATGTCAGTGTTGCTCTGGTTTGTTGGGTCAAAATCCACGTCTGGCCTGAGGGAGATGAGTCATTTGCCTGGATGCTTCCACTCCTGCTGCAGCCCTGAGATGGTCCACATATAGAAAGAAAAAATATGGGGAAAGTACTATAACAACATATTATCATGTAATCAGGTGGTAAAAAAAGGTGAGTGTAATTGAAAGTAAGGGTATTCTTCTTTAATTTAATGCAACTATATTTAGTGATATTAGTGGTTTGAGCATTGCTGTACATCCTCCCAATGTCTAGACATTATCTGGTTCCACCATGTGGACTCAAGAGAATGTAACAGCTCCATCTTTTCAGGGAGGAGGCAGCACTAGGACCACAGTGATTGTTTCACACAGTAGACCTGAGCACACAGTTTGCTCCAGCTCGGAGCATGGGCTCATCCCAGCCTAAGAACCCCTGAAGGCTAAATTATTAGAAATAGCATTACCACAGGATCTATGATGGCTATCATGAGATAATCATCACACATCTGGATTTTTAAGACACAGAGCATAGTCTGGTGCTTTCCAGTCCCTGGTGACATGACCTAATAGCAACACGTGCCTGGAGCTGCGCTAGTGCAGCACTCTGTGCTGGGGGAAGGAGGCACTGCTGGGCTGGGAGAGCACACAATTGGCAGCCCATGGCTGTGATTTTACACTAAAGCTGTTTGTGTTTTGTAAATAGATTTCTTTTCCTTCAGTGGTAGGGAGCCAGGAGATGCATTGGTCAGCAGCAGAACAGAGAACATCTTGGTGCAGAGCCAGGAGCAGGGGAAGGACAAGCCTTCCAGCACAGGGTACTCACATGGCTTTTGAAATGAAGAGCTGCAGCAAATGTGGAAGGCTAAATAAGGCCAGGAAATCTGCTGCTGTATGAATGAACTCCCTGCTATTTATGATGCAGAGTTTCCAGGGATGTTGCTGTGGAGCTGGGCTCCTGCTGGGCAAATGATTCTTCCCAAACTGAGGTGGGTGCCATGTTATCATTCCCTGGCTCTACCTGTCCCTGTCTGGCTGCTCCTCAAAGCTCTGGCTTCAGCCCAATCTTCTGCCTTCTGAGCAGCAAGATTTAAATGGTCCTTATCATTCAAATGACTTGACTTCAAATTGAAATTTTAACAACTGATTAAATCAGCTCCCTCTGATCTAATGGTGTTGGTGTCTGGGAACAGTGCAGCCAGGACTGAGATGCTCAGTACAGGCTGCAAAACCTGCTGGAAATGCATGACAGTATTTAGGTTGTTTATGACATTCACCTCCCATTTCCTCATGCTGTTCCTGCACCTGTACTGGGTGGGCGAGGCTGTGCACGCCCTTTGAGCAGAGATGAACTTTTGGGGTCAGCTGCCTAATGGCCAGGAGGTGCCAAACTGTTTGGGTCACTGGTGTCCTCTGCCTGCCCTGCAGTTCATTGCCACCATTTCTCTCACCTCTTATTTCTTCTCCCTGGTACCTCTGCCACTACTTCAGCTTCTCAAACCTTTTTTTCTGTTTCTCCTTCCCTCTGGAAGTTGCCGGATCTTCTCTTCTCTTCTCTTCTCTTCTCTTCTCTTCTCTTCTCTTCTCTTCTCTTCTCTTCTCTTCCCAAGGAAGTGATGTGGGCTCATTTTCCTTCTCCAGTCTTCACACCTGGTTTGTTCCTTCTGTTATGAATAAGAAGCTTGACTAGGCCAATATTCAAGCAGCAATCAATTTATTATTTAATATGGTAAAGTATGAGTAATACAGTGCTGGGTACAGTGGGGGATATTTTCCCTCCAACTGCACACCAATAATTGATGGTTACAGGTATTTATAGGGGTACTCATCAGCTTTTTTCAGCAGTTTCTATTTCCAATCTTTTACTCATCAGCAATTTTTATTCCAAATTATTACATCACAATTCTATACACTACTGTGATTTTAATTTCTCAGGATGTATCTCAAAGGAGTATCCCCAGATGGTGATGGTCCAGTTTCTGAAAGAAGAAAGACGAATCCCATCTGGTGGGGTCCAGCTCCCCAGATGTGTGTCCACCTTTTAATTGCAGAGACTCTAAATCTCATAACAGTGATGTCCAGCTTCCCTTTGGTCGAAACCATAAACCCTTGAGGTGATGTTCATCTTCCTTTCTCAAGCTGTTTTGCTCTGCTTCCATAAGGCATGAGATAAGCATATTTCCTTTATATATATTCCAAAGTTATAGTTTCAAGGATACAAGTAATATTCTAAAATTATACTTCAAAAGGTTATTATTGCAGAGCTTTTTATGGGTTAAATGCAAGCAAAAAGCAACACCTTTAACACCTTAATTCCAATGCTCCTAAATCAACCAGGGTTAATTGCAAACAAAAGATAGGTTCAAAGGCCTGTTTCCATGCTTGATTTTCCTCAGTTATTATTAGAATTTGCAACTATCCCATTGTCAGTGTCCACACATATCGCAATCACAAGTACACACGTCGCCTGTTTGTACCTGACACAAAACACAGCTTTGCATCTCACACAGTCCATCCAGGTATGTGTAATCCAGTTCCTGATGATCTGAACACACGGAGCAGCACTCAGCTGCTGTGGGGGGCTCAGGGAAGGCAGAGTGTGCATTGTCATCTTCCTGAACCTACAGACAAATCAAAGTGAGAAGCCACAGGGTGGAAATCAGTCGCATATATGCTAAATAAAACTTGCAGATTTTTTTAAGAATTGTTTTTGCTTGTTCTTTGTTGTGCTTCTGTGCTTAGAAAACATCCCTTTAAAATCAGTTCAGTTCATCAGTTGAACCTTTGTTTGCAGACCCTCAGTGAGCAAAATTTGTTGCAGACTCAGTGCACTCTGTGCTGGCCTCCTGGGAGTGTGAGGAGCGCACGTGTGCTACTTTTTGCTTTAGGACACTCTGAGGTATTTATTCCTTTTGGGATACATGATGAGAATTCCCAAGAGAGGTAGTTATAAGATATGACATCAGGAAAAAGCTTGTGTGGTTGGAATGTTGTTGCTGTCAAAAGTTAATTTTTCCTTCTTTCTTAGCCAGTAGTTTGCTTTTTGCTTAATTTTTGTGGTATCGTTATTTTATTGTTTAAAAAATTGCTTCAAAATAACTTCGGTGGTTGGTGTTGGCCACCAGTACCTTGTTCAGATTTGCCTATTTGCTTGTAGCTAAAATTTTCGCATCTTGTTTATCATTCTATTTAAAAACTGCTGCCCAGCCAACTAATAACTGAATATCTATCTGTCTAGGACATGGGGAGAGGATTTAGGTAATGTCTTTGTTTCCAGAAAAAAGTTGTAGTGTAGTTTCTAAATAGAGGAGAAGGGGGTGAAGACTCAGGGCTCTGATGCTGTTGGGACACCCCAAGGTCCCCAGGAGAGGGAGCCCCACTGCAGTGCAGGAGCAGGTGTGTTCTCATGTAATATTGAACAAATTATAAATATAAATATGAAAATTATAAGCATGAAAATATTTTTTAAAATAGTTAAATAAAATGGGTTCTTTTATTTGTCAATAGGCAGTGTTTTGATTGTAAAAATTATAAATACAAATAATATAAAGGGAGAAATCTAAGTATAGAAATATAAATATATACAGATATATATAAAATTTAAAACTATAAGAAAAAATTAGTTGCAGCAGTAGATGTGATACATAATATAAATAATAATTTAAATACTTTCCTAGAATTATATATATAATATATATAATTATTAATATAATACATCAAAAGAAACGATAAATATAAATGTGAATATAATTATACAAAAGTATAAAAATATTTCAATATCATTCAAAAGAAGGCTTTTTGTATTTATTTGGTTAGAGACGGGGTTTTTATTTGGAAAAATAGAAGTATTATAGAAGTATAAATCTAAATATAGAAATATACAGTCAATAAAGAAAGGTATTTATAAGAACATGACAGAACGACGCCGCCTTCGGCCGAATGGAACAAGCTCAGCCGAACCAAGGCGAGACCGGCGGAACCTGACGGCCTCGAGCGAACAGAGGCCAGGCTTGCGAGGCTGCCTGAACCGAGCCGAGCTCAGCCGAACCGACCCCACTGCTCTCGTGCGCGCTAATTAGCATGAGTGTGGTCACAGCCCAATGAGCTCCTGTGCCACCCCGCGCTCCCGGTCGTGTCCGTGCGATGGCCGGGCCGCCCGCGGGAAACAGCAGAGGAGCTGCAGTGTACAGCTGTTAGCAGAAAATTGGGGAAGAACTGCTCTGGTGAAATTTGGGGTTCAGGTTGAGGATTCATCAGTGGTGCTGGCAACACTGTCAGAATGGCTCAGTGACTCTCTGCCAGGCTGGTGTGGCCTCAGAGGCTGCCCCTGCTGCTGGCAGAGTGTGTGAAGCCTCTGCTGAGCAGGCAGTGGCATCCCCCCGAACACCTTCTCACAGCACGGACGGAGATGGACCCAGCCTAGCGCATGGAAATGGATCTCTCCAGGTGAACGCTCAGGTGAAGCGACCAGCATGAACCAGGTGAGCTGCACATCTCCAGGGTAATGATTCTTGCACCTTCAGAGCCACAGTATCGCTGAGCTTTTTTTCTCCCCCGACTTTCAATCACCTCTCAAACAGACGAATACTCCCCTTGGAGGCTGCTGTGCCCTGTGCCCTGGGGAGCCTGGCAGGTGGCCCCGTTGGTGAGAGGAGGGCAGCTGCAAGCAGGCAGCCTCCAGGAAAACACGGGAGTTTCAGTGGTTTCTGATGCCTGAGGAATGGGGAGGTGGCCTGAGCTCAGCAGGAGTTCAGCACGGTCATACAGAGGCCTGGCTGTTATGATTTAAGATCGCTTATTGAATATCTGTAGTTTCTATAGATATTTGTATATCTGTCAAAGTAGGATATAGAGCCCTATGCAGGAGAAAAAAAACTCTTTATGTAAGATATGACCTGGGGGGGCATCATGCCAGGCTATCCCTTCCAGATTTGGAAGGCTTCAGTGTTTTGTGTGGCATGATGGGAAGTTTTGAAAATTAAGATTTCCTCTTTGGTGCGGGTCAGATGGGTGACGCCTGGCAGCTCGTGCACTGCCACTGTGCTAACCTGTGTGCCTCTCCTTCCCTCCCTGCTCCACAGGCAGAGCAACACGGGAGCAGCAGGGAGAGGTGGCTTTGTCCTGGAGGATCCAGGAGCTCGCGGTGGATATCTGAGCCTGCAGCTCCAGGCTGCCGCAGGACCCAAGGGCTGCACACACCCAGAGCGTACAGGTACTCTTAGAAACGTGGGCTGTCGTGGCTGAGCCCTCAGAAGCTGGCAGTGCCAGCTGGGAGAAGAACAGTAACTTCCAGCCTTTTCTTTTGTCTGTGTTTCCTGTGTTCAGTCAGTCTGATTACTTCTGGGCATTTGCCCAGCAGGGTGTGAAATGCGTCAGGGGCTAAAGGGGGAAAAAAAGGGAAACACAAACTATAATCTAAACCTCAGGAGGGAGAAGACATCTGTCAGGACAAACTCTTAAGAGAAATGGGATGAAGAATACTTGTTTACTCAGTCTTTCCTATCTGTAGCTAGTTCAAAGAGGTCTCATAGTCCTTCCCATTAGCAGAGCAAAGGAAGAACAGAAAAACCCTCAGGCTAAGCCATTAAAAGCAGCAGCAGCAGCAGCTTTGTGTGCTGGAGTGTGGTAGGCATTCCTAGGTTTGCGTTTTGGTTTTGCATCTAGCACTGGTAGAGGAAAGTTCTTTGCAAGGTGATAGTTCCAGCCTTGTATTGAAATGTGAGCAAAGAGGAACTTTCTCAGTTGGATTTGGGTTTATTCACAGCACTTGTCAACAGAGTTAACATTCAGATAACATGTGCAGGGAGTGTGTGCTGTGGGTTACCACAAGTGACAAAGGAAGTGGGACAGGGCACTTTCCCCTTCAAGGTACTGTTTTTTTCTGGGAGAATGATGTGAGAGCAGAAAAGTTGCAATGGCATTGCAGTTCCCTGCACAGAATATACCCAGGGAGGTGAAGCACAGCCCAGTGGTGCCATTCATCTGCACCACAAATGGGAGCATCAGTGAAGTGAGGAGGACTGAGGAGCTCTCCCCTTTAGCAATCACAATAGTCATGTCAACCAGTGTCACCCTTTTCCAGACCACTGGCATGTGCTTGGGGACAATAACCTGTGTTTTTTACAGCCAGGTCTTCTGAGCCGCTGCTCACTGATCACAGTGAAAAGAAACTTGTGTACAGGCACTCTGCAAAATTTCCACCTCAGATGCCACTGAAGCACAGCTTTGGCTTTCAGGCATCTCCCCTGCAAGCTGTCCCTTGTGGCGTTTCCGCACTGGATTCATTGTAAATTCATTCCTCCCATTTTTTATTTGTAATTTCCAAAGAATATCAGTCGACTTTTACGGCCTCTTCAGGGCTCCCCAAGCTTCATACCACACCTAAATGCTCGTTTTCACTGCCTGAAGGGCTTCTCTCACCCGAGTGATTCTATGAATTTGGCCTGTACTTCAGCTTAAGGGGAAAGATGTACATTGATTGCATTTTGGAGAAAAAGATTTGACTGTCCAGCTGTAAATTTATCTTGTGTTTTGTCTTCCAGGTTCACTCGTATTGTAATTTGCAAATGGCACGGCAAATGCCATGAGAGCAGCTGGTGAAGATGGCTCAGAAGCAATGACAAGAATGTGCTGCAAAGTTGGGTCCAGCAGTCCAGCTTCCTGACACGGTAGGGCAGACACACCTTTTGATAAAGCATCAAACGCTGTAGTTGTTATTCTTTGTGTTTGTCTGTGCTCCCATTCTGATCACCCCTTGAAGTATTATTTTTCAAAATGATATCTAGGAGAGAAATCATGTTTATTCAGGGGGAGCCATAATTTTCATCTGTTTCAAATGCACCAGGTGTGTTTTAAGCCCTGCACACACAGCAAGAGCTGCAGAGCTTGTAGTGCAGTTTACTGAAGCACTGATTTATTCTGTATTCCAGTAACCATGCCCTGGGCTGCCAGCTAGGCTCAATACCAGGAGCGGGAGAAGCAGACCCAAGAGGTGCTTTGGGTGGAGCCCAGCCAGGTTTCAGGCAGCCTGCAGTCTGCCCTTGCAGTACACACCGGTCTGCTGTTGCCATCTGCTGGAAAAATCCCTAATGGATATTTCCAAACGTGGGGAGGAGCATCTGCTCCTGTCACGGACCTGCTGGGGGCTCTTTGCCCTCTGGCTCCGTGCGATCTGCCCAAGAACAGCATGTGCAGCAGACTGTTACCGCTCTCTGCAGGGCGAAGCACCTTCAGCCAAGGTCAGTGCAAGAGCAAAACAATCCTGCCAGCAAAGCCTGCTACTAGAGAGGCAAACAATTATCCTTCCAAAGGAATTCATCCTTCTTCTCCCTTATAACTCTCCTGTTTTATCACAGCACAGAATGGTTTGGGGTGGAAGAGATCTTGAAAACGACCTAGTTCCACCCCTGTCCTGGGCAGGCTCACCTTCCTCTGGGCCAGGGTGCTGTGCTGTCACAGATCAGGTGGCAGATCTGTGGAAATTGTAATGATATTATTAAGGCATGTCTCTTATTGCCTTGCCATTTGTGAATCCCGAGGCTGTCTTTTCCTAGTTTAGCTTTCTGATGTGGAGGAGCTGAACTGCTAACTGATATGGAATTTGGTGCTCTCTGTGGAGTGGCATCCTGTAAAATTTCTGTCCCAGAAATGCTGTCACGATGGCTCTGCTCCATAAAGAATGACACGGCCTGATTGTCAGCAATTTTTGCTTCTGCAATAGTGTAAAAATGCTAAAATTTTAACACTGCTTATTATTTCAAAAGAGAATATTTTAAAACTGGAAGTGATAGCTAAAATTACGCCTGAAAGGTAGCAAGAGCAAATGCATAGAATATTTCTCCCTGTTTGTAGATATACTTTTCATTCAAAATTATGCTGATGGGGATATGCTTTTATGTATTTAGTGACCTTTACAGATTTATTCCCCGAGTTTTTTGAGTTCATAGAATCATGGAATAATTCAGGTTGGAAGGGGCTCTAAAGATCACCTCATTCCAAGCCTGCTGCCGTGGGCAGGGACATGGTTCCATAGACCAGGTTGCTCTGAGCCTGATCCCAGAGCACCAATGGGCCTTCGAACACTTCCAGGGATGGGGCAGCCCCAGCATCTGTGAGCAACCTGTGCCAGCCAGGTGCCAGAGGAGGAAGAAAGCCCTTCTCACCTGGAGCAGAGGCTGCTGCAGCTTCGCGCAGCCTCGTGTCACCGAGCGTGTGAGACAGAAAGGCCCTTCCCATGGAGGGAGAACAGCACTGAAAGATCTTTTTTGGGAGAAGCGGAGCAATGGAACACCAAAGCAGCCTTCAGTTCTTGCAGCAGAGTTGGGAACAACTTGAAGCAGGAGCAGAGCTGGCCTGGTGCCTTGCCTGGCAGCTCTGCAGGCAGTGGGGATGGAGAAGCTGCAGTTATCTGTCTTCTTGGCTGAGTCTTTAAAAGTGAGGCACTTTTCTGTAGTTCCTTTTCAAGCATTACGTGACAGTTCCCCCTAGAAGTCCAAAGGCAGCTGTTTTCTTAGCAGGAGGAAGTCAGGAAGAGGCAAAGCAGGCAAAGACATCAGATAAGTCTGGATAAAAACCTTGGCTAACCTGTTTTTTCCCCCTCCTCCAAACAACCAATTCTGAAGCACTGAGCAGAGATCTGTCCCCCAGGAGGCAGAGCAGAGCCGATCTCTGAGAGCTGACACGCGAGCTCTGGTGAGGACAGCTGCTCCCCTGCCTTGGTGTGGGACCTGCTGAGCTGCCGTTCCTGTGCTGGGAATGTTTCTCTTCTCATCCAGGCAAGCCAGAGACCTCCTAGGGAAGGAGCAGGTAAGGTTTAAATACCGAGATCTCCCCGGTAAGAAGTGACGTGACAAAAGGAAATGGCCTCAAGTTGCAGCAGGGAAGGCTTAGATTGGCTTTGAGGACCAATTTGTTCACTGAAAGGGTGTTCAGGCATAGGAGCGGGCTGCCCAGGGCAGTCCCCATTGCTGGAGACATTTAAAGCATGGCAAGATGTGGTGTTTAGGGACCTGATTTGGGTGGGGGCTTGGCAGTGCTGGGGCAGCAGCTGGGCTCGATGGCCTTTGAAGGCTTTTCCAGCCTAAAGGATGCTATGGTTCTGGAAAGCCTCGACCCCTCTGGCTCTAACACAGCACCTGGATGCTGACGGAAGGAGGCTGGTCATAGACCCTGGAGGTGCCTGTCCCACAGGGAGGGAGAGGACAAGGCAGTGTCACCTGCAGGGAGGGTCTCGTCCCCAGAGAGCGGCCAGTGACTCCATCCGTGCCCAGGGCTCTGGGTGCACCCTCGGGGTGGACACCTGCCCTCAGGTTTCCCTCTGGGCACCCGGGAAGGGAACCAGGTCCATCCGTGTGGCAGCTCCAGGGCCTGCAGGCTCTGGGGCTCTGCAGCTGTGTGCCTTGTCACAGGGTGGCAGGGACGTGACACTGCCCGGCCGCGCCGCTGGCCTCAGATCCTTGCTGCTTTTCTCCTTATCCCGTATGGCTGTACCAGCAATCTTCTGTCTTTTCTTTAAAAGTGTCCTTGGGAGAGTTCAAAGAGAGGGTAATTAGTTATGTCAAAGCCTACATATTTGACCTGTTGGCACTCAAGAGAAAAGACAAAAACCTGCTTTGCATCCTTGTGCCTGGAAGTCATTGTGACCCAGGGAAGTGAGGAAGGGGCTGACTGAGGTCACTGAGGCTCTGAGAGGGAGGTGAGTTTGCATTCCAGTTTATTGGAACGGAGGCTCATCAGAAGTTTCCTCGGCTATCCAAGGCACAGAGCTCTGGAGCCAAGTGAGCCTGAGCTGCTGCATGCTTGCTGTGAGCTTTTGGGTGAGGGTGCATCGTTGCAGGCCTGGGATGGATTGAAATGCGCTGAGGAAACCAGAGGGAGGGAGGGAAATGCTCTGTTAACTTGTGCCAATTCTTCTGTCAGACTCATCACGGCGGGACAGCGTGAAGACTGAAAGTGTAAGAAGATGTGGAGGGAAACAGAGAATCTGACAGGAGCAGCGAACGCGCGAGTGCACGAATTTTGCTTTTTGCTTGGATGTAAACTCAGGAGTTGAAAGGAATTTGGGAGTGAGAAGGGACATTTCAGAAGGAGAAGAAGAAAAAGAAGTTGTTGTTGTTGTTGTTACAGTCCTGGCAAAATCTTTTGTTCTAGCTAATAAAAGAAGTTAGTTTAAGAAACAGAAAGAAAAAAATGTAGTGTTTTTTTTTGACTTCACTATTATATTCATTGGTGGTATATGGTGTGTTGTTTTATTTCTTGGTATTATTAACTCTGTGCAAATTGTTTTTTGAGTGAAGCTGACTTTCTGGATGGGTTGGTTTGTATTTGAGGCAGGATTAATTTCAATAGGATTCTTTCATAGATTTCTGATCGGTATTACTGGGATTTTGGTTTTGTTTGTTGTATGTATAAACATAGAGCTTTGGTAGGGCCAGCTGGGCTGCTGGAGTTTTGGGTGTGAATTTATTAGATGGCTTTTGTAAAATGCAGTTTTTAATTTTTGAAAGGTTTTTCAATGTAGTGGTTTTAAGGTGGTTTTTAAGAATTCATTGTATTTTTTTCTGTTGTTTGTAGTTGGTGTATGATAAGGGATGTGGTGTGACTTCTTGAACGCTATGGTTTTAGTGTTCCTAAGTTCTGATTTCTTTCTGGTTCGATAGTTTTTTTCATTTTTATTTTTTGGGACAGGGGCATTTATATGGTGGGTTTTTATAGGCAATACGTTTTTTAATTTAGGTAGTGATATTTTTTAGTATTTTAATAGTTTAGGTTTTTTATTTTCATGGTTTTATTATTTTTTTTAATTTTTTCAAATAACTTTTATAGATGACAGGTTATTATTTGTGCATTAGCATAAAGGTAGAGCTTTGGGGACTTTTTATAGTAATGTTTAGGGTCAGTTGTACAGTTTTGAGTCTCGTGAGTTGGTTTGCTTTTATTTTTACTGGGTGTTTGTTTTTATTAGCAGTTGTGTCATTTTCGAGGTGTATTTGAGTTTTTTGGGGTTTTTGAGATATCGGTTTAGGAGGAAGTTTATGATGAGAATGTGTGGAGGTTTTGGGCTACTTTATAGTGGGATTTAAAATTTATTTACAGTTAGGTTTATTTGAGTTTTTATTAGGGTTCAATGACGTTGTGGGATGTTTGTTCCGTTAGTAATAGCAATAGGTTTTGTTTTGATGTGCTGCGATGGGATGAGCGTGTGCTGCGTACCGGTGCTGACAAAGGTACAGTATTGTTGTGGTTCTGGTGTGTCGGGTTAATGAACTTCTATGGTTTAATATAGAGATGAAAATGGAAATAAATATACATTTAAAAATAAACATAATATTAGAGTGGTAAACATAAATATAGATAACAGATACATACATAAAACTATAATACATGGTATATAATTGTAACATATTATCATATAGATAAATGATAGTCTGTTTTATATATATATACACAAAGATATATAAATATAGATTGTAAATATAAAAATATTTAAATATAGTTAAAAATTAATTGGGGTTTTTATTAGATTATAGGCTGGGGTTTTTTAATAAATAATATAAATAGAAATAAAATAAAAATTCAGATGTAGAAATATATATACAAATACAAATCTCTATAAATATTTAATTTAAAGAAATATACTTAAAAGAAATATATAATCCAAAAAATTAGATCTGTTATTATATTGGAAGGTATTCTCTCTAATATATATAATATATATGAATGAAATAAATAAAAATTATCAATATAAATATGATTATAATTTTGAAAAATAAAGTTACTTCCTACATTTTAAATCTGGTTCAAATAAAGGGGTGTCCTTGGTTTTTATTTGGTTAGAGGCAGGAGTTTTATTTAAAATAATATAAGTATTATAGAAATGTGAATCTTAAGATATAAATAAATAAGAAATATATGAAGAGAAATTGCTAAACTGTGAATATAAATTTAAATATAAATGTATGTAAATAATATGAAGAGTTGTAGTATAGAATATAACATTATACGGCAATATAAATTATAAATGGGAATATAAATATAAAAATATGTAAATATAGTTTAAAAGAAAGGGAATGTTTTGGCTTTTATTTAAGTAGAGGCAGGGGTTTTATTTTAAATAATCTGTGTTACAGAAGTAAAAATCTTGACGCAGAAATATATAATCAATATCTACAAATATGTATTAAAATATATATACTTGCATCAGATGTAATATAGAATATAAATTTATTTATCAGTGGACATTGATAAAGATAAATGTATAAGTAAACAATATACATTAATATACATTATAAATACAAGTATGAATATAAAAATTAAAAATGAGGATTAAATCTATTTAAATATTGTATAAAGAAAGGGTTGGATTTTTTGTTATTCTTATTTTGTTAGAGACAGGGTTTTTATTTTAAATAATATGAATGTAGATATTATTGTTATATATTTCTAAATATTGAGATATATAAGCAAGATATAAATATATATATACAAACACAAAAATAAGTAAATACAAATAATAGGAAGAGATGTAATGGCGAATACAAATAACAGTATACATTAGTATACATTTTAAATGTAAAAATCTAATTATGAACCTGAAAAACAAAAATTTTAAAAATTATTTAAATACAGATGAGAAGAAAGGGCTTCTTTTTCGCTTTAATGTGGGTGGAGGCAGGGGTTTTATTTTAAATAATGTAAGTGTTACAGAAGTAAAAATCCTAACACCGAAATATATAATGAATATATAAAAATATGAATAAAAATATGTTAAAAAATATAAGTAATAGGAATAGATGTAGCATAGAATATAAATTTATAAATAAATCGGAAAATATAAATGCAAAATCGATCACACATCAGTATACATCTTAAATATAAATGTCGATATAAATATGAAAAATACTATTTTTTAAAAAACTTTAAATACAGTTGAAATTAAAGGGGTTTGTATTTGGCATTTATGTGTAGAGGCAGGGGTTTTATTTTGAATGCTCTAAGTGTTACAGAAGTAAAAATCCTAACAGAAATATATACTTACAATGTAAAAGTATGTATAAAAATATATAAATAAATTTAAGTTTTAATAAATTTAAGTTTTAGGGATATATGCAATATAGAGTATAAATGTCTTTATAAAAATAAAGATAAATGGACATATAATCAATATAAGTAGAAATGTTAATATTAATACAAAAAATATTTTAAAAAATATTTAAATTTTTTTTTAAAGAAATTTTTGGGTTTTTTATGCTATGCTTTGTTTTGTTTTGGGTTTATACTATTACATTAGAGGCAGAAGTTTATTTTTCCTCTTCCCGGTTGTTTTGGGGCATTTATTTCAGAGCAGTTTTCGGCGGGGGTCACCCCTGTTCTTTTTTGCCGCCTTCCCTGCCCACAGCCCCGAGGCACGCTGAGCCCACGGCTGGGGCAGGCGGCAGTGCTGCCGCCTTGTGGGCAGAGCGCGGTACTGCAGCCCTGCGCGGACAGGCAGCCGAGAGGCCGCCACCTTGGGAGTGGCGTGTCGCGGGTGTCGCGGACTTTTCCTTGACCTTCTCAAAATGGCGGCGAAAAGGGCGGGGAAGTGGAGGACCGGCGTCGGTCTAACTGGACTGCCTGCATGGAACACCGACGTCATGGCGGCCCCAGTGGGAATTTCTGTGGCGTTTCAAGTGTACCCGATACGGGCTGTGGTCTCAGCGGCGCCGCGGGCGAGCGTATTTTGGCGGGTTCGTGACAGGCATCTGAGTAAACGCCTCTCTGTGCCGGGGTCCTCTCACGGCCGCTTTCCCGCCTTCAGGGAGCCGAGCCGGGCCGAATTGTTCCGAAGAGCCGGAGAGCCGAGGGTGGCCGAAAACAGCCGAGTTTCCCCGAAGAGCCGAGTGTGGCCGAAAACAGCCGAGATTACCCGAAGAGCCCAGTGCGGCCGAAAATAGCCGAGTGTAACTGAAAACAGCCGAGTTTACACCAAAAGACGATGATAGCCGACTGGAACCGATAGCCGAGTGTAGCCGACACTGGCCGCATTTAGACAATGTGCCCAATATGACCGAGTTTAGCTGAACCGTGCCGAGTTCGGCCGAAGAGCCGAACTGAAACGAGTTTAGACCAAAAGCCGAACCAAGCCGAATTCAGCCGAGTTTCATTAAACAGAACCGAACGACGCCGCAGCGCTCTGCCTTCAGTGCGCCTGTGCAGACGGCAGGGATCGCTGTGCCTGCAGTGCTCCGGGGCAGACGGCAGGGGGCACTGTATAAAGTAAGTATAAAATATCAACGATCTATAAGAAGGAATAAAAGCTCTATGTCACGTGCAGCAGTAGAAAATTTCAGGCTCCCAGGGAATAAATAGTTTTCTTTAAATCATTTTCGTTTTGGAGTTTTTTTTTACTCTCAGGTAGCCTGAAAGTTTCTACTGCTGCTTTTTTATTCTAAAGCTAGAAAGGAAAACCAAGATTAGAAATACAGGGAAAGAAAGAAAGAAAGGAAAGGAACTGAAAGGAAGAAAGAAAGAGGGACAGGAAGGCAGGAAGGAAGGAAGGCAGGCAGGCAAAAGAAATAAAACCCAAAGAGGGCAAGGAGAAACCCAGGGGAAAAAAAACTGAAAAAACAGAAAAAAACCTCGAGTTGGGCAAGAAAAATCCAGAAACAAAACCCAGGATGGGCGAGAAAAATCCCAGAAAAAAAAAAAAAAAAACATAAAAAAAAAAAACCCAAGCAGGGCAAGGAAAAAAAAAAACAGAAAAAAACCAAGATAGGCAAGAAAAAGCCCAGAAAAAAAAACCAAAACAAAACAAAACAAAACAAAAAAAAAAATCCCTGAAAATAGACCAGACAAAAACCCCAAGATGGGCTAGAAACAAAATAAGGAAAAAAAAAAAAAAAACAAGATGGGGAAGGAAAAATTCAGGAAAAAAAGAAAAAACAAAATAGCAAAGAAAAATCAGGGAAAAAAAAAAAAAGGCAGAAGGAAACGCCACGATGGACAAGAAAAAAACAGAAAAAAAGCCCCAAGGTGAGCAAGAAGAAACGAAGAAAAAACCCCAAGAAATGCCAGAAAAAGTCAAGGAAAAAGGGAGTAAAAGCCCCAAGAAACAAGGCAAGAAAGAGAGGCAATAAAGGCCACAAAAAATGCAAGAAAAAACCCAAGAAATGCCAGAAAAAGGTACGAAAATGGTTCTGCCAGGTGCGATCAAGGCGAGCGGGTTCAGTTTCAGGTCCAGGAGATGAACAAGTGTCAGATTAGCTTGGGGCACTGATGTGCAATGCAGCTGTGACAGGATTTATGTTTAAATATAGTTTAAATAAATTGGGGATTGTTTGGCTTTTATTGGGGTATAGGCTGGAGATTTCATAAAAAGTATAAAAATAGAAATCCAATTCTATCCTATATATGTCGATATCGATAAATATTTAATATATGTAAATATAAGTAAAAGAAATATATTGTGTACAAAGAATATATCTATTATTATATAAAAAGGTATTCTCTCCAATATATAATACCTATAAATATAATAAATGAAAATTACAAATGTAAATGTGAACAGAATTATGACAAACAGAATTATTTTTAAAATTTTAAATGTGGTTTAAATAAAGGGGTGTCTTTGCTTTTTATTTCGTTAGAGGCAGGGGTTTTATTTTAAATAATATAAGTACTATAGAAATGTAAATCGGCATACAGAAATATATAATAAATATACAAAGATATAATACCAAACTATAAATAGAAATAGAAATCTATGTAAGTAACATGATGAGATGTAATATATAATATAATTAATATAATACAGTAATATAAATTCTAAATATAAATGCGAATATAAATATGAAAAATATATGATGGGGGCTCGGAGCAGCCCAGGTGTGAGTGTGAGGATGATGGGGGCTCAGAGCAGCCCAGGTGTGACCTGTGAGGATGATGGGGGCTCGGAGCAGCCCAGGTGTGAGTGTGAGGGTGATGGGGGCTCGGAGCAGCCCAGGTGTGAGCTGTGAGGGTGATGGGGGCTCGGAGCAGCCCAGGTGCGAGTGTGAGGATGATGGGGGCTCGGAGCAGCCCTGGTGTGAGTGTGAGGATGATGAGGGGCCGGCTCCTGCCGGGGCGAGGCTGTTTTAGGGGGAGGCTTTGCCTCAGCTCCCTTTTGCATGGAGCTGCTGAGTGGAGGGGTTTATGGGGCGCTCCTGGCGCTGTCTCATGGAAGGACTGCGAGAGCTTCTCACAGGGTCGGGGAGAACGCCTGGATCCGCGCTTGGATACGTGGAGCATCGCTTAAAGGAGGTGCCGAGGGACGAATCTTTGTGCCAGGGAGCAGCAGCCGAACAGGTGAGCCCGTGTGGGTTTGGAGCGGGGAATTTTCTCCTTCCCCTTTGCAATTTCATCTTGCCAGTCCCTCCCCGGATCTCCAGGAACAAAAGTGGAACTTATGAGGACAAAAGGAATTACGGAGAAGGAAGCAGCTACTCTTCTTTTATTGTCTGCGTTTGAACTGAGGGGATCCCTCTTCACTTGTGGTTTTCAGGGTGTTGATTGCAGGAAAAGCTGCCTTTTCCAGGCTGTTACGGGTATCCCGGGGGTGACAGGGAATCCCTGCGTTCTATTTTAAGGGGAATGGGAAAAGTATTCTTGTGGTGTTATGGGTTTGATTTGAAGGCAGCCCACTCCATTTTCATCACCCTAGGGTTTAAATGGAGGGGGCAGCCCTGGTGTCCCTCCTTTTCAAGGGTTTGAATGGAGGTCGAAATCGCCCTTTCCCATCAGTCGAAGGCTTTCATTTGAGGAGCACCCCTTCTTTTCTGCTCTCGTAGGGGACGAAACTGAAGGGGAGAACGCATTTTTTTGCCCTTGTTGAAGTGAGGTGAGCCCCGCCTGCGGCGTCAGTTTCGGGGTTTGGTTGCGGGAAGCCGCAGCTCCGGCAGCGTTTGCAGGGCTGCAATGGGGCTGTGCCGCTGCATTGGAGGGCGCTCCACATGTCCGCGGCCCGGCCCGGAACGTTCCCGCTCGGGAGCACTGCTGGCACGGCCCGGGCAGCTGCCGGGGCGCACGGGGGATTTGGCGCGGCCGGGCCGGCCAAGGGCGGCAGTGGCCGAGCCGCGCCGGTGCGAGCCGTGCGGAGCCGAGGGGAGCCGTGCCGGGCCGGCCGAGGGCGGCAGAGGCAGCGCGGGCGCTGCTGCGCCAGCCCAGGCGCTGCCGGCCGCTCCGTCCGTTCCGGGTGCGGGGCTCGGGCACCGCTGGTACCCCCAGGCCTGGTGCCGGCCCCGCCGGGCAGGGGCAGCGGGCGGGGCTCTCCGGCGTGCAATGGTTTTTACGGGTCGTAGCGCGAAGCAGCGGTTCGGATTTTAATTCTGTTGCGGTGGCTTTTATTAGCATGAGTGTGTAGTGTTTGTTTTGGGGGGCTTGAGGTAGCGTTGTGTCATTCATAGCAGCGGGTTTTTAATCTCGATAATTGCATGTGTGTTCATCGTCTTCCAGAGCTTTTATTTATTTGGTTTGTTTGATTGTAGTGTATGTTTTATAGTTACGGGTAATTTGGGAGACATTGTTTATGGTTACGTTTGTCTTTAGGCTTTGTGTTTGTTTCTAGGTGGTATTTTTATTTTGATAGCTTGAGGCACTATGGGTTTATTCGGTTGGGAATAATTTTTTTGTTGTAAATTTAAGTTTATTTGGTTTTGGGACTTTTTTTTTTGTGTCCTTTGATGTATTTGGTTGTTGTTTTTCAGTTTTATTTTTGGGAATATGGGTATTTACATGGTGGGTCTTTTTAGGTATTTATTTGGGTAGTTATTTTCTTAGTTTTTAGGGGTTGAGATTTTTTTTTCCCATTTCATTAATTAGTTCGGTTTTTAAAGTTATTTTTACACAGGATTGGTTCTTCTTTGAGTTAGTGTAGAGGTAGAATTTTGTTTATTTTTTTTAGTAACGTTCAGGATCAGTGGCACTGTTTGGAGTTTATTAGGCTGGTTTCATCTTTTTCAGTAGTTTTTGCGCTTTGCTGTATGTGTTTCTACAGGGTTTCCTTTTATTTTGGTTCCATTTTTCTGACGTGATGGGAATTGTTATCGAAAAGAGTGCTGTGCGGTTTTTTCGCTGGAAGTTGTTTGGATGTTGGAGGTATCTTGATGTTTTTGGAAGATATTGGTGGGAATTCAATGCTGTTTGTTTTGTCATTTTATTTAGGAATCGCATTTTAAATACACAGTTATAAATGTAACTATATTAAAACAAAACAGATGTGTGGAAATGGGAATAAACCACTTTTGTTTTTATATATTCGGTCTCTTGTCAAAAATTAACATGTAACATAAGTCATTATATGTTACAATAAGATATTCTATTTCTTAATAGAGTATTGTGTATGTTGATAGATATATAAATAGAGAATATAAATATAGACACAAGCCAAACCGAAATATAAATATAGGAATGTATTGCAAATATATGCATACCCATCAAGGGTATATTAACCCAGCCTGGGCTGAGGGGCTTTATTCCTACTCTGGGATGTGCTGGGGTAAGAGCTCCCCTCTCATTTCAGTGAAGAGGCTCTTTCAGCTTATTTCAGCTTGGTTTCAGCAGGTGTTTCTGGGCATCTAAAGCAACACAGGCTTTGAAGAGACCATGAAGAAAACAGCATGGAATACAGGGAGTATTGAAGTTGATGATTTTGGCTTTTGTGTTCAGGGGTGGTAAAGCACCTTTGTAATTTCTGGTTTTGTTAGTGTTTTATTTCATTCATTTTAGGAGGAGTGCAGCTTCCAGAGGTTCCCGGTTGTGTCAATTACAACACTTTTTTCAGCAGATTCATCACGTCACAAGAGGAATCTGCCCACTGTCAAGGATGATGTTTGAGATTGAGGCTTCAGGTGAGTTGAGGATTGTGACTGGGAGAGGGAGGGTGAGCAGGTATCCAATTAGGAGTTCTTGGGAGGGGTTTGAAGGCAGCAGGGTGAGAGAGGGTGTTTATTTGTTTATTCGAGGGCCCCCGCACACAAGGCTGTTCAGAAGCCTAGCAGAGGCATTCCCATGTCTTACAGCATGCAATGTCATCCACTGCACTCACAGGAATGCCCTTTAACTTTGCCTTTCTCTTACCCAGGTGCCACTCCTACTAAAGGCCAAAGCCTTGGAATCAGGATGAAGCTGGAGCCTGAGGGAGCCAGGCACACTCAGGAAAGGGCAAGTAGCTGCCTTGGTGGGATTTGGCCCACATAACTCTGGACTCACACTTTGGTTTTGGTTTTCTTTATTGTAGCTGACCGAGAGGCTGACAGGCCATCATGAGGCCATCCGAAGCAGACTCATTTCAGGTGCAACGTGGATCCACATCACCCATCACCCAAAAGATAAGTCGGGGGCCACAGCCTGGAGATGGGATGATGGGAGAGTAGTGGGTTGGGAGTTCTTGGGGCAGATTTAAAGATTAGCGGAGGGAAAGGCAATCTTCTCCAACGGCCTCTTAGGACAGCTAAAGGGAGCGGCTCTACTTTTGATGGCAGCTTTCAGGCGGGCAGTGCAGAACAGCTCTGGTCTGTGTCTTGTTGTCTGGTGTGCCGTGTTACCTAGTGTGTCCTTGGGGTCCCTTTTGCCTTCTCCCCTCAAGGCCCTCACCGCAAGCATGATGTGTCGTGTTTCATGTCCCCCTGTTTGTCACGTTCTGTGTCACGGGTGTCTGCACACATTTGTGCCGGAGCTGTTCTGCCCTGCTGCATGGCCTGCTGCAATGGGACAGGCCTGGAGAGTTGAAATTTGTCATGTGGGGTGTACTTGGACTATAGATGCTATTCCTAGATTGACATAAGGTGTTTGCAGCTTGTGAGTTAAACTGGTGGTGTTTGATGTACGTTCTAACTTTCTTTCAGGTGCAGATGCATTGCATCATGGCAGAGGGTCAGGGTTAGGAGGTGCTGGGCCTTCTTAGGAGCACGGTGAGTAGCAGACTGGTGGGGTTTTGGCTGATGCAGTGCCAAGATCAGGCACTGATATTTGCTTCTCTTTAATACAGCTTCCTGAGAGACACCAGCGTCGTGCCAGCAGGACCTCCCCAACTGACGAGGTGGCCTTTGTTTGCACCTGAGACAGAATTGCATCCCCAGATGTCTGAGAGATAAGTAGAGGGCTACGGCCCACAGAGGGGATAAAAGCAGAGTGCTGGTTTGGGAATAACTGGGAGGGGTTTTTGATTCAGCTTTGGAGGTGGGGGGTGTTCATGAGGTGGTCCCTTAGGCCCCATAAAAGCCAAGTATCACCTTTGATCCCAGTGCTGAGGTGCTCAGGGCAGAGCAGTGCCGGTGTGTATCGTGTCACTTGTCTGTTGTGTGTTGTCTGGATATCTCATGTCTCTTATCTTAGCCCTTTGAGGGGCCTGTCAGAAAGCCTGGCATCATTCTTAGCATCTGTGATCTCTGCATTCCTTGGCCTGGCACCCAGGCCATAGATGCGGTTCTGATACCTGTCTGAGCTCCCCAGTCAAAAGTTCTCTCTTTAAAAGCATCCAGTCAGATGTCTTGTCAGGTCTTGTTCTGAGCTGTATGGACAGCTATGCCTCACCTGGATCCATTATGGTGGATTAGGACTTGAAAGAATGTGAGGGCAGGGAGAGGATTCTGACCATAGGATTCCTGGGCATCCATCTTTGCTGTTCTTGGAATAAATCATTCAGTTAGCATCTTCTTCCTCCAGGGTTCTCTGAGCCTCATCAGCTCACTGTCAGTCTCACCTCGGTCATCTTCTTTTGCATTCTCTCAGTCCTTGCAGCCATTTTCCTTGCCAAGAGGTTTCTGTCTGTGTTGTGTCCCCATTGTCTATCACGTCCTGTCCTGTGTCACGGGTGTCTGCACACATTTGTGCCGGAGCTGCTCTGCCCCGCTGCCATAGCCTGGTGCAATAGGAGAAGCCCCGGGGACTTGGAATGTGTAATGTGGGGTGTAGTTGGACTCTAGATGGGATTTGTAGATGGACACAGGATATCTGGAGCTCTTACCTTATCCTGCAACAGTGTGACTCTCCTAACTTTTTTCAGATTCAGATGGATTAAATCTGGGCCAGAGGGCCCCATCCCGGATGAGGGGATTGCCCCGAGCAGGTGAGGCCCCATTTGTCTCTGCAGCAGAAGTGTATATTGTGACTCTGTTACAGCTCTGTTCTTTGTCTTTCTTTTTAGGAAGTAAATCTGGATACCAGCAGTCAAGGTGAGCAGTGGAGAGAAGTAGTTCTTATTGCTCAGCTCTCAAGAAAGAAATTGTTCAGCAGATTCATCATGTCACAAGAGGCATCTGCCCAGTGTGAAGGATGATGCTTGAGGTTGAGGCTTCAGGTGAGTTGAGGATTGTGATTCGGAGAGGGAGGGTGAGCAGGTATGCAGTTAGGAGTTATTGTGGGCAGGGGGAGGTTTGCAGACAGCCGGGTGAGAAAGGGTGTTTATTTGTTTATTCGAGGGCCCCCGCACACAAGGCTTCTCAGAAGCCTAGCAGAGGCTTTCACATGTCTTACAGCACGCAAGGTCATCCACTGCACTCACAGGAATGCCATTTAACTTTGCCTTTCTCTAACCCAGGTGCCACTCCTACTAAAGGCCACAGCCTTGGAATCAGGATGAAGCTGGAGGCTGAAGGAGCCAGGCACACTCAGGAGAGGGCAAGTAGCTGCCTTGGTGGGATTTGGCCCACATAACTCTGGACTCACACTTTGGTTTTGGTTTTCTTCATTGTAGCTGACCGAGAGGCTCACAGGCCATCACGGGGCCCTCCGAGGCAGACTCATTTCAGGGGCAACGTGGATCCCCATCACTGATCATCCAAAAGATAAGTCGGGGGCCACAGCCTGGAGATGGGATGATGGGAGAGTAGTGGGTTGGGAGTTCTTGGGGCAGATTTAAAAATTACCAGAGGAAAAAGCAATCTTCTCCAAGGGCCTCTTAGGACGGCTAAAGGGAGAGGCTCTACTTTTGATGGCAGCTTTCAGGCGGGCAGTGCAGAACAGCTCCGGTCTGTGTCGTGTTGTCCGGTGTGCCGTGTTACCTAGTGTGTCTTTGGGGTCCCTTTTGCCTTCTCCCCTCGAGGCCCTCATCACAAGAATGATGCGTCGTGTTTCTTGTCCCCCTGTTTGTCACGTTCTGTGTCATGGGTGTCTGCACCTATTTGTGCCAGAGCTGCTCTGCCCTGCTGCATGGCCTGCTGCAATGGGGACAAGCCTGGGGAGTTGGCATTTGTAATGTGGGCTGTACTTGGGCTCTAGATGCTATTTCTAGGTTGACATAAGGTGTTTGCAGCTTGTGAGTTATCCTGGTGGTGTTTGACATAAGCTCTAACTGTCTTTCAGGTGCAGATGCATTCCATGTGTGGCAGAGGGTCAGGGTTAGGAGGTGCCGGGCCTTCTTAGGAGCGCGGTGAGCAGCAGACTTGTGGGGTTTTGGGCGATGCGGTGCCAAGATCAGGCACTGATGTTTGGTTTTCTTTAATACAGCTGTCTGAGAGACACCAGCCCAGTGACAGCAGGACCTTCCCAGCTGACGAGGTGGCCTTCCTTCGCACCTGACAGGGACCAACATCCCCAGATGTCTGAGAGATAAGTAGAGGGCTGCAACCCACAGAGGGGATGGAAGCAGGGTGCTGGGTCAGGACTCCCTGGGGTGGGTGGGGGGGTTTGAGTTGGCTCTGGAGATGAGGGTAGCCAAGACATGGCCCCTTAGGCCCCATAAAAGCAAAGTCTCACTTTTGATCACAGTGCTGAGGTGTGCAGCAGGGCAGAGCAGTCCCGGTGTGTATTGTGTCATTTGTCTGTTGTGCATTATGTGTTATTTGTGTATCTCATGTCTTTTACCTTAGCCCTTTGAGGGGCCTGTCAGAAAGCCTGGCATCATTCTTAGCATCTGTGATCTCTGCATTCCTTGGCCTGGCAGCCTGGCCATAGATACGATTCTGATACCTGTCTGAGCTCCCCAGGCAAAAGTTCTCTCTTTAGAAGCATACAGTCAAATGTCTTGTCAGGTCTTGTTCTGAGCTGTATGGACAGCTATGCCCCACCTGGATCCATTATGGTGGATTAGGACTTTTAAGAATGTGAGGGCAGGGAGAGGATTCTGACCATAGGATTCCTAGGCATCCATCTTTGCTGTTCTTGGAATAAATCATTCAGTTAGCATCTTCTTTCTCCAGGGTTCTCTGAGCCTCATCAGCTCACCATCGGTCTCAACTCGGTCATCTTCTTTTGCATTCTCTCAGTCCTTGCAGCCATTTTCCTTGCCAAGAGGTTTCTGTCTGTGTTGTGTCCCCATTGTCTATCACGTCCTGTCCTGTGTCACGGGTGTCTGCACACATTTGTGCCGGAGCTGCTCTGCCCTGCCGCATAGCCTGCTGCAATAGGAGAGGGCCCGGGGACTTGGAATGTGTAATGTGGGGTGTAGTTGGACTCTAGATGGGATTTGTAGATGGACACAGGATATCTGGAGCTCCTCAGTTATCCTGCAACAGTTTGACTCTTGTCCTAACTTTTTCTTCAGATTCAGGTGGATTAAATCTGGGCCAGAGGGCCCCATCCCGGATGAGGGGATTGCCCCGAGCAGGTGAGGCCCCATTTGTCTCTGCAGCAGAAGTGTGTATGGTGGCTGTGTTAAACCACTGTTCTTTGTCTTTCTTTTAAGGAAGTAAATCTGGATACCAGCAGCCAAGGTGAGCAGCGGAGAGGAGTGGTTGTTACTGCTCAGCTCTCAAAAACAACAATTTTTCAGCAGCTTGATCATGTCGCAAGAGAGATCTGCCCAGTGTCAAGGATGATGTTTGAGAGTGAGGCTTCAGGTGAGTTGAGGATTGTGACTGGGAGAGGGAGGGTGATCAGGTATCCAGTTAGGAGTTCTTGGGAGGGGGTTTGCAGGCAGCAGGGTGAGAAAGGGTGTTTATTTCTTTATTCGAGGGCCCCCCACACAAGGCTGTTCAGAAGCCTAGCAGAGGCATTCCCATGTCTTACAGCACACAGAGTCATCCACTGCGCTCACAGGAATGCCATTTAACTTTGCCTTTCTCTTACCCACATGCCAGTCCTAATAAAGGCCACAGCCTTGGAATCAGGATGAAGCTGGAGCCTGAGGGAGCCAGACACACTCAGGAGAGGGCAAGTAGCTGCCTTGGTGGGATTTGGCCCACATAACTCTGGACTCACACTTTGGTTTTGGTTTTCTTTATTGTAGCTGACCGAGAGGCTAACAGGCCATCACGAGGCGCTCCGAGGCAGACTCATTTCAGGGGCAACGTGGATTCCCATCACTGATCATCCAAAAGATAAGTCGGGGGCCACGGCCTGGAGATGGGGGAGTAGCAGATTGGTAGTTCTTAGGGCAGATTTAAAAATTAACAAAGGCACAAGCATTCTTCTCCGAGGGCCTCTTAGGACGGCTAAAGGGAGAGGCTCTACTTTTGATGGCAGCTTTCAGGCGGGCAGTGCAGAACAGCTCCGGTGTGTGTCGTGTTGTCCGGTGTGCCGTGTTACCTAGTGTGTCTTTGGGGTCCCTTTTGCCTTCTTCTCTCGAGGCCCTCATCGCAAGAATGATGCGTCGTGTTTCTTGTCTCCCTGTTTGTCACGTTCTGTGTCACGGGTGTCTGCACATATTTGTGCCCGACCTATTTTGCCCTGCCGCATCGCCTGCTGCAGTAGGACAAGTCATGGGGAGTTGGCATTTGTAATGTGGGCTGTACTTGGGCTCTAGATGCTATTCCTAGATTGACATAAGGTGTTTGCAGCTTGTGAGTTATCCTGGTGGTTTTTGACATATGTTCTAACTTTCTTTCAGGTGCAGATGCATTCCATGTGTGGCAGAGGGTCAGGGTTAGGAGGTTCTGGGCCTTCTTAGGAGCACGGTGAGTAGCAGAGTGGTGGCCCATGCGGTGCCAAGATCAGGCACTGATATTTGGTTTTCTTTAACCTAGGTGTCTGAGAGACACCAGCCCGGTGCCTGCAGGACCTTCCCAGCTGACAAGGTGGCCTTTGTTTGCACCTGACACAGACTGGCATCCCCAGATGTCTGAGAGATAAGTGGAGGGCTGTGACCCACAGAGGGGATGAAAGGAGAGTGCTGGTTTGGGAATTACTGGCAGGGGTTTTTGCCTCCAGATTGGAGATGGGGGGTGTTCAGGAAGTGGCCCCTTAGGCCCCATAAAAGCAATGTCTCACTTTTGATCACAGTGCTGCGGTGCGCAGGGCAGAGCAGTCCCGGTGTGTCACGTGTCACTTGTCTATTGTGGATTATGTGTTGTTTGTGTATCCCATGTCTTTTACCTTAGGGGGGGCCTGTCAGAAACCTTGGCATCATTGTTAGCATCTGTGATCTCTGCATTCCTTGGCCTGGCAGCCAGGCCATAGATGCGGTTCTGATACCTGTCTGAGCTCCCCAGACAAAACTTCTCTCTTTAGAAGCATCCAGTCAGGTGTCTTGTCAGGTCTTGTTCTGAGCTGTATGGACAGCTATGCCCCACCTGGATCCATTATGGTGGATTAGGACTTTTAAGAATGTGAGGGTAGGCAGAGGATTCTGACCATAGGATTCCTAGGCATCGATCTTTGCTGTTCTTGGAATAAATCATTCAGTTAGCATCTTCTTTCTCCAGGGTTCTCTGAGCCTCATCAGCTCACCATCAGTTTGAACTCAGTCTTCTCCTTTTGCATTCTCTCAGTCCTTGCAGCTGTTTTCCTTGCCAAGAGATTTCTGTTCCTGTTGTGTCCCTGTTGTCTGTCCTGTCCTGTCCTGTCTGTCCTGTGTCACGGGTGTCAGCACGTATTTGTGCCGGGGCTGCTCTGCCCTGTCGCATAGCCTGGTGCGATAGGAGAGGTCCTGGGGACTTGGATTTTGTAATGTGGGGTGTAGTTGGACTCTAGATGGGATTTGTAGATGGACACAGGATATCTGGAGCTCTTAAATGGTCCTGCAACTGTCTGACTGTTGTCCTAACTTTTTTTTTCAGATGCACCTCCTCAGATGATTGCACTAGTTCTGTAGGTTCCTTCTTCTCAAAGGGTATAGGGCTCAAGAATTCATCTTCCAGAGAGTTATCTCAAGTCCTGGCTTGTATTGTACCTGCCTATGTTGGCTTATGTTGTATGTAGCTATCTCGTGTGTACCTATGTTGGATTATAGTGTATGTACTTACATTGTATGTACCTATGCTGGCTTGTACTTTGTGTACTTACACAGCATGTAAGTGCGTCGCCCTATATTGTGTGTACTTACACTCTATGTATACTTGCACTGTTTGTCTCAGCTTACGTTGTATCTTCTTCTATTTTACCACTTATGATCGGAGATGCCCTGGCCTGGCACGTAGTCACAGGTAGGTACAGCAGTTATAGAAATTTTTCTGCTCATCTGTCTTCTATGGGATTTTGGGTAGAAAATTTATCAGGCCAGAGTGGGGACAAGTCCTAGCTGTCAGATAGCCACTCGTTGACCCTTCCTGTTGTCTCACAGGTCCCCGAGGCTGCTGATTTCCCCAGGATCTACCATTTGACGTGAGGGAGCAGCAGCCAGAAGATGTGTCGCAGCATGTTCTTCAGCCTCTCGAGTAAGGGCCGCAGTGAGCGTGTAAGTGGAAAGAGTGTGTGAGCGTGTGTGAGAGCATGTGTTTGAGTCTGCTTGTCTCTGCGTGTGTGAGCGCATGCTGACTGGATTTAAGCTTGTGTGTGTGACTTGTGCTTTCCAGGTTTTGCAACTCATTTTAAAATTTAGTATAAAAAATCCCCAGCTGGGTTATATTGTATGTACTGACATGGTATGTACCTATATTGGCTTAAAACCCAGAAAAGCAGACGAAGATGAGCAAGAAAAAACCTAAAAAAACCCCCATCCAAGATGGGCAAGAAAAAAACCCAGAAAAAAACTTGAAGATGGGCAAGAAATAAAAACAGAAAAAAACCCAGGAAAAAACCCCAAGATGGGCAAGAAAAAACCCAGGAAAAAAGCCAAAATAATGCCCCCAAGATGGGCAAGAAAAAAAACCTAGAAGAAAACCCTGAAGATTGGCAAGAAAAAACCCAGAAAAAAACCCCATGATGGACAAGAAAAAACCCAGAAAAAAATTCCAAGAATGGCAAGAAAAGACCCCGAAAACACCCAGAAAAAATCGCAGCCAAAGTATAAATATAGAAATGTGTTTCAAATATATGATGATTTATATAAAGAATTGTTAAATTATTTAAAATACAATAACATAAATCATTACGATCCACAATACAAGTAATACTGTATATATCTTATAAAATAGATATACTATATGTATATCAATTTCCTATTTGACTATAATATCAATATGGTGTAACATATAACAAACGATAGATATGAAAAAAACTCTATATTTATGTTTATAAGCACTTTAAAATAAATGGGGGTTTTGTTTTTTATTTGGCAAAAGCAGGTGTTTTAGTATAAAAATTATAAATACAAATACTATAAAGGTAGAAATCTAAGTATAGAAATAGATCATAAATAGCTCAAGGTTAATATCAAAATTAAAAATAGTAGAAAAAATAAGTTTTAGCCGTAGATATGGTACATAATTAAAAAAATAATTTATCTTTATTATTGGAATAGGATACATATTATATATCATGATTAATGTAATGCTTAAATATAAAGTATAAATATAAATGTGAATATAGTCATGCAAGCTATAAATATACAAATATTTCAATATAGTTTAAAAGAATAGACCTTTTTTGTATTTATTGTGTTAGGATGGGTTTTTTATTTTAAATAATAGAAGCATGTTAGAGATGTCATTTCAAACATAGAAATATACAATCAATATAGAAAGATATTTATGAAACCACAAAATATAAGTAAATATAAATAATAGGAATAGATAGAATGCATTATATAAATTACATGCTACATCGATGTCCACTATCAATATGCATGTGAATATAAATACGAAAAATAGAAATATAAAATGTATTTAAACATGGCTTCGCCCCTGTTCTTTTTTGCCGCCTTTCTTGCCCGCAGCCCCGAGGCGCTCTGCGCCTCCGGCTGGGGCGGGCGGCAGTGCTGCCGCCTTGTGGCCAGAGCGCGGTACTGCAGCTCTGTGGTTACCGGCAGCCTCGGGGCCGCCATCTTGGGAATGGCGAGTCGCGGATGTCGCGGACTTTTCCTTGTCCTTTTCAAGCTGGCGGCGAAAAGGGCGGGGACATCGAGGGCCTGGCTCGGTCAAATCGGCTGCCTGCATGGAACACCGACGCCATGGCGGCCCCGACGGATTTTTATGAGGTATTTTAAGTGTATAAGACACGGACTAGGTGGTCAACGGCGCCGCGGGTGGACATATTTAGGCGGGTTGCTGAGAGGCATCTGCGTAAACCCCTATTTCTTCCGAGGGTCCTCTTTTGGCCGCCATCGTGGGAAGGGCGCGTCGCGAATGTCGCGGACTTTCTTTGACCTTCTCAAGATGGCGGGGAAATGGGCGCGGAAATCGCACACCCCAATAAATCTCCTCCCCCTGTGGCCACAGAGCGGGACCGTACCCCCCGAGCCAGCGCGCCGCCCCTCGCCGCTGAGTGCCGAGGACGGGGCAAGGACACGGCTGCCGAGAGAGGGAAGGGCAAGGGGCGGGAGCCAGCGGCGGTTGGGCCAGGGTCTGTAAATGGCGGGGACGGGTGAAGGACATTCGGTCGTGCAAAGGGACGCGATGGCTGAGAAGAACGGCTGCAGCGGGGGCGGCTCGGCGGGGCCGCTTTCGGCGGGCGGCGGAGTCGTGGTCGTAGCGCTCCGGGGCAGCGGGCGGGGGCGGGCGAGCGGCGTCGGAACAGGGCAGCAGCCTCCGAGCCCGCGCCCGCCCCGCTCCAGGCGCTGGGAGCGACCGCGGGCCGGACAATCCCGGCGGGGCGGCCCCGGAGCGGCGGGCAGGCGGCGGAGCGGGGCCATGGCGCTCCCCGCCCTTGCTGCCGCCAGCTTTGGAAGGTCGGGCCGGGCGCCTGCCCCGTCCCGCCGCCTCCCAGTCTCTGTAAACTCCTCTCTGGCTTCACAGGTCCGTGCTGGAGAGTGGGAGAAAGGGCCCTGCTGGTTGCCATGTCCTCGGTGGGCAGAGAGCTCTGACCTTGGCCGCATGGGCTGCTGAGTGTTGGAACAATGGGGATGCGCTTTTATGTATTTAGTGACACTTACAGATTTATTCCCCTGCTTCAGGTGAGCGTGCATCATTGCCGGCTTGGGATTGAGTCAAATGCGTTGAGGAAACCAGCTCTGGGGAGGCAGGCAGGGAAATCCTCTCTTTACCTTTCCTAATTCTTCTGATAAACTCATCACGGCAGGACAGCCTGAAGACTGAAAGTGTAAGAAGATGTGGAGGGAAACAGAGAATCTGGCAGGAGCATCGAACGCACAAGTGCACGAATTTTGCTTTTTGCTTGGATTTAAACTCAGAAGTTGTGAGGAATTTGGGAGTGAGAAGGGATATTTCAGAAGGAGAAGAAGAAAAAGAAGTTGTTGTTACAGTCTTGGCAAAAGCTTTTGTTCTAGCTAATAAAAGAAGTTAGTTTAAATAAAAAAAAGAAAAAAACCGTGGAGTATTTTTTTTCCTTCACTATTATATTCATTGGTGGTATATGGTGTGTTGTTTTATTTCTTGGTATTATTAACTCTGTGTAAGTTGGTTTTTGAGTGAAGCTGACTTTCTGGATGGGTTGGTTTGTATTTGAGGTAGGATTAATTTCAAGGGGTTTCTTTCATAGACTTCTGATAGGTATTACTGGCATTTTGGTTTTGTTTAATGTATGTATAAACATACAGCTTTGGTAGGGCCAGCTGGGCTGCTGGAGTTTTGGGTGTGAATTTATTAGATGGCTTTTGTTAAATGCAGTTTTTCATTTTTGAAATGTTTTTCAATGTAGTGGTTTTAAGGTGGTTTTTAAGAATTCATTGTATTGTTTTCTGTTGTTTGTAGTTGGTGTATGATAAGGGATGTGGTGTGACTTCTTGAACGCTATGGTTTTAGTGTTCGTAAGTTCTGATTTCTTTCTGGTTCGTTAGGTGTTTTTAGTTTTATTGTTGGGGAGAGGGGCATTTATATGGTGGGTTTTTATAGACAATATTTTTTAAATTTAGTTAGTGATATTTTGTAGTATTTTAATAGTTTAGATTTTTTTATTTTCATGCTTTTAATTAATTTGTAAAATTGTTTCAAATAACTTTTCCAGATTATTGGTTATTATGTGTGCATAAACGTAGAGCTTTTTTGTGTTAGTACTGTTTTGGGTCAGTTGTACAGTTTTGAGTCTAGTGAGTTGGTTTGATTTAATTTTTAATGGGTGTTTGTTTTTATTAGTAGTTGTGTCATTTTCAAGGTGTATTTGAGTTTTTTGGGTGTTTGAGATATTGGTTTAGGAGGAAGTTTATGATGAGAATGTGTGGAGGCTTTGGGCTGCTTATAGTGGGATTTAAAATTTATTTACAGTTAGGTTTATTTGAGTTTTTATTAGGGTTCAATGTTGTGGAATGTTTGTTCCGTTAGTAATAGAAATAGGTTTTGTTTTGATGTGCTGCAATGGGATGAGCGCGGGCTGCGTACAGGTGCTGACAAAGGTACAGTATTGTTGTGGTTCTGATGTGTCGGGTTAATGAACTTATATGGTCTAACATATACATGAAAATAGAAATAAATATGAATTTAAAAATAAATATGAAATTAGAGTGGTAGACATAAATATAGATAACAGATACATACATAAAAGTATAATATATGGTATATAATTGTAACATTATATATAGAGTGGAGTATAATTTATATATATTAAGAAAGATATATAAACATAGAATGTAAATATAAAAAGGTTAAAATACATTGGAGATTTTTTCATTTTATTTAGGTTATAGGCTTTTTTTTAATAAATAATATAAATAGAAATAATATAAAAGTAGAAATCCAGATATACAAATATATAATTTATATACCAATATCTATAAATATTTAATATGAATAAATATAAGTAAAAGAAATACATAATATAAAAATAATACATCTATTATTATAATAAAAGGTATTCTATCTAATATATATCTATAAATATAATAAATAAATATTATAAATGTAGATGTGAATAAAATTTTAACTATTGTTTAAATCAAGGGGTGTCCTCGGTTTTTGTTGTGTTAGAGGCAGGAGTTTTATTTTAAATACTATAAGTCTTATAAAAATGTGAATCTTAAGAAATATATAATAATTATATAAAGAGAAATTGCTAAACTATGAATATAAATTTAAATATAAACATAAGTAAGTAAAATGCAGATTTGTAATATAGAATATAAATAACATTATACGGCACTATAAAAGATAAATGTATAAGTAAGCAATATACATTTATATTTATAATGCATATTAATGTGAATGTAAATATGAAAACAAAAGGATATATATGTTTAAATATTTTTTAGAAGAAAGGGTTGGGGTTTTTTTTGGTTCTTACTGGGTTAGAGGATGCCTCCCAGACCCAAGCTGCCACCTCAGCTGAGTTGAGCAGTCTGCAACAAGGAATCTGGGGGGCTGAGTTTTGCTTACCTGGTAAAAGGGTCAGCACTAGTGTTCAGGAACCTGTGGCCCGGAGCGGCCGGCTCTCTGCTGAAACTCTGCATTGTGCAGGAGGCCTTCCGGACCCAAGCTGCCACCACTGCAAAGTCAGGCTGGTTTGAGGGTCCCAAAGGGCTCCAGCAATCTTCTATCAGGAACCTGGGGCTCCTGAGTTGTCTTCTTCTGGGAAAGGGCTGGCATTGGTGTTCAGGAGGCCTCGCCTGGACTGGCTGGCTGCCTGCTGATATTTCTGCATTGCCAAATGTGCCTCCCAGACCCAAGCTGGCACCAATTCCCACTCCAGATGCTTTTGCCTCGCCACGTGTCTCCTGCCATCTGCCATCAGGAACCTGAGCTACTGAGTTACACTTCCCTGTGTAATGGGCAGCATTGGTGCCCAGGGCCCAGGGGCCCTTACTGGCCAGCTGCCTGCTCAAATTCTGCATTGCACAGGATGCCTCCCCGACCCAAGCTGCCACCACCGCAGAGTCAGGCTGCTGTGAGGGTCCCAAAAGGCCCCAGCAATCTTGCATCAAGAACCTGAGCTGGTGAGTTACACTTACCTGTGTCAAGGGCAGCATTTCTGTTCAGAGCCCAGGGGCCCTTCGTGGCCGGCTGCCTGCTGAAATTCTCCATTGCGCAGGATGCCTCCCGGATCCAAGCTGCCACCTCAGCCGAGTTGAGCTCGTTTGAGAGTCCCAAGCGCCTCGAGCAATATGCCACCAGGAACTTGGGCTGATGAGTTTTGCTTACCTGGGAAAAGGGACAGCACTAGTGTTTAGGAGCCTCTGGCCAAGAGGGGCTGGCTGGCTGCCATCTGAACTTCTGCATTCTGCAGGATGCCTCCCAGAACCACGCTGCCACCTCAGCTGAGTTGAGCAGTCTGCAACAAGGAATCTGGGGGGCTGAGTTTTGCTTACCTGGTAAAAGGGTCAGCACTAGTGTTCAGGAACCTGTGGCCCGGAGCGGCCGGCTCTCTGCTGAAACTCTGCATTGTGCAGGAGGCCTTCCGGACCCAAGCTGCCACCACTGCAAAGTCAGGCTGGTTTGAGGGTCCCAAAGGGCTCCAGCAATCTTCTATCAGGAACCTGGGGCTCCTGAGTTGTCTTCTTCTGGGAAAGGGCTGGCATTGGTGTTCAGGAGGCCTCGCCTGGACTGGCTGGCTGCCTGCTGATATTTCTGCATTGCCAAATGTGCCTCCCAGACCCAAGCTGGCACCAATTCCCACTCCAGCTGCTTTTGCCTCGCCACGTGTCTCCTGCCATCTGCCATCAGGAACCTGAGCTATTGAGTTACACTTCCCTGTGTAATGGGCAGCATTGGTGCCCAGGGCCCAGGGGCCCTTACTGGCCAGCTGCCTGCTCAAATTCTGCATTGCACAGGATGCCTCCCCGACCCAAGCTGCCACCACCGCAGAGTCAGGCTGCTGTGAGGGTCCCAAAAGGCCCCAGCAATCTTGCATCAAGAACCTGAGCTGGTGAGTTACACTTACCTGTGTCAAGGGCAGCATTTCTGTTCAGAGCCCAGGGGCCCTTCGTGGCCGGCTGCCTGCTGAAATTCTCCATTGCGCAGGATGCCTCCCGGATCCAAGCTGCCACCTCAGCCGAGTTTGGCTCGTTTGAGAGTCCCAAGCGCCTCGAGCAATATGCCACCAGGAACTTGGGCTGATGAGTTTTGCTTACCTGGGAAAAGGGACAGCACTAGTGTTTAGGAGCCTCTGGCCAAGAGGGGCTGGCTGGCTGCCATCTGAACTTCTGCATTCTGCAGGATGCCTCCCAGAACCACGCTGCCACCTCAGCTGAGTTGATCAGTCTGCAACAAGGAATCTGGGGGGCTGAGTTTTGCTTACCTGGTAAAAGGGTCAGCACTAGTGTTCAGGAACCTGTGGCCCGGAGCGGCCGGCTCTCTGCTGAAACTCTGCATTGTGCAGGAGGCCTTCCGGACCCAAGCTGCCACCACTGCAAAGTCAGGCTGGTTTGAGGGTCCCAAAGGGCTCCAGCAATCTTCTATCAGGAACCTGGGGCTCCTGAGTTGTCTTCTTCTGGGAAAGGGCTGGCATTGGTGTTCAGGAGGCCTCGCCTGGACTGGCTGGCTGCCTGCTGAAATTCTGTATTGCGCAGGATGCCTCCCAGGGCCAAGCTGGCACCAGTTCAAACTCCCGCTGCTTCGTCCTCGGCACGTGTCCCCTGCTACCTGCCATCAGGAGCCTGGGCCGCTGAGTTACACTTACCATTTTAAAGGACTAGCCTTGGTCTTCAGGCCCAATGGCCCTTAGTGGACGGCTGCCTGCAGAAATTCCGCATTGTGCAGGATGCCTCCCAGACCCAAGCTGCCACCTCTGTAAAGTCAGGCAGGTTTGAGAGTCCCAAGTGGCTCCAGCCACCTGCCATCAGGAATCTGAGCTGGTGAGTTACACTTCCCTGTGTAAAGGGCAGCATTTCGGTTCAGAGCCCAGGGGCCCTTTGTGGCTGGCTGCCTGGTGAAATTCTGCCTTGCGCAGGATGCCTCCCAGACCCAAGCTCTCACCACCGCAGAGTCAGGCTGCTGTGAGGGTCCCAAATGGGCCCATTAATCTGCCATCAGGAACTGGAGCTGGTGAGTTACACTTATCTGTGTAAAGGGCAGCATTGGTGTCCAGGGCCCTGAGTGGCCCGTAGTGGCCTGCTGTCTGCTGAAATTCTGCATTGCTCATGATCCCTCCCAGCCCCAAGCTGCCACCTGTGCCTAGTTGATCTTGTTTCAGACTCCCAAGCACCTCCAGCAATCTGAAATGAGGAACCTGGGCTGCTGAGTTTTGCTTACCTGGGAAAAGGGACAGCACCAGTGTTTAGGAGCCTCTGGTCCAGAGGGGCCGGCTGTCGGTCATCTGAAATTCTGCATTGCACCGGATGCCTCCCGGACCCCAGCTGCTACCTCTGCCGAGTCTGGCTCGTTTGTGAGTCCCAGGCGCCTCCAGCTATCTGCAACAAGGAACCTGGAGGTCTGAGTTTTGCTTACCTGGGGAATGGGTCAGCATTAGTTTTCAGGAGCACGTGGCCCGGAGTGGCTGTCTGTTTGCCTTCTGACATTCCGCATTGCGCAGGATGCCTCCCAGACCCCAGCTGCTACCTCAGCCGAGTCGAGCTCGTTTGAGAGTCCCAAGCACCTCGAGCAATATGCCACCAGGAACTTGGGCGGCTGAGTTTTGCTTAGCTGAGAAAAGGGACAGCACCAGTGTTCAGGAGCCCGTGGCCCGGAGTGGCCAGCCGTCTGCCTGCTGAAATTCCGCATTGCGCAGGATGCCTCCCAGACCCAAGCTGTCAGCACTGCACAGTTAGGCTGCTTTGAGGGCCCCAAATGTGTCCAGCAATCTGCCATCAGGAATTTGAGCTGCTGAGTTACACTTCCCTGTGTAAAGGGCGGCATTGGTGTCCAGGGGCCCTTAGTGGACGGCTGGCTCATGAGATTCTGCACTGTGCAGGATGCCTCCTAGCCCCAAGCTGCTGCCTGTGCTGAGTCGAGCTTGTTTGAGAGTCCCAAGCCCCTGCAGCAATATGCCACCAGGAACCTGGGCTGCTGCGTTTTGCTTAACTGGGGAAAGGGTCAGCACTATTGTTCAGGAGCCTGTGGCCCTGAGTGGCCAGCTGTCTGCCTGCTGAAATTATGCATTGCCTCCCGGACCCAAGCTCCCACCACCGCAGAGTCAGGCTGCTGTGAGGGTTCCAAATCAGTCCAGCAACCTGCCATCAGGAACCTGAGCTGGTGAGTTACACTTACCTGTGTCAAGGGCAGCATTTCTGTTCAGAGCCCAGAGGCCCTTCGTGGCCGGCTGCCTGCTGAAATTCTTCATTGCGCAGGATGCCTCCCGGATCCAAGCTGCCACCTCAGCCGAGTCGAGCTTGTTTGAGAGTCCTAGCCCCACCAGCAATCTGCAACAAGGAACCTGCGGCGCTGAGTTTTGCTCACCTGGGGAAAGGGTCAGCATTAGTTTTCAGGAGCCTGTGGCCTGGAGTGGCTGTCTGTGTGCCTTCTGAAATTCCACATTGCGCAGGATGCCTCCCAGACCCAAGCTGCCACCTCAGCCGAGTTGAGCTCGTTTGATAGTCTCAAGCACCTTGAGCAATATGCCACCAGGAACTTGGGCTGCTGAGTTTTGCTTACCTGGGAAAAAGGTCAGCCCTAATGTTCAGGGGCCTGTGGCCCGAGCAGCCGGCCGTCTGCCTGCTGGAGTTCTCCATTGCGCAGGATGCCTCGCGGACCCAAGCTGCCACCAGTGCAAAGTCAGGCTGGTTTGAGGGTCCCAAAGGGCTCCAGCAATCTGCCATCAGGAACCTGGGGCTCCTGAATTTTCTTCTTCTGGGAAAGGGCTGGCATTGGTGTTCAGGAGGCCTCGCCTGGACTGGCTGGCTGCCTGCTGATATTTCTGCATTGCCAAATGTGCCTCCCAGACCCAAGCTGGAACCAGTTCCCACTCCAGCTGCTTTTGCCTCGCCACGTGTCTCCTGCTACCTGTCATCAGGAACCAGGGTGTCCGAGTTACGCTTTCTTGAGAAAAGGGCTGGCCTCCATGTTCAGGGGCCAGGGGCCCTTAGTGGACGGCTAGGTCCTGAAATTTCCCATTGCTCAGGATGCCTCCCACATCCAAGTTGCCATTTGTGCTGAGTCGAGCTGGTTTCAGACTCCCAAGCGCCTCCAGCAATTTGAAATCAGGAACCGGGGTTGCTGAGTTTTCTTTACCTGGGAAAAGGTTCAGCACTAGTGTTCAGGGGCCTGTGGCCCGGAGTGGCCCGTTGTTTGCCTTCTGAAATTCTCCATTTCCCAATCTGCCTCCCAGACCCAGTTGGCACCTATCCCAACTCCAGTTGCTTTGGTTTGGCACGTGTCTCCTGCTATCTCCCATCAGGAACCTGGGATGCTGAGTCAGGCTTACCTTAGAAAAGGGCTGGTGTTCGCGTTCAGGGCCCAGGGGCCCTTCGTGGCCATCAGCCTGCAGAAATTCCGCATTGCGCAGGATGCCTCGCTGACCCAAGCAACCACCACCGTAAAGTCAGCCTGGTTTTAGGGTCCCAAATGGCTCCAGAAATCGCAACAAGGAACATGGGGGGCTGAGTGTTGCTTACCTGGTCCGCCCCCTCCTATGGGAAGCTCTTTTAATGGAAATAGACCAATTCCTTTATCCCATTCTTTTTTGATTTTTATCCTCTATAGCTTTTCTCCCGTATTTTTAGGAAGAAGCAGGAGAGGGCTTTCTTTTAACTGAACTTGCAGTGTTTCGATAAGGTGATTCCTTTAGAAAGTTCCCCTGAGCAGCCGGAGCTGTGGTTACCAAGGGAACGGAGCTCAGGGCGGGACGGGGGAACTCGGCACAGCTCAGGTTTCGGTCCTCCAAAGGCGGGATCTGCAGCCGGGATGGCCCGAGGGGATCGGCACAGCTCACGTTTCGGTCCTCCAGAGGCGGGATCTGCAGCCGGGATCGGCGGAGGGGCCGTCCTGGTGCAGACCGAGGTGGAGCGTGCATGGCTCCCGCATGGCTCCCGGCGGCTGATCCGGCAGAGACAAAGCCGGGACTGACCCCGGCTGCAGCGGAGGGAGCTGAGCAGAGTGAGGACAGACGGGACCCCGCTCCGTGCGGTGACCACGGTGCACACGGCAGGAACGCCCCCCCCCCCCCCCCCCCCCACCCCCGGCACGGCCAGCGGAGCAGCCGCGGGCCAGGCGGCCAGACCAAGACAGCCCTAACCTCAGCCTAACCAGCCCCCCTAAAAACGGCCTTTTCCCCCAACAGCAGCAGCACAACACAGCAACCCTAACAGCAAGACCAGACAGCAACCTTCACACACCAGGTCAATGACAGAACCCTCAGAGAACAACAGACCCACTGCAAAAAGGTAGGGGTGACGACTGTGGGCTGGACAGCAAGAGGTGGAGTTCGGAGACGGAGCACGTGTTTTTGAGTTTTTTTTCTAGGACTTTTAAAGGTATTTAGGAGATTTTGGAAGGGACTTTTCAGGGTATTGTTGGGGCTTTTTCAAAGCCATTCTATGATTCTTTAGCATATTTTGAAGATTATGGTCAGGGTCAGAGGAAACACCCTCTGAAAAGGCAGAGTTTTAGGACTGCAGTGGAATGCTTTAGAAAGGGGCCAGCGGTGGCACGGCGGGTTGGGTCCCACACTGCCAGTCCAAAGGTTGTAAGTTTTAGACCCAGTTAAGTTGTTGTGGTTAGGGTTAGATGCTCTCAGGTTTGGTCTGGGAGAATTTCTGCACAGAAAAACTCACCCCCTGAGTTTCCTGATGCCAGTTTGCACTAGGAGGTGCTTGGCACTGCCAGGGCAGCCCGAGTTCTCGGTGGGGGCAGCTTTGCTCCTGGGGAAATCCTGCGCCGGCCCTCTTCCCTGTAAAACCAAACTCACCCCTGCTGCGTGTCGACATCCATCCGCAGGAGGCACGTGGCACTGCAAGGGCAGCGAGAGTTCTTGGTGTCGGCAGCTGCGGGCTGTGAGAAATTGTTCTCTGCAGTTTTGGAGGCCGAACTGCAGTTTCAGCCATGGGCACACAGAGAGGAAAGGCTGTTAATTTCCTTAGAAAGGCAAGTCTGGCACCCCATGGTTTAAGGGGCAGACAAAGGGTTGTGTAGGGGAAGGAGCTCCTGACAGGACCTTTCTTCACCTCAACACCCACTCCAAGGTCTAGCAGCGCCCCGTGTGACCAGCTGCTTTCAGAGGGTTACCCGGGCACACTCGCACAGGGAGCTGCTAGGCCAGAGGAGCTAACTGGGGTATCCCAAGTGTCTCTCCAGGAACTATGGTCGGAGCATCCAGCACAGACTAGGGAGCAGCCAGACCCACCCGGGCACAGAGCATCACTTTGAGAAAACGCCAAGGGAAGAGCCCTTTTGCCAAGGGGCAGCATCTGAGCAGGCCAGGCAGCATGTGGGGTTCCCGGAGAGGGCTTGCAACTTTCTCCTTTTACTGTGTCAGTCCCTCTCCAAAGCCCCAGACCCTCCAGAGCACTCCCAGAAAGGAGAAGGGTTATTAGGAGAAAAAGGGTTTAGAAAAAAGGGAAGAAGCTTCCTTTTCCATCACTTTTTGTGTTCAAACTGGTAGGGACTCAGATTCCCCTGCAATTTTAATGGTCTCAGTTGAAAGAATCCCTGCCTTTTCTATGCTGTTAGGGGTGTTAATTGACAGGAAGTCCCCATTCTCTATTATTTGGCAGTTTAAAAAGAAGGGGAAAATCTTGACAATGTTTCTTATGGGTTTGAATTAAGGGTAGCCACCCCCTTTTTGTTGTCCTGAGGCCCAAATTGAGGGAGAAGCCCCGCTATCCCTCCATCCTAAGGGTTTGAACTGAGGGAAAAATCCTTTTTTCCTCACTGGAGAGATTTAAAGTGTGGAAAGTCCCTCTTTTCCCAGTATTTAAGGAGAGCAAATTAAACAGCAGAAACTATTTATTTGCCATTGTATTACCTTCAGTAGAGGTAACTGCCCCGTTTCCTCTTTTTAAGGAGTTCACTGGAAGAAAGCTCTGCCTTTTTCAGCATTTTAAGGGTTTAAAACTCCATTTCAGGGCACTTCTTTCTGTGCCGTAGGACCAAGTATCTCAGAGAAGGATGAGCCTGGCATGCACTTAACCCTTACACTGCCTGGGAGGCTTTTATTTTTCTTATTTTTACTTATAATGTAGATAGCCTAAATTAGAGGTCCCAAGGAGACTTAGACTATTCATATCATTAATATTCTTCTCCACCCAGCTTAATCACATGGGAAGTACTACTTAGTAGCCACTAAGGAATAGTTATGTAAGTTAACAGCAAATTACCCAATTTATCTAGTTATACTGCCTAAACAGAAAGTTTTATTTCTTACCAGTTTTCTTCACTTGTGCTCCAAGTTGTTGTTGCAAAAAAGAAAGTGCTGTTATTTTTCTGAAGAGTTTTCTTCTATAACAAGCCCTTCACTCCCCTTGAATTCAAGTCAGAGGGGCCAAGCAGCTGCAGCTCTTCTGAGGGCTTTTATACCCGGTGGGAGTTGCCCCCTCCCTTTTCCCAGGTGCCATGGGAACGAGGGGCGGGCACAATCAGGGGTATATTAACCCCAGTCTTGGCTGAGGGGCTTCATTCCCTCTCTGGGATGTGCTGGGGTAAGAGCTCTCCTCTCATTTCAGTGAAGAGGCACTTTCAGCTTATCTCAGCTTCTTTTCAGCGGGTGTTTCTGGGCATCTAAAGAACAGAGGCTTTGAAGATTCTGTGAAGTAACCAGCATGGAATACAGGGAGTATTTAGATTCATGATTTTGGGTTTTGTGTTCAGGGGTGGTAAAGCGCATTTGTAATTTCTGGTTTAGTTATTGTTTTGTTTTGTTTTGTATTTTTTTTTTAGAAGGAGTGCAGCTTCCAGAGATTCCTGGCTGTGTCAAGTACGATGCTTTTTTCAGCAGATTCGTCATGTCACAAGAGGGATCTGCCCAGTGTCAGGGATGATGTTTGAGATTGAGGTTTCAGGTGAGTTGAGGATTGTGATTAGGAGAGGGAGGGTGAGCAGGTATACAGTTAGGAATTATTGTGGGTGGGGGGAGGTTTGAAGGCAGCAGGGTGAAAAAGGATATTTATTTGAGGACCCCCCTAAGGTTTCTCAGAAGCCTAGCAGAGGTATTCCCATGTCCTACAGCACACAAGGTTATCTACTGCACTCATAGGAATGCCATTCAACTTTGCCTTTCTCTAACCCAGGTGCCATTCCTCATAAAGGCCACAGCCTTGTAATCAGGGTGAAGCTGGAGCCTGAAGGCGCCAGGCACACTCAGGAGAGGGCAAGTAGCTGCCTTGGTGGGATTTGGCCCACATAACTCTGTGCTCATACTTTGGTTTTGGTTTTTTTTATTTTAGCTGACCGAGAAGCTAACAGGCCACCACGAGGCCCTCCGAGGCAGACTCATTTCAGGTGCAATGCGGATCCACATCACCAATCAACCAAAAGATAAGTTGGGGACTATAGCTTGGAGATGGGATGATGGGAGAGTAGCAGGTTCAGAGTTCTTGGGCCAGATTTAAAAATGAGCAGAGGGAAAAGCAATCTTCTCCAAGGGCCTCTTAGAACAGCTAAAGGGAGAGGCTCTACTTTTGATGGCAGCTTTCAGGCGGGCAGTGCAGAACAGCTCCAGTGTGTGTCGTGTTGTCCGGTGTACCGTGTTACCTAGTGTGTCTTTGGGGTCCCTTTTGCCTTCCCCCCTCCAACCCCTCACATCAAGCATGGTGTGTCGTGTTTCATGTCCCCCTGTTTTTCACGTTCTGTGTCACGGGTGTCTGCACACGTTTGTGCCGGAGCTGTTCTTCCCTGCCGCATGGCCTGCTGCAATAGGACAAGCCTGGGGAGTTGGAATTTGTAATGTGGGCTGTACTTGGGCTCTAGATGCTATTCCTAGGTTGGTATAAGGTGTTTGCAGCTTGTGAGTTGTCCTGCAGGTGTTTCACATATGTTCTCACTTTCTTTCAGGTGCAGATGCCTTGCATCCCTGGCAGAGGGTCAGGGTTAGGAGTAGGAGGTGCCGGGCCTTCTTAGGAGCACTGTGAGTAGCAGACTGGTGGGGTTTTGGGTGATGCGGTGCCAAGATCAGGCCCTGATGTTTAGCTTTCTCTTTAATACAGCTGTCTGAGAGACACCAGCGTGGTGACAGCAGGACTTTCCCAGCTGACGAGGTGGCCTTTCTTTGCACCTGAGACCAGCATCCCCTGATGTCTGAGAGATAAGTAGAGGGCCATGACCCAGAGAGGGGATGAAAGCAGAGTGCTGGTTTGGGAATTACTGGGAGGGGTTTTGGAGTCCCCTTGGAGATGGGGGTGTCCATGAAGTGGCCCCTTAGGCCCTGTAAAAGCCAAGTCTCACTTTTGATGACAGTGCTGAGGTGTGCAGCAGGGCAGAGCAGTCCCGGTGTGTCTCGTGTCTCTTGTCTATTGTGCATTATGTGTTGTTTGTGTATCTCATGTCTTTTTCCTTAGCCCTTTGAGGGTCCTGTCAGAAACCTTGGCACCATTGTTAACATCTGTGATGTCTGCATTCCTTGGCCTGGCAGCCTGGCCATAGATGCGATTCTGATACCTGTCTGAGCTCCCCAGTCAAAAGTTCTCTCTTTAGAAGCATCCAGTCAGATGTCTTTTCAGGTCTTGTTCTGAGCTGTATGGACAGCTATGCCCCACTAGGATCCATTATGGTGGATTAGGACTTGTAATACTATGAGGTTAGGTAGAGGCTTCTGACTGTAGGATTCCTAGGCATCCATCTTTGCAGTTCTTGGAAAAAATAATTCAGTTTAGCATCTTCTTCCTCCAGGGCTCTCTGAGCCTCATCAGCTCACCATCGGTCTCAGCTCGGTCATTTCCTTTTGCATCCTCTCAGTCCTTGCAGCCGTTTTCCTTGCCAAGAGATTTGTCTGTGTCTTGTGTCCTTTGTTTGTCACGTCTGGTCTGTCCTGTGTCACGGGTGTCAGCACACATTTGTGCCGGAGCTGCTCTGCCCTGCCGCATAGCCTGCTGCAATAGGAGAAGTCCCAGGGACTTGGAATTTGTAATGTGGGGTGTAGCTGGAATCTAGATGGGATTTTTAGATGGACATAGGGTCTCTGGAGCTTTTAAGTTATCCTGCAAGCGTTTGACTGTTGTCCTAACTTTCTTTTCAGATTCAGATGGCCTAAATTTCTGCCAGAGGGTCCCATCCCGGCTGAGGGGTTTCCCCCGAGCAGGTGAGGCCCCATTTGTCTCTGCAACAGAAGTGTATATGGTGACTGTGTTACAGCTCTGCTCTTTGTCTTTCTTTTTAGGAAGTAAATGTGGATACCAGCAGTCAAGGTGAGCAGTGGAGAGAAGTGGTTGTTATTGCCCAGGTCTCACGCAGAACAATTTTTCCGCAGGTTCATCATGTCACAAGAGGGATCTGCCCAGTGTCCAAGATGGTGTTTGAGATTGAGGCTTCAGGTGAGTTGAGGATTGTGACTGGGGGAGGGAGGGTGAGCAGGTATCCAGTTGGGAGTTATTGGGAGGGGATGTGCTGGCAGCAGGGTGAGAAAGGGTGTTTATTTGAGGACCCCCCACATGAAGGCTTCTCAGAAGCCTAGCAGAGGCATTGCCATGTCTTACAGCACACAAGGTCATCCACTGCACTCACAGGAATGCCATTTAACTTTGCCTTTCTCTAACCCAGGTGCCATTCCTAATAAAGGCCACAGCCTTGGAATCAGGATGAAGCTGGAGGCTGAAGGAGCCAGGCACACTCAGGCGAGGGCAAGTAGCTGCCTTGGTGGGATTTGGCCCCCATAACTCTGGACTCACACTTTGGTTTTGGTTTTCTTTATTTTAGCTGACCCAGAGGCTCACAGGCCATCACGGGGCCCTCCGAGGCAGACTCATTTCAGGTGCAACGTGGATCCACATCACCAGTCATCCAAAAGATAAGTCGGGGGCCACGGCCTGGAGATGGGATAATGGGAGAGTAGAGGATTGGGAGTTCTTGCGACAGATTTAAAATTTAGCAGAGGGAAAAGCAATCTTCTCCGAGGGCTTCTTAGGACAGCTAAAGGGAGAGGCTCTACTTTTGATGGCAGCTTTCAGGCGGGCAGTGCAGAACAGCTCCGGTCTGTGTCTTGTTGTCCGGTGTGCCGTGTTCCCTGGTGTGTCTTTGGGGTCCCTTTTGCCTTCTCCCCTCGAGGCCCTCACCACAAGCATGATGTGTCGTGTTTCACGTCCCCCTGTTTGTCACGTTCTGTGTCACGGGTGTCTGCACACGTTTGTGCCGGAGCTGTTCTGCCCTGCCGCATGGCCTGCTGCAATGGGGACAGGCCTGGGGAGTTGGAATTTGTAATGTGGGGTGTACTTGGGCTCTAGATGCTGTTCCTAGATTGACATAAGGTGTTTGCAGCTTGTGAGTTATCCTGGTGGTGTTTGACATATGTTCTAACTTTCTTTCAGGTGCAGATGCCTTGCATGTGTGGCAGAGGGTCAGGGTTAGGAGGTGCCGGGCCTTCTTAGGAGCGCGGTGAGTAGCAGAGTGGTGGGGTTTTGGCCGATGCGGTGCCAAGCTCAGGCCCTGATGTTTGGTTCTCTTTAATACAGCTGTCTGAGAGACACCAGCCGGGTGCCAGCAGGACCTTCCCAGCTGACGAGATGGCCTTTCTTTGCACCTGACGTGGACCAGCATCCCCTGATATCTGAGAGATAAGTAGTGGGCCATGACCACCCACTGAGGGGATGAAAGCAGAGTGCTGGTTTGGGAATTACTGGGAGGGGTTTTTGAGTCCAGTTTGGAGGGTGTCCAAGAAGTGGCGCCTTAGGCCCCATGAAAGCAAAGTCTCACTTTTGATGACATTGCTGAGGTGTGCAACAGGGCAGAGCAGTCCCGGTGTGTATCGTGTCACTTGTCTGTTGTGCATTATGTGTTGTTTGTGTGTCTCCTGTTCTTTGCCTTAGCCCTTTGAGGGTCCTGTCAGAAACCCTGGCACCGTTGTTAGCATCTGTGATCTCTGCATTCCTTGGCCTGGCACCCAGGCCATAGAACTTTTGACTCGGGAGCTCAGTCAGGTATCAGGCTCTCTTCTCTCTTTGGGAGCATCAAGTCAGATGTCTTTTCAGGTCTTGTTCTGAGCTGTATGGACCGCTATGGCCCACCAGGATCCATTGTGGCGGGTTAGGACTTGTAAGAATGTGAGGTTAGGTAGAGGCTTCGGACTGTAGGATTCCTGGTTATCCATCTTTGCAGTTCTTGGAATGAATCATTCAGTTTAGCATCTTCATCTTCCAGGGTTCTCTGAGCCTCATCAGCTCACCATCGGTCTCAACTTGGTCATCTCCTTTTGCATCCTCTCAGTCCTTGCAGCCGTTTTCCTTGCCAAGAGATTTCTGTCTGTGTCTTGTGCCCTTTGTTTGTCACGTCCTGTCCTGTGTCACGGGTGTCAGCACACATTTGTGCCGGAGCTGCTCTGCCCTGCCCTGCCGCATAGCTGCAATAGGAGAAGTCCCGGGGACTTGGAATTTGTAATGTGGGGTGTAGCTGGAATCTAGATGGGATTTTTAGATGGACATAGGGTCTCTGGAGCTCTTAAGTTATCCTGCAAGCGTTTGACTGTTGTCCTAACTTTCTTTTCAGATTCAGATGGCTTAAATTTCTGCCAGAGGGCCCCATCCCAGGTGAGGGGATTGCCCCTAGCAGGTGAGGCCCCATTTGTCTCTGCGGCAGAAGTGTTATGGCAACTCTGTTACAGCTCTGTTCTTTGTCTTTCTTTTTAGGAAGTAAATGTGGATACCAGCAGCCAAGGTGAGCAGTGGAGAGAAGTGGTTGTTATTGCTCACGTCTCAAGCAGAACAATTTTTCTGCAGGTTCATCATGTCACAAGAGGGATCTGCCCAGTGTCAAGGATGCTGTTTGAGGTTGAGGCTTCAGGTGAGTTGAGAATTGTGACTGGGAGAGGGAGGGTGAGCAGGTATCCAGTTGGGAGTTATTGTGGGTGGGGGGAGGTTTGAAGGCAGCAGGGTGAGAAAGGGTGTTTATTTGTTCATTTGAGGACCTCCCCCCACACAAGGCTGTTCAGAAGCCTAGCAGAGGCATTGCCATGTCTTACAGCACACAAGGTCATCCACTGCACTCACAGCAATGCCATTTAGCTTTGTCCTTCTCTAACCCAGGTGCCACTCCTAATAAAGGCCACAGCCTTGGAATCAGGATGAAGCTGGAGCCTGAAGGAGCCAGGCAAGGTCAGGAGAGGGCAAGTAGCTGCCTTGGTGGGATTTGGCCCACATAAGTCTGTGCTCATACTTTGGTTTTGGTTTTCTTTATTGTAGCTGAACGAGAGGCTCACAGGCCATCACGGGGCCCTCTGAGGCAGACTCATTTCAGGTGCAACGTGGATTCCCATCACCAATCATGCAAAAGATAAGTCGGGGGCCATGGCTTGGGGCTGGGATGATGGGAGGGTAGGGAGTTGGGAGTTCTTGGGCCAGACTTAAAAATTAGCAAACGGAAAAGCGTTCTTCTGCAAGGGCCTGTTAGGACAGCTAAAGGTAGAGGCTCTACTTTTGATGGCAGCTTTCAGGCAGGCAGTGCAGAACAGCTCTGGTCTTTCTGGTGTTGTCCGGTGTGCCGTGTTCCCTGGTGTGTCTTTGGGGTCCCTTTTGCCTTCCCCCCTCCAACCCCTCACATCAAGCATGGTGTGTCGTGTTTCACGTCCCCCTGTTTTTCACGTTCTGTGTCACGGGTGTCTGCACACGTTTGTGCCGGAGCTGCTCTGCCCTGCCGCATGGCCTGCTGCAGTAGGACAAGCCTGGGGAGTTGGAATTAGTAATGTGGGGTGTACTTGGGCTCTAGATGCTATTCCTAGGTTGACATAAGGTGTTTGCAGCTTGTGAGTTGTCCTGGTGGTGTTTGACATATGTTCTAACTTTCTTTCAGGTGCAGATGCATTGCATGTGTGGCAGAGGGTCAGAGTTAGGATGTGCTGGGCCTTCATAGGAGGACAGTGAGTAGCAGACTGGTGGGGTTTTGGGTGATGCGGTGCCAAGCTCAGGCACTGATGTTTTGTTTTCTCTTTAATACAGCTGTCTGAGAGACACCAGCATGGTGACGAGGTGACACCTTCCCAGCTGACAAGGCGGCCTTTTTTTGCACCTGACGTGGACCAGCATCCCCCGATGTCTGAGAGATAAGTAGAGAGCCATGACCCACAGAGGGGATGGAGGCAGGGTGCTGGTTTGGGAATTACTGGGAGAGGTTTTTGAGTCCGCATTGGAGGTGGCCGGTGTTCATGATGTGGCCCCTTAGGCCCCATGAAAGCAAAGTCTCACTTTTGATGACAGTGCTGAGGTGTGCAGCAGGGCAGAGCAGTCCCGGTGTGTATCGTGTCACTTGTCTATTGTGCCTTATGTGTTATGTCTTTTACCTTAGCCCTTTGGGGGGCCTGTCGGAACCCTGGCATCAGCGTTAGCATCTGTGATCTCTGCATTCCTTGGTCTGGCACCCAGGCCATAGAACTTTTGATTCGGGAGCTCAGACAGGCATCAGACTCTCTTCTCTCTTTAGAAGCATCCAGTCAGATGGCTTTTCAGGTCTTGTTCTGAGCTGTATGGACAGCTATGTCCCACCTGGATCCATTATGGTGGATTAGGACTTGTAATACTATGAGGTTAGGTAGAGGATTCTGATTGTAGGGTTCCTAGGCATCCATCTTTGCTGTTCGTCGAATAAATCTTTCAGTTAGTGTCTTCTTCCTGCAGGGTTCTCTGAGCCTCATCAGCTCACCATCGATCTCAGCTCGGTCATCTCCTTTTGCATTCTCTCAGTCCTTGCAGTCATTTTCCTTGCTAAGAGATTTCTGTCTGTGTCTTGTGCCCTTTGTTTGTCACGTCCGGTTTGTCCTGTGTCACGGGTGTCAGCACACATTTGTGCCGGAGCTGCTCTGCCCTGCTCCATAGCCTGCTGCAGTAGGAGAAGTCCCAGGGACTTGGAATTTGTAATGTGGGGTGTAGCTGAACTCTAGATGCTATTCCTAGATTGTCATAAGGCGTTTACAGCTTTTGAGTTATCGTGCAGGTGTTTGACGTATGTTGTAACTTTTTTTCAGGTGCAGATGCATTGCATTCGTGGCAGAGTAGCTCATTCTGGATGAGGGGGTTCCCACAAGCAGGTCAGTCACTGTTTTCTTTGGTAGAGGAAGCATAAATGATTGCTGTCACAGCTCTGTTGCCTTTGCTTTTAGGAAGTTAAGGCAGAGAGCAGCAGTCCAGGCCAGTGGGCAAGGTGAGTGTTGCGTAGCATACAGAAGCAGTTTTATTGCTGAGGTCTCAGTTTCTGGTGCAGCTCTAACTATCTCCTCTGGTTTGTTTTTTTTTTTTTATTTTAGGTGGTCCACTTTGATCTATTTTGGCCGCGCATGCCCATGCCAGGTGGGTGCAACCTTAAGGTATCGGTGTGGCATACTTGTCATGGTTGGGAGCTTGTGTTTTCATAGTACCTCAGCATGCTTTTTTGCTTTGTTTCTTTGCAGGTGCTGTCACTGCCATAAGCGTGACCAAGGAACAGAGGAGGGCAGGTGAGTCGGTGTTTAGGCAGGCTGACTCATAGGCTAGCATTGTGCAGCAGCATGCTAAGTGTGTGCATTTTCTTTTTGCAGGCGTCTTCTGGGCAGCCTCCGGAGTCAAATCAAGTTTTGAGGTGAGCTGGGGCAGCGGTGCGGAGGAGTCCCGGGGATTACTGTTTTTGAGGGCAATAGTCACGTTTTCTGTTGCGTCTTAGGTACCCTGAGGAGGCTCGTAGCCACAGCTTGCAAGCGGCAGCACCGAAGGACACACATTGAGAACATCTCAACGTCCACGTCCGACCGAGGATGGATTTTGTCCGCTCGTCTTCCAAAAGCTAAGTGTCGGGGCCAGTGGTTGGGAGAAGGGGAAAAGCCTTTACTATCACAGGGGGCAGTTTCATGTCAGCTTAGCGGAGAGGTCTGTAGCAGGCCAGGCTCTCGGGAATTAAAGGGAGAGGGTTTGTCCTCAGCCTCACCAGAGCCTTTGCCGGGCAGGGCAGTTCCAACCCATGTCCGCGTTCTCGTTAACTTTGCGTCGTCAGCCTTCCTCGACTCGGCATCGTCACGGCTCTTTCCCCCGAGGGGCTCGCCTTCGGGTCCAGAGCTATCGCCACGGTCATCCGGCCGTCTGCTTCCTTCTCTAGGCTTGCCGAGCATCTTCCTAACTGCTTTGACACTAACTTCTTTTCGCGAGCTACATTTCATCATCACGTGCCGTCATCATAGGGCTTCCTTTCCTTTGGCATCATCAGCCTGTGGCTCATCTTGCGTTTGCAATCTCAGATCCCTAAGGGGATAGTTCCCACTCGTCTTTGTGTTAGGTTATCCGCGTCTGTGTTACGTTGTCCGTGTCTGTGTTACGTAGTCTGTGTCCATTGTCTTTCACGTCATAGGCCTTTTTTACATCTCGACGCTTTGTCGGCACTATTCTGTGCCATTTTGCCTAAATTGCGCTCATGTTCCTTTCTGGATCTTCCTTATTCTGCCCTCTTTATGTTTTTACTCTTTGAGCCAGGTAGGATTACAGAAGATGTTCTCATCCGTCTTCCTTCTCACTACCAGCTTTGGTAGTGCCTTTTTTCCCACGACGTTTTCTTGGACTTGTAGAGCGGTGTCGTATACCCTCCTCACGTGATTGCAGTAGTTCTATAGGTTCCTTCTTCTGAAAGGGTATAGGTCTTAGGAATTCATCTTCCAGAGTTATCTTAAGTCCCATTTTATATTGTATCTATCTACCTATATTGTGTGTACCTGTGTTGGCTTATACTGTGTGTACTTACATTGCATGTACCTGTGTTGTCTTATATTGTATGTACCTGTGTTGGCTTACATTGTATGTACTTGTGTCAGCTTTTACTGTATGTACTTAGGTTGCATGTACCTGTGTTGGCTTATATTGTATGTACCTGTGTTGGCTTATACTGTATGTACTTATGTTGCATGTACTTGTCTTGGCTTATATTGTATGTACCTGTGTTGGCTTATACTGTATGTACTCATGTTGTGTGTATCTCTGTTGGCTTATACTGTGTGTTATTACATTGCATGTACTTGTGTTGCCTTATATTGTATGTACCTGTGTCGGCTTATACTGTATGTGCTTACGTTGCATGTACCTATGTTGGCTTATATTGTGTGTACCTGTGTCAGCTTATACTGTATGTGCTTATGTTGCATGTACCTATGTTGGCTTATACTGTATGTACTTACCTTGCATGTACCTGTGTTGGCTTATATTGTATGTACCTGTGTTGCCTTATACTGTATGTACTTATAATGTATGTAAGTGCATTGCCTTATATTGTCTGTACTTGCACTGTATGCATCAGCTTATATTGTGTGTACGTATCTTGTACCAGTTATGGTTGTAGCTGCCCTGCCCTGGCAGGTAGTCCCAGTTAGGTAGAACAGTTACAGAAACTTTCCTGTTGGTCTGTGTTTTGTGGGATTTTGGGTAGAGAATTTATCGGTTCAGAGCAGGGACAAGTCTTGGGTGTCAGATAGCCACTTGTTGACTACTTCCTGTTGTCTCACAGGTCCCCGAGGCTCCCGATTTCCCCAATCTACCATTTGATGTCAGAGAGGGGCAGCCAGAAGATGTGTTGAACCACAATCTTCAGCGTCTCAGGTAAGGGCCGCAGCGAGCGTGTAAGTGGGAAGAGTGTGTGAGCATGTGTGAGAGCCTGTGGCTGTGTCTGTCTGTGTCTGCTTGTCTCTCTGTGTGTGAGCACAGGTTGAGTGGATTTAACCTTGTGTGTGTGACTTTTGCTTTTCAGGTTTTTCAACTCATTTTTAATTTAGAATAAAAAATCCCCAGCCGGGGGGTTTTTTTTTTTTCCCCCCGGCTGGGTTTTTTTTTCCTCGGTCCCGGTCGGTCTGCGAGGCGACGTTCATCGCCAAAGTTTGGGTGCAGACCGCCCAGGGACCGGGGTTTTTGTCAGGCAGGAGGATTTTTTGGAGGCTCCCGGGAACCACGTTCCCGAGGAGCGGCGTGAATGTGTGCCGAGTGTTAGCAGAGCGGTCGAGGTGTGAATCGGTGTGGGTTTGTGTGTAAGCTGAAGGAAGTGTGTGTGTGTGTTGAAGGGCTGTATGGTTGTAACCTTGTATGACTTTTGCTTTTCAGGTTTTTCAACTCATTTTTAAATTTAGAATAAAAAATCCCCAGCCGGGGGGTTTTTTTTTTTTTCCCCCCGGCTGGGTTTTTTTTTCCTCGGTCCCGGTCGGTCCGCGAGGCGACGTTCATCGCCAAAGTTTGGGTGCAGACCGCCCAGGGACCGGGGTTTTCGTCAGGCAGGAGGATTTTTTGGAGGCTCCCGGGAACCACGTTCCCGAGGAGCGGCATGAATGTGTGCCGAGTGTTAGCAGAGTGGTCGAGGTGTGAATTGGTGTGGGTTTGTGTGTAAGCTGAAGGAAGTGTGTGTGTGTGTGTGTGTGTTGAAGGGCTGTATGGTTGTAACCTTGTATGACTTTTGCTTTTCAGGTTTTTCAACTCATTTTTAAATTTAGAATAAAAAATCCCCAGCCGGGGGGTTTTTTTTTTCCCCCCGGCTGGGTTTTTTTTTCCTCGGTCCCGGTCGGTCTGCGAGGCGATGTTCATCGCCAAAGTTTGGGTGCAGACCGCCCAGGGACCGGGGTTTTTGTCAGGCAGGAGGATTTTTTGGAGGCTCCCGGGAACCACGTTCCCGAGGACCAATGCTTGCTGGGGTGTAATTTAGTAGTTGTGATGAGAGGGCCGGTGGGTTTGTGTGCTATTTGAAGGGAGTGTTCTGTGGTAGGTGAGTGTTGTTTTCTCTGTGGTTTTGTTGTTTTGGGTTTCCTGTAACCATAAATTTAAAATGTACTGGAAATAGCAAAAGGTTATCAGTTTGTGTTAATCTTTGTATTGCTTTGTATTGCTTTGTATTGCTTTGTATTGCTTTGTATTGCTTTGTATTGCTTTGTATTGCATGTAGATTTTATCAGTGTGTCTATGGATTGTATTTGTGCTTGCATTTTTGTACACTGTTTCTATGTCTTTTGCTGATGTGTAAATAAGGACATTCATGTAATAAAGTTGAATCACCCCTAATAAAGATACCCCTGCCCTTCCGTAATCCCACCCACCCCCCCCCCCCCGCCCCGTGGCTCCTGTCTTTTCTTGTAATTTCTTTCTGCTGTATTTCTTCCTTTTGCTCCTCACTTTGCTTTCTATTTCTAACTTAACTTCCATCTGTCTCTAACCCTTTGTTTCTGCTTCTGTAACTCTGTTTTATTTTTCTCTCTATTGCTTTGCACCTTATTTCTTTTCCTTTATAACTTTCACCCTTGCTCTTCTTGCTTCTTTTTCTCTCTGTGTTCTTTGCCTCAGTTTGTCTTTTTTTGCTCTTAGTCTTTTCCTTTGTCACTCTCCCCTGAGTTTTCACTTTAACTCTAACCCTAACCACTTTTTTTCCCTGTAACTCTTTTTCTTTTCTTTCTCTGTCTTGGTTTCTCTGTCTGTGTTTTCTTCTCCTTTGTCTCTGTCTTCTTTTTTTCTCTGTCTTTTTTCTTCTGTGTCTCTCATTTTCTTTCTCTCTCTGTCTTCTCTTCTGTCTCTTCTCTTTTTTTATCCTGTCTTTTCTCTCTCTTCTCTCTTTTTCTTTTCTGTCTGGCTTTCTTTTCTCTCTTCTCCCTCTCTCCTCTTCTCTCTCTCTTTTCTCTCTTCTCTCTTTTTCTAGCTTTGTTTTCCTTTCTAGCTTTAGTTTAAAAAAGCAGCAGTAGAAACTTTCAGGCTCCCTGGGAGTAAAGCAAAAAAAATAAAATAATTACAAAACAAAGCATTTACTCCCCGGGAGCCTGAAATTTTCTACTGCTGCACCAGACAGATAGTTTTTCTTCTTTTTATATATGCAGTATATAGAAACCCCACCCAGCAGCTGCCACTCAAGCCTCATCAGCCACCCCTACAGACCACCCCCAGTACCCAAGCACCCCCTCCCCCTTGTCGTCCCGGGCCCCTATCCCCCCCTGGGGTATTGCACCCCCCGCCCGTAGCTGCCACCCCCAATACCCAAGCACCCACCCCCGAGTTGTCCCCCCGCCCCGAGCGGCGACCCCCCTGTTGCCACTCCCCCTGCACGCCGCTCCCCCGTACCCGAGCACCCACCCCGAGGCATTGCCCGCCGTCGCTGATCCCCCCCCGGCGCGTGTTGCCCCCCGCCCCGCTGTTTGAGCGCCCCCTGCTGTTGCACACCCGGTAGTGCAATTGTTACAGCGCCCCCTGCTGTTGTGCTTCAGGTACTGCAGTTACAGCGCCCCCCCCCATGACAGCGCCCCCTGCCGTCCACATCGCCACACTACACCCCCAGCTGTACCCCGTGACGTCACGAGAGCGACCCACCCCCAGGAAGGACCCCCGGGGCATAGCAGTCCCCCATACTGCCTGACCGAAACCCCGACACCCGCCCCAGACCCCGGAAGCCCGTCCCCGCCACCCCGCCGACCGCACCCTCACCGGGACAGCATTCCGCACCCCCCGCGCACCCCCGAAACCCCCAAAAATCCCCCAAACCCCGAAAAAAAACCCCGGTCGCGGCCGGCCGCCATTTTACCGGAAGTGACGTCATTCCTCCAGGGCGCCGCCATCTTGTCCCCGGAAACCACGTGACAACATGGGCGCCGCCATGTTGTTGTTGCCGGAAGCAACCTTCCGGGTGCGGCCATGTTGTTGCCGGAAGCAACACCAATGCGCCGCCATCTTGCCACCGGAAACCACGTGACAACATGGGCGCAGCCATGTTGCTCCTGGTCACGTGACCGGCGCCATCTTAGAAAACCGTCACGTGACGACATGGGGGCCGCCATCTTGGATCGGGGTTAATTTTACCGGCGAATTTTAACAACTAGGGTTGCATTTAACTAGGGGGGGGACCCCACCCCCCAGTTAATTAGGGGGTGGACCCCACCCCCTAATTAATTAGGGGGTGGGGTCCACCCCCGAGTTAATTACATCCCCAACCCCATTTCCCTTACCTTACCCTAATTAGTACTCAGAGTAGCTATCCCCATCCCCCATTCCCTATCCTAACCCTAATTAGGACCCGACCTTGATGCCACCCCCCCTGCCCCTTTCCCTACCCTAACCCTAATTAGTACCCTAACCCCATCCCCAATCCCCTACCCTAACCCTAACCCCAATGCCTAACCCTAGCCCTAGCCCTAACCCTAATCCTAACCCTAACCCTAAGTACTAGGGTTTTCAAGAGTACCATTTTTTGCAGAGTACCCCTTTTCCTGGAGTACCATTTTCTCCAGAGTACCTTTTTTTCGGGAGTACCTTTTTCTCAGGAGTACCTTTTTCTCAGGAGTACCCTTTTTTTCCAGAGTACTTTTTTTTCCCAGAGTACTGCTTTTTCCAGGAGTATTAATTTCTTGGGGAGTATTAATTTTTTCAGGAGTACTCGGGTTAGGGTTGGGGTACCGGGTTAGGGTTGGGGTACCAGGTTAGGATTAGGGTTAGGGTTAGGGTTAGGGTTTGGGTTAGGGTTAGGGTTAGGGTTAGGGTTAGGGTTAGGGTTAGGGTTAGGGTTAGGGTTAGGGTTAGGGTTAGGGTTAGGGTTAGGGTTAGGGTTAGGGTTAGGGTTAGGGTTAGGGTTAGGGTTAGGGTTAGGGTTAGGGTTAGGGTTAGGGTTAGGGTTAGGGTTAGGGTTAGGGTTAGGGTTAGGGTTAGGGTTAGGGTTAGGGTTAGGGTTAGGGTTAGGGTTAGGGTTAGGGTTAGGGTTAGGGTTAGGGTTAGGGTTAGGGTTAGGGTTAGGGTTAGGGTTAGGGTTAGGGTTAGGGTTAGGGTTAGGGTTAGGGTTAGGGTTAGGGTTAGGGTTAGGGTTAGGGTTAGGGTTAGGGTTAGGGTTAGGGTTAGGGTTAGGGTTAGGGTTAGGGTTAGGGTTAGGGTTAGGGTTAGGGTTAGGGTTAGGGTTAGGGTTAGGGTTAGGGTTAGGGTTAGGGTTAGGGTTAGGGTTAGGGTTAGGGTTAGGGTTAGGGTTAGGGTTAGGGTTAGGGTTAGGGTTAGGGTTAGGGTTAGGGTTAGGGTTAGGGTTAGGGTTAGGGTTAGGGTTAGGGTTAGGGTTAGGGTTAGGGGTTAGGGTTAGGGTTAGGGTTAGGGTTAGGGTTAGGGTTAGGGTTAGGGTTAGGGTTAGGGTTAGGGTTTAGGGTTAGGGTTAGGGTTAGGGTTAGGGTTAGGGTT